>NC_135714.1:31006472-31641952 GCF_964656455.1 Halichoerus grypus
AGCCACACCTTCCTGGAGATTAAATTCTAAACTTAGTGCCCAAGATGCATGTATAATGCAATACCTCCATCTCTCTCTGTATATGAGAAAACTCAGATCATACAAACTGTTTTGGAGCCCACTTCTTCCGTTTAGCAAGATATTTTAAGCATTTCCCCAAGATAAATATTCTAAAACACATTTCCTATTTATAGTTATTGTTCAAGGCTTGTTTTAATATAATTATATTTCTGTTGCTTGTTATGGAGAGGTGTAACCTATCTATTTGAACTTTGCAAATAATTGGCACCAGAAATTATTGGTGTGGGCTTTCTTTGTACCTGGGAATCCAAAGGAACTCTATGCTGCTCTGATAGGGGGCTAAAGATCTGAGGTTGAAGGACCTCTGTGTTTGAAGATAGAGCTCTCAGGAGTAAACAAGGGGACATCTCCACCCCAGCATTAGGATGAATATTTCTGTTATTAATTTCTCACCACCACCTAAGACATTCCATCTTCTAGCCATTTATTTATTATGCTATTTCTCCCTGAAAGCAATTTTGCAGTTTTTTAGGTATTGGGCAACAGCTAGATAAACAACAAGCTACAAGAAGGTGGACTAGAAAGAGAAAAACTGAAGGCAGAGAAACAAGGCAGTGATGGAAATTTCCAGAATGGCATGCAAGACATTAGCTTTGACGTTAAAGAAGAGACTAGTGAAAGTGGCAAATTTGAAGACCGTAGAGAAGAATAATTAGTAGGAATTGGTGATTAACTAGAGGTTAATGTAACTCAGACGTCAGTCATGAGATCTAATTGTTGCGATTGCCCCGCCCCTCAAATCCACAGCCTGTGAGGCCCAAAGCTCTCACCATGATTTCTGCTTGTTCTGGAAGGCTGCATTCTCCCGACCTTCCTTGCTTTGTGACATCTGACTTTCCATGACTGCTTCTGTTCACACCGGATCAATTCCCAGGATGAAACTCATCGCCCTCTTGCATTTCCCAAACTGCTCACACACAGCCAATCTTTATGAGTTCAATAGAGGAGGCAGATTGTGGAGGCTGGCTGACCCAGCACCATGCCTTCCCCCTTGCCTGCCTCTACTAAAGAGGATATAAAGGCTAATTATTTCCTTTCACCCCTTGAGATCAGGGAGACCACGTATAAGTAGAAACTTGCTGGGAGGGTTTCCAGGAAAGATTTCACTTTCTTAAAAGAAGAACATGGCCATCACTGGTAGCTTTTCCCTCTTTTTCCTTCTTCCTGCCTTAAATACCAACTCAGTGTGTGAGCCCACAGCAGCTCCATGAGACCATACATGGTAAGCATGAGCAAAAAGCCAATAGAATAAGGATGATAACATGGAAATATAGAGAGTGCGTGGATCCCTGAGGGTATCACCGAGCAGCTGAAGCCATGCCAACAACTACGTATCTCTGATTTTAAATGAACTCCCATTTATTTAAGCCACCAGGAGCCTGGTATTCTACTACTTGGTGCCTCATGTACCACTAACAAGAGAGAAGATTTTTACTTGGGGGGACTCGGGCGGGTGAAAATTATACAACCTTTTCCGTACTTGCTTATCCCTCATCCTATTTCTCCCTTCCCCTGTCCCTTTTGTTTTACTGTCTCCTCCAAAAGGCAGAGCAGAATCATTCCTTTGTTTCACAGAAAGCACTGGTAAACATGATGACCCTTTTCACTTAAAATGCAACTTCGACATCTCTTCCTTCATTCCACGTATTCATCAAATGTTTTTTTTCTTCCAACAACATCAACTCTCCCTATAAGGAATTCTGATGCCAAATACTCAGATAAAAATATCCTCCACTTTCATACATAAAATATAATGCATTTCTTAAAAGGATACCAATGCTTACAGCCCTAGAGATTGAGATGAGAACATTGCCAGTATTGATGAGGTGGTTCTGCCTAGCAACGAGAATCGAGCACAGTGTTGACTCCATCTGACTGGAGAACACCGTCCATCAAAGGCTGAACAATTTGGTTTGCTCTCTCTACACAGGGAAGGTCACTTCCGTGGGGCTTAGTCACCTGAGTGTGTTCCCCATATCTTGCACAGTCACTTTATTTTGTTTATTTATTACTTTTCAAGGAATCTCTGCGCCCAACATGGGGCTCGAACTCACGACCCCAAGATCAAGAGTCACATGTTCTACTGACTGAGCCAGCCAGGCAACCCTTGCTCATCCACTTGGAGATGACTTTGTAAACACTGGGGAGAGGCCATCTGCCCCAACCAGCTTCACCTTAGACCCTGCCCTGAGGTTGATAAGTCATGAAATGCTCATCACATAAAAATGTGAGAGTCTGCACCAGGCTAGGCCCAGAAGGTTCCTGCACTCAGCCAGCAGAGTTCAGCTGCCAAGAACATCCAAACCTTGGTTTGGAAAGCTCAAGACAGCTGGTGGCTTTTTTCAGAAATAATATTTTGTGTGTTTTCTACCAGAAAGAATCAAGACTTCTAGGAACAAATGAGAATATACTTCCTTGAATAAATGTTTTTAACTGTCTTTCTTCTTTTCCTTTCTCTCTGAACTAACCCCCTACTCTACCCCCACATATTTGATACTTTGTTAAACCTATTCAGGACTTCAAAAAAATTTCTCTAAATTAGTGGTTCTCAGGAGGAGTGATTTTTGCCCTCCAGAGGACATTTGGCAAGGTCTGCAGAAATTTTGGGTTGTCATACTGGGGGCTGGGGCGGAACGCTCCTGGCATCTAACAGGTAAGGGGCAGAGATGCTGCTAAGCAGGTACAATGGCACAAGAGAGCCCCAAATATCAAGCAGTTATCCTGCCCTAAATCTCAATAGCGCTGAGGTTGAGAAACCCCAGTCAAATTCAAGGACTAGTAAAAATTAAAAGAGAGAGAGTTTAATTCTTAGCTGTATTGATGCATTTTTAATTTCTTTGTTTTGTTATATGTTGTCAATGCCTCTGGTTATATCTATTGTATCCTAATATAATACATTTTTATAATCCAGTGATATTAACTGGATATTTAGAATCACTTGCCAATATCGATTTTCTTGCCTACCTTCTTTTGTATTATGTTTTTGTTTTTTAGTCTTGAAGCCAAACGATCCCTTACATTCTTTTCTAAAGTGAAATCATTCATCCAGCCTTTTTTCCTTCCATCACGACCTGAGCATTTCACCTAGGGAAGTCTACAGACACGCCAATTGGTGCATGCAATTGCTTGGCCTGCAACAGAGGGCCCACCGTTTCCTGCCACAAGTAAAGCTGTTCCCGTGGGGCTATTTACCAATTCCATGTTTGACAGAGAAATCAAATTGGGGGGAGGGGGGTAAGTAACAATTCCCCAGGATCCTTCCCTCACATCATTTCCTCCCCTGACCCTTGTTATTTTAAATTCTACCAATCTCATCTCCTTTTCCTTTCTAGAAGCTTCTCTGAATTGTCTTTAATCAGCTCTCCTTCAGAATTCTAAATGTATATTCTCTCTTCCACTCAAATCGTACTTAACAAATGTTCCTTGTGATGGCTGCCATATTTTGGTCTGTAGAGTTATTCAACATTTGGTTTCTCTCCAACTACAGAAGCTTTTTGGGGGGAGGAACCGCGTCTCACTTTTTATTAAATCCCTGAAGTACCAGGCTATTATAGAGCCTGAACAAAAAAACATCCAATAAACAGTGAATTCATGAATAAAATATAGATCACAGATGTATATGCTTACCACAATATGGATATCCTATTTTATGTCCTCAGACTCTTACAAGTTTTGGCCATAATGAGGTGAAAGAAAAGCATCTTGTCTCCCTGAGAACATTTTTCCTACAATAAAAGTCCTAGGTAGGGGCACCTGGGTGGCTCAGTCAGTTGAGCATCTGACTTCAGCTCAGGTCATGATCTTGGGGTCCTGGGATGGAACCCCAAGTTTGCTTCTCCCTCTCCCTCTGCCCCTCTCCTCAATAGTGCATGCTCTCTCTCTCTCTCTCAAATAAATTAATAAAATCTTAAAAAAAAAAAAAAGTCATAGGTAAACTTGGTCAAAGTTCACGTGACTAAGTCATGACCAAAAAGAAACTTGATCCGTGACCTTCAGTGAAATGCTCGAAGTAGAAAATGCAAATGGACTTAATGATTAGTGCTGCTTGTTAAAAATTAAGGCTTTAAAAAATCTATTTATCCGAATTTTAAGGCTGCACATACCTGGAGGTAATAGGTGATTCCCTTCTGACCAAGTTTCTGTTTCTAATACGTTTCTTCTAACAGCCTTCAAAGCAAATAGAACAACTTAGCCAATCAGAAAAGCGACAGGAACATATTCTCCATACACCTATTGTCTAATTTCCTTTTAGATGAATCCTTGGTCCTCAGACAGAAGTTTTGTCCCAAAATAACTCGATATAAAATACCTCATTTCCCGCGACGCCTGGGTGGCCCAATCATTAAGCTTCTGCGTCCGGCTCAGGTCATGATCCCAGGGTCCTGGGGCTCCCTGCTCCCTGCTCAGCGGGAAGCCTGCTTCTCCCTCTCCCACTCCCCCTGCTTGTGCTCCCTCTCTCGCTGTGTCTCTCTGTCAAATAAATAAATAAAATCTTTAAGAAAATAATACCTCATTTCCCTAAGCTCCAAAATAAAACTGTCTACTATTCATATGGTCTGAGTGTTTATAACTTCCTTAAAAAGTTTCTCTTTTGCTAGTAAATACATATCCTATTTGTATGCACTATTTGTCTCTAAAATATTTTTCTGAACCCAAAATGGAAAAAACAAAACAAAACATCATACGAAACAGTGCACCTAAGGGAAGAAGTACGACAGACTAGAGTACATCCCTGCTGCAGTCGGTGGGAGCCACAGTCCTACCTACACTGAGATGTTCTCCAGTACGTATTGCTCCTCTCTTGTGCCCTCTCTTTTTTTACCCATTGGCTGACAAAACTTGAGCAGCTGATAGTGCTGGACCTGCAGGAAAAGGAAGCCCATCAGGCTGAATGTTAAAAATGCAGATTTTAGGGGCGCCTGGGTGGCTCAGTTGTTAAGCGTCTGCCTTTGGCTCAGGTCATGATCCCAGGGTGCTAGGATCGAGCCCCGCATCGGGCTCCCTGCTCTCCGGGAAGCCTGCTTCTCCCTCTCCCTCTGCCCCTTCCTAATGCCCCCTTCTCCTACTCGCCCGCTCTCTCAAATACATAAATAAAATAAAATCTTTTTTTTTAAATGCAGATTTTAGGGCGCCTGGGTGGCTCAGATGGTTAAGCGTCTGCCTTCGGCTCAGGTCATGATCCCAGGGTCCTGGGATCGAGTCCCGCATCGGGCTCCTTGCTCAGCGGGGAGCCTGCTTCTCCCTCTCCCTCTGCTTGTTCTCTCTCCGTCTCTCTCGCAAATGAATAAATAAAAATCTTTAAAAAAAAATAAATAAATAAATAAATAAATGCAGATTTTAGTATAGCACAAGATCTAACAAGGAAAAGGTCCAGGAAATGTAGGATGAGGAGGAACCGGCACTTAGGCATTGGCGAATCAGCTCCATAGCCTGGCGAGGCTGACCTATGCCAGAGGACACAGTGGCCACAGGCATGGAGTGACCTCAAGACAGGAGAGCAATCACCAATGCGTGATGAAGGACGGATCTCAAGGACTGGGACGCCATGGGCTCATGAACAACATCATCCCCAAAGCAAATTAAGAATATGAAAGCATGATACATTGTTCTTTAAATTTAAATGTAAGCATCTTTGGAGTGCCCGGGTGGCTCAGTCAGTTGAGCATCTGACTCTTGATTTTGTCTGGGGTCCCAATCTCAGGGTTGTGAGATTGAGCCCCGCATGGGGCTCTGCACTGGGCATGGAGTCTGCTTGGGATTCTCTCTCTCCCTCTCCCTCTGCCCCTCCCCTGCCACTTGCATTCTCTCTCTCTTTCTCAAAAAAAAAAAAAAAAATTAAATAAATAAATGCAAGCATCTTTGTTCTCCATATTCATGTGTTGAACTAACATCTATTAAGTGTCCTTCACTGAGCACTGAGGATGCAGAGGCAATAAGACAGATTTCTCATAAGAAGCTCACAGTCTTATAGAGGCAGGTCCTGACTATTCTCCTTTGCGCCTGGAGAACCACACTCCACCCTGCCCGGTGCCCCTGCGGGCTGACTTTTATGGACTTTTTTATGACTAGGCTCCTTTGCTCCCTGGCCTCTGATAGGCTCGGTGAATGGGAGGCCCAGCAGGAGAAGGGTAGGGGAGAGAATAGTGAAGTTTTGTACTGGCCCTGGCTCTGTCGGCCCTGCCGCGGCTTGCTGGTGGCCGGATCCCCTCCCAGCCACAGCTAGAGAGGAGCAGCCTTCTCCCAGAGCCACAGCTGGGGCCACATGCCAGGAACCAGTCCGTCCCTTGGGCTCTTGCAGGCCCAGCGCCGACAGTTGGCTTCCCCCCCCCATGCAGAGTGGGAGTGTCTCATTACCCTCTTGGGTTCTCCTTGACCTGTAAACATCCTGCCTAAATTCTCTTTCATCTATTGCCTGTAGGCTGATCCAGCAGGCAAGATGGACAACAAGAAAATGTCATCGAGCGTCAAATGTGTGGTGAGGGTTCAAAGGAAGAAGTCCTCAGTCCTGACTAGGAGATCAGGTGAGACTGTGGGTTATAAAATCCTCTTCCTATTTAGCCTTTCAATTGCTCATTGATGTTTCCCTGGGAGGTTGGTATCAGCCACATTATTTTCTAGCAGCTGTGGTGGAAAAATGTAATGACAACACCAGGAAAAATGTTCAATGGTCATGTGATTGATTACATAATGAAATTCCATTTATCTAAAGATGGTACTTAATTACATTGGTGTATCTTAAGGTTATGTGAGTTGCCCTATGAGTTACACACCTAGGGCAAGGGAAATTCCATTTAAAATCCATTCCATTTTCTAGTTGGCTAATAACAAAAATGGTTAACAGTTATTCTCATTAATTATTATGCCAATTAATATAATGCAGTATAATATAGTAATTACACATGGCATTACATGTATAGATATTACCCATAGTAATTCCTTACCACATAGGGATAGGATTATTATTATGCCCATTTTACAGCAGACGAAACTGAGCATTAGTGACTCACTCAAAAGTCAGACAGCCTATAAGTGGCCAAGTGGGATTCCAAGCCCATCTACCTCCATTTTTTTTTTTTAAGATTTTATTCATTCATTTGACAGAGAGCAAGAGACAAAGCGAGAGAAAGCACAAGCAGGGGGAGCAGCAGAGGGAGAGGGAGAAGCCGCGGGGCTCAATTTCAGGACCCCGGGATCACGACCTAAGCCGAAGGCAGAAGGCAGATGCTTAACCAACTGAGCCACCCAAACACCCCCATCTACCTCCATTCTTAATCACTATCCTCCCAAATAAATAATTCTCTTAGGTTATGTATTAGTTAATGTAGCATTAAATGCTATAACAAACTCCCAAATCTCAGTGACTATGCATAGGAGTTTAGCTCTCACTCGTCTCAAATCCAATTAGCAGAGGTTTGTGTGAAGAAGGGTCTGCTCCACATAGTCAGTTAAGGAGCCATGAAGACGGAGCCTCTGACATCTTCAATACCGACTCCTAGAGTTGCCCCAAATGTTCAAATCCAGTCAGCAGAACGGGGAAGAGAAAGAGAAAGAAGTTTTTCTGGCCAGGCCCGGAAAAGCCAGATATAAATTCTATCCATATTCCATTTGCCAGCAATCCATTGTATGGTTGGGAAATGGAGACTGGCTGAGTGTCTAGGAGGAAAGAGAAAGGATTTGGTGAATGTCTAGGCACACTGTGCTTCAGGTTTTAACTCCCCATTTGAACCCAAGTGTTCTCAGGGGAAAGGAAGCTCGTCTGAGTCTGATGACTTTAGACTTCACCTGAAGATCAAGTGAATTCCACAAGATTTTGTTTTCTCTATGAATATCAGATCAGGCAGGATCCTGTCAGAACAGAAAACACTTTAGGGCTTTCAAGCAATGAGAATCTCAAACAATGAATTTGTAAAAGGACTTCAGAAGCCAAATAGGGACAGTGAGACTACCCAGATATTAGAGATATGGGAAGTCACTACCACCCCCAGGACAAGAAGGTCAGTAGGATAAAATGGTGTCATCAGAACCCCAAAGCTGCCTTCCAGTGGGAGATGCCCAGAAGGAGAGAGGGGGGCAGGACAGGAGGTGAAGACACACTGCCATTAGAGACTTCACCAGAGAGAGAAACATGGTGGCAGGGAGGGAGAGAGGGAGGGAGAAAGAGAAGGAGGAAGAGAGGAAGAAAGAGAGAAGTGGGGGGAGGGAAGACTGGAGGGAGGGAGGCACAGACACACAGAGAGAAATACTCTGGCTTCTCTCCTCTTCCTGGCCCTAAATCTGCCTTTAGTGCCTCCCTTTAGCTGGACTTATCAAGAAGCCAATTGACGAGGGAGCCTGAGGAATGTAGGTCCCTGTAATAGAGAGCAGATAGGGAGAAGGCAGAGAATGAAGCTAGGAGCAAACAGGCGAGTGATCAGCAATAATATCTAACCCCCGCCAAATAGACGCTTTAAGCCAGAAAGCAGACAGATGTACTGAAATTGTTTAGCTTATATCTATACCAGTAAAGCAATGTGAGTACCTAGTTAATGAAGCAAAAATCTAATAAGGCCGGGTTTTTTGGTCCTTGTGGCTCTCTTGTATCATACCTCAAAGCCCTGTAGAAAATCAGATTAAGTCATTATCAGGGCAGATATTAAGCACAACTTTCTGTCTTTTTTTTTTTTTTTAATAAATCAGAAATACAGAAAACTCTGCAGAAGGAAAAAACCTATCCGACATTCATTCACTTAGGTATTAAGTGCTGCACTCTCTGCTATGAGCTGGGACAGGTCTGTCACACTGAGCGTCACCTCTGTCCCATTCCTGGCATTCCACAGTCCACATTTTCTTCCGGTTGGCCTTGATGTATAACTGCATGGTATCCATGCCTAGAAATCTCGCATGCGCCTCCTTTTCATTTTAACCTCTAATGTCCTACTTTCTGACAGTCTCCTACCTTTCCAGCATTCTCATTCCTGACATTCAAAAATCATCAAAATCTCCAGTCCCACTACCTCCCTTTTCTCCAAATTTTTCAACTACCATCTTTTCCCCCATCTTTTCCTCTCATCCCAGAACCAATGGTCCAATACTCAACCACTCTTTTACAACAATGAGTAAGAGGGCTGTATTGTTTGTTTGTTTGTTTTCCTATTCAGTGTCTAAACCCCCTTCCTAATGGGGGGATCCCCATGGTGAGAATCTGCCGGGAGGGAGAGACTCCTTTTCAGAATGGAAGCTGAAGGGGCCAGATACTTCTCCCTTCCTTCTAGAAGTAGAGATTGGACACATGACCAAGTGTTAGCCAGTTGGATGCTCTCACCTGAGCTCAACTCTTGACTACGGAGGACAAATGGCTAGTTTAGTATGTATTCATGGCTGCAGAATCTGGGCAAGGTGGGTCCAGATGTAGGGGGAGGGAGGCCCCAAGGTGCAGTGGACCACCTTGGCAACAGTGGTAGCCATCCCAGCAGGGTGCCCTGGTCATTCATTCCTGTGTGCGCTGGCTGATCTCCCTTGGTTTGCACCTGTTTTTTAAGCCTGATTCTCTAACCTTCCCTTTGATCTACGAGCTGTTCTTTATTTACTTAAGTTAATGTTTCACTTCCGTCACTTTCAAGGAAATGACCAAGGTATTTACCGGTACTTCAACTCACATGTTCCATTGTCATTCTTTTCACCTTTCTGCAAACTTGTAACTTTTGTTTATTGATTCTGTCCGCATCTTTTGCTCCCACATTCTGACTTTGGATCACTGCCAGGAAACAAAAAAATCACTCTTCACATTGCAACAAAGTCATGATCTGTAACTTCAGCCATCATCCTTCCAAGAATACTGGTTCTTTATCCCATGCCCCAAAGCAGCTACTTCAATTCTTAGGCAGCCTTCTCTGGTTTCCGCCTCCCTCATCTCCTGCCCTCCTCATCCCCAAGTGCTTTCAACGAACAACTCAGTCATCTGATTCACAGAGGAAACAGAGACCATGAGACATAAACTCAACTGAATAATCATCACATGAATGGCTTCAGCTGCACTCAGTATATAATTACTATCCGGTGCTTCTCCTTTTCACCTTAAGATTATTTTCATAAAAACAATTCCAAATACTTACACAGACCACATTAACTTGTGCTGCCTAGAGAATATGGCAATGGATGTATAGTATGTATGTATATTAAGTACACACATACGTATATATGTACATACATGCATATGCATATACGTGTGTATGCATGTCCCATATTCTTTCCTTCTTTCCCTTTCTATTTACTTTGTACTATAAACGGAGAAGCTCTATTTGTGCTTCTACCACTAATGTTTTTTCCTCTAAGTATACTTCCTCCGGATATATTTCCAAAATAGAATTAATGGGTTAAAGGGTATGAATAGTTTTTAAAGAGCCTGCTACATATTGGAAACTTATTCCCCAGAAAGATGTAACTCTTCTGCCATGAGAAAGTACATTTTGTTTCTTCATGGTGACCTAGTAGCCCAGGCTCCATTGAACATTATTATTTTCATTAATTTTTGCGACCTTAATTTGTATACCTTCTTTCTATTGGCTCGTAGACACTCTCCATGAGACAATGCACTGTCTCTTGTCCTGGATCACCTTCAGTGCCTACTAGATGAACTCTATCTGCTGATTTTTGCATGGATGTCCTTGCTGTATTTGAACAATAAAGCTGTTATCAGATGTTTGTTTCCTCTATCCTGTTGGGTTTCTTTCAGTATTCATTTCAGGACAGTTAGTGTGCACACAAATTTCTAGTCTGACTTCCCATATTTGATCGTAGGCATCGCATCACTGGTCTTAGCCAATACCTGAAGCATCAGAGATTTCTCTCTCCTCCACAGCTGGGCTAAATTTTGCATTCCATTTTTCCAAGGACTCTTTTTGTCTTCAATAGATTGGTATTAAATATTGAACTTCTTGGACCCCCTGATGTTGACTTCAGTAAATAATATGAAGTATGGATCCAAGTGAATTTTTCTCCCTGCTGTTCTGCTTGCCTGACAGCATTTATGAAACAGTGATTTATCCCCCATCATCATTTTTTAAAACTCCTGACAATGATTTTCAATTATTTTTTTTAGTGGGTTCCAAGCCAAACATGGGGCTTGAACTCACCCCTAGATCAAGAGTCGCATGCTCTCCCGACCGAGCCAGCCAGGCACCCCTCCATCCAAAATTTTTCATTACTCATTTAGAGGAGTGAATTATTGTGGGAAGCTAATGTAGATCATTCAGACCTGAAAACCCTCTGAGAAGCAGGAATTTGAGGCTTCAAGAAAACCAACTGGTGAGCACATGGAAAGTTAGGCTAAAAGGAATTTTTAAACTATTTGGTTCAATTTCTCCTTCCTCATACAAATGAAGAAACTGAGGCACCAATGAGTTAAATATAATGTAAATCACTCTGCTACAGACTGTGGGAAAATATAGAGAATTAAAGCACATAACTAGTAATTAAGGAGATGGATTTCAGATGAAAAATGCACATAAGCATTAAAAATACCACTAATAAAAAACACACAGCTAATAATAACACACATACATATATAGCTAATAATAATAAGTACACAGTAATAAAAATATATAGCTAGTAATAAGGGCAGCTTCTAATAATTGAAGATCTATTGTGTTCCAAGCACTACACATCTTTTAATCCCCATGACAACCCTCTAAGGTATATATTATTATTCCCATCTAAACCCCTAGTAATATGCCCACGATCTGCCACCCAGTGGTGAGAGCCAGCTCCCTGCTCTCTCTGACCTGGAAGCTCTTTCCCACTATACAACACTGCCTCCCAGCTACCCAGGGATAGAAGACTGGGCGTGCCAAGTGCCCACTAAGTAACATATTCCATTAAGATAAAAACCAATCCGCTACTTATGTCCATTTGAAACTGGTTAAAAGAGTTATCTCAATTACTAAAATTGTGTGATCTGGGACCAATCACGTGAACACATTAGAACTCTGTTTACTCAGATGAGGGCAATCGTCCTAGGTGGGCGCAACAGACAAGATAATCTCTCAAATCTATACGATTCTAATTTCTGTTGTCTACTTTTCGTTCTTCCATACGTAATAAAAATAGTACACATTTTCAAAACAGTGCAACCCATTTTTTTACTCAGTTAACATGTTTTGCTATAAAACAATTTTACAGCCAATAAAACCCTTCATAGAAATTTGGTTTATGATAGCCATGAAAGAAAGGAAAGATAATAAATTAAGAAATATTTTGCAATTTTTTCAAATTAACATATAATGTTAAAAAAGGAATTTTAAAAAAGATTCTTTTTCATACAATAATGGTCTAAGATGATCTGGGAGAATAAATACTATGTTTGATTTAAGGTTAAGATGACAATCGTCATAAATAAGTGCTTGTTTGGTGAGTTAACAAAGGAACAAATATAACTAAATTGTAGTGGCTGGGTCAAAAAAATGGATTTATTAGTTCCAAGTAACTAATGCTACAACTTCAACTGTATTTTCAGTAATTATTAACTAAATGGTGATTTTTGTTCAGATCCTTTTCAGAAACTGTAGTGCGGTGTTATATATTAAATGAAGGCCTACGCTAGATATTTAGGCAAACCAGGGCAGTCCCCACAAGATTTTAGACCTGAATAGATATTTCCTCTTTGAATAGAATTCTGAAATACTTGCGGGAATATATAAGCTGTTGCCGACGACAAGAATCCCCGTCTCTCCCACCTGCTGGGGTGATTACAGACCAAGGGAGGCATTCCATGCTAAGCAGTTCGGTAACTGTACCTTAAATCTTCCAAGAAAGGGGTCTGATAAGAAATAGAAATCAGGATATAACGGAAATGAGGATTTGAAAATCTAAACCAAGTCATATTATTAAATGAAAATACAAAAAAATGCTTCCCTAGAGATTTCTAAAAATAAACAACTTCAGACTGGCTAAGAATAGGCATAAAACAACTCACAAAGTACTTCTTAGTCATGTCATTTTATGAGTTTCTGGTATTTTTAAAAGTCTCTCAAAGTTTTCTAGGAGAAATCTTTCACAACATTGGACATATCGCCAGAAGAGGGCACCCTTTCCCACAAAACCAAGATTTGTTCGCTACATCCCTAATACGTAAGCAAATCTGTGGAATAAAGCACTATATTAACTTCAAATTATCAGGAGCGATGCTTTTTTAAAAATTATACTTCTAGTAAAGTATACATTCATAAGTGTATATTATTCATATACATACAGTTTAAAGTGTGAGAAGGAAAGGAACTCCTGTGTGCCCAGCACAAGAATTTAGGAAATAGAAAAATTCCAGTAACTTGGAAGCTCCTGTCTGCTTTTCTCTGCTTCTCCCAACACAACCTCATCACTCCTTGTCCCAAGGGAGCCACTTTCTTCAATTATGTGTTAATAATTTCCTTGACTGTCTTTATAGTTTAATCGCCTATGTATTACTTAATTTTGCCCCCCCTTTCTTTTACCCTTAATGTAACTATCATACTGCATGAATTCTTTTGTGACTTGCTTTCTTGATCAATAGTAAGTGTTTGGGATCTATCTATAAGATACATGTAAATGTATTTCATGCATTTTCAGTGCTATGAAGAGTTCCATCCTATGACTATGCCATAAACTAGTGTTCATTGTCTATGCTTCTTTGGTAGACTTTTTATTTTGTTGTTATTACAGGCAATGCTGCTGAAGCCTTCTAGCAAGAGTCTCTCTTATTTTTAAATTTTATTTAAATTCAATTAATTAACATATAATGTATTATTAGTTTCAGAGGTAGAGGTCAGTGATTCATCAGTCTTACGTAATACCCAGTGCTCATTACATCATGTGGCCTCCTTAATGTCCATCATCCAGTTACCCCATCTCCCCACCCCCCTCCCCTCCAGCAACCCTCAGTTTGTTTCCTATGATTAAGAGTCTCTTATGCTTGGGGCGCCTGGGCGGCTCAGTTGGTTAAGCACCTATCTGCCTTTGGCTCAGGTCATGATCCCAGGGTCCTGGGATCGAGCCCCACATCAGGGAGCCTGCTTCTCCCTCTCCTTCTGCTGCTCCCCCTGCTTGTGCTCTCTCGCTCTCTTTAACAAATAAATAAAATCTTTAAAAAAAAAAGTCTCCTATGGTTTTTCTCCCTCTCTGATCTCATTTTATTTTTCCCTCTCTCCCTCTATGATCCTCTGTTTTGTTTCTTAAATTCCACATATGAGTGAAATCATATGATAATTGGCTTTCTCTGGCTGACTCATTTTGCTTAGCATAATCCCCCCTAGTTCCATCGGCGTCGTCAGCAAGAGCTTCTCACAACACAGGTACAGCCGTTCCTCTAGGAAAGTCTCTGCTGCCTGTTTTTATATGGCCCATTAAGGTGGGAATCGTTTTTACATTTTAAATAGCTGACAAAAGAAAGAAAGAGGAAAATAATTTGTGACATGTGAAAATGATCTGAAAGTCAAATTTCAGTGTCTACAAATAAAGTTTTATTGGAACATAAACACACCGTTCAGTTCCGTGCTGTCTACGGCTGCTTTCAACTACAGCAGCGGAGCCGGAAAGCTGTGACAGAGACCTTCAGGCCCACAAAGCCCCAGATATTTACTTACCTGGGTCTTCACAGAGGAAGTCCGCAGACCTTTGCTCTAGGTTATATACCTCAGTTGGAAGTGCTGAAGCAGACAGCGCGTACACTTGTTTTCCAAGGTGGCTCTGTCAATATACCATTCATATTCCCACTGCCAGTGCGTGAGCTTCTCGAGGTTGTCATGGTGGGGGCAGGAAAGCTAGATACGCCAGACGAGTACAGATGCTCTGTTTCTGTGGATATATGAGTTGCGGTAGTCCTTTTAACACTTCTCATACCAATAAACTATTGCAATAAGCTATTGATAATTATTTTGACTGTCTCTTGTCTAACCTTGGATAAATTTTCTTAGTTTAAGCGGGTCAGTAGACAAGATCCTGGAAGGTTGCCATTTTCTAGACCACATCCTAAACTACCATACCTTGACCCAAGACCATGCCCTGGGGTTCCCAGCTCCTTCATCTAGAGGGATTTCATCTAGCTAAGACCATTCGTGGGCCTCCTACGAAACCAGGAGAGTACAACATGAATTGAGGGCAGTTGACACAACTGCCATGTGCCTGTGCATTTATCCTGCAATCTTCTGCTTGTGAGATCTAGAATACACTCTAGGGTGCTCAGGACCAGGCAGTCCTCATTATAACTGCTGTGTCTTCATGCAGCAAGTATGTTAACATGTGGCTACTACTGAGCACTTGAAATGAGTCTAGTCCAAATTGAGACATAATCTAGTGTAATATACTCATCAGATTTCAAGGAGTTCATATAATAAAGAGAATGTAAAATATTTGTTGTTTTTAGCTGCTAAACTTGGATAATTCATTATCCATTGGTAGAAAACTAATACAGTAGGAAAAAAAGAGAAAAATGAGATATTTCAAGATACTCATAAATTATTTTATTAATTTTCCCTTAATATTTGTATTAGTTTTAATTAGCTTGGCCAACACTGAATTGTTTTTTAAGATTTTATTCTATTTATTTATTTATTTATTTATTTGAGAGAGAGAGAGAGCCGGGGGTGGGGGGAGGGGGGAGCAAGAGGAGAAGAAGGAGGGAGAAATAATCCCAAGCAGACTCTGCACTGAGTGTGGAGCCCAACTTGGGGCTTGATCTGATGACCCTGAGATCATGACCTGAGCCAAAACCAAGAGGCAGACACTTAACCGAGCCACCCAGGCACCCTCCCAACACTGAATTTTTTAATGGATATTAAGCATATAAAACAACTATCTTCAGACATTTTTAAATGAGTTGTTTAAGTTCTGGAGATGGATGGTGATCATGATAGGTGATAACAGGAATGTACTTAATACCAAGGAACCATACACTTAAAAATGGTTAAAATGGCAAATAAAGTTATATATATTTTACCACAACAAAAAAGAGCTGTTTTTAATAGTTATTTTCACTTTCAGAGAATAGTATTATAAAGTTGCATTATAGAAATAGATAACATTAATGCCAGAAAAATTATTTTTTTTAAGATTTTATTTATTTATTTGACAGAGAGACACAGCAAGAGAGGGAACACAAGCAGGGGGAGTGGGAGAGGGAGAAGCAGGCTTCCCGCGGAGCAGGGAGCCCAATGCGGGGCTCGATCCCAGGACCCTGGGATCATAACCTGAGCTGAAGGCAGACACTTAACGACTGAGCCAACCAGGTGCCCCAATAAATAAATCTTTTTTTAAAATAAATAAAAATATGACTGCAGGATTAATAACTGAGTTATAAACTGTTTTGTTGGGGCACCTGGGTGGCTCAGTCAGTCAAATGTCTGCCTTCTGCTTGTGTCCTCATCTCAGGGTCCTGGGATTGAACCCAGTGTCCAGCTCCCTGCTCGGTGGGGAGTCTGCTTTTCCCTCTCCCTCTGCCTCTCCCACTGCTCCTGCTCTCTCTCTCAAATAAATAAATAAATAAATAAAATCTTTTAAATAAATAAACTTTTGTTTGCTGTTTAAATTGTTCTTTGGAAAAGCCATTGAAAGAGCAGTTTTGCCTCTTGTTCTCAATGCTTAACATTTTTATTAAAAAGAAACAAACTGGGGCGCCTGGGTGGCTCAGGCGGTTAAGCTTCTGCCTTCGGCTCAGGTCATGATCCCAGCGTCCTGGGATCGAGCCCCACATCGGGCTCCCTGCTCGGCGGGAAGCCTGCTTCTCCCTCTCCCACTCCCCCTGCTTGTGTTCCTTCTCTCGCTTTGTCTCTCTCTGCCAAATAAACAAATAAAATCTTTAAAAAGAAAAAAACAAACTGGAGTGCCGGGCTGGCTCAGCTGGTGGAGCATGTGAGTCTTGATCTGGGGGTTTTAAGTTCGGACCCCACCTTGGGTGTAGAGATTACTTAAAAGTAAAATCCGTAAAAAAAATTTTTTAAAAATTAAAAAAAGAAAAGAAACAGTCTTCAATGTCTGAATAACAAGTGCACTTACGCATAAGAATAGACATCACCTGTAATGATGTGAAATTCTGGAAGAAAAATCCCTTACAAAGTGCAGTCCATTGACTTTCTTTAAGGCAAAATGAACATTTTAAAACAGGATTCTGAAAAACATACTAGATATGAAGCCAATATTTAACACGAGCTTCAGATATGTGCATTATCACTGAGAACAAAATACCTTAAGTTTGAGGAGGAGCAGGATTTGTGGGTGTGGCCAATGCCCACCGATCGGCTATTGCTCTGGATACGGTCTAGCCGGGCCTATGTTCCCCAAGCCTTGCCGACCAGGGGAGTCGGAACTCCGACTTCTTGACATGCGCAGACCTAAGCCCCGCCCCGTAAAACCCAATGGTCTGACTATAGTTCGAGTTCTGAGTGTGTTTGTTCAGGTGTGAGGGTAAATGCCTGAGAATGAAGGAGCTTTTTTTTAAGGTTCCCAGGTAATTTTGGTTTGGGAATCACTGAGCTAAGAGGCTAATCGTTTCTTTCTGTCAGGTGGACATCTCAAGCAAATACCTGCAAATTGTGTATTCGTTATTCCGGGGGTAACTTCTGAACTTTCCTTCTTTCCTCGCAGCTGCATTTCAGCGTTTCCCCACCTGAAACTCTTCCCTCACTCACCTTCATGGACGGCGCGCGCCCTGGCGTTCCAGCTGCATCTTCTGAGGATTGGGGAGCCCAGAGCTTACTCCTCAAAAGAAAACCAAGTGGGCCAAATTCACACACAGCCTGTTTGGTTTCACCTCAAAGCCTCTTCTTTGATGCGGATTTTTTGGTTTATTTAATATTTTTCATTTTTTTTTTTAAGTAGGCTCCATGCCTCACGACCCTGAGATCAAGAGTTGCATGCTCTGCCAGGTGCCACCAGTATATTTTTTAAAGTTTATTTATTTATTATTTATTTATTTATTTATTTATTTATTTATGGAGCTGGAGGGGGAGGGAGAGACAGAGGGAGAGGGAGCGAATCCTCAAGCAGACTCCCTGCTAAGCACAGAGCTCCATCCCAGGACCCTGAGATCACGACCTGAGCCGAAATCAAGAGTGAGGCGCCCAACCGCTTGAACCACCCAGGCACCTTAGTGCCCCCAGTATTTTTTATCAACGTTACATAGGCCTATAGTTTAAAGACTTGTCCATAATTCTAAAAGGCATGTTAGGAAAAACAGCAGTCTCTACAACCACCACCATTTCCAAAATGCAACTTTATCTAACTCTTTAACCAGTTGTTTTGTATTTTCCTCCATAATTCTATATAACGCGCTAATCTAAATACACCTTGGTGTTTTGTGTTTTTTGTTTTGTTTTGTTTTGTTTTTTTATTTTAAACATTACTTACTGATTTTTCCACATAGGAGATGAAGATTTTACATTTTCTGCCACACACATGCACACTGCTCTCAGTATCTCACCCTCCCAATGTGTTGTAAGTTCGGTTAAATCAATGTCAGTTTCCATTTTATGGTCGTGTAAAATGTAAACGCTGTTTACAGCTAATTCATGTTATTAATTTTTCTTTCCTGCCCAACTTATCTCTCGAGAGTTTTAAGTGCTTTTTAACATTTGTTTAAATTTTTAATACCACTAATTTATCCCTAATCACTCCTCCCGTTGAGTAAATCTCTTGACACTTCCAAATATATCAGGTACTTTATCACTTCCCATTTTTTTTTTACTTTAGTTTTTTAGAGCAGTTTTAGGTTTTAGGTTTACAACAACATGGGGGGGGCAGTACAGGGATTTCCCATATACCCCCAGCCCCATATATTTGCAACCTTTGGAAGCCATCTCTCTTGCCGCATTCTGACCTGCTCTAGATTGTATGGATTGACATCTAGACCAGCTGCACAGAGGACATTCAGACAGTTCCCTTCAACATCACCTCGGAGACACCTTTCATCTTATTCTTATAGATACCTTTTTCTCAGATCTCATGTCTTCCTTTCATTTTGGTTCACTCCCCGACTTGGGCAGAGTGTTCTGAAATTTCACTATCCTGTGTCTCAATGTGGGTCTTTCTAGATGTACTTTATCAGGCATTCAGTGGGCCCTTCAGTCTGGAACCTCATTTTTGGGAAATTTTCTTGAGTTATTTCTTTGATGATTTCCTTCCCTCCATTTTCTCTACTCTCCTTTTCTGGAATTCCTAAAATACTCTAATTTCTTACTTTACATTTTTCCCCTTCTCTTTGTTCTACCTTTTGGAGGATTTCCTTAACTTTTCTTCCAACATTTTTGTGGATTTTTTACTTCTACTATTATGTTTTTAATTTCCATGATCTGTTTTCTAGTCCCTAAATCCTTTTATTTTTAATCATTCTGTTATTATTTAATCATTCTGCTATCTTCTCATTCTTAAAAGTAGAGCACAGCGGCACCTGGCTGGCTTAGTCAGTGGGATGTGCAACTCTTGATCTTGGGGTTGTGAATTCAAGCAGCATGTTGGCTATAGAGATTACTTAAAAATAAAATCTTAAAAAATAAAATAATAATAATATTTTTAAAAAAGAGTAGAACACAAAAGTATTGATTAGAAGTCTGATGTGCTACATGGCTTCAGTGTAAGGTAACTTACCCGCCCATTCCATTGGGCTTCTTTCTTCTTGGGCTGGTTATACTCTCTAGACAAGGCTCCACCCCATGCTGGGAAGATAGATAGGCAAGAAGCCTGGGGTGGTATCAACATTCAGCATATAAAGTTTTACTTATTCCTCCTATCGTCACTTTGGTAACCTGATCTTAACCCATATCTGGGGTTCCTCAGTCATGATTCCCTCATTTTAAACACCAGAATATAAACCTGCAGTCCCCTGCTGGTGTGTTCAGCGAAGGGGCAATCGTCATTGGCCTGGAAGGCAAGAAGTCTAGAGATCTGCCTCTTTTTAAATTTTTTTTTAAAGTAGTCCTCACACCCAGCCCAATGCGGGGCTTGAACTCATGACCCTGAGATCAACACCTGAGCTGAGATAAAGAATCAGACTTTTAACTGACTGAACCACCCAGGTGTCCCAATCTAACTACTACTTTTTTTTTTTTTTTAAGATTTTATTTATTTATTTGACAGAGAGAGACAGAGCACAAGCAGGGACAGCAGCAGGCAGAGGGAGAAGCAGGCTCCTGGCCTAGCAGGGAGCCCAATGTGAGGCTCGATCCCAGGACCCTGGGATCATGACGTGAGCCAGAGGCAGATGCTTCACTAACTGAACCACCCAGGCGCCCCTCTAACTGCTTCTTAAACAGACTTTCTTTCTTTTTTTTTTTTTTTAAGATTTTATTTATTTATTTGAGAGAGAGAGAGAATGAGAGAGAGAGAGCATGAAGAGGGGAGGGTCAGAGGGAGAAGCAGACTCCTTGCTGAGCAAGGAGCCCGACGCGGGACTCGATCCCGGGACTCCAGGATCATGACCTGAGCCGAAGGCAGTCGCCCAACCAACTGAGCCACCCAGGCGCCCTTAAACAGACTTTCGACCAATCTTTCTGATCTTACTTTTACTTCCAGAAGTATCTAGGTCTACCAGTTCCCAAGTTTTGGGGGGGGGGATCTGCCTTTGAACCGCATTGTTCCTGGTTTTCTCCACCCGTTTAGGATTCAATGCTCTCAAGGTTGCTATGTCAGTTACATTCTTCCAGTTGCTTCCCAGCCTCCAAAACTTGCTGCTGTCTCCCACCTCTTCCCATTCTCTTTGTTCACGTGGATTTATGTCTTCCTAAAATGTCCCTTCATTTCCCTCCTACTGTGGTTTTAGAAGAAGCAAAAGCAAATATATGTGGCCAACCTGCTATTTTTGGTGTAAAGTCTCAATGCAGGTCTTGCCATTAATAAAACTAATATTTTAATGTTTATCAGATTGATTCTGTGGTTTGAGGTTGTTTATTTACCATTATGAGCCTTTATTTTAAATCCTGTTTTTCTTGTTCACCATAATAGCTCCTGCATCTAGTCTTCCGTGTAGTAGATATCTGTCATCAATGTCACATAAAAATTAAACCACTCAATGTTTTAGCACATTCTTGTGAAAAATAGTAACATTTTTAAATGTAATTTTAAAGTTGAGCATGGAACTTTTCCTCCATTACTAAAACAAAACATTATACACACATCCATACATACATAAAATGTAAGTGAATATTAAGACATAAAGCTAAGCAATGGGCCTTTGACATTCAGAAAAGATAAAATTCACTGAAAACCTTTAACTATTTAGATGTCCAACTATATAATTATCTAAGCCTTTAATTTGAGAAGGAGCCTGTTTAGAGCAAATTACAGTTGTCAAACCACACTTTAATAAGATTTCATCAAGTCAAACTATGACACAGTATTTTTCAGAATGTGATAATTACCAGTATTCAAGAACTGTGGAAAATTTTCATTTGTGCTTTTTGCAGAAGTCTCTCTGTATGCTAGTCAGAGGCCATTTGGAAAAGCAAAACATGAAAAATTTAACAGTAAAAACTTTTCAATTATTTAAGATACATGGTGCCTGGAGTTGGTTGAGAAACAATTGGGTTTTGTTTTTTTTATTATTGGGTTTTTTTGTTTGTTTGTTTCTGCCATTGAGAGGAGGCTGAAATCCCTGACTGTCCCTCATCAAGCAGGTGACCCAGAGGGAAAGGTCAAATATGATCTGGAAACTTGTACTGAATTCTTTTATCTTCATATGCTATGGGAAAACTTAGAAGGGCTGACTTTTAAAATCCAACATTCCTTTATTCCATCAGGTAAAGGCCATTCCAGGATAGGTCAATCAGGTTTGCTGCAATCACGAACGATCCCATAAACCCTCGTGTTTTATGATAGCAAATATGTCTCTCTTGACCCCATTAAATGGCTGTGGCTCTGGGTCGGAGGCAGACAACTCACTGCTTGTGACTTCTCATGCCCAGATGGAAGCTGAAGGAGAAGCACCATCTGGGACGTGTTGTTCGGTGACAGAGGCAAGAAGCCCCTGAAAATGTGGAGCCTCTTCAAATTTCTGTTCACATGTGACCCTTGTCTCATGTCCTCACATTCCACTGAGCAAAGCAGGTCACACAGCCAAAGCCAGCACTGATGGGGAGGGGAAGTTTCTCCTCCAACAGGAAGTCCCTGTGTGTTGCCTGGAAAAGGGTAGATGTATAATCCTCTAATAAGGAAGGGGATGATGCAAGAGTCATCGAAAACGATAATATAATCTCTACAGGTAGAAAGGGCAAAGGGGGGGGGGGCCTTAAATCATTTAAGAAAGAAAATGGGGGGGCACCTGGGTGGCTCAGATGGTTAAGCGTCTGCTTTCAGCTCAAGTCCTGATCCCAGGGTCCTGGGATCAAGCCCCACATCAGGCTCCTGGCTCAGCGAGAAGCCTGCTTCTCCCTCTCCCTCTGCCTCTCCCTCTGCTCATGCTCTCTCTCTCTCTCTCTCTCTCTCTCTCTGTATCTCTGTGTCTCAAATGAATAAATAAAATCTTTAGAAAAAAAAAAGAAAGAAAGAAAATGGGATTTGAGAAAAGTTGAATAGTGATGAGTATGGGAAAGTTTATAGGTTTAAAATGTTTTTTCTTGAGTTAAACACAATGGTACTTTAAAGAATTTAAGCCTGGATTATCCACCTTAAATAATGATTTGTCAGTTATCCTTGCAACGTAATTTTATTGGAGATCAGTATTTCTTTTAGCAGTATGCTTTTGGACTCCTTTCTAATACTGTTCACTTCAAGAAGTACCAACTAAATTCCACTTTAATGCAGGTAGGGTTAACAGACTGAGTTGAGAAGATAGTAGATCAAAATAGTTTGGATGAAAACGCAAAATGCAACCAGTTTCATCTAGAGCATAATCATTTACCTAGTGGCTCCCCAAACAAGAAACTGTAGGTCCTCTGGGTTCTGGCTTAAAAAGTAAGGCTCATTATTCATTTGACAAAACAGTGATGTCTCAGAAACACCAAGAATTATGTGGTGCTCAGAAAAAAAGAAAAAAAATTCCTTTCCTCCTAAGTTTCTTAAATTCAACCCTTTGTAGGAATGCATATTTTAGTGTAAGGCCTAGTCCTCAGCTGAGATGAGTATACTAACGCTTTAGTGTTCATGTTTAAAGGGTGTTGAGTTTTCAAACATGAACCTCCTAGAGAGTATTACCCTCACATACTCTGACAATTGATCAGGGCATATCTTTATCTGACCAAAGCAGAAACCAAGATGCACAGCAGTTCAGAGAATGAATGACTCTTTCCCTGAGATCTATCTAGTTGTGACAGGTTGGGGGTGATGTGTAGGGGAAGGTGTGCTAGACTGGGCACCATGAGAAGGAAAAAGAGATGTGGAAATTTTAAAAGCAGGAGCCGGGGTAAGGGACCACAAACCAGGCCTGGTGTTAAATTTCTAATGATCAGAAGGCCTAGTAGGAATTCAAACTCAAAGAATTATTAAAATAAGAAATGAGAGAAAACTAAGCAATTTCATGAATTTACTTAATGAAAATAGGCATAAATAATAGATATTTAAATCTTTTCACAGAGAAAGACCATCAAACTCCAGCCGGTCTGCAGAAACGATTGTTGTTGGTGTACTTTGGGTTTATGGCCAGTAATGAATATACTGATAAAGTCTACCGACACTTTTTTTTTTTTTTAAGATCTTATTTGACAGAGAGCAAGAAAGCACAAGCAGGGGAACTGCAGAGGGAGAGGGAGAAACAGGTTTCCTGCTGAGCAGGGACCCAGATGCAGGGCTGGATCCCAGGACCCTGGGATCATGACCTGAGCTGAAGGCAGATGCTTAACCGACTGAGCCACCCTATTACTCATTCTTTCATCGACCTTGAAGTTGGGGCACTAGAGAATAGTGACAAGCATTTCATTTTTCTTGGTTAAATTCAGAAGCGCTAGCTTACTTTAGAGAAAAGGTTTGTATAGGTGTATCTTATATTATTATTATATTCCACCTTTCTTTTTTCTTCATGAATATAAAGGGACCTAGTGATTCATTTTTCAAGAAATATTTATTGGACATTTACTATGAACCAAGCACTGTTCTAGGTGCTGGGGACTCGACAAAAAAGGATTTACATTATAGCAGGGTAGACAGACAATATTAAAATCCAATTTATAATATCATGGCAGGTACTGATAAACACTTTGAAGAAAAATCAAGTAGGGTAAGAGGGTGGTGGTGAAGTTCCCATTTAAGGAGAGACGATGGTGTGTTGGTGACAGCTCACGCCACTTTCATCAGAGCTGGCCACTACATTTTTAGGAATTTTGCTAGTCAGATATTAAACAGCCATTATTATAAATTAAATTATATAACCTAACGAGTAAACATTATAATAAAAGCAAAGGTAATAAACATGCAAAACATGTCACCATTTATATTTATTTTTCTACTTGTTACTACCATCTCTGCTTTTTATTTACATCTATTATATCTGCATGTTGAAAATTTCACATAACGGTGTACTGCCATGTCTTCCCGACTCCATGTTGAATGAGGTCACGTTGATAGCTCGCAATCAGCCATGGTGGTTGTATTTACACCATAGAAATTGGCAAATAATGCAAACCAGGTTTTTGTTTTTGTTTTGTTTTTTATTTTATTCCAGAGAGCTCATTAATCATTTACCAGCACTTTCTAGAGAAGAGTCTTTCTGATGAGGAGATACTTGAGCAGAGGCCTGAAGTAGATGTGGGCATTGTCATCAGGATATCTGGGGGAGAACAATACAAACACAGGCCTCAGACCAGCCCCTGCTTGACATGGTCGAGGATCAGCCCAGAGAACAGAATGGCTGTTGATTGCAGTCAGTGAAACGCGGCGGGAAATCAGGGCAAGGGGCAGATTCAGTAGAACTTTGAAGCCCATAGTAAAAGTTATTTTTTTTATAAGTACCTTGTGAAGCCATGGAAGGATTGAAAACAGGAGAGGGTCATGATCTGATCTCTATCACAAAGCATCACTCTATCGCACAGAGGAAAATAGATTGTTCCATCAAGTGATTTGTTCTAAATTTCAACTGAGTGGTATCTAAGAATTACCCCTTGCTTGTTGGAAATGTACCAGAAGTGCTGACATGTGCGATCATCCTGACAGTGAATCCCAGGCAACACAGGGTTGCCTATCCACTTCTCTTCTCCTTCCTGGGCACCTGGGTGGTCTACACTTCCCAACATTCCTGCAATTACGTGGGTTCATGTGATGAGTTTTAGCTAATGAAATGTGAGTGGGAGTGACATGGGCCACGACCAGGCAGAAGCATTTAAAAGCCACTGGGTAACCTCTATACTTTCCTCTTGTCTTCCATGGCGACTGCAGAGGCCACATATTAAGATGGAAGAACCACAGATGAAAGCCTCCTGGTCCCCGAGTGACTGTGTGGAGTATACCAGTCACATACTTACCCTGGACATGTAACACGAGCAAGGGAAAAAAAAAAAACAACTTTGTTTCACTAAGTCCTGAGATTTCAGGATTAATTTCTTACTTCAGCTTGACCTAGCCTATCATGACTAATACAGAATTTCAAGCTAGCAGTATTTTCATATCAACAGCTAACATTTATTGAGTGCTTTTCCTAGGCTGGGCCCTACGCCAAGCATTTTACACATATTTCCTCATTTAAGACCCACATCACCCCAGTGATGTGGACACTATTATTGCTTCATTTTAGAAATGACGAGCGAGGCTAAGAGGGGCTAAGTGGCTTATCCAGGGTCCCCCACAGAACAAAGGGTAGAAGCAAGATCCAGTCCTGACTCTAGTACCTTCCCTTTTCCTAATCAAGAAAGAACACACAGCCTCCTGACTTCATTCATTCCTTCACCTGTTTATCAGGCACTTACAGTGGTAGGCTCTTGGTAGGCAAAGATACATAAAACACCTCAAGGAGCTCACACAGTCAGGTGAGGGAGAGATTGTGGAGAGTCGATTATAAGGAAATGAATTTACAGGAAATACAGCAGACAGAGGAACTGCACAGAGACTCCAGTCAGCAAAAGCCAGATTGTAGGAAATCCAACAGGACAGATAACCTGGTTTCTTCCACAAATAAATTGCAAGGAAGTTGAGGCAGAACCTAGAGATTAAGAGAGATATAAAAGACTTATCAACCAATGGTAAGATATTCTGGCTCCTGGTTCAAGCAAACTGAACAAACAAACAAACAAAAAATGAAGACTCTTACTAGATATTTGAAAATTTGAACACTAAGTAGACATTTAATGATATTAAGAAATTTTTAACTTTAAAAAGTTTGGATGAGATAATGGTTTTGAAGTTATTTTGAATGTGTCCTTACCTTTCAGAGATATATGCTAAAATATTTATAGATGAAAGGACATGATGTCTAGAACCTTCTTCAATGTATACAGGAGGCAGAAGTGGATAGACAGAACAAGACAGGCCAAGGATGATCATTGTTGGCCTGGGTGATAGTTCCATGGGGATCAATTTTAGTAAATATTCAGAACTTCCCAAAATAAAAAGTTTTAGAATAACTATTCCTGGGCTGGATACAAAGGAACTGGTAGAATCGCTGACAAGGTGTTTGGGGAAGTTGGGAAACCTTCCAAGGAAAATGGGACCTCCATGTGAGAAACAGTTCTTAAGCAGCAAAGGAGCACGCACAAATGAAATTATTTTGAGCATCACCCAACATTATCGACATCAGAGATGGTTAATATTTGTTTTTCAACCACAGCTGGCTGCTATCACATGGAAACAGGTTACCAGAGTTCATGAAGCTTCCTTCTATGGGCATGCGTAGAAATGGGCTGAGAGAACAGGAGACTGAACATTGGATTAGAAAGTCAGGAGACCAGGCAGGAGAAGCCTGGTTCCGTCACTGACCAGCTGTGTGTCTTGGAGAAGGACTCTTACATTTTGTGTTGCAGTTCCCTCATCTGCAAAACAAGGAGGTCCGAAACTGTTCCCGAAGAACCCTTCCTGCTCCCATTATTCTACAAAGGCTCCCACAGACATGAGATGTGATTTGGGGTCATGTGTGGGAATCAGCAGCTTCAGATCACTATAGCATCGTTATCAGAACCAGAGAGACGCCCAGGGCAGGCATCTTCGTTACAAGAGACCCTGGGAAAATTCCCCGCACAGAGAGACGCCCCCAATGCAACCTTGGACTGTTTTCTACTTCACATGGGAAGCAGATGGGAGTATTGCCATGAGAGTCTTGTTCATCATCTTCAGCACAGTACCCCAGGCCTTGGTGCCCTTTGCAGGTGAAGGGAGGAGAATTTACTTACAATTTGGCTACTTCCTTGTTAAAAATTCCTCTCAGCTTAAAAATCCGATTGCTTTCTTTCCTTGAATGTTGAATATTGAGAAACCTGCCCCCTTGGTGTCCCAAATAGAGGTTAAAATAGCACTGACTGAATCATACGATGGACCTGTAATTCCGTGCTGAGGAAAATAACGAGAAGTGTCAATGAATCCCCTGACCACCCCGCTCCCCGCACCTTCTGAACTGCAACAGAGACTCACCTGCAGTCATTATCATGGAGGAAGTGATAGGACCTGGGGTCCAGAACCCTGCCACCTTCCCATCCCATCCACCCCTACCTGGCAGGAGCTGGAAGCCACACAGACTGGTCTGGGAGAGTGCTGGCATGTGAGAGGGAAACAAAGGGCAAGCGAGACCTGCCTGGTCTCTGACTTTATGGGTCCTGCAATTTCTGTCCTAGTATGATTGCAAAGAAAGTTGGTCTGGTTGACAGAACGAGACAGCCCCAAGTGGGGCTGATCTGCAGACAACCTGACAGAACAGTTCCCTCACCCCCAAAATTCCCTTGAATCCTTTGTAATCAATCCCTCACTCCCAAAATTCCCTTGAATCCTTTGTAATCAGAACAGCTCCCTCACCCCCCAAACTCCCTTGAATCCTTTGTAATCAATCCATCTCCCCATCCCCAGGTCTTGGGACCCACTGATCTGTTTTCCTTCCCTATAATTTTACCTATTGTAGAATGTCATATGTATGGAATGGTCCAATATTTGGGGTGTAGGGGGGTGGGAGAGTTTGGCTTCTTTCACTCAATCTAATGTTTGTAAGATTTATCAATGATGTGTATAACAATAATTTTCATTGCTATATGAATATACCATAATTTATTTACCTCATTGTATGAACATACCACAGTATTAGCCATTGTATTGTTGATGGACATAAAGTTGTTTCCAATTTGGGGCTCTTACAGACAGTGCTGCTAGAAATATTCTTGCACACACCCTTTTATGCTCACTGCATGCATCTTCTTTATGGTTTAACGATCCCAAGGTCATCAAGACGTACTCCTACCTTAGTTTCTAGAATTTTCATTCTACCTTTCACACTTGATCTGCAATTGACCTGGAATGTTTATTTGTATGTGATATGAGGTGGGGGCTCAAGTTTCTTTCCCCTTTTTGCTACTTGGATATCCAGTTGACCCACCACCATTAATCCAAAAAAAAAGTGCTTTCACCCTGCTCTACAGTGTCTCCTCTGAAATAAGCTGTCCATACACCTATAACTGTTTCCAGGATCTCCATTCTATTCCACCGTGTATTTATCTTAATCCTCCCATTTTGTTCTTTTTCAAGATTTTTCTCAGTTATTCATGACCCTCAGGATTTCTACATAGAGTGCCTGGGTGGCTCAGTTGTTAAGCGTCTGCCTTGGGCTCAGGTCATGACCCCAGGGTCCTGGGATCGAGCCCCGCATCGGGCTCCTTGCTCCTCAGGAAGCCTGCTTATCCCTCTCCCACTCCCCCTGCCTGTGTTCCCTCTCTTGCTGTGTCTCTCTCTGTCAAATAAACAAATAAAATTAAAAAAATAATTTCTACATAATTTTCAGGCTCCTACCTGAGTTTACTCATCATTGGCCCCAGCACTGACACGGTGCCTGGCACAATGAATAGCTGTTGTGTAGGTGGATGTGACCTGGGACCTTTCAGGGACGATGGTAACGACTTTCTCAGCAACAACCTCCCCACCTCCACTACCCTGGCCCGCCTCCCGCCCCGGCTCCCCTGCCCCGTCCCCTTCCCCCTCCCCCTCCACTGACCCAGGCCTCGGTCCCCCGAGAGGCGTTCGGGTGAACTGCAAGGAGGCGGAGCTTTCCTCCGGGACGCGGCCTTCCGCGTGGCCGGTTCTCCCCGCCCCCGCCTCTCCATGCCCCGCCCCCCCCTCCCGGCCCGGCCGGAAGGGCAGTCCCCGGGCCTCCCCAGCTTGGCTGCAGGCAGCGCGGGGATGGCAGCGGCGGCGACCGCGGCTCCGGGAGCCCCAGGCATGGACACCCGGCTGGACCAGGAGACGGCGCGGTGGCTGCGATGGGACAGGGTGAGGGGCGCCAGGGGGTGGGAGCGTCCGGGGGAGGCGTGGGATCCTCTGCACCCCGCGGGCGCCCCCCTGCCTTTCCTGCGGGGAGTGCGGGTGCCTGCGCTTCCTTCCCTCCCGCCGCTCGCAGCCGCCGGCCGCACGGCCCGAGGAATACCGGAGCTGCTGTACTGAATTTACGAATATGCAGATTACGAGCTGCTGGATGGGGAGACGCAAGCCGCCCCCGCGAGGCCACAGCTCGCGCCCTCAGCAGCCGGGCTCCCGCTGTGGGGAAGTGGGACCCACCCGGGCAGTTTGATGCTAGGCGCGGTCTCAGCGCATCCACACGGAGGAAGTAGAGTCACAAGCTGTATTACGGATCCAAGAGTGGGGAGTGGGTGCAGAGAGCCGGGGCAAGGTCAGCCCTCCGTCCCAGGTCACCGGGGAGCCGCAGAGAGAGCCGGGTAGCAAGCACCCGGAGTAAGGTGGTTGGGGCGCGGTCGCTAACTTTTTCTCCGGGCTGAGCTTTAAGTGGTTATTTAAAAGGTGCCCCGGGGAAAGCAAAGCGAGAGCTTAGGGCGGGAATCCCTCTGGATGTGAGCAGGGTTGTAAGATTGTAAAGTGGCTTGGGAGCAACTCAGAAAAACAAAGCTGTTTTTCTCATCAAACTCGGGAAGGCGGCGGAGGAGGAAGCAGGGGTGGCCAGGCCTCCTTGCACTTGGCCCTGCCTGTGGCAGATCCGAAGTTTGCCCGGGGAAAAGGTGTCCCGGGACAAAACCAGGCATCTGGCCGTCTGGGGCTGCAAGTGGGGGAGTGGGAGAGCGAGCCGGAGCTGATCTCGACTTGGCCGGGCCCAAGGGTCATGTCCAGTTGGGGCGTGCGCGCGTTCGTGTCACTCAGACCGCTGGCTCAGCCGTCCTTCCGCAGGCCGCGGTGCGTCCCCAGAGACCCAGAATCCTTCCGTCCATCCTGTGCCTTTTGCTCCTGGGAACTTTGCAGAGCAGTATTCCCATCCACCTCTCCCAGGTGCTCGGTTGTGAACACGGGTACTCCTGATGGGGCCCGCCTGGCTTCAGGCATCTTCCTCCCGTCTCTGGCTTTGCTGGAAAGATAGAAGGGGACTCCTTCACAGCACCGCTAGCTTTTCCCCTGTTCACTCTCTTAGGTGCTAGAGCAGAGAGAGAGAATCAGGGACCCAACTCCAGACAGTACCCCCTCTCTTGTCTGACTCTCCTACTTGCTCCTTGCGCATGCACTTTGTTTTCCCAGAATGTTCCTTGGCTCCTCTGCTGAACTTGTTGCTCGTGCTGTCATTCCTGTTTTGGGTCTGCACTTAAACGTGTTTTATGTAGACAGGCCTTCCCTGACAACCAGTGGTAAATTATGTCTCCCTAATACTATCTCTAGATTGGTCAAAAAACAAAACAAAACAAAACAGAACAGAACAAAACCTTGTTTGTAGGTGTATTTGTTTAATGTCTGGCCCCAGGGCTGACTTGAAAGGCAGGACCCGTGTTGGTAGCACAGCCCCTGTCCCAGGAGGGCCCAGGACTTGGTTTAATCCTCGGCTGTCCTGTCTTGAAATTCTTAAAACGTGTCAAACAAGGAGTCCCACGCTGTCATTTTGCCCTGGGCCCCGACAAGTTAAACAGCAGTTCCTGTCCACTTGCTCATTAATTTCCATGGTCACTAGGGCCTGATATGGTGCATGGCTCATACTTGCAGGGTGAAGGAAGGGAGGTGCGAGCTCTGGCGCCGGGGGCCAGGTCTTCCTCTTCGCTTCCTGCCCCTGAATGAGAAATGAGAGCACATCCCCCACAGGATGCTATTGGCAACTTCTTGGGTGGTTTTTCTTTTTCTGGAAAGACAGTCTTGTAATTCTGTAGAGAAGGAAAATGTTTCCATTTCTGATAACTTAGTAACTTGAGGTGGGTAGAATCCTTTTTTTTTTAGAGGAGGGGAGGGGCAGAGGGAGAGGGAGAGAGAGAATCTTAAGCAGGCTCCACGCTGAGCATGGAGCCCAATGCGGGGCTCGACCTCACAACCCTGAGATCATGACCTGAGCTGAAATCAAGAGTCAGGCGCTTAACCGACTGAACCACACAGGGGCCCCTAGAATCCTTTTAAAGTCATAATTGATAATGTGTTTTTCAATGAGCCTTTCCCTTTGAAGAAATAGAAACCTAATTTCCACAAAATGTTGTATCTGTATATGGAGAGAGAGTACCTCCCTGGGTAGAGGTAAAGGGATATTATTCTTTTTATTTATTTTTTTAAAGATTTTATTTATTTATTTTAGAGAGAGATAGCACAAGCAGGGGGAGAGACAGAGGGAGAGGGAGAGAGAGAATCCCAAGCAGACTCTGCACTGAACGCAGAGCCTGTCGTGGGACCCAATCCCAGGACCCCGAGATCATGAACTGAGCGGAAATCAAGTGGACACTCAACTGACTGAACCACCCAGGCACCCCTCCTTTTTATTGTTAATTTCTACCACTCCTCTTGTTTTTTCCTCTCTTTCTTCCTCGGTTTGAGACAGATGCCAAGTGGGGAGCATCCTGCCAACCAAAAGCATTGCAGCGGTCTGCTCTGATTTCCCCCAGGGCCGCAAGGCAGGTGCCCTCTGCATTCCCACTCCGCCTTATCCCCACCTTCATCCCTGGTGTCTCTGCTATCAGCTTCGGTTACTCTCCTGGCTGATTCTGATCTCTGCCGCCCTCCTGACTTTGCAGTTCTAATCTCTCTGTCTCCTTTGGTTTCTCTCAGGCTATTTGGTCTTTAATGGCTATCAAAGGCCAGTTGGCATTTTCCACATCTACCCCGTGTACAGGAAACTCACCAGATATTGGGTGTGGCCTTGAAGTCTGTGTTTCCTCTTTCACTCAGCAAATATTTATTAAACCTCTTTTGTGTTCCAGATCTAAACCCTTCCTTGAGGGCACCTGCTCTGTGATCAGTGGCTATTGCTTTTAACCCAAAAGGCGAGGTTTTACCTGACCCCAAGGTGGAACAATCTGGAAATGCGGGATTACTTCCTCTTCACTTTTTATTGCAATGTTTTATTGCAATAGCATTTCAAAGTTTAATTACGTGGCATATCTTGGCTGCATGTTCAGTAGTTGGATGACGACTGTAAGAAAAAGTACTTGCTCTCTGGTTCCTCTGAACTCTTTTTTTTTTTTTTTAAAGATTTTATTTATTTATTTGAGAGAGAGAATGAGAGAGAGCACATGAGAGCGGGGAAGGTCAGAGGGAGAAGCAGACTCCCTGCCGAGCAGGGAGCCCGATGTGGGACTCGATCCAGGGACTCCAGGATCATGACCTGAGCCAAAGGCAGTCGCTTAACCAACTGAGCCACCCAGGCGCCCTGGTTCCTCTGAACTCTTAATTTAAAAGCCTGATGTGGCATTAATGTGATTGTCATTTTCCTCCATTCTTAACATTTTCTGCAACTCTTGTACAAAGAAAATCAGGCAATGTAAAATGAACTTAAATGATTCATAGGAGTGTCTATTTGAAACAGCTAATGTAATAGAGAAAGCACTAGATTAATGTTTAAGCAAGTCACTTAATCTCTGAGGCTTCTCCTCTGTAAATTGGGGTTTTTGTTATTTGTCTGCTTCTTGTGGTCATTTCAAGCTTCACATTTGACCAGGTATGTGAAAGAATTGTACAAATTAGAAGACACTACAATAGTAAGGTTTTGATTTAAACTGTATAATCTCATAACTCTGTGGGAAAATTTGAAGATACTAGAGAAGAAAATGAACATTTGATTACAACTAAGTGCCAGGCAGAGAAAGATGTTTTACATTAATTTAATGCAAACCACCTCAGAACCGCCTTGTAAAGGAGGTTCTAGACTGTTCCCATTTTACAGATGAAGAAACTGAGAATTCAAGAAGCAAAATAGTCGGGGTGCCTGGGTGGCTCAGATGGTTAAGCGTCTGCCTTCGGCTCAGGTCATGATCCCGGGGTCCTGGGATCGAGCCCCACATTGGGCTCCCTGCTCCGCGGGAAGCCTGCTTCTCCCTCTCCCACTCCCCCTGCTTGTGTTCCTGCTCTCACTAACTCTCTCTCTGTCAAATAAATAAATAAAATCTTAAAAAAAAAAAAAAAAAAAGAAGCAAAATAATCTACCCAAGTGCATCTAGTCGGTAGGTGACGGTATGGCTGGCATCCCATTCTGGATGTTAGACCCCAGAACCTAGGTGTTCATTCCATTTCTCCAAAAGCACTTGCCTTGGTGGGAAAGAAAATAACACAATATAAAGGAGAAAACTACTTCCTTCTAGTCACAACACTCCTGACACCAAATGTACAGGTTTTCCACACCGAGTTATTTTCTATGGATACCGACTGGGCATCCCACAATTTCACTCAATTCCGACACTCACCACCCGGACCCAGCACAGATCCCGCCCTCAGCTTAGGGGCTCAGCCCCACAAAACTACCCCCACCTCAGATGCCAGTCAAAAGCCCCAGGTTGTCACCTGTGTTTCTGACCAGCCAGTGATACATCAGGGGTACCCGTGGCCCCCTTCTCAGGCTTGATAATTTGCTAGAACGGCTCACCGAGCTCAGGGAAGCATTTTACTAATGATTACCAGTTTTCTTGGAAAGGATACAGCTCAGGAACAGCCAAATGAAAGAGCTGCATAGAACAAGGTGTGTGGGAAGGGGTGCCGAGCTTCCATGCTCTCCCAGCACCCCAGGTGTTCACCAGCTCCGAAGGTCTCTGACACCAGTTGTTGAGGGTTTTGGGGGGAGGTTCTGTTACCCTGGGCGGGATCAAATCTTTGGCCACTGGTGAGGGAACCCAGCCTCCAGCCCTCTAATCACTAGTTGGTTTCCCTGGCAACCAGGCCACTCCCTGGGCATAAACTCAGGTTTGGCGAACGGGGTTTATTATGAATAATAATAATAAAAGTTGTTCTCACCCCTACCACTCTGGAAATTCCAACGGTTTTAGTTAGAAGCTCTATTCCAGGAGCCAGGGACAAAACGAAATGTATATTTCATATTGTATCACAGTATCACAGATTATAATTAAAAAATTGAATCACCTGAAACTAATGTAATGTGCAATTAAAAAAAAAACCACCTTACCTCCTATTTCAGATTTCAACATCATCGGAAACTGAGAAGCCATATGTGTAGGGCTTTTCAAATATATACCCCCTCTAGGTTAAGTTATTGTGAGTCTTTTTTTATATTTCAGATGTTTTATTCTGTTCTTCAGCTGGCTGTATGTCGTATACGTTTCTGTTCCGCAGAATCCTTTAACTTTGGAGTCAGCGAAACAACTAATGGCGGACGGTGATAAAGAAGAACTACAGAAATGTTTTGGGGCTCGAATGGAGTTTGGGACAGCCGGCCTTCGAGCTGCTATGGGAACGGGAATTTCTCATATGAATGACTTGACCATCATCCAGACTACACAGGTACCACGTGTTTATATTTCTTGGTTATTCTTAACATGTTCCCAGCGGTAAAGGATAAACTCAGGCATGTTAACAATTTTAAGCAAAAACCTGTTTGAATCGGGCCGTACCAAACTGGAAGTCATTACGAGCACCCCACTGGCAGGAGCTGGGAGAAAGACAGAGAAGAAGCAGAAGCAGAGCGAGGAAATTAATAGATTGGCTATAGCTCATGCGGTTGCCTGTTTTGGGAAAGTCTCTCTGGCTGTTAGTAATTGGCCGCCCTTAGGTTTTAATTTCTTAACCTTCAGGCATTTACAGGCTTGGGTTTGGGTTTGCTTCTATAGGCAATCAAGACATTAAAGCCTCCTCAGTCTAATGGCCTCCTTGTCTAATTAATATAACCCCGGGCTCCTGTTGTATTTGAGGGACCTATATTGTTTTAATTATGGCCAGGTCTTATGGGTTTGCCAAGGCCCAGGGAGTCACACATTTACTCTGTACAGTAGGCTTATGCAATTGGTGAAAGGGTACTTGTTTCAAAATTCATACAGCCTGCTTTTCTTTCTTTCTGTTTTTCTTTCTTCCTCCCTCCCTTTCTTCCTTTCTTCCTTTCTTTCTACAGAAATTTATTGAATGCCTACCAAGTGCCAGGCTTTGAAGATACAACAATGACTAAAACAGACAGATTCCCTCATGGAACTTTCATTCCAGTGCAAATCCACCAGCTAAGCTGACGACTTTTATGGTCTTGTACTTCTGCAATGGTGGTAGCGATGCACGCATTGAGAAGTTTCTCTAACGGCCAGAATAACCAGAAGCTGATTCTATTTCATGTTAATTGATAGTGTAGGTGGAAATTATTGCTGAGTTCCTTTGCCTTCATTTGTAAATTTTACTGTCAGAGTCTACACCCAACTTTTAGGAATAGAGATGAAACCTTTCTGTCATGAGGTATCTGGAGTTTTGTTTATGAAGGAAATGAGGAATAGATTATTCTGTTTCTTTCTTTTTTTTTTTTAAGATTTTATTTATTTATTTGACAGAGAGAGACACAGCGACAGAGGGAACACAAGCAGGGGGAGTGGGAGAGGGAGAAGCAGGCTTCTCGCTGAGCAGGGAGCCCGATGCGGGGCTCGATCCCAGGACCCTGGGATCATGACCTGAGCTGAAGGCAGACGCTTAACAACTGAGCCACCCAGGCGCCCCGATTATTCTGTTTCTTCAACTACTTAGACTTGTTAAAAATGAAGGCGACTTTAATTCTGAGGGGAAAAAAAGTCTAGAAAATTTGACTAATGATGATTATGTGTACCTTACATGTAGCTCCCAGCAGAAAAGGCAGACTTGGGCATGTTCTAGTGAAACCCTAATAAGAAGTCTTACATAAGGGTATGGGGTTGCCATGGAAACCCTGGCTCCAGCTTCCTGTTCAGCAATAGGGCTCCCTGAGATCTTTTTGGAGGGAAGGCTCAGAGTGGAGTGAGCCTGGGAATCCTGTTCTAGTTCACGGATAGCATGGAATTGTGCCACTGGGTAAGGTCGCCCTCTGCTCTAGGCTATATAACATACCACCCAAAACATAGTGGTTTTAAACAACCACGTTTGTTTCGTTCACAAATCTATAGGTGGAGTTCAGTGGGGACAGCTCCCCTCTGCGGGACTTGGCACCACCTGAGCCCGCTCAGAAGCTGGAATCACTGAAAGCTCGTTCCCACTCATGTCTGCAGTCACTGCTGACTTTTGGCTGAGGTCTTAGCTGGGGCTGGAGGCCTCCGTGTGGCCTGGGCTTCGTACAGCGTGGCTCGGGGAGCGGCCGGTGAGAGCATCCAGAGACACTGTGCACAGGCGGCAGCTATGTTGATTTTGATGACCTAGCCTTGAAAGTCACACAAATTCACCTACTTCCATCATATTCTGTTTGTCAGTAGCGACTCAAGGAGGTTGTCCGTGTTCAAGGAGAGGGCACATAGACACTCACCTCTCAATGGAGGAATGTCGGTCCCATTAGAGGGGCACAGGAAATGGGATATATGCGCATGGCTGACACTGGAAAGTCTAGTTGGTTCCATCCCCTATTAGGCTTAATTGTTAGGGGATTCTGAGGGATTCTAGATGAACCCAGAGCCTTTTCTCCTGTACTCATCTACATCTAATTTGTAAGTATGATGAAATCTATCCACAGAAAGGTCTTAGGCCCTATCTCATACATCTTCTGCCCTAGGGGAATTGGCCTCTTCTGGGAGTAGACCTTGTGATAGGTAAGAATCCTACAGAACTAAAATGAGTAGATCCTTTAAAGGTCAGCTGATTCAACCAGCCACTCCTTGTGATAATTTCCTCTATAGCCCCCACCACTTTCAAGTGATTATCCAGCCTACACTGGACCACTTACAGTAGGAGACAAGGATGTTCAGAGTAATGACAGTTTTATGAGATCGGCAGGTACATTTTTAAAGTCTTAGGAGTGGCTAATAATCAGCAAAAGAGGTTCCCAGAACAAACCACCCAGGCTGCCATCCCCAGCCTGGGGTGGTGTCACCTGGCAGAAGGCGCTGGCTTTCTCTATGGTCTAGGCACTCTTGCTGCTGGTCTCCAGTGTGGACTCCTACCCTAATGGTGCCCCAAAATTCATCTGGGTGGATTTAAGAGGCAGATGTATGTGAGCCATAAACATCCCAGTGGAAACAGGGTAGAGAGTAGAGGGAAAGTTTTGTACTGTTTGCCTCATTGATAGAGGTTGTAATTTCCTCTAAGGTTACTTCACCAGGCCACCTCACATCGATGATGGAGTACTCACTGTCTTCTGGAATAGCCAATCTGTCTTTGGGTTGTTCTCATTAAAGAATGGTTTCGGGGCGCCTGGGTGGCTCAGTCGGTTAAGTGGCTGACTCTTGATTTCTACTCAGGTCATGATCTCAGGGTTGTGAGATCGAGCCTCACATCGGGCTCTGCGCTGGGTGTGGAACCTGCTTAAGATTCTCTCTCTCCCTCTGCCCCTCCCCCCTGCTCTAAACAAAAGACAAAAAAAATGGTTTTGTGATTTTGAGCTCAAATGTGTCTTCAGTTTTTACATATTGGTCATAGTTTGAGCTTTCGAAGCCATACAAAGTTCATTTTATGTCTCCTGTAGTAACATTTCAATTCCATAAACCTCCCTCAGCACACACTGAGTCTTTTCTCTAGAATAAACATCCCCTCTTCTCTTAGCCATTTTCTCAGGCCCTTAGTCTCAGCTGGCCCCAGTTATTGAGAGCAGTTTGGTGGTGTGAGGATTCTGGGCTCAGACTGAGTGCTTTTCGTGCCTTCGGACACTGGGGCCACAGCACGGGGATCGGCTGGGGCTGGGCAGAGGGTGCTGTCGCTGGTGTAAGCCTTCGAGGCATCTGGGTGCCTTCTGGAAAACCCACAAAACCAATGCACACGTGTCCTTCTTTGTATCACTCGACCTCAGAATATTTTTTTTTTAAGATTTTATTTATTTATTTGACAGAGAGAGACACAGCGAGCGAGGGAACACAAGCAGAGGGAGAGGGAGAGGGAGAAGCAGGCTTCCCGCTGAGCAAGGAGCCCAATGCGGGGCTCGATCCCAGGACCCTGGGATCATGACCTGAGCCGAAGGCAGACGCTCCACAACTGAGCCACCCAGGAGCCCCCCAACGTAATATTTTTGTCTAAGAAAAATGAAAAGCATTCTCAGTTGGCACCGCTTTGGCAACAAAGCTGTGAAGGATCTCTCTTACCAAAAATAAAGAGTTATTATTTATTTTTTAAAAGACTTCCTTTAAGGGCGGGGACAAAAAAAAAAAAAAAGACTTTCTTCAGTCCAGGTGAAATAAGTAATATTAGTCAGCCCGCATTCTCTTTGTTCAAAATAAAAACCTATTTTGTCCAGTGATATAAACCTGTTGAATTCAAAGTTTACTGTTTTTCTAATCTTCCATATTTCCAATTGATGTGAGGTTATTTACTGCATCCACTGAGATTCAGGAATTGTGCATTCCATCAGCAGGTGGCAATAGCCCAAATTCTGCACAATTTTTATATGTATAATTGGCTGTGCCATGTAATTGGACTGATAAGGCCTCCATAAAAGCTCACCTGCTAGAAAACAAGACCACAAGTAGAACAGGTTTAGATCAGATAATTGTCAAAAACTTATAAAACATACTAAGTTTCTTTGACTTACTGATGTTACTGAGCAGGCAGAAATGTCTGAAACACCTCCTTTTCCTCAGACATTTTAGAACTTGTGTGAAGGGAGGAACATAGACCTTGAAGGAAAGTGATAAAAATAATGCTCATAACAGCAAACAAATAGTTCTTAGTGGGTGTTGGATTGTCAGCACTCAGCAGGTTTTAATTAATTTAATCCTAAAAACAGCCCTTTGAGGTAGGTACTGTTGTTTTGCTGTTTTACAGAACAGGAAACTGAGCCACCAAGTGACTAAGGGATTTGTCATTTGCTCTCGTAGGTGGCAGAGTAGAGTATGAGCCCACAGATTCTGTGTGCTTTTAAACCCTTGCCCTGTACCACCTCTAACCGGACCCAGACAGAAATCCAGGCTCTGCTCTTCATGTGTCTGGGCAAGCCCCTCTGAGCCTTAGCTTTCCCATCTATACAATGGGATTCCTTAGCAAAGTTGATCTGGGGGGTTACCAATAATAGACACGAAGTGTCTAGCACAGTGCCTCATACATATAGCTAGACAATAAATAAAACTGTTATTTTCTTATTGTTCAGTTTGTTTAATTATCCATGGGATATTTTTTAGGGATTTTGCAGATACCTGGAAAAGCAATTCAGTGACCTGAAGCAAAGAGGTGTTGTGATCAGCTTTGACGCTCGAGCTCATCCACCAAGTGGAGGCAACAGCAAAAGGTATTGAAAGATACGTAAGAAACCATTTTTTGTAGTGTATTTTGTGGTTTTATTTTTAATCACTTCGCATACATTTGTCAGCCACATTGCTTATCTATAGAAATGATGAGTACATTCCGTTTGCAACGTTTCCGAATTCTGGTTTTACGTTTGGGTTTAAAAGAATGAAAGTATTCATACAAAAGAGAATTTAAGATCTGTCTAAAAGACAGACATTTTTTAAAGGGGCAACATTATTTCTCCCTCTCGCCTTCTTCCAGTTGTCATTTTTCTTCTTCCCCCACTATGCATAAGCCGCCTGAGCTCCTTCCCATTTCTTGAGCACCTGTTTTCAGCTGCTTTCTTGTATCATTCCCAAACCACCGGGACTCTCATGTAGCCACAGGCAGGTGATGATGCAGATGCAGATGACGATGATGATGATGATGATAGTAAGAGCTGCAATTACTTGAGTGCTGGGTGTGAATGAGGCCCTTAGGTATTTACTCATTCAATTCTCACAACAACCTATAAAGTGCGTACTTTTATCTCCATGCTCTAAGATCGTGAAACAGGAGAAGGAGCCACAATTTCAGCATCAAGAAGCTGACACCAGAAGTAATCATCTTACACGTCATGAGCTGTGCAGTCTGTCACAACTACTCAACTCCGGCACAGAGCACAAGCGCAGCCCTAGGTCATACGCACGGAATGGGCATGGTGGTGTCCCAATAAAGCTTTATTTACAAACGGGCCGTAGGTCGCCACCGCCCGCTCTTAATCATGTTACATGACCCTCTTTTTCACTTGAACACGTCCCCTATTATGATGAATTTTTACTCCAGAGTATATGTATTAGTAGTTTCTTAGGTTGGAAGAACATACAAATATTTAATATTAATGAAAAGTCTCATTACCTTTACAGCGCAGAATGAGTTCATAGAGTCCTTTTTTTTTTTCAAGATTTTTATTTATTTATTTGACAGAGACATAGAGAGTGAGCACAGATAGGCAGAGCGGCAGGCAGAGGGAGAGGGAGAAGCAGGCTCCCCGCTGAGCAGGGAGCCCGACTCGGGACTCGATCCCAGGACCCTGAGGTCATAACCTGAGCCGAAGGCAGATGCTTAACCCACTGAGCCACCCAGGTGCCCCTCCTTTTTTTTTTTTAAGATTTTATTTATTTACTTGAGAGAGTGTGAGAGACAGAGCATGAGCAGGGGGAAGCGCTAGAGGCAGAGGGAGAAGCAGGCTCCCCACTGAGCAGGGAGCCCGATGTGGGACTCGATCCCAGGACCCTGGAATCATGACCTGAGCCCAAGGCAGATGCCCAACCAACTGAGCTACCCAGGCGCCCCGAGTTCATAGAGTCCTAATCTTTGCCCATGAGGAGCTTCTAATCTAAGAGAGAAGCATTGATGGGAACAAATGTGCAGCTCTGAGGAAGGGAGTATGGCCAGGGCATAAGATTAGATGCTGTCAGCTCCCAGACTGAACTCAGAATGACGTAAGATTTTTGCCTTTTTTTTTTAAGATTTTATTTATTTATTTATTTACTTACTTACTTACTGAGAAAGCACAAGTGAGGGGGAGAAGGACAGAGAGGGAGAGAGAGAACCTCAAGCAGACTCTGTGCTGAGCCTGAAGCCCCACAGGGGCTCGATCTCAGGACCCTAAGATCATGACCTGAGCCAAAATCAAGATTTGGATGCTAAACCAACCCAGCCATCTAGACACCCTGTTAAGATTTTTGCTCTTAAGCTGCAGGCTCAAAAATGTGGTTTTAGTCAACAAAGCAAGAGAGAAACCGTAGCTCGACGTTTATGAGAGAGACATAGTATAAGCCAGAATATCAGTTTGTCAGTTTTTAGTTAGTGAGCTTACAGTTAGAATTAGGTCATACGCGGGGTGCCTGGGTGGCTCAGTCGGTTAAGCATCTGCCTTCGGCTCAGGTCATGATCCTGGGGTCCTGGGATCGAGCCCTGTGTCCGGCTCCCTGCTCAGTGGGGAGCCTGCTTCTCCCTCTCCCTCTGCTGCTCCCCCTGCTGTGCTCTCTCGCTCTCTGTCAAATAAATAAATAAAACCTTTAAAAAAAAAAATTAAGTCATAAGCGTGCTTTCCTGGCCCCGGGGTTGGGCCACTTCCTGCAGCCAGAGCATGCGCGGTGCACATATGTGGCTAATTGTACCTGTGGAGCTTCTGAAGTTGCTTCTTTGTAGGCTGACTCTCCTGCTTCTGGTTGATGCATCCTTCAGATGTGTTCACGTTGTTGACTAAGGCATGGATATTTCTTACTCTGGCCTCGGAGCCATATCATTTCCGGAAAGTGACTGCTCTGTGAGTTTATGGCTCAGGTCTCCGGGTTTGATGGGATGGAGTGGAGCTCAGGGTCGCTCTCTATCCCCTACAACATGCAAGACATTCAGAGATAGTAGCATAAATATTAAACCAGTACACGGTCAAACATTCACGGTAAGCAAATGGAATCTTATTAAAGAGTCAGAAATGATTGCAGGCACAGAATTTTATGTAGGAACTGTTTGTTAGTCCTTTAATCTTCCAATTTTAAATATCTGGTGGGGAACATAAACACATAAACAGTAACTGTCAAGCATATGCAGAGAGCACATTAATTGAATCTTTCCTGTGCAGATTTGTAACTTAGTTTGTATATATAATGTATACGTTGAGTGTCTCCCTTGCTTCTTTCAAGAAAGCGACTTTAAAGTCAGCCAGAACACAAGAGAAACATTTCATGAGGGTGAAAGTGACATCAGTTTGAAGTCACTTCAGTTCAAATGAATACAGTTTAGACCTACTTCAGATTTTTATTAAAATTGTTTTTGCTGTATTTTATTATTTTTATGAGTTTCCCTTATGTGGAGGCTTTTTTTTTTTCCACTGTCAAAATCATGTTTGTATTGCTGTGGATCCTAGGAATTTTAACGCTCAAGTTGTGAAAACACAGAGATCTCTTTGTGCCCAGCCAGCTCCCAGAAAGTGTTGGCTAAAGCTGGTGCTCAAGAAATATTTGGGAAGAGAATGAATACATATCTGCTTGTTTAATCCTGTAATGGTATAATGTGGTTCAATGGAAGTAAACTGCTCAGTTTTTGTGATAAAATATCTTACCCCAAGGCTGAAGAAAGATTTGATGCCCAGTTCTGTGTCCTGTCCTAAGAAAAATATCAGCATCAAAGATTTAAGTCTTGTTTTATCTATTTTTTTTTTTTAAAGATTTTATTTATTTACTTGACAAGAGAGAGACAGAGAAGGAACACAAGCAGGGGGAGTGGGAGAGGGAGAAGCAGGCTTCCCGCGGAGCAGGGAGCCCGATGTGGGGCTCGATCCCAGGACCCTGGGATCATGACCTGAGCTGAAGGCAGATGCTCAACGACTGAGCCACCCAGGCGCCCCTTAAGTCTTGTTTTAAAGGGCCGAATGGAGCCACGATGTGTCTGTGCCCTGTGTATATATCACATGCACACTCACATACATATGCCAATATACCTCATATTTCATGAGACGACATCTCATCAGATGCTAGTCTGTGTGGCTTATATTGGGCTGTGAGAACTTTAGACGAGCGTTTCTCAGCCTCTGCCCTGTTGACATGTGACATCATACTGGGCTGGATACTTCTTTGTTGGGGCCTGCTGTGTGCATTGTAGGATGTTTGGCAGCATCCTTGGCCTCTAGCCTGCTAGTAGCACCCTACCCTGCTCCCCAGTGACAATCAAAAACATCTTGGACATTTCAGATGTCCCACAGGGGCAGAATTGTCCTTGGCTGAGAACCACCGAGATGGAATTGAAAACCTTGGGTGCGGGCCTCGCTCAGCTGCTGTGTGACTAATTGACATGGGGCAACTTGTCTGGCTTTTCTTGGCTTTAGTCCCATTTCTGTAAAACAAAGGGGTAGAGCAAGATGACTTCTAAGATTCCTCCAACTTGAGTGTCCTATGCCAATGGAAATAGAATGAATGAACCTGAAGAAGGGGTCGAGCATTCATTTCCTTCTTCACCGTCATCCACAGTCCTGACACCCTACTCTCCTTTCTCCCCCATCACGCTGCATTTCCAGATTTGCCCGACTAGCTGCAACCACATTTATCACTCAAGGGATTCCTGTGTACCTCTTTTCTGGTATAACCCCAACCCCCTTTGTGGTAAGTAACCCTTTCTGTTTATAATTTTCTGTCATGGGATCAGGGATGGGATGTGGCTGCATTTTATGGTCTTTAAGCTATTAGGATTTGGGTATTTATATGACGGAAGAGCCCCTTAGCATTTCTCAGGCATTCTCTCACCTCTCTGGGTATGTTCTCCCCACATCCTAATAATATTTCTCTGGTGTTCAACTCCTGATGCATCAGAGTTTATTTTTTTCTCAGTGCTATTTTCCTTTTTAACATTCAAAGGATATTTTAACTAGTTAGTGAAATGTCTTTTGTTTGTTGTCTCTGTTTTCATTTGGTTTGTATTTCTTTTTCTCACTGGCACAATTAGGAAACTTCTTGGGTCGAAATCTGAATTCACCTCAAACCATGCCTCACCCTGAGTATTTTTGACAGGTCGACGCACCAGCTTTTTATACACATGTTTTGTTCTAAGTACTATTCATGACCAGAACATGAAGAATGCTTGGCATATTTTAGTAAGATTTTTTCAATTAGATCCTTCACGTAGCAAAACCTAAAGAAAAAGACAATAGGGACTATGGCAGCTGTTGTTTTTAAGCATGGGGCCAGATGCTGAGAATATATGTTTTTAAAGATTTTATTTATTTATTTATTTATTTGACAGAGAGAGACAGCGAGAGAGGGAACACAAGCAGGGGGAGTGGGAGAGGGAGAAGCAGGCTTCCCGCGGAGCAGGGAGCCCAATGTGGGGCTCGATCCCAGGACCCTGGGATCATGACCTGAGCCGAAGGCGGACACTTAACGACTGAGCCACCCAGGCGCCCCTGAGAACATATGTTTTTAGAAATTAAGCCAAAAACATGAGTAGAGTGCAGTTCCTCCCATCGGGTGGAGAAGAGAGTGAGTCAGTACAGAAGCTGGCTCTGCAGTTTGACGTTCACTGGTTCTGGTGCACTGACAGGTAGATGCAGCATCTCCCAGACTGTAAATAACCCAGTAGACACGCAATGTCATGTCCAAACGTAGCTCGGATTTCATTGTTTGATGGAAAAACTGCAATGTGTTCAAGCATCCTTGGTCTTCTGTACAATGTCAGTGTTGACTGCTATTATTTTTCTATCAGACATGAATTATATGAGTGTCGCATGACCGTTTTCCTGTGCTGTGGAGTGGTTCTCCCCTTTTCTTTGCTTGGGGGATATAAAATAACTCCTAAAGGGACAAATGACCACAGAGATTCTTGGTGGGAGGCTGGAGGGGGCCAGATGGCTAGAACCTCAGGCTCCCTGTGTGTAGTAAATCTCACATGCGGCCGTAGGGAGAAGCTCGCCACTCCCCCCACCTGGGGAGGGGAAGTCTTGTAAAGATGAGAGCTGAGTATTTACAAGAAAGGGATTTCTAACCTTGGGGCGGGAGATGAGTGAGCAGGCTGTAGGAGCAACCCATCATTTCTTCAACATTACCCTGCCCTGTTCCCTAAAAGCAAATGGGAAAGAAGAGAAAGCAGTTGGAGGGAAGAAACAGAATCCATAAGCTTCTGTCCCAAGCAGAAGGCGGAAAAGAGTGTGAGATGAAGGATTAGACCTTCTTTTTGTTTGAACAGATTGCTGGTTCTACCAAGTGGAAGACAGAATGAGAAGAAAGTACCTGGGGGGGCACCTCGGTGGCTCAGTCGTTGAGCGTCTGCCTTTGGCTCAGGTCATGATCTCAGGATCCTGGGATCGAGCCCCGCATTGGGCTCCCTGCTCAGCGGGAAGCCGGCTTCTCCCTCTCCCACTCCCCCTACTTGTGTTCCTTCTCTTGCTGTGTCTCTCTCTGTCAAATAAATAAATAAAATCTTTAAAAAAAAAAAAAAAAGAAGAAGAAGACACCTAGGAAAATACTCAGCTGTCTTATTGGGGTGTATGTTCCACAATTTTGAGCAGTCACCTAAGGATCATACAGATATACTCGAGTGTGGCACAAAAATATGGAATGACACCTTTTTATGATGTTTCTCTATTATGTGTATTAAAAGAGAACAAGTTGATACAAATAGTATACAATACCCAGACTAAGGATATCTGATTTTTTGCTTAAAACTCTTGTTGTTTCTTGTCTTTACAGCCCTACACGGTATTGCATTTGAAACTTTGTGCTGGAATCATGATAACTGCCTCCCACAATCCAAAGCAGGATAATGGGTACAAGGTATTCTGCTTTTTCGCTCCATCCCTACGTCTTTCTGTATGCATCCCATACCTTTACGGTGTAGGTACAGAGGCTTTATTTCCATTAACCCTAAGCCGTCTGGCTATGTGCCTGCCTTCTCCAGGTCTACTGGGACAACGGAGCTCAGATCACTTCTCCTCATGATAAAGGGATTTCTCAAGCTATTGAAGAAAATCTGGAGCCATGGCCTCAAGCTTGGGACGATTCGTTAATTAATGGCAGTCCACTGCTTCATGACCCAAGTGCTTCCATTAACAAGAGCTACTTTGAAGACCTTAAAAAATACTGTTTTCACAGGTAAATGGATTGTAAACTCATCTCACGTGAGTTAAAATAATGTGATTCAGCCAAAGTCTTTCAGTTTTCATTCAGTTTTTCTCTCCAGTTGGTACATAAACTGTAGCTGCATCTGATTTTAGAGGCCGTATGTCAGGGGTCCGTGATTTTTCTTGAAAGGACAGATAATACATAGTTTTGGCTTTGTGAGCCACTATATTACAACTGTCCGACTCCACTGTGGGGGGAGGAAGGCAGCTGTGGGTGGTACATGAATGAATGAGCACAAACATAGCGAGGTTCCTAAAAAATTTTATTTACAAAAGCAGGTGGCTGGCTTTTCGGCCATAGTTTGCTGACCTCGGTTGTAGAATCACACACACACACGTATGTGAGTGTGTGTTTGCATATATGTATATTAAAAAAAGCTTTGCTGAGAGGTGGCAAAAGGAAACACTGATGTTTTTTCTCTTTCCAAAAATTTTTTGTGCATATGCTAGCATATTCTATGTGTAATATGTTTCAAGACCATAGATAGGAATATAGCATGCATGGAGTTTGTTCTTTGCCTTTTTCCCCCAGTTAATTTGTCATGGGCACCTTCTGCGTTAGCCCCTATTAGTCCTGACTCTTTCGTTGTAACGGCTGATGTACCCATGTATGTAACCCGGGGACGCAGACTCAGGACGTGCAGTTAGGTAAGTGGTAGTGAGCGTGTATGTAACCCAGGGACGCAGACTCAGGACGTGCAGTTAGGTAAGAGGCAGTGAGCGTGTATGTAACACAGGGACGCAGACTCAGGACGTGCAGTTAGGTAAGAGGCAGTGAGCGTGTATGTAACCCAGGGACGCAGACTCAGGACGTGCAGTTAGGTAAGTGGCAGTGAGCGTGTATGTAACCCAGGGACGCAGACTCAGGATGTACAGTTAGGTAAGAGGCAGTGATCGTGTGTGTAACCCAGGGACGCAGGCTCAGGACGTACAGTTAGGTAAGAGGCAGTGACCGTGTGTGTAACCCAGGGACGCAGACTCAGGACGTACAGTTAGGTAAGAGGCAGTGACCGTGTATGTAACCCAGGGACGCAGGCTCAGGACGTACAGTTAGGTAAGAGGCAGTGAGCGTGTATGTAACCCAGGGACGCAGACTCAGGACGTGCAGTTAGGTAAGAGGCAGTGACCGTGTGTGTAACCCAGGGACGCAGACTCAGGACGTACAGTTAGGTAAGAGGCAGTGACCGTGTGTGTAACCCAGGGACGCAGGCTCAGGACGTACAGTTAGGTAAGAGGCAGTGAGCGTGTATGTAACCCAGGGACACAGACTCAGGACGTGCAGTTAGGTAAGAGGCAGTGAGCGTGTATGTAACCCAGGGACGCAGACTCAGGACGTGCAGTTAGGTAAGAGGCAGTGAGCGTGTATGTAACCCAGGGACGCAGACTCAGGACGTGCAGTTAGGTAAGTGGCAGTGAGCGTGTATGTAACCCAGGGACGCAGACTCAGGACATACAGTTAGGTAAGAGGCAGTGAGCGTGTATGTAACCCAGGGACGCAGACTCAGGACGTGCAGTTAGGTAAGTGGCAGTGAGCGTGTATGTAACCCAGGGACGCAGACTCAGGACATACAGTTAGGTAAGAGGCAGTGAGCGTGTATGTAACCCAGGGACACAGACTCAGGATGTGCAGTTAGGTAAGTGGCAGTGACCGTGTATGTAACCCAGGGACGCAGACTCAGGACGTACAGTTAGGTAAGAGGCAGTGACCATGTATGTAACCCAGGGACACAGACTCAGGACGTACAGTTAGGTAAGAGGCAGTGAGCGTGTATGTAACCCAGGGACGCAGACTCAGGACGTGCAGTTAGGTAAGTGGCAGTGACCGTGTATGTAACCCAGGGACGCAGACTCAGGACGTACAGTTAGGTAAGAGGCAGTGAGCGTGTATGTAACCCAGGGACACAGACTCAGGACGTACAGTTAGGTAAGAGGCAGTGAGCGTGTATGTAACCCAGGGACACAGACTCAGGACGTACAGTTAGGTAAGAGGCAGTGAGCGTGTATGTAACCCAGGGACACAGACTCAGGACGTACAGTTAGGTAAGAGGCAGTGAGCGTGTATGTAACCCAGGGACGCAGACTCAGGACGTACAGTTAGGTAAGAGGCAGTGAGCGTGTATGTAACCCAGGGACGCAGACTCAGGACGTGCAGTTAGGTAAGAGGCAGTGACCGTGTATGTAACCCAGGGACGCAGACTCAGGACGTGCAGTTAGGTAAGTGGCAGTGACCGTGTATGTAACCCAGGGACGCAGACTCAGGACGTGCAGTTAGGTAAGTGGCAGTGACCGTGTATGTAACCCAGGGACACAGACTCAGGACGTACAGTTAGGTAAGTGGCAGTGACCGTGTATGTAACCCAGGGACACAGACTCAGGACGTACAGTTAGGTAAGAGGCAGTGAGCGTGTATGTAACCCAGGGACGCAGACTCAGGACGTACAGTTAGGTAAGTGGTAGTGAGCGTGTATGTAACCCAGGGACGCAGACTCAGGACGTGCAGTTAGGTAAGTGGCAGTGACCGTGTATGTAACCCAGGGACGCAGACTCAGGACGTGCAGTTAGGTAAGTGGCAGTGACCGTGTATGTAACCCAGGGACGCAGACTCAGGACGTGCAGTTAGGTAAGTGGCAGTGACCGTGTATGTAACCCAGGGACGCAGACTCAGGACGTACAGTTAGGTAAGAGGCAGTGACCGTGTATGTAACCCAGGGACGCAGACTCAGGACGTGCAGTTAGGTAAGTGGCAGTGACCGTGTATGTAACCCAGGGACGCAGACTCAGGACGTGCAGTTAGGTAAGTGGCAGTGACCGTGTATGTAACCCAGGGACGCAGACTCAGGACGTACAGTTAGGTAAGTGGCAGTGACCGTGTATGTAACCCAGGGACGCAGACTCAGGACGTGCAGTTAGGTAAGTGGCAGTGACCGTGTGTGTAACCCAGGGACGCAGACTCAGGACGTGCAGTTAGGTAAGTGGCAGTGACCGTGTGTGTAACCCAGGGACGCAGACTCAGGACGTACAGTTAGGTAAGAGGCAGTGACCGTGTGTGTAACCCAGGGACGCAGACTCAGGACGTACAGTTAGGTAAGAGGCAGTGAGCGTGTATGTAACCTAGGGACGCAGACTCAGGACGTGCAGTTAGGTAAGTGGCAGTGACCGTGTATGTAACACAGGGACGCAGACTCAGGACGTGCAGTTAGGTAAGAGGCAGTGACCGTGTATGTAACACAGGGACGCAGACTCAGGACGTGCAGTTAGGTAAGTGGCAGTGAGCGTGTATGTAACCCAGGGACGCAGACTCAGGACGTACAGTTAGGTAAGTGGCAGTGACCGTGTATGTAACCCAGGGACGCAGACTCAGGACGTGCAGTTAGGTAAGTGGCAGTGAGCGTGTATGTAACACAGGGACGCAGACTCAGGACGTGCAGTTAGGTAAGTAGCAGTGAGCGTGTGTGTAACCCAGGGACGCAGACTCAGGACGTACAGTTAGGTAAGTGGTAGTGAGCGTGTGTGTAACCCAGGGACGCAGACTCAGGACGTGCAGTTAGGTAAGTGGTAGTGAGCGTGTGTGTAACCCAGGGACACAGACTCAGGACGTACAGTTAGGTAAGTGGCAGTGACCGTGTGTGTAACCCAGGGACACAGACTCAGGACGTGCAGTTAGGTAAGTGGCAGTGACCGTGTGTGTAACCCAGGGACACAGACTCAGGACGTGCAGTTAGGTAAGTGGCAGTGACAGTGTGTGTAACCCAGGGACGCAGACTCAGGACGTACAGTTAGGTAAGTGGCAGTGACCGTGTGTGTAACCGAGGGACGCAGACTCAGGACGTGCAGTTAGGTAAGTGGCAGTGACCGTGTGTGTAACCCAGGGACGCAGACTCAGGACGTACAGTTAGGTAAGTGGTAGTGAGCGTGTGTGTAACCCAGGGACGCAGACTCAGGACCTACAGTTAGGTAAGTGGTAGTGAGCGTGTATGTAACCCAGGGACGCAGACTCAGGACGTACAGTTAGGTAAATGGCAGTGAGCGTGTGTGTAACCCAGGGACGCAGACTCAGGACGTGCAGTTAGGTAAGAGGCAGTGAGCGTGTGTGTAACCCAGGGACGCAGACTCAGGACGTACAGTTAGGTAAGTGGCAGTGAGCGTGTATGTAACCCAGGGACGCAGACTCAGGACGTGCAGTTAGGTAAGAGGCAGTGAGCGTGTATGTAACCCAGGGACGCAGACTCAGGACGTACAGTTAGGTAAGTGGCAGTGAGCGTGTGTGTAACCCAGGGACGCAGACTCAGGACGTACAGTTAGGTAAGTGGCAGTGACCGTGTGTGTAACCCAGGGACGCAGACTCAGGACGTGCAGTTAGGTAAGTGGCAGTGAGCGTGTGTGTAACCCAGGGACGCAGACTCAGGACGTGCAGTTAGGTAAGAGGCAGTGAGCGTGTATGTAACCCAGGGACGCAGACTCAGGACGTACAGTTAGGTAAGTGGCAGTGAGCGTGTATGTAACCCAGGGACGCAGACTCAGGACGTACAGTTAGGTAAGTGGCAGTGACCGTGTATGTAACACAGGGACGCAGACTCAGGACGTACAGTTAGGTAAGAGGCAGTGACCGTGTGTGTAACCCAGGGACGCAGACTCAGGACGTGCAGTTAGGTAAGAGGCAGTGACCGTGTGTGTAACCCAGGGACGCAGACTCAGGACGTACAGTTAGGTAAGTGGCAGTGACCGTGTGTGTAACCCAGGGACGCAGACTCAGGACGTACAGTTAGGTAAGTGGCAGTGACCGTGTGTGTAACCCAGGGACGCAGACTCAGGACGTACAGTTAGGTAAGTGGCAGTGACCGTGTATGTAACCCAGGGACGCAGACTCAGGACGTACAGTTAGGTAAGAAGCAGTGACCGTGTATGTAACCCAGGGACACAGGCTCAGGACATACAGTTAGGTAAGTGGCAGTGACCGTGTGTGTAACCCAGGGACGCAGACTCAGGACGTACAGTTAGGTAAGAGGCAGTGAGCGTGTATGTAACCCAGGGACGCAGACTCAGGACGTACAGTTAGGTAAGAAGCAGTGACCATGTATGTAACCCAGGGACGCAGACTCAGGACGTACAGTTAGGTAAGAGGCAGTGACCGTGTGTGTAACCCAGGGACGCAGACTCAGGACGTACAGTTAGGTAAGTGGCAGTGAGCGTGTGTGTAACCCAGGGTCGCAGACTCAGGACGTACAGTTAGGTAAGTGGCAGTGACCGTGTATGTAACCCAGGGACGCAGACTCAGGACGTGCAGTTAGGTAAGTGGCAGTGAGCGCGTATGTAACCCAGGGACGCAGACTCAGGACGTGCAGTTAGGTAAGTGGCAGTGAGCGCGTATGTAACCCAGGGACGCAGACTCAGGACGTGCAGTTAGGTAAGTGGCAGTGAGCGTGTATGTAACCCAGGGACACAGGCTCAGGACATACAGTTAGGTAAGTGGCAGTGACCGTGTATGTAACCCAGGGACGCAGACTCAGGACGTACAGTTAGGTAAGTGGCAGTGACCGTGTATGTAACCCAGGGACGCAGACTCAGGACGTGCAGTTAGGTAAGTGGCAGTGAGCGTGTATGTAACCCAGGGACGCAGACTCAGGACATACAGTTAGGTAAGTGGCAGTGAGCGTGTGTGTAACCCAGGGACACAGACTCAGGACGTGCAGTTAGGTAAGAGGCAGTGAGCGTGTGTGTAACCCAGGGACACAGACTCAGGACGTACAGTTAGGTAAGTGGCAGTGAGCGTGTGTGTAACCCAGGGACACAGACTCAGGACGTACAGTTAGGTAAGAGGCAGTGACCGTGTGTGTAACCCAGGGACACAGACTCAGGACGTGCAGTTAGGTAAGTGGCAGTGAGCGTGTGTGTAACCCAGGGACACAGACTCAGGACGTGCAGTTAGGTAAGAGGCAGTGAGCGTGTGTGTAACCCAGGGACGCAGACTCAGGACGTACAGTTAGGTAAGTGGCAGTGACCGTGTAAGTAACCCAGGGACGCAGACTCAGGACGTACAGTTAGGTAAGAGGCAGTGACCGTGTATGTAACCCAGGGACGCAGACTCAGGACGTACAGTTAGGTAAGGGGCAGTGACCGTGTGTGTAACCCAGGGACGCAGACTCAGGACGTACAGTTAGGTAAGAGGCAGTGAGCGTGTGTGTAACCCAGGGACGCAGACTCAGGACGTGCAGTTAGGTAAGTGGTAGTGAGCGTGTGTGTAACCCAGGGACGCAGACTCAGGACGTGCAGTTAGGTAAGAGGCAGTGAGCGTGTGTGTAACCCAGGGACACAGACTCAGGACGTGCAGTTAGGTAAGAGGCAGTGAGCGTGTGTGTAACCCAGGGACGCAGACTCAGGACGTGCAGTTAGGTAAGTGGTAGTGAGCGTGTGTGTAACCCAGGGACGCAGACTCAGGACGTACAGTTAGGTAAGAGGCAGTGACCGTGTGTGTAACCCAGGGACGCAGACTCAGGACGTGCAGTTAGGTAAGAGGCAGTGAGCGTGTATGTAACCCAGGGACGCAGACTCAGGACGTGCAGTTAGGTAAGTGGCAGTGAGCGTGTATGTAACCCAGGGACGCAGACTCAGGACGTGCAGTTAGGTAAGTGGCAGTGACCGTGTATGTAACCCAGGGACGCAGGCTCAGGACGTGCAGTTAGGTAAGTGGCAGTGACCGTGTATGTAACCGAGTGACACAGACTCAGGACGTACAGTTAGGTAAGTGGCAGTGACCGTGTATGTAACCGAGTGACACAGACTCAGGACGTGCAGTTAGGTAAGTGGCAGTGACCGTGTGTGTAACCCAGGGACGCAGACTCAGGACGTGCAGTTAGGTAAGAGGCAGGGACCGTGTGTGTAACCCAGGGACGCAGACTCAGGACGTGCAGTTAGGTAAGAGGCAGGGACCGTGTGTGTAACCCAGGGACGCAGACTCAGGACGTACAGTTAGGTAAGAGGCAGTGACCGTGTGTATAACCCAGGGACGCAGACTCAGGACGTACAGTTAGGTAAGAGGCAGTGACCGTGTGTATAACCCAGGGACGCAGACTCAGGACGTGCAGTTAGGTAAGTGGCAGTGACCGTGTGTGTAACCCAGGGACGCAGACTCAGGACGTACAGTTAGGTAAGTGGCAGTGACCGTGTATGTAACCGAGTGACACAGACTCAGGACATACAGTTAGGTAAGTAGCAGTGAGCGTGTATGTAACCCAGGGACGCAGACTCAGGACGTGCAGTTAGGTAAGAGGCAGTGAGCGTGTGTGTAACCCAGGGACGCAGACTCAGGACGTGCAGTTAGGTAAGAGGCAGTGAGCGTGTGTGTAACCCAGGGACGCAGACTCAGGACGTGCAGTTAGGTAAGTGGCAGTGACCGTGTGTGTAACCCAGGGACGCAGACTCAGGACGTGCAGTTAGGTAAGTAGCAGTGACCGTGTGTGTAACCCAGGGACGCAGACTCAGGACGTACAGTTAGGTAAGTAGCAGTGACCGTGTGTGTAACCCAGGGACGCAGGCTCAGGACGTACAGTTAGGTAAGAGGCAGTGACCGTGTATGTAACCCAGGGACGCAGACTCAGGACGTGCAGTTAGGTAAGTGGCAGTGACCGTGTATGTAACCCAGGGACGCAGACTCAGGTCGTACAGTTAGGTAAGTAGCAGTGACCGTGTATGTAACCCAGGGACGCAGACTCAGGACGTACAGTTAGGTAAGTAGCAGTGACCGTGTATGTAACCCAGGGACGCAGGCTCAGGACATACAGTTAGGTAAGTAGCAGTGACCGTGTATGTAACCCAGGGACGCAGACTCAGGTCATACAGTTAGGTAAGTAGCAGTGACCGTGTATGTAACCCAGGGACGCATCTATGTTTAAGGTGTCCCATCCCATTTTGTAAAAAGGGACATTTTGAAAATCATTTTGAAGCTAGTAGAGAGTATTAGGAGCCGGGGTGCTGGCATTGCCATGGGCCGGCACCCTCGGGCAGCCGTGAGTCTCTTCTGGAACCGGAGCCCCGAGTTCTTTCTTGAGTCCCACTCTAGGTGTGAAAGCTGTCTCGTAAAACAAACTCTGAAAGCCATCAGATTTACTGAAAATAACTAGAGAGTAAAATTTAAAACTTGAATATGTTGGGGGTAGAGTATATATTTGGGAAAGAGTGGATAAGTTTTGCTTCTTTTTTTAAATGGAATTAGACAGTCGGTTGTCTTGTACCTTCTTAATACATTGATTTCTTACTTTCTTAGGAATCTGGTTCCTTGATAACAGAGCTTCTAGTTTTGCAAGCCATACTTGCATCTTTCATCTATATTTTATCCTTTTCCATGGCATGTTTAATCCCAGGAGTGTGAACAGAGAGACGAAGGTGAAGTTTGTGCACACCTCTGTCCATGGCGTGGGTCATGAGTTTGTGCAGTCGGCTTTCAAGGCTTTTGGCTTTGCTCCTCCTGAGGCTGTTCCCGAACAGAAAGATCCCGATCCTGAGTTCCCAACAGTGAAATACCCGAATCCTGAGGAGGGTAAAGGTGTCTTGGTAACCTAATCTTTTTTGTTCTAAAACTTACCTGTTATATCCAAAATTCTTACTATCAAGTAAAATAACTTTTTATGTGTTTTCATTGTGCTGAACAAAAAACCCAGCTTCATCATGAGAAATATTTATATGTGTTAGTCATCCATTTCTGACAGGAACCTTCAAAATACATATCTTAGCATCAGGATGTGAGAGCTGAAATCAACATCATATTTTAAATTGAATTAAATTTAAATTGAGTTTACTGTGCTTTCTAAATGTGAAAAGGGAACAGTAATAGAATAGATATTCATCACATGATTTTTATTCCTTAATTTTTTTATTCCTTAATTTTTATTCCTTAATTTTTCTAATATGAAGTAATGCTATTTAAATTATAGTTCCTTCAACCTTTTTAAAGGTTAGGGTAGCAACCATATTCAGAAAGTCCATTTATTTTGGTTTGTTTTTGAGGTTGATCACTTGGCAAGGCCTAGAAATACCGGTCCAGCCACATACACACTATCGGATGTGGGGTGAATCCCACGGGCAGGTGTGGGTCATGTGTTGATGTTCCCATTACCTGACCTCTGGCTTAGGAAGTAATAGGTGACCAGCCAAGACCAGCTCCAGAAATAAAATTCTGCCTTCGTTTGGGGAAAGTTCTTTTAGTTCTTAAAGAACTGAATGTTTTTAAAGACTGCAATATGCCCGATTCTTGATTGAAGTAATCTTTTATTTTCCTACTCTTTTTCAGACTTTATCTTTTGCCTTGGCTGACAAAACCAAGGCCAAAATCGTTTTAGCAAATGATCCGGATGCTGATAGACTTGCTGTGGCAGAAAAGCAAGACAGGTACAACTGATTTTGGTGACCTATCTAATAGAAAACATAACGGGGTGACATCTTCGGCAGTAAAATGTTCTTGGGGAGACTGGACCTATTGGGAAATATTTACCATTTATTATACAAATTGTCACTGAACCTCTAACATACAGCAAAATGCTGTTCTGGGGGCCAGCATCATGCCGAGTAAACCAGCCCAGGATGTACTTGGAATTGAAAGTACTATTTATCTTCTCTCATTTCATCATTGATTTTATTATAATTAATGATTCAGTCCCTAATGCCAGCAAGTCCTTTGTTTGGAGTTGGCTTTACAGTGTAGTATTTGCTAAAGGGTTTGGCAAAGGAGCTGGACCTTCAAGGAAATGTTGAATTTAGGTTGAGCAGACCGGAGAGGAATAGCAGTTGGATACCCAGTGTTTAAGACAAGTTTGACCATAGAGTTTGTCCAGAATTAATAGGACATAAGTGGAGAGAAAAGATGAAAGGCAGGCAGGGTCCAAGCAGTTTTGGGTGTCAAACAGCACATGTGATGTTTGGGGAGTAGTGGGGTGCTGCCAAAGGGTTGGGGGTTTTATTTATTTATTTAAACTTTTTTTAGAGAGAATGAGGGAGAGGTCATGATCTGAGCCTAGATCAGGAGTCGAAAGCTTAACCTACTGAGTCACCCAGGCGCCCCAAAGGATTAGGGTTTCAGATTATGATCAAACAGATTCAATTCTAATCACTTTCTAGAAAGTTCACCCAGGATGATACCTGTTGAAACACGAAATGTACTTCTAGCTATGCGGACTATGGAAAAGAGAATAAGTCCCACATCTGTTTTCTGGTGTCCTGATCATTTTAGTATGAACTTGTTCTTGAGGCATGCTAGGCTATTGCCCTCCCAGAATCCTCAATACTGACCAGACCGAAAATTGAGATACACAGACTATTATCCTGAGGTGGGATCTTGCCAGCATATTTCTATCATCTTTAAAACCAAAGCTTTTGCCAAAGACAAATAAAAGCGTTATATATCCTCGCTCTTCAGAGATGGGAGGTTTGAGCAAACCAGTTGAGACAGAGTAGCTGCTTAGATGTTTGTGAAGTGACAGTCACGTTTCCAACCAGTTCTTTAAACAAGAAAGATAAGAGCACTTGCAGAAACCACTCTGAGCCTTGTTTGGCTTAATTGTCCTGTCCCAGTGACTTCCAGCATCTCTCTTAAGATCACAGCAAAGCATTGGTTGTTTTTTCTTTCAGTGGTGAATGGAGAGTGTTTTCAGGCAACGAGTTGGGGGCCCTCTTGGGCTGGTGGCTTTTTACTTCTTGGAAAGAAAAGAACCAAGATCACAGTGCCCTCAAAGACTTATACATGTTGTCGAGCACCGTATCCTCCAAAATCTTGCGAGCCATTGCCTTAAAGGAGGGCTTTCACTTTGAGGTAACGTGTTTCTGGGACTTCCTCTCAAATTTCTTTGGCTCTGTACAAGGTCTAAGGCATTTCTTTCTCTTCTGGGTTACCCCTTTAGGAAACACTAACTGGCTTTAAGTGGATGGGAAACCGAGCCAAACAGCTAATAGACCAGGGGAAGAATGTCTTATTTGCATTCGAAGAAGCTATCGGTAAGAAGTGATAATGGTGATTGTAGCATTAGCTAATATATAGAGTGCAAATAAATGGAATTTGGATTGGGGTTCAGAAAAGTAACAGAAGACCAGGAGTACACTGGCGCTCAAAGAGTGTTGGACCGTCCTACCCTAAAATTGGCTTCCCAGATTTTCTTTCAGCTAAAAAGAATATCTCACAAATAACCAAGCCATTAATGTAAGAAAGTGAGTCCTTTCCCTGCATGAAAACAGTGATGTTCTGCACTTGGGTGGTTGGAGCTCAGGACCCCACATATTTTGGGGAGTGGTGGTATTCCCTCAACTGCGGTGTTGATCTCCGCATCTGATATGGTTCACTCCTCTTCCGAAAGTGCTGGGTGGAAGTCTGTCCAGAGGAAAGGAGAGGACTTGGTTGTGGGGCTTTCATCAAAGTGACTGTCACCTGAAAGGACAGCTCCAAGTCCAGCCAGAATGACTGAGAAACATTTGTCTTAAATTGTCAGCATAGGTGAGGAGAAAGGGGAGCTAGGTAGAAAAACTTGAAATTCAGATGTTTGTGTGGGGGATTTTTTAGCTGTTTGGTTCGTAAAAGCTATTATACCTTATACTTATATAAGAAGACTCATCTGGGGGTGCCTGGGTGGCTCAGTCGGTTAAGTGTCTGATTCTTGGTTTCAGCTCAGGTCATGATCTTAGGGTCCTGGGATAGAGCCCCAAGTTGGGCTCCCTGCTCAGTGGGGAGTCTGCTTGAGATTCTTTCCCTCTGCCCCTCCCCCCACTCTCTTTCTCTCTGTCTCTGTCTCTCTCCCTCTTTCAAATAAATAAATCTTTTTTTATTTTTATTTTTAAAGATTTTATTTATTTATTTGACAGAGAGAGACAGCGAGAGAGGGAACGCAAGCAGGGGGAGTGGGAGAGGGAGAAGCAGGCTTCCTGCGGAGCAGGGAGCCTGATGCGGGGCTCGATCCCAGGACCCCGGGACCATGACCTGAGCTGAAGGCAGACGCTTAACGACTGAGCCACCCAGGTGCCCCTAAATCTTTTTTAAAAAAAAAATAAGATTCAAAAAAAAAAGAAGATTCATCTGTATTTCCTGCAGTAGAGATGCTCCCGCATATCATTTAACTAATTAATCAAAGGAAGTGTATAATAGCTCAGCTTTTTCCTTTTCGTTACAATTGGCAGTCTTATCTTTCTATAGCTTTTGTTAAAATTTTTTCCTTACATTTGTTTATCAACTATTTATTGCATATCAATCACATAGTGACTCTGAAACAGATGACACTGACCTTAGCCTAGGGCAGTTTGCGTAGATCCTGTTAGTAACCACACAAAAGAGTACGGGCTGGGTGTCAAGGTGAAGGACAGAACTCACCAGAACTGTTGGAATTCGGAGAAGACAGAATAAGCATTGATGAGAACATCTGGAAACCATTCAGTGTGAGCGGGAGGGGTTTTGGCTGGACGTAGGGAATGAACAGTTTGTCCAGGAGGGACAGTCTCCTTCTAGGTTATTCAACCAGGACATCTTGAAGGCCCGCCTTGCGCTTGGGCATTGGGCTGGATTCTTGAATATAAAGGTGGTAGATGAGAAGCATTCACATATTCATACCGTACAGCCTCTTAGGCGGTGGGCAAGTTGCGTGGAGACAATGTGCGTGTATGGCGTACAGGAGCCCATTCCTAAGGGTGTACGCGTGACACGTGTTTCTGCAGGGTACATGTGCTGCCCTTTCGTCCTGGACAAGGACGGAGTCAGCGCCGCGGTCATCAGCGCAGAGCTGGCTAGCTTCCTCGCCACCAAGAATCTGTCTTTGTCTCAGCAGCTAAAGGCCATCTATGTTGAGTAAGTTTCTATTCTATTAACTCTGTTTAATTGAAGTAATAGTTTTCAATGTTATTATGTTTTTATGTGTCAGACATTAGTGTTCTTTCTAACGCTCTTTGGTTGTGGATTCTCTTTCTTCTGGAAACTAAGGAAAGGATCCCATTTTCTTTTGATGCTTAGCCATTTGATACTAATTATCACTCATGACTGCGTTAATCCCTAACAAATGAGAACATCAGCTGCAGAAATAGCTAATTGAAGAAGGTGATTTTAAGTGTCTGATACCGGAAAAGATCAAAGGTGTTCATGAACCATCTATTGAGTTTTTAGAGGCATTAGTCAAGTCTGCCTTTATAGTGAGAAGCAGCCAGGGGCATATATGGGAATGGGTGGGGTGTGGCTGCCGTGCAATGAAACTTTCACCCCCAGATACAGGCTGAAGGCCGGGCAGCAGTTTGGCAATCCCTGGGGTCAATTGCTGTACCTCTTTTTTATGCGAAATTATTCGTTTGTAGCTAGTCATGGTTACTTGTTTCATTTAGTTTAAAACTGGTTGATACATGTTCTGTGTATGTTCTGTGTACATCCTGTGGGATTATTTGTTCCTTATTTTGCATATTTGTATTTTTTCTATTGAGATGTAATTGACATTAGCTTTAGGTATTCAATGCAATGATTCGATATTTGTATATATTACAAATCGATCATCGCAGTAAGTCAAGTTAACATCCACACCACACATAATTACAAATATTTCTTCCTGTGATGAGAACTTTTAAGATCTATGCTCTTAGCAACTTGCAAATATATAGTACAATATTATTACATAGAGTCCTCATGCTGTATATTACTTATTTAATTATTTATATTTGTTTTGATAGATATGGTTACCATATTACCAAAGCTTCATATTTTATCTGCCACGATCAAGGCACCATTAAGAAATTATTTGAAAACCTTAGAAACTACGATGGGAAGAATAATTATCCAAAAACTTGTGGCAGATTTGAAATTGCTGGCATTAGGGATCTTACAACTGGCTATGACGATAGCCAACCTGATAAAAAAGCTGTAAGTAATACTATCTTTTATCAACTAAACTCTTCTGTATTTACCTTCTATTATACTTTGAATAGATTAACTTATTTAATCATGGAATTAACTGAAGCTGATTTTAGGCATTCCGGCATTACTATAAATATGCTATCGAAATAAGTCTGAAAATGTCTCACTGTACACTCACACTTGATTGACTCGCAGTTTTGAAAGCAGTGCTCCGTTATCGCTTAGTTTCCAGGACTGCTGTTGAGGGTCTGATCTTTCCTTCCGTCAGGAACTGGCTGAGTCCTACTGTGTGCCGCATAAAGGGATGTTGATGCCACTTATTCAGTCCTTTCCATGCAGCTTGTTTTTTTCTCTACGGGAAGATTTCAGGAATTTTCTGCTAAACTTTTCTTCTAAAATTTTAGTGATATGCTTTGATGTGGGTCTTTTTCAGGTTCTCCCAACTAGCAAAAGCAGCCAAATGATCACCTTTACCTTTGCTAACGGGGGCGTGGCCACCATGCGGACCAGTGGGACCGAGCCCAAAATCAAGTACTATTCAGAACTGTGTGCCCCCCCTGGAAATAGGTATGATGTGGATGGCAGCACCTGTGATTATTATTCCCTAAAATTCCTAATCGGTCTGTGCAAATGCTAAGTAAAACATTTTGTTTTTCCAGTATGTACTTTAATTAGGAATGTTATTTCAGAACCTGCAGCAATTTTGTGACATTAACAGCTGCTTGAAGCATCCAGGGACAGGAGAGCTGATTTCTACGTACTTATTTCTGTCCCACCTCTCTTTGTAGGGAGAAATTTCATTGTGAATTTCAGTAATAGTAATACAGTTTCCTTTTTCTAGTACCTTTATTTGAGACTAGCACCAATGAGTTTTCCTTTCCAGAGTCACCTGTCTCTGATACAATAAATTAAAATCCATTGCACATGCACTGAACAGGTATCTTTGAGCACCTATTTTACATAGGTCTGTGCTGGGTTCTGGAGAGGAGAAAGTGCCATAGCAGAAAGGGTCCTTGCCACCAAAGAGCTGATGGTCTGATAGCTTCAGGGTCGTGTTGTTGTGACCTGGGCAAAGGGTTTGAGTTCACTTTGCAGTACTATAACATCTTAAACTTTATTTTTTTTTTATTTTTTAAAGGTTTTATTTATTCATTTGAGAGAGAGACAGAGCACAAGCGGGGGGGAGAGGCAGAGGGAGGGAGAGGGAGATGCAGACTCCCCGCTGAGCTGGGAGCCCAACATGGGGCTCCATCCCAGGACCCTGAGATCATGACCCGAGCCAAAGGCACTTAACTGACTGAGCCACCCGGCATCCTGTCAATTGACTATTTATGTTTCGGTAGGGTTTCTGGTCAACAGAAGGATATTAATAGCTAACTTTTTGGGAGTCAAGAGTTCTACATAGATTTTTGACTGCATGGGGGTTGCTAACTCCTGAACCCCCATGCTGTCGAAAGGTCAAATGGATTACCGTTTCATAAAATTTACAGTTGAAAAAGTAGATTTTGATACCTAAATTGTTCAAACATACTTAAGTTTTCCAATAAAAGTGAAATGTCAGTTCTTAATTTTGAATTTCAATTAATTAAGCTTAAATGACATTAACAACTCAGTTCCTGCGTCGGGTCGCACTAACCACATTTCCAGCATTCAATACTGTAGTGGGGAAGATGGGTCTAGGCGGTTGTTAGGACATTTACACATCAAAGCTTTGTGCGTTGAAGAGTTGTTTTGGTCTTGGGAATCAAATTTGCACTATGTGGAAATAAAAGCAGAGGAAATTTTCTGAGCATCTTCAATTGGCCAGACAGTAGCAGATTAAATGTAGCAAATTAGAGAGGCTGGGACAGAATTGTGAGTGTTAGACATTCCTTGGGCAGGAAGAAAGGACTGCTGATAGCAAGGAAAAAAAATACTAAAACAAAACTGGGAAACATGGACACAGGAACTCAGAATGTTCACTGCTTTATCGTAAGGGAGATAGAGTACCACATCCACATGGGCCCTGATACTTCTGAATAAGAGCTCCAGTCCAACAGTCAAAGTCATGTTTATGGCTTTTAAATATCACAACAGTCAAATATATCTAAGAAGCCATAGACTGTGTCCTATATTTTGCTACAGAGTCCCATTCAAAACCTTTTTGTGCTGCAAGGGCAAAAACTCAGCTGGTAAGCAACTTGAACAAACACATAAAACAGCTCATTTTCTAAGCATTCTGGATTACCAGGATTTTATTGTAATATTTGCAAGTATCAGTGTTTCTGTGTATCTTACATATTAAGCTATTTGCTACTCTTGAGAATGGGGTTTTCCATAGATGTTTCTTTGTAACTCATTCTCACTTAATGTTTTCATATATCCCTCTTTCTTTTGAAAACAAAGGAACAGGGTGCCTGGGTGGCTCAGTTGTTAAGCGTCTGCCTTTGGTTCAGGTCAGGATCCCAGGGTCCTGGGATCGAGCCCTGCATCAAGCCCTGCATCGGGCTCCCTGCTCGGTGGGAAGCCTGCTTCTCCCTCTCCCACTCCTCCGCTTGTGTTCCTGCTCTCGCTAACTCTCTGTCAAATAAATAAAATCTTAAAAAAAGAAAACAAAGGAACAATAGTCCAACTTAAAGATCCATTTTCTCTCTATATTTGTCCCTTCCTTGTCGTTACTCTGTGCAAATATAATAATTCAGAAACTTTATAATAACAATACTATTTAATGTTTGAGGATCTGGTATTTTATAGTATTCACATGGATTATTGGGTGGCTTTAACTTCAAATATTAGTTTACAAAGTCCTGAAAATGTTTTGAAAAATTGTCCTTTTATTATATTCGTCAAAATGCTGCTCCAGTTTATTAATTGGGACATTGGGCACTAGGCCAGTCCACAGATATGCTGTCAGGTCACCAGCATACCTAACATAAAACAGCAATAAAGCCATGGCTAAGTTTCCTTATTTTCTGATCACTTTAATATTAGTATATTTTATATCATCAATTTCATTTTTTCATAGAATTCCATGACCCACTTATCCCTTAGAACGGAAAATCCTTTTCTAATTTAAGTCCTGCTTATAAAAAGATGGGAATCAAATCAGTAGATGTCTTTTGTCTAACTTTGTATTTTAGAAAATTTCAATGAATACCCACATACCTTTCACTTAGACCAAGGGTTGGCGAACTTTTCTTTTTTTAAAAAGATTTTATTTATTTATTTGACAGAGAGAGAGAGCAGGAACACAAGCGGGGGGAGTGGGAGGAGAAGCAGGCTTCCCATGGAGCAGGGAGCCCGATGCGGGGCTCGATGCAGGGCTCGATGTGGGGCTCGATCCCAGGACCCTGGGATCATGACCTGAGCCGAAGGCAGACGCTTAACCGACTGAGCCACCCAGGTGCCCCACAAACTTATTCTGTAAAGAGCCAGATAGTAAACATTTTAGAATTTGCAAGCCATATGGTCGCACTACTCCCCTCTGCTGTTGCTCAAAAGCAGAAAGAAATCTTATACATAAAGGAATAGGTGTGACTATGTTCCAATAAATCTTTATTTACAAAAATGGGCTGTCAGCAGGCTGCCAGCCATAGTTAGCCCACTTTAAGCTAGACTCAGCAATTGCTAACATTTTGCAATATTTTCTGTCTCTCACCATGTATTGTATATGCAGGTTTGATTTTGTTTGTTTTTTTCCCTGAGCCATCTGAAAATAAGTTGCAAACCTCAATACACAATTCCCAAGAACAAGGACACTCTGTTACTATCTCAGGGTTTAGATACTAATTATATCAAGCAAGGTTCTAACTAACAAAACCAGTAGGAGGTATATATATTTAAATGTTTATATTTGTATATTCACTGGTGAGTTTAATTTTAGGCATATTGTTAAAAAAAACACAACAGTAAGTATTAGGTATGTGCCTTCCTGAGAAGTATTGTCTTCAAAACACACTTAGGGAAAAGGAAACGACGACCTATGTGATTCATATGTATTTATGAAGCATACTTTATATGTCACCAGTGGGGGTAAACATAATTTTAATGATAGCTACATTTATTGAGGTTTTGGGGCCAGGTTCTGTGCTAATTGCTTTATATAATTTATCTCAATCTACACAGCAACTCTCTTGAGAAAATAAAAGTCTTTATCCCAATTTTACAAATGAGAAATCTGGGCCTTGGAGAGGCGAGGCCACTTACCTGAGGGCATAGGGCTGGTAGTAGAGCCAGAATTAATGTCTGCAATAAAATGGATTGTTTTAGTTGTACTGGGGAGCGATTACAATGTAAAAATGATCTTAACTCATTACAAGAATTTCGTTTTCCATTAAAATAAAGTTACATATATTGAAGACAGTCAATATGAAGTCATGCAAGTTGGAACTGAAGGATTTAGCTTTTTAAATTCAGCTTTTTGGTTTCAAGTACTTAGAGTAAACACCCAGCGCTAGTAACCTGACACTAACATGAGCTGCTAGTCTAAACACAAATTCATTTTATCTTTTCCTACCTTCCAGTTGTTTGCATTTAAATAAATGTTTTTCATATGCTTGAAAACTTGATTTCCTTAGAGGGAACTAGCTCCCTAGATTGTTTTGTGTACTTTAGTCAGGACCCTTTTGTTCTGGAGTTAGAATAAAAAAGATTAAAAAAAGTGGGGAGGAGGTGGGGGGAACTCTGAGTTCCTGGTGTGTGATTAGCAGGCCCACTAGGAGGCTCCCATTCTCTGTACCTACTAGGAAGGCCTTGCAGACCGGCTGCTGCTTAGCTTCCAGTAGTTTGAAGGCAAACGGGATCAGGAACATTCCTATCCTGGGAGACCGAGAACTTAACAGAGATGTCATTTGTAAAAGTTTAGCAGGATCGAATGACAACTGAAGTCATCAAAGTTTTCTTTGCTCTGTTAGGTACAAATATTGCAGATCTTTTAAGGGATGCTAGAGCAAAAAACTGTGTTTCTTAAAAATTCTTATTTGTTTAGCTCAGCATCAGGGAAATCCAAATCAAAACCTCAATGAGATATCCCCTCACACCAGTCAGAATGGCTAAAATTAACAAGTCAGGAAATGACAGATGTTGGTGGAGATGCGGAGAAAGGGGAACCCTCCTACACTGTTGGTGGGAATGCAAACTGGTGCAGCCACTCTGGAAAACAGTATGGAGGTTCCTCAAAAAGTTGAAAATAGAGCTACCCTACAACCCAGCAATTGCACTACTGGGTATTTACCCCAAAGATACAAACGTAGGGATCCGAAGGGGTACGTGCACCCCGATGTTTATAGCAGCAATGTCCACAATAGCCAAACTGTGGAAAGAGCCAAGATGTCCATTGACAGATGAATGGATAAAGAAGATGTGGTATATATATATAATGGAATATTATGCAGCCATCAAAAGGAATGAAATCTTGCCATTTGCAACAACGTGGATGGAACTGGAGGGTATTACACTGAGTGAAATAAGTCAATCAGAGAAAGACATGTATCAAATGACCTCACTGATATGAGGAATTCTTAATCTCAGGAAACAAACTGAGGGTTGCTGGAGTGGTGGGGGGTGGGAAGGATGGGGTGGCTGGGTGATAGATATTGGGAAGGGTATGTGCTATGGTGAGCGCTGTGAATTGTGCAAGACTGTTGAATCACAGATCTGTACCTCTGAAACAAATAATACATTATATGTTTAAAAAGAAGAAGAAGAAGAAGATAGCAGGAGGGGAAGAATGAAGGGGGGTGGAAATCGGAGGGGGAGACGAACCATGAGAGACTATGGACTATGAGAAACAAACTGAGGATTCTAGAGGGGAGGGGGGGTGGGGGGATGGGTTAGCCTGGTGATGGGTATTAAAGAGGGCACGTTCTGCATGGAGCACTGGGTGTTATACGCAGACAATGAATCATGGAACACTACATCAAAAACTAATGATGTAATGTATGGTGATTAACATAACATAATCATTTTTTAAAAAATTCTTATTTGTTTATAGTAGAGATCCTAGTAAAACCTTGGGTGAAAGAACGGATATTGTCTCATGGGGTTTTTTTTGTCCAAGTCAACAGATGCGTTCCCATGCTTCAGTCACTGGGGTTCTGTTTTGTCTGATTTAGTCCTCTCTTAAGGGTACATTTCAATGTTACTTGACCAATGTGGGGAGAACTTCAAATATGCTTTGGAATAATCCACTGATCTGGAATTTTCCCCCTTATTTTCCAGTGATCCCGAGCAGCTGAAGAAGGAACTAAATGAACTAGTCAGTGCTATTGAAGAACATTTTTTCCAGCCACAAAAGTACAACCTGCAACCAAAGGCAGAGTAAAATATTCCAGCCTTGGGCATAATTACAATTAAGCAGTGTTTTTGAGGACCAAATGACTTAAACAATTGCTACAAGTATTTATATATTTTTAATAGACCTACATTCCTCATTGTTCTATTTTTGACCTTTAAGATGAATAAAGAAAAGATGGCCAAACCTAACAAACCAACATTCCTATTAAAGGGTTGAACCTGGGCATTATCTGAATTCAAAAATGAAGATTTTAAAAATAGCTAACTTTCTTTACAATAACATATTGTAATTAATATGCTTTAATTAGAATAAATAACAAGTGTGTCTCCTCTATAATTCTTTTTATGCATAATTGAAATCGCCAGAAAGCCTATACAGTTTCTAAATTCTGGGCTGTCATGTTATAGGATAGCCACTTTTTAGGTATATGTATATTTACATTTCTATCAGTTGCTTATAAGGTAAAATATATAAACAAATCAAATGCCGTGTTCATGTTTAGGGAACCTAAAGTGGAGGAATTTACAAGAATCTATAAAGTGGCCCCAAAGATACTTTAAAAAGACATTTTTTACCTAAAACTTTTTAGTTCTAATAATACATCGTTATACATTGTATATGTGCTAGGAAAAAACAGCCTAACCATCTTTGTTCAGTGCATTAACATTTATCTTTTTAAAGCTTGAATTAAAAAATTGGCTACTTGAAACTGCAAAGTACTTTATTGTACAGTTGTTTGCTTTGGTACAAGTTCATGTAATCTTTGGAACAGAAGCAGCAAGGACTGTAAACATTAACTATATACCTGATTTGGGTTTTTTGCCTTGTTCATATGTGATTATAATCTACAACCATTAGATTGGGACGCCTGGGTGGCTCAGTTATTTGGGCGTCTGCCTTCGGCTCAGGTCGTGATCCCAGAATCCTGGGATCGAGTCCCGCATCGGGCTCCTTGCTCAGCGGAAAACCTGTTTCTCCCTCTCCCTCTGCTGCTCCCCCTGCTTGTGTTCCCTCTCTGTCTCTGACAAATAAATAAATAAAATCTTTAAAATAAAATAAAATAAAACCATTAGATTTCCTTTCCCAGGTTTGTCTTTAACCTGTGCCTCCTCACCTCCTCATAACCAGTGGCCTTAAAACCATCCAAAATGACTCCCTTTGAGTACCCATGAGTCAGGACCACACTGTTCTTTATGTGCTTTCTGTATTTTATGTGGTTTTTCTATTTTTCAAGCAAATGATTGCCTGTTGTTATTATTATTAACCTAGATGGTTACTAGCAGTTTCAGAACAATGAAAAATTACAATCTCATTGGCAATCATTTTTCTAAAGTAAAGGGAAAAAGTGTTTTTATATCTTAGTGATATATAGCTTGTGCCTTTCAGAGAACCTTCCAAAGTGTTATGCTTTCTTTTTTTTTTTTTTTTAAGATTTTATTTGAGAGAGGGAGAGCGAGAGCGAGCACAAGAGTGAGGGTGGGCAGAGGGAGAAGCAGGCTCCCTGCTGAGCCAGGAGCCCGATGTGGGGCTCGATCCCAGGACGCTGGGATCATGACCTGAGCTGAAGGCAGATGCTTAACCGACTGAGCCACCCAGGCGCCCCCCTTTCAGAGAACTTAAATCTATAATATTCGATATATTCTGTCAGCTGTTTCATTGGAAAAGCTGTATTTTTGTTTTATGATGTTTTCTAGTCTCAAAGTGTACTCTAGAAATAAGAAATGTCAGATCTGTATCCTCTCTGCAGATTTTGGAGCATATAAACTATGCCCCAGTTTGTTACTGGAAATACAAAGGTGGTGGTGACCCACCATGCTGTGATGATGCTCACAGTCTAATTGGAGGGCTAGGGAGTAACTGGAATGCTTACAAATTCTCTAATGGACTTATCTGCAAAGTACTGAGGTTCAGAAGTATGAGAGACGGATCCATCCTATCCAGAGAAAACCTCACGGAAGAGAGATGAATGACTGCTTCGCCTTTGGGGGTGAGTAGCAGCTGAAGATGAAGGAGAAGGGCTCCCAAGCATAGAGCACAACACCAACTATAGTATAGAGGTGCTGGGGGATGTGTGTGGTTTTTTTCTTTTTTTTTTTTTGGAGGGGGTGCTAAAAACATAACCCAGATACAAACTTCAGGACATACCCGCACTTTTCTGCCATTCATGTGAGCAGGTGATTCAGTTGGACCTGGAGGAGATCCCCTAACTCTGTTTATCACTTGTAGTTCTAAGAAAGAGCACACCATGTATGCTCACTGAATATTTTTTGTGAGTTTTTATGGGATGGCAGGTAGCATAATGTGTGGTGCATAAAGCTTGCAACATAAGACCCCTGGGTTCTAATCATGGTCTGCTGTGAACCATCTTTGTGACCTTGGTCAAGTCACTTAACCTCTCAAAGTCTCAATTTTGTTATTCTTGTAAAAGACTTTTTTTAAGAACAGTTCTAGGCTCACAGCAAAAATGAGAGGAAGGTATAGAAATATCCTATATCTTCCTTGCTCCCCCATAGTAGTAGCCTCTCCCATGATCAACATCCCCACCAGAAGTGGTACCTTTGTTACAACTGATGAACCTACATGGGCAGGGCGGGGAGCTGTGAATAGGTGGAGCACAGAGGATTTTTAGGCAAGTGAAAATACTCTATAGGATCCTATAATGGTGAATACATGTCAGTATACATTTGTCCAAATCCACAGAATATACAACACCAAGAGTGACCCCTCATGTAGACCATGAGCTTTGGGTGATAATCTCAGTGGAGATTTTGCTAAATGATCTCTGAGGTCATTTCATTCTTATGTGGAAAATACATAAAGGACATTATCAGCAACAATAAATCATTGGCGATTCTCTTTGGCAGAATGCTTAACTAGTCCTATCACAAGACCTAACATTGGAGATCAGGGGAAAAACACTTGGTACCGAAGAGGGGGTAGGCAGCCTGGTGTTCATATCCGGCCTGTCCTTGCAGCCTGAAGGGTGTGAGCTGAAACCAGGGACAAGCAAGGTGGAACCACATGGTCTGCAGTACTGGGAAATATTTTGCTGGGGAATAAGGGGATGATCAGGACTGAGCACCCGCACAGCCACGCCCTCTGTTTCTAAGAGCTACCCCTGCTTGGGGAAGGTGGTCCTACTTGAGTGGAAGAGCTGGAACCGTTTTCTTTTGGTGTTCCAAAAGAACAGATCCCTTTTAGTCTGAAAGACTGTCTTGCAGGAGAAAATGCAGGCCAACTTTGTATTTTCTTTGTGGTCTACGAAATAACAACTGTTACTCTTTAAGAAAAAATGGGAGTACCTTTCGTTTATCTCATCAATGTACCTCAATCATCATGCTATCATGGGAAAGTGGTGTTATTTCATGACATTGGAAACTCTTGGCTTTAAAAATAACTGCTTTGGGGCACCCGGCTGGCTTAGTCAGAAAAGCAGGCGACTCTTGATCTTGATGTCTTGGGTTCGAGCCCACCATTGGGTGTAGAGATTACTAAAAAATAATAATAAATGAACCTTTAAAAAGTAAATAAATAAAAATAAATGCTTTAAGTGATGGAACAAACACATATGTCCTACTTTGGAGGGATTTTGAAAGGATGGCATCTAAATCATACTTATAATTTCTTCATTCTAAAAGACCAAATCCAGGGCGCCTGGGTGGCTCAGTCATTAAGCGTCTGCCTTCGACTTGGGTCATGATCCCAGGGTCCTGGGATCAAGTCCCACATCGGGTTCCCTGCTCAGCGGAGAGCCTGCTTCTCCCTCTCCCACTCCCCCTGCTTGTGTTCCCTCTCTCGCTGTGTCTCTCTCTGTCAAATAAATAAATAAAATCTTCGGAAAAAAAAAAAAAAAAGACCAAATCCTATTTGTGCATTCATTCGTATGTTCACTGAGTCCTGTTGGAATCCTGCTACGACGAGCCAGCCACTTCTCTAGATGCTGGTAATAACCTGCTGTCCTGCTCTCAGAGTCAGCCTAGCAGGGGAAATACACACGCACAGCGCACGGTGGTACAGCGTGGTCCTGCTATCCTGGACTGCCCCAACTGTGGGCAAGCACACGTTGTTCCAAATGTGATGCCCCCTTTTGGACTCGTCTTTTTTGAGACGACCAAATTCAAATCCCTAACTTTTTTTTTTTAAAGATTTTATTTATTTATTTTTGATGGAGGGGAGCAGGAGCTGGGGGGGGGTTGCGGGTGCAGAGGGAGAGGCAGACTCCCCGCCGAGCAGGGAGCCCAATGTGGGGCTCGATCCCAGGACCCTGGGATCATGACCTGAGCTGAAATCAAGAGTCAGCCGCTCAACCGACTGAGACACCCAGGCGCCCAAATCCCTAACATTTTTGTTCAAAACAATTTGACTCTGGGAGGCTCTCTGCAGGTCCTTTCTGTGCATCGTCCCTTCGTTCCGTCCTTGCTCCAAGCAGATTTGTGTACAACAAACATTGAAAGCAAGATGTCACACTCCAAGGCAGGGGACAGAAAGTGGAAGATACCATCACTCCCCTCGACTTCTCCATGTAAGCAGAGTGCAGTAACTACTGGGATTCACTGGAGGAAAAAGGCAGCTGTCTGGAGAGGTGAGAGCCTCTGGCTGCCCCACCAGCACGAGCGCGTGGGCACCAGGATGGAGAGCAGTGTTGGGGGGCCAGGTTCCTTTCTCCCTGGCTCCCCTCTGTCAGTCCTTGAAAATACACAGGGAAGAACAGAGCTGTTTCTCTGTCTCTTCCCGTTTGGGTCCAGTTAAAGTGGCACCAGTGTTTGGTACAGAAGGCAGTTGGGCACTTGGACCAAAGAGCCAGTTCCAGGTCTAAGTAGCTCTTGAAACCATTTCGAAATAGTACTGTGAAACTGCTAGAAGGAAGTTTGGGTTGCAGTTCAGAGATGATGAGCCTGATTGGGTCCTTAAAATACATTGTTCGGAATTACTTCATTGTAACGGGAAAAAAAACTATTTTAAGGGGCGCCTGGGTGGCTCAGTCGGTTAAGCATCTGCCTTCAGCTCGGGTCATGATCCCAGGGTCCTGGGACTGAGTCCCGCTTTGGGCTCCCTGCTCAGCCGGGAGTCTGCTTTTCCCTCTGCCTGCCACTCCCCCTGCTTGTGCTCGCTCTCTGTCAGATAAATAAAATCTTTAAAAAAAAAAACTATTTTAAAAAGAGTGAAATGCAGCTCATCTGTCTGATAAGTACTCCTATCATGGAGTAAAACGAATGTAAACTTTAGGTGGAGGCTGGGGCTAATTATCTGCTTTGCTGGTTCAGCAGGTTTCCTTTTTTTTTTTTTCCTTCTGAACCCTAAGGTGGTTCATTCCCTAAGGTGTAATTATTTACTCTGTGCATTCTGAAAACTTCTCTCTGCTCACAGCTGTAATTGTCCTAAGTATAGGACTCCAGACCTCTTCCAGGTTCCGACCCTAGGTTACCACCTGCCTACTGAGACTTTCCTACTCGGATGTCTCAAATTGTATTCAGTGCAGCTCAGCCCCAAATCCATTTTCCCCACTCAGTTCACCAGCTGTGCTCCCTCCAGTTCACTCTGTGCACCTTCACTTCAAACATCTGCCCAGAATCTTCGGTGACTTTAATGTCTGACTGTAACCTAATCTTTTTTCTAAAAACTTATTATGGAGAATTCCAACACATATCAAGCCAGGGGCGTCTGGGTGACTCAATTGGTTAAGATTCTGCCTGCAGCTCAGGTCATGATGCCAGGGTCCTGGGACTGAGCCCCGCATCAGGCTCCTTGCTTGGCAAGGAGTCTGCTTCTCCCTCTCCCTCTGCCCCTCCTCCCAGCTCGTGCTCTCTCTGGTGCTGCTCTCTCCCTCTCTCAAATAAATAAAATCTTTAAAATACTTAAAAAAAAAAAAAAAGAATAGTACAGTGGATCTCTGAGTATCCATCACCCAGCTCCACTCATAGCCAGTCCTCCATTTGTAGCCAATTGGTTTACATCCATTTCCTCTCATGTCCCATCTTGCTACGCAACAATTCTGAAGCAAATCCCAGACCTGTCCTTGCATCTGTAAATATTTCAGTATGTATCCATAAAAGATGGGACTTATTTACACCCATCGCTATATTATTGTCATACCTACAAATGCTTACAGTTCCTTAATATCCTCAATTATCCGGTCAGTTTGCCAATTTCTCTACACTTTGCTTGAACCAGGGTTCCAGTAGTCATTCATTGAATTCGGTTGATAGTTCTCTTCAATCTTTTAATCTATAAATTCTTCATCTCTTTTTTCTCCCTTTTTATAGTTTGTTTCCAACGACCCAATCATCTGTTCTGTAGGGTTTCCCACACTTTGGATTTTACTAATTGCCTCCTCATGGTATATTATCATATTTCTCTGTGCCTTCCATTTTCTGTGAAGTGGTACAGAAGATGGAGAGAAATCAAATCAGATTTGATTTTTTGGCAAGAATACTTGATAGAAATGGAGGAGGGGTGCCATCTTGGTCTTCCAAGTGCCGTGGATTGGTTATCACCGGCCACTTTACCTACTCCTGCTCTGCCCTGCATAACACAAGTAATCAGGTAAATGGCAAAGGGTTCAGTTAAGAGGGATGAGTTAATGTATCCAGTGTCACACAGAATGCCACAAGACTGGTGGAGGCCAGCCTCCCACGGAAGAAGCAGGAGAAGCTGATAAGCAATTTCAGGTGGGATTTGTAGCTTATGTCACTCTTAATGAGAGAGTCCTGCTCTCAGTTCTCTTGGGCTCCACTGGCACAAAGAAAGTGATTTGTCATACCTTCAGGAATTTAGTAATTTCTTTTCTTTTCTTTCTTTTTTTTTTTTTTTTAAGTAAACTCTGTGCCCAATGCAGGGCTCAAACTCAAGGGTTGCATGCTCTACCAGCTGAGCCAGCCAGGCGCCCTTTAGTGATTTCTCTTAATAGATTACTTGCCTGTTATAAAACAAAATTACATTTTTGTACTGAGTTATGAAGACCAACAAAGAAAGGGAGCAATGTGAATGGAGTGTAGGAATCCAAGAAGAGATCTGATGACGGCTTTCCTTGAGTCGACCAGCCACATGGTGGATGGAACCACAAATGAGGAAATACGAGAATCTTCCTTCAGATGGTGTATACTCTGCTGTGCAACCAAAACTGCAACCACGATCTTTGTGAGTAAGATAGCAAGAGATTTAAATGAGCATGGTCTCATTTGGGGTCTATGTCCTATGTCTGTTCAGAGAGTCTACGTTTAGCAGCTTCTGTGGAAAGGATGCTGGACCGAAAGCTATTAAATTGTACAATGCCATATGAAATCTGCCCGGGAGTATGCATCTGTGTAGCAAGCAACAAAAATCAATCTCACAAAGTAAGACAAAAAAAAAAAATCCTGAAGAAAGTCTGTGAAGTCACAGAGTTTGGCCAATGTTGCGCTCTATCATCAGTAACACAAATAAGATTGAAGGGTTGTTCTGCTTTGAGAATTGCCAGTTACCACGCAAGCTAGAGGAGGGCTAATGAGTGGACACCTAAAAGAAGAAAGAAATATAGTTGCAGTTGAATGGACTGACCTTGTGGATGAAACAGACCCTGAGCTTGCGGCCAAAGTATACGTCTTATGTGGGAGAATGTTGACTATCACAATGATGAAAGAAATATTGAACAGACTATTTCTGAATTTAGAAACTCAAAAGGATAAAGTTGAAATATGCGTTTGCTGACAAACGGTAGAACAAGAGACACATTGTTCTGCCTCTGCTTTTCAGTCTCTCTGAAGGACATTTAAGTTGTTTCCAATTCTTTGCTCATATAACAGCAATGAATAACATTGTCTATATGCTATTTTCCCCTCTCATTCTACTATAGGACAAATGCTATTTTAACAGCTAAAACATCTCCCTGTTGAAAGAGTGACATGAGGGGCGCTTGGGTGGTTCAGTCGGTTAAGCGTCTGGCTCTTGATTTCGGCTCAGGTCATGATCTCAGTGTCCTGAGATTGAGCCCTGTGTTGGACTCCAAGCTGGGTGTGGAGCCTGCTTAAGATTCTCTCCCTGTGCCCCTCCACCCCCAGCCCCACATGCATGTGTGCTCTCTCTTTCTCTCTAATAGGAAGGAAGGAAGGAAGGAAGGAAGGAAGGAAGGAAGGAAGGAAGGAAGGAAGGATGGAAGGAAGGAAGGGAGAGAGAGAGGAAGTAAGGAAGGAAGAGTGACATGATCTGATCTTTGTGAGAACACTTTATAAACTGCAAAGTATTAAGTATTACTGTCATTGGATAAATGAACATATGAGATTTATAAACTACCTTTCATAATTCCCCCATTTAGTGTTTGTAGGTCTGTTTTAGAAAATCACTTATCTTTTTGCTGCCTTCATTTCCCCAGATATCACCAGTAATTTTTAAAGAGAAAAAAAATCAATATATCTTACACTCACTACAACCTACTGGGGTTAAGGTTGTGGACTCCGTAGCAACAACCTGAGTTTCGATCCCAACCCCACTGCTTCCTAACTGTGAGATGCTTCTTCACTAACCTCAATTCCCTTATCTATAAGGGGGATGAAACCAAATTATTTTTCAAAGTCACTGTTGACATTTTTCAATTGTCTAGGTCATACAGGACACTCCTGGGTGATTAGGGAGAAACTGAAGTTTTCAGTAGAAATGTATTAACTACTGGAGAAATCCCACAAAAGACATTAGGCCCTATGGATTGACAAGCAGATGTACCCACTACTGCTCTTGCCTAGAAAAGTTCGCCTGGGGAAATGAGACCACAGGACCTAGGGAAGTGTTGGAAGAAAATATGGGATTAATTCTTTTTCAACCTCAGAGTGAGAAAGGCCTTTCTAACTAAGACTCATGTTAAAAGAAAGGATTGAAAGCTGCCCACATGAAATAAAATCTGTGACAAACTGAGCAAAAATGTTTGCGATTTCTATCACAAAGGGCTTCTCTCCCTCATGTACAAAGAGTCCCCAGATATCAGTAACAAAAAAGATCAACAATCTAATAGAGACGAGAGCAAATGATGTGGAAAGACAGTTCACAGAAAAGGAAACATGGCTCTTAAGTTTATTTTTTAAAAAGGCTCAAGATAGTTTGTCTTACCCTCTTTGTTTCCTGTGCCATTTTAGTTGTATATTCAATTCCTTCTGTGTGTGTGTGTGTGTGTGTGTGTGTGTGTGTGTGTGTGTGTGTGGTTACTCTTAAAATCTTAACATGTATATTTCTTTAAACATGTCTGAAGTTACTATCTCTAGTCACCACCCAAATGATACAGGGAATTTAATTTTTGCTTAGGTAATATATTCCAATGGAAGAAAATTCAAAGGTATAAAAGGGTATACAGAGAGTGAAATGTCTTGTCTACCAGTACTCCTGGTCAGTCAATTCCTATGCATGAAGGCAATCACCTTTGCCAGTTTCAAGTTTATTCTTCTAGAGATCTTGTATATAAAACAATTATGTGATGGATTCTTTTGTTTTGACTTACTTTATCCAAATGGTAAGACACTGCACACTCTGTTCTGCATTTTTTTTTTTTTTACTGAGCAATTGTGAAAGTGTTTTTTTTTTTTTAAGTAGGCTCTACACCCAATATGGGGCATGAACTCACAACCCCAAATTCAAGAGTAGTATGCTCTACCAACGGAGCCAGGTGCCCCTGTGAACGTGTTTTAATGTTTGCAATTATTCATTCTTCCCCTGTAGATGGAATGTATGAGAAATCCATGTTCATTGTTATAACCAACTGACATGTTGTAGTTGTTAATGCAGAAAAATCTGACTCATACAGAAATATATTTATTCTATACGGTATTCAAAAATGTATTTCATTCATCTTAATGGCCAAATAGTATTTCAATGTACGGATGAATACTGAAGTTGTTTCTAATTTGTGCTGTTTCAAACAATGCAGTGGTGAATAACCTTGTCATGTAACATTTTGTGTGTGTGTCTATAGTAGAACCCACCTAATTTTCAAAACCTATCAAAATAATTATTGAAAATTAATGCTTACATAGATTCACTAACCTGTTTGCTATTATGATTCATGCATCCCACCCCTTCTTGCTGAAGCACATATTTTACTTTATTTTTTTTGTAAAGATTTATTTATTTATTTGAGGGTGGGAGGGGCAGAGGGAGAGAGAGAGAGAAACTTAAGGAGACTCCATGCCGAGCGCAGAGCCTGCGAGGCGGGGTTCAATGTGGGGCTGGATCCCATGACCCCAAGATCACTACCTGAGCCGAAACTGAAAGTGGAGAGTTGGACGACCCACTGACTGCGCCACCCAGGTGACCCTGAAGCACATATTTTAGAGGTTGTTTTAGTCTTGACCTGGAAATGTCTTTAGTCAGCCTTATTTGTTAATAATAATTCTGCAAGGTACAGAACTCTAAGTTGATATATATTTTCCCTGGCACTTCGAAGTCACTGTTGAATTATATTTTGGCCCTTTTTGTTTGTTAATTTAGCTGTAATCCCTTTGTAGATAACTTTTCCCCCTTTTCTCTGATGGCTTTTTTTAAAGTATTTTTATTAAAGTGTAATATACATACAAGAAAATGCACAAAATCTGAAGTGTACAGTTCAGTGACCTCTTACATATGTACACAACAATGCAACCATGAAGGTATAAAACATATCTGGTATCTCAAAGGGTACGTGAGTGCCCTTTTCAGCTGGAACCTTCCCTCACCCTCCAGAGATAACTGCTGTTCTAACAGCTAACATCACAGATTAGTTTTGCCTGTTCTTGAACTTCATGGAGGTGAGGTGGTACCTTTCACTCACTATTGATTGCTTGCAAGACTTTGTTTTGTGCTTGGTGATTTGTAGTTTCATTATTTTAGAAACACATGTATTGTTTTCCATTTCTTTATGTCTGTGTTGCTGCCTCAGCCATTTTCTCAGAGCTATCTTCCAGATCACTAACCTGTTAGCTTTCTCTAATTGGACATTTAACCTTTCTTTGGAGTTTTAGTTTTCAGTTGTTTTTTTCCCTAGAAGTTCAGTTTGATCTAGTTTTCAAAACCTTCCTTTTCTTTATTATTCCGTTCTATACCATTCCATTCTCTTGGTTCCCATTTTTGAGTTTTTGAAAATAAATTTTAATATGCTTGTTTCAGCTTATACTATAACCTAAAATTCTAATGATATTTCTTCAGTTTGCTGTATGTATTGACTGTCTCTTGCAGTGGATGTTTTCCTAGTGGTTTGTGAATGTGCTTGTTGTTATTTTCAACAAAAGTTTATTTTTTGTTTTTTGTTTTGTTTTGTCCCTTGTGCCCTACTTTGTAGAAATGTGATCACAAGGCTATTCTGTATTTACTTCTGCAAGATCCCAGGGGGTTCTCTGTTTTGTTGCTATTGTCGCTGCTGTTATTTTGTTTGCTTTTTAACTTGTTGTTGATTTCCAGTTTCTCTTTTTTATTCTTTTTAAAGATTTTATTTATTTGACAGAGAGAGACACAGCGAGAGAGGGAACACAAGCAGGGGGAGTGGGAGAGGGAGAAGCAGGCTTCCCGCAGAGCAGGGAGCCCGATGCGGGGCTCGATCCCAGGACCCTGGGATCATGTGAAGGCAGATGTTTAACGACTGAGCCACCCAGGCGTCCCTATTTTTTTATTCTTATGAGATTTTATTTTTAAGTAATCTTTACACCCAATGTGGGGCTCGATCCTACAACCCTGAGATCAACAGTCACATGCTCCACCGACTGAGCCAGTCAGGCGCCCCCGTGCTTTCTCTTTAAACTGTAAATGGCTGGGGCGCCTGGGTGGCTTAGTCATTAAGCGTCTGCCTTCAGCTCAGGTCATGATCCCAGGGTCCTGGGATCAAGCCCCACATTGGGCTCCCTGCTCCGCGGGAAGCCTGCTTCTCCCTCTCCCACTCCCCCTGCTTGTGTTCCCTCTCTCGCTGTGTCTCTCTCTGTCAAATAAATAAAATCTTTAAAAAAAAAAAAAAAACTGTAAATTGCTGGGCACCTGGGTGGCTCAGTAGGTTAAGCATCTGCCTTCAGCTCAGGTCATGATGCTGGAGTCCCAGAATCGAGCTACACATCGGGCTCCCTGCTCAGCAGGGGGTCTGCTTCTCCCTCTGCCCCTCACCCTGCTCATGCTCTCTCTCTCAAATAAATAAATAAATAAAATAAAATTAACTTTTAATTGCTTTGCACGCCTACAATTACAGTTACTAATTAGTTATATTGTTTATATGTGGTTGTAAAGAGTATTTTTTTGTTGTTTGTTTTTAAGAGTACATTTTTTGTTTTTTGTTTTTTTTAAAGATTTTATTTATTTGAGAGACAGAGCATGAGCCAGGGGGGTGGGGCAAGGGAGAGAGAGAAGCAGACTCTCCAGGTAGCAGGGAGCCTGATGTAGGACTTGATCCCAGGACTCTGGGATCATGACCTGAGCTGAAGGCAGACACTTAACCTACTGAGCCAGCCAGGCGCCCTAAGAGTATGTTTTTAAATGATTTGGATAAATTTATATCTAGCAGCAGTCTATCCAAACAACTATACAAATTGATTTTAAAATTCATATGGAAGAATAAAGGGCCACAAGAAGCAAAGTAATACTGAAGAAGCATAGATATTGGGGGACAATGCTCCATTGGTCTCTTGCATGTCTGCACATCGAAGCACAGGCACTGATTTTTTTTTTTTTTGGACTGTCTTCAAGGGTGTTTGTATAGCAAATAGCTTAGGAAGATAGAGATAATATCTCCCTCCAGGGCAGAGGGCAGATTCGTTGGATGTACAGGATATTTAAGAAATGTCTCTCTCTGGGTTAAGGGAAGGGCAGGTTTGCTAGCACCCCCTTCAAAAGTCTGCGGTTTCCTTTTTTTTTTAAGATTTTACTTTTAAGTAATCTCTACACCTAATGTGGGGCTCGAACTTACAATGCTGAGAACAAGAGTTGCATTCTCCACTGAGCCCACCAGATGCCCCAAGTTTGGGGTCTCCTAATCTTGGGTTCCTCAGTGTGATGTGTGCAGCCTTGATTTCAGCTCTTCTGTGTCCCACGTGGGACTTGGAAACAAGGGTAGCTGAGGGGAATGTGAAACTTCCACAGTCTGCTGCACTGTAAGCATGAAATAAAGTCCTTTGCTCCTGACACAACAGCCTCTCAAGTCTTCTGCTCGCATCCATGGAACAGCGACCGGCTAACTTGTTCGCTTGCAAATGAGATAAATTCTCAGACTCTTCAGTTCTTAACAACAAGAAGAGAGGAATGGTACTACCAAATGTTAAAATTTATTATAAAGATATATTAAATAAATCTGGCAGAGAGATAGACAAACAAACCAATGGAAGAAAATAACAAATAAGCACATGTATGTAGAAGAAATTGGTATATGACCAACATGGCATCCTAAGTCTGTAGGGAAAGAACTTTTGGGTAAAAAATTCTGGAACAATTAGCTATCCAAATGGAAAAGCTAAAATGAGATCTTCACCTCAAACCATATCCAAAACCATATCAAAAAGTAAATTGCAGTTGGACTTAAAATCTAATTGTGAACACTTTAAGCACTTTAGAAGAAAGTGTAGGAGATTGTCTCTATGATATCAGGGTAGAGGAGGATTTCTTAACCCAGCTGGAGCCATTAAGCAAAAGAGCCAACCACATGAGAATTTAAAACTTTGGTATAGGGGTGCCTGGGTGGCTTAGGTTATGATCCTGGAGTCCTGGGATTAAGTCCCGCATCGGGCTCCCTAATCAGCAGGGAGTCTGCTTCTCCCTCTGCCCCTCCCCCTGCTCGTGCTCACTCTCTCTCTCAGATAAATAAATAAAATCTTTAAAAAAATAGAGTTAAAAGACAACATACAATCTGGGAGAAGTTATTCGCAACTCTTCTAACAATATTATTGATGAATTTTTATGTGACTTTTATTAGCTTTGGATTCCTATACCAATTTGCAATTTCCTATACAAATTCACACTTCTGCTGTGGGACTCAGGCTTGGAGTTGTGATTTCTGGTCATGAACTCACTCTCCTCACCTCTGCCCCTGCCTGTCCCCTCAGCCCCCACCTCCATCCAGCATGTCAAGCAGACTACAAGCTTCCCTGATCCTGGACCAGGAGTACCTTTGTTTCTAATTCCCTTTCACAGAGGTGCAGTCCTTTCAGGTTTCTTGGACACTATGGGATAAGCTAGGACACCATGAATAAGAATAGGAATTTTGAAAAAAGAATCCAATAGAACTTTCTTGGCGTGCCTGCCTGGCTCAGTCCATAGAACATGCGACTCTTGATCTCAGGGTCATGAGTTTGAGCCCCATGTTGGGTGTAGAGATTACTTAAATAAAAAGTTTTTAAAAAATAGAAATTTTTTGGGGGGGGTGAGGGGGACAAAAACAATGGAGTCAGTTCTAACTCCCTGCCTTCTATCACCCCGGGGCCATATTTCCAGTGTGTACGCGTTTGCGTGTGTGTGTGTGTGTGTGTGTGTGTGTGAGAGAGAGAGAGAGAGAGAGAGAGAGAGAGAGAGAGAGAGAGAGGTCTTGAACTCCTAGCTCTTGAGGCCCTAATTCGTCTCATACCTCCCCTGAGGCCATGGATGCTCCAGACACTGCTTTTCTGCTCTTCCCAGTTCACCTAGGAAACTTTTTTCAACATCTAGGCAGCTTTTTTTCCTTTCTTTGGAGTTCAACTCTACATTTTAAAACTTATTTAAAAAATATTTTATCTAGCATTCATATCCATTTCAATTGTGAGCCTTCTCCACACCTGCACAGCCCACGTGTGGCCAGGACCGCCTCACTCCCGATGTCCGTTCCCACACACCCTCCGGCTCGGGGCAAAATGCCATCTGGGGGGCACAGGGCTTGAAAGAATTTTGGAAAGATTGTTAAATCGTTGTTGTTCAATTTTAACTTGAAAAAAAAAATGTTATTGGCTTTGGAGAAGCTTGCCTGGCAAAATCTTGGCCATTTAGAAGAGAAAATAATGTCAAACTTTTTTTTTTCCAGCGATCACTATATTGTTTCTGAAGCAGCAAAACAGCTGAATTCCTGAAGAATCCCTGAATTCCTGAGGAACTCCAAAAAGATTGGTGTTTGCTTAATCCTCACCTGAAAGAAATAGTCTAAGATTCGCATCCCGTTCTCCCTAGAGAGATAGAAGACTGATATGATCCAGAGAAGAAGGAAAAGAAGAGAAATTGCAACCCTGAGTAATAATGATCATCACATGCTTTACTACATACTAGATTCTGGTCTAAGTATTTTTACCTTTACTAATTTGTTTATCCCACTGACAACATCATAAGGTCAGTACTATTATTTGTATCCCTGTCTTATGGGTGAGGACACCGAGAAGCAACAGAAGTCAGTGAAGTAATTTGCCTACATTTACAAAGCTAGGAAGTGATCCTTGGCCATCTAATGCTGGTCGGTGTGACGGGTATGGGGTCTTCCTTCAAAGGAGCATCCAAACCTAAAGGAGCTTCTGGGGTTCTGGAGCAGTAAAGAGGAATTTAACACAGATTTGTGGAGGGAGTCTTGTCACGAGTTATAGGAAGATGTGAACTGTGATGATTGGTTGGTGAGGTTGAGTCCAGGTGTGATTTGGCAGCATGCCCAATATAACTAGAATTTCGAAGCCCTAGATGGGTAATGAGACACTAAGAAAATACTGGCCACTCAGAAGAACCTCTCTGGATTCTGACAGCATCTATAGGTGTTATCCTAACACACAGTGTGTTAATCTTGGAGAACTTGTGGAATATGGGACATTGCCAGGAAACGTACATTTGGAAAACATTACTCACTTGTATAAATTAGCTTTTGCTGCCTAAGAACCAACCCCTCTCCCCCCAATATGAGTGACTTAAGGCAATAGACATTTAATTAGCACAGCCAGTGGGATTGGCCATGTGGGCTGGGCTCAGGCAGTTCTCAGATAAGGCAACCCCTTAGGCAGGGTTGGCTGGACTTGGTTGAGGCTCACTCCTGTGTTTGCAGGGCGAGTGGATAAGAGATGAATTAAAGGATTACCAAAAGGTACTGGGGCCTGGTTAAGGTTGAGTAACTTGGAATGGTATGGAAACCTAATAGTTTTTTCACTTTTCCTTCTTTCCTTTCTTTTTTTTTTTTTTTAAAGAGCAAGAGAGGGAACACAAGCAGGGGGAGAGGGAGAGGGAGAAACAGGCTTCCCACTGAGCAGGGAGCCCATGCGGGGCTCGATCCCAGGACCCTGGGATCATGACCTGAGCCGAAGGCAGACACTTAACAACTGAGCCACCCAGGCACCCCTCTTCTTTCCTTTCTTCCTTCCCTCTTTCCTTCCATCTTCTCCTCTTTTCTTCCTTTCTGTTTTCATCAAATTCTAATTTAATATTCAGGAACAAGGCTGACTTGCTCCTACAGATGAGATAGCCCAAAATAAAGAGCAGAGATAAAACTTAGGCTTTTCCCATTATAAAATAATACACATTTATTGTAGATAATTAGAAAAATATAAAAATATAATAGTTCAACAAAAAGAATCACACCCTTGTTCCCACCAGTAGAGTTGATATTAAAGAAGTAGCAAGTGCTTCTGACAAGCTGGGGTATCTTCTTAGGGGAGAACAAGTCTGTTCCAAACCACTCTTCCAAAATAATGCTTTAGTAAGAACTCTTGAAAAGTCCAGTTGACAGGCAACATTCTATCTAAACACTTTTAGTTTGCCTGGTTCCCACGACGCAGCAGCTACTGTATCATAAAAACTCCACTACAGAGCTCCTGACACCAGTCTAGCCTTCTCTCTCTCTCTAAGATTTTATTTATTTATTTATTTGAGAGAGAAGGAGGGCATGAGTGGGGGAGAGGGCAGAGGGAGAGGGATAAGCAGACTCTCCACTGAACAGAGAGCCTGATGCGGGGCTCCATCCCAGGGTCCTGAGATCATGACCTGAGCCGAAGGCAGACACTTAACTGACTGAGCCCCCCAGGCGCCCCTCTAGCTTTCTCTTAAAGGAGTAGCAGAACAGGCCACATGGATAGGGACAGACTTGCATATGGCACTTAGAATTCCTCTCTCCTAACTGAGTCACTTCACTTCAATTTAGCCTCTGTCTTCTCATCTCTATTACAATTGTGTTCTCAGGGTGCCTGGCTGGCTTAGTCGGTGGAGTGCACGACTCTTGGTCTCAGGGTTGTGAATTTGAGCCCCACACTGGGTGTAGAGATTACTTAGAGATTTACAAATCTTAAAAAAAAAAATGTGCTCTCAAAGATGAGGGTCTTCTCATTGTCCGATTTCCCCAGCCCACAATTGACTCCTCAGGACCTCTTAACCTGAGATCAAAGATTCTCCAGTGGCTCTATGCATAGAATCCAGAGATTTTTTAGAAAGTAACTTCTAGCAGTTCTAATCAAAATTTAGATTTTCCTTCAATTATAAATGCAGTCAACACAACCACAAAAGTTGATCAGTTCTCATGAATTTGTCATCAGTAGAAGTCACAGATTTTCACGTCACATTTCCGTTGTCACAGGTATCTCAGAATATCATATATACTTATCACGACCTCAAATCATGGTTGTTATTAGAACTATGGCCAGATCTTGTTACTTCATGTTATTAACGAAGCATCTATTAACCCTTATGGGATATGTGGTTTGCAAATGTTTTCTCCCATGACTTTTCATTTTGTTGCTGGTTCCCTTTGCTGTTCAGAAGCTTTTGAGTTTGATGAAGTCGTTTTTATGTTTTAAGTGATTGGAAAAAAAAAATTAAAAATAAAACTATTTCATGACATGCCAAAATTTGTGAAAGTCACGTTTCAGCACCCATCGTCACTAAAACACAGTTGTACTCGTTTGTGTATGTGCTGTTTATGGTGACTTTTGCACTATAGTGACAGAACTCAAAGTCGAAACAGAGACCGAATGGCCTGCAAAGGCTGAAATATTTACTAAATGGGCCAAAGTTTGTTGATCCTGAATTAGAAGTGCGTTAACAGTGTTGAGGGCAGGGACAATGTCTCATCTGTCTTTCCATCACTTCCATGCCTAGGTCAAGCCCATAGAGAGAATTGCTGATCAACAAAGCTCTACTGATCCAAAGATTCTACTAAGCCACTTGCAGTACATACCTGCCAGTTTAGGAAGCTGGGTATTTTAAATCTTAATTTTTTCTTAATCTTTTCATCTTTTTTTTTTTAAGATTTTATTTTATTTATTTGAGAAAGAGAGAGAGAGTGAGAGAGAGCACAAGAGGGGGTAGGGTCAGACGGAGAAGCAGACTCCCTGCTTAGCAGGGAGCCCGATGCGGAACTCGAATCCAGGATCCTGGGATCATGACCCGAGCCGAAGGCAGATGCTTAACCAACTGAGCCACCCAGGCGCCCCTTAATCTTTTCATCTTAATTTTTTTCTAAGCTTCAAATTCAAAGACTCACGTTCCTTTCCCTTGAATAATAGGAGAACTTCAGCTTACGTTTTATATTTAGCAACAGGAAAATGAGAAGAGGGCCGAATGTCTCTAGCTCAGCTTTACTGTTAAAGGAAATTACTAAGTAATGAAGCGAGCTCTCACTCTATGCTGTTGCACAATGTGAATTATTATGCAATAGAAATAGTGACCAAAAGGAGACTACCCTGCAGCCCATTTCTTCAATATGTGCTGATCAGGGAAACTTGATTCTGTTCAGTGGATGCTCCCTCAAGCTAAAGGGCCAGAGCAGCCTCGTGGAAGCATAGCCCTCCCATAGAACACCTTGCAACAAGGAAGGTTATTCTGAAAGCCAAGAAAGTAACCAGACTCTCCTGATGTCTCCTTAAAAACAAAAGCAAAAACAAAACCTCTGCATGATACCATCCTCAAAAACAGTAGTTTTAAAAGGTGGTAATACAGTATAGAGGAAAAGAATTAGGCTTGGAGGGAGAATATTTAGGTTAAAATTCCAACCCCTTCCCCTCCCCCCCCCCAAAGTTTTCTGCCAATGAGGGAAAGGTAGAAAATAACACCCCTGAGTGCTACTGAGAGGATTAAGTAAAATGAGACATGTCAATTACAAAGCACTGTAAACTTGCAGATAACATTCAGGGTGGTGATGAATGAGAGCATTTGGTGCAATGTGGAGCTGGGATGCTAAGCAGGTGCAGGTTGATTTGTTCTTTGCTTTGTATAAGCCCCTTCCTTCCTTCCTTCCTTCCTTCCTTCCTTCCTTCCTTCCTGTCTGCCCCATCCAAGAAATGATTGAAGGTGTCTTTTTTTTTTCTACATTCGTAAAACCCTTGGGATTTTAAAAAAAGTTTTTTTTTATTTGAGAAAGTGAGAGAGAGCATGACGGGGGTGGGGGTGAGGGAGGGACAGAGGGAGAAGAAGAAGCAGGCTCCCCACTGAGCAGGGAGCCCAATGCAGGGACTCAATCCTAGGACCCCGGGATCATGACCTGAGCTGAAGGCAGATGTTTAACCGACTGAGCCACCCAGGCACCCCAAACCCTTGGGATTTTTATTTATTTTTTAAGTAATCTCTACACTCAATGTGGGGCTGGAACTCATGACCCTGAAATCAAGAGTCGCATGCTCTATCGACTGAGCCAGCCAGGCGCCCCTTAAAGGCGTCTTCAATGCATACAAGGCAACAAAAAAAACTTAAAAACAAGTGAACAAGAAAATAGGACTAAAGGATGAGAAAATAGGTGAGGCTGAATGAAGCTAGGAGTAAGGGAGAAAACCAGTGTTTCTTAGACTTTGGATTTTCTGAACCAGTAAAATTTTCCAAAACACTAGGAAATGACAGAAGTGAGCCAGCATATTCTTTTTGCCAGGTAAAGGCATTCACAAACAAAAATAAAATAAGCCGACAAAGACTCCTACCACTCTCACCATCATTTCATAAAAGAAAGACTCTTTTGTTAATACCTACAAAGTGGGAATAACGTGATTCCAGAATACAAGATAGTCTAATTCAGTTTTGTGAGATTATACCTTACATTGTTATTTATATTTTTGTCTTGGATGGATGAAAACACACAAGCTGGCAAAGGCTTAGAAAGGGCATCTGTGAATCAATGACTTCATATACAAAATGAACTCGATACTTGTCAAGAAATGGATCCTAAATCCCACCCATGAACCCATTAATTAGTGCAAGGAGGAAGATAAATCCAGTTGCCAAAGAAAAGTTATTCCTTGTAGAACCCTAAAAGAACTGTTTTCTCCTTAAAAGGACATTGTGTTAGGTATTAAACAGTATCCCAGACTGAATAGGGCATTTTTATAAAATATATTCCCTTGATATGGGCAAATAGGATAATGTCAAAATGCAATTCAATAAAAGGAATTTTTTTTTTAGATACAGTCCAGGCAAACTGCTCTTCACTTGGGTTGACCTGATATGGAAACTGATTTTAGGGGATCCAGATTCTAGAGGGCCAATCAGACTGTGTATCTTTCAGACAGTTCTCCAAAATGGTATTTTTCTTAGCCACACTTGAAACAAAGTGTGGATGAATTCTCAGTTGTTCCATGATTTTACAACCCTTTTATAGGCTACCTGGAAATCAGGTCCTACGTTGATTGTGAAACAACCATTCAGCTCACCTGAAGGGGAGGACTGAACTCTTAGGACAGTTGAAAAACTGGATGAGAGCACAAAGGGGTAAATAGAGAGAAACCTCGAAAAGTTTCTGATCTAAGGGAAGTACTATATAGACAATCAATGAACTCACAAATGTCATGTGTTACAAATTATATTCATTCATTCATTCACTCAGCACCTATTTATTGAATGTCCACTACATGCTAGGTTCTATTGTATACATTGGAGATGCAGCAGACAGCAGTGAGCATAGCAGAAAAAATTCTCTGCCCTCATGGGGTTTGGTGGTGGGAGAGCGAACCATGACAAGATACATAAGTAACAACAACAACAAAAGATATACTAGTAACATATTAGAGAGCAATAAAAGCTGTGGAGAAATATAGATCAGGAAAAGGGGATAAGAAGTGTGTGGAGGGGCGTGTAGCAGTGGTTTCCATTTTCAAAAAGTTGGCGAGAGAAGGCCTCATGGAGAAGATAATATTTTAAACAATGACTTAAGAAGGTAAATTAAGTAGGGCTAATGTGGATATCTGAAGAAAGAGCACCCGTGGCAGAGAGAATAGAGTCAAAGGCCCTGGGGCAAGTGTATGCCTGGAAGGAAGAGCAAGTCTGTGTGCAGTGTGACCCCGGACTGGTAGCAGGCAATGAAGAACAGAGATAGTGGTGTGGGGGTGGGAAAGGCGGAAGGTCCCATAGGGCTTTACAACCATTACAATGACTGACTTTTACTCTGGGATATCTGGGAAGCCATGTTCTAAGTTCTAAGTAGAGCAGTGATATTGCTCAACTAATATTTCAGCACATTCACTTGGTTGCTGTATTAAACATAGACTGCAGGGTGGTGAGGACAAAAGCAGGGAAACCAGTTAGCCGGCGATTGCATTTTTTTTTTTTTCTACGTGAGATTACACCTTATGTACCAGCAAAGTCATAATAGCCTTTGGGATTAAATGAAGTGGGAATCTTGCAGTGTTGGAAGCTTGGTCATTTTGCCCATTCGGGTCTGGGTAAAATCCCCAAGATCGAGAACTCTTAGAATTTATACAAAGAAATTCTCACTGACTTTAGATAAATTCGGGTGCCATAACAAAAGGTGACATGCTATCTAACACTTGCTTAGCCTGGTGCTTGATGCTCAAACCCACAAAACCAGCTCAGGTGGGCCATGGGAACCCCAAGTAAAGGCTGGATACTGTCAGAGGGCTGCATGGAACCGTTGCTTGTGTAGAGAGAGCAATGATTTAACAAACAGGAGAGGAAGCTGAAAAGGGAAATGGAACCAGTGCCCAGAGTTTTATCTGCTTTGTCCATAAAAGGAAATCAGACACTTCATAGAAGCTTACTCTATACAGTTCACTTGTTCTCACTGCACATAGATTTATGTTGTCTCATCCATGGTAAGCATGAGTCTCCCATGCAGTGCAATTTTTGTTTATTTAAACTGCTGAAATTCCAAGATCCACATTGGTTATCTGCTCATTTTATTTTTTTACTGTACTATGTTTTATCATTCTTGTGCCTTTCAGAAAGTAATCTCAAGGCCCTAGTACTGTAGGCTAAACAATGTAATGTATTCTCTCATTTGATTTCAATCCATTTCCTTATCAATGAGGAATATTTCTTTTTTTTTTTAAGATTTGTTCACTTATTGAGAGAAAGAGAGTACACACGAGTGCACAGGGGGCAGGGGCAGGGAGAGAGGGAGAGAGAGAACCCCAAGCAGACCCCCCACTGAGTGTGGAGCCTGATGTGGGGCTCGATCTAAGGACCCTGAGATCAGGACCTGAGCCAAAACCAAGAGTCGATGCTTAACCGCCGGAGCCACCCAGAATGCCCCCAAGGAGGAATATTCCTTAAAGCTAATGACTTAACATGCGGTTTACGCGCTACCAGTCATGCCTTCGGTTGGCAGGATTGGGGAGTCACCCAGCATTGTCCTGTTTCTGCAGTGCTGCCTTTTTCCATGCTTTCCATGCTGCTTCTCCATCTCGCTCCCTCTCCCACTGAGCTTAGGCTTGCCTCAGAAACCTTCTCCACCTCGGGCTCCAGAAATTCACCCCCAATCCATGGGAGCAAGCATCCCCAGTGAACCACCTTACTGTCTCAGGGTTCTATCCTGTGTAATCTTAATTTCTGGCCTTTATTGATGCCAATTTTGGAAATAGGCCCACTAGTTAAGAACGCTTACCTTATTATGCGTATTTGGAAATTAGGTGAAAACTTATCATAGCAATAAGAGTTTGGGTTCCAAACAACTATGAACATTTAAACAACTGACAGATTTAATAATAATGAGTAATTTTATGAAAGGTCTCTTTTCTACATTAACCAAAGACTTTTCATTCTAGATTTATATGTGGTTCCCTTAGCCTTTTAAAAGTAAAGTGGCCTCTGTTGTTTCTTTCAGTCCCTGAGCTTCCCAGTTGATTTAATGGCAGCAATGGCTCACAATTTTCTAGAGCTCCATGGCCATCTTTAAGTTGATATTAATGCTCCTGACCTTTGACAATGTACAATTAAATATGCTGCAAAGGACTTAGTTAGGAAAGAATCTATAAGGGAAGCCTCCAAAAGAATGATTCATGGCAGGATCTCAGGAGGAGCTGGGGGTGTAGAGGTTGTCCACACAAGGAGGTGGCGGCAGCCATGACTGTGGATGCCTTCCCATCCGGGGCTTTCACTCACTGAGCCAAAAGCTCAGTAAATGCCCCATGTGGGGAAGAGCTCTATGCTCCTTGTGTTCCTGGGAGTCACATTAATCAAGAGAATCAAGGGTCTGAAGCAGAGTCACAGCAGTGTTTAGCCCCACTCCCTACTCAGTTTTGTTATTGGTGACTTAGAGAACTATGCACAGAATACCTTCCTGGGCAGCCAGGGAGCTCTCTGCAGCCATCACCAAGGCCCCGCTGCTCCGCCTCACACAGTGGTATACCTGCACAACAGGGGCAAGGAGAGCAATGGCACTTGGCAGATACCGGCTGGACGGTTAGCTCTCACCCGTCCACTCTACCATGGGACAACATGGATGTCCCTTCCTGGTTTGCCAGTCTTCAACCTGCTCTCCCAGGTATCACCATTGGTTCCAAAGCCCCCTCAACAATGAGCGCAAAAGAGATTGATGACAGGCTATCCCCTACTCTCTGAGACAATGCTTTATGGCAAAAAGGTTTGGAAATCTTTATCACATCTTATAAAGGAAGTTCTGTATCCAGGAAGCTAAGAGTATTATAAAATCCCTTTTTATCATTCCAAGGGCACCAACTGGCCCTGGAAATTGGAAAAGTAATGCAGAAATCACAGCTTCTCACAAGGCCATGGCCCTTCTCTAACCCAGGGTGGGGTCAGGGCAAAAGGTCATTTCCCACTAGGTTGTAACTCTGAGCTTCAACTTGCAAGATTTTAGCAGTGGGGTGGGGAGAAGGAAGGTCCCCCTCCATACCACAATAATGTGAGGGACTCTGGGTCTAGGCCTATCTCTGTTCCCCGCCCCTTTCACTTTCTATCTTGGTGACCTGATGAGCACTCCATCTGGCTTCCTGCCTGTGCTAACTTTTCCTGCACTCTGGAATTGGAGGTGTGGATGGAGTAGGGGTGGAGGGGGTTAGTGAGGAAGAGAAAAGGAAGTGGAGTGGCAGGTGGGAGGGGGTTTGAGCCAGGATCTGCATGCAGTGCCCAGCCTTGGCCCGACCCCATCTTCCAGGGGCAGTGACCGGCAGGCAGGGTTTTTAGGTCATAGTTTCAACCATCATCTGGCAGGATATGTGTGAAAGGCAGTTTGGGGGTGTCCGTGGAATGGATGACGATGTACTTGTCTTGACATCTTAGCTCTCTGCAGGTAGGTGTGTTCAGAAGGCTGCTGCAGAGAGGGAATGAGAACTGTTCGAGAGAATTGGAGATAAAGATGTGAAATAATCATGGTGTGATCCAAGAGACAGCGATATGGCTTAAATGGTTTACCTGGTCTTATAACCCAATGAAGAACAATTTCCATAACCCACAACCCATAACCATTTCCATAACAGCAAATGTTCTAACCATTAGAGTATTTATATCTGCATATATTTTTCCCTCTCTTAAAAAAAATTCAAGGCTAAGTACACAAATAATTATGCTATAACAAAGAATGAGCTGAGTGCTACAAGAGAGGTATACAGCGGCCGGAGAGAAAGTGTGTTACAAGCAGCTTTGGATCTTGGGGGTCCCAGTACCTACTAGCTCGTGGCCTCAAAGAGGCATTAACCTCTTATTTTCCTCATTAGTCAAGCAGGATTTAATAACCTCCGTACAGCAGAATTTTTGTTAGGATTAGAGACAATATATGTCAAGTACCTACCATAGTGCCCCAAATAGACTGGCTCCTCTACGAATAACAGCTACCCCCTTTTTTTTTTTAAATTGTATTTGTTTATTTGAGAGAGAGAGAGAGCCCTTGAGAGAGAGAGAGCATAAGCAGGGTGAGGGGCAGAGGGAGAGGGAGAAGCTGACTCCTGGCTGAGCAGGGAGCCGGATAGGGGACTCCATCCCAGAACTCCAGGATCATAATCTGAGCTGAAGGCAGATGCTTAACAGACTGAGCCACCCAGGCACCCCAGAATAGCTACCACTTATATGAGTGTTTTAAATCAAACTGTGGATAAAACTTTTGTGTCCCACTGAAATACACCTTCCCTGGATGGGAGCATCCCATAGCGCAGGTCTAGTCAAAAAGGCTTCGAAGAGCTTCAATCAACTTTTAAGAACACACCGTTAGGATTGGGGGCGAGGGGAGAACCTCGGATTTCTATCTGCCTCCTGAGCCACGGTAATGATAGCAGCTGCTAGTAGTTGGGGTCTGCATTCGCGCCAGCGAGCTAAGCACTATACACGCACTTTCCCATTTTATCCTCCCACTGGGCCTCCAAAGCACGTATCCGTCCCATTTTACAGGGAAGAGAATGGAGGAGAATCGAGGTCTAACAGCTTGCCCAAGCCAACCCGGTGGTGGAGTTGGGAATTGGGTTTAAGTCCAACTCTGCTGCCCAAACTCTCAGCCACTTCCCCGAAGTCAACTTCCAGTTCTACTGAGCAAAAAAAAACCCTGCAAGAGGCCGCCTGGCTCCTCCACCGCCGCCTCCTTCTGCGGCTGCCTCCTCCCCAGTCCCCCGCGTCCCACTCTCTCTCCTCCCTGCTCTCCCTTCTCTGCTCACTCGTCTCCGGAGTTGGTGCTCCGTCCCCTACTTGCCTCAGATCCCCTTCGCTCCCACCCCACCCCTCCCCCCGGGAGTGAAACTGCCCCAATTTACCTGCTGGGGCAGGAGTGTGGCAGGTTGGCCGGTTTCCTGCCCCCGGCCACCCCCTCAGCCTGGGAGCCAGCTCTCGCCGCCGGCTTCCGTCTCCCGGGGCTCTCTTCACACTCCAAGGCCGCCGGGAACTTCCCCGGACCCCACTCTAGGGTAGGCGCAGCTAGGGTAGGAGAGGTGAGGCGAGGGGGGTGTGTGCGCGGTGTGAGAGTGTGAGTGTGCGCGTGCGCGCGCTGGACCCGCGGGAGGGAAGAGGCGCCGGGCGGAGCGGCTGCGTCACCCGCGCGGTTCACAAATGGGGCTGACTGGGCTTTCATGGCGGGGGCGACACTTCAGCCTTGGCTGTTTGAGCCCCTGCCTTGCCTGCCAGCGCCCCACAGAATGACCCTGCCTCAGTTCCCTCCTTGCCTTTGTGTCCAACCCTGGGACAGGACGAGGGGGCGATGCAGGGGAGGGCCAGGTGGCGAGGTCGCCTTCCCGCGTTTTCACTTTGTCCATTTCGCGAGGTGAAAGCGAGGGTGCAGATGAGGCGACACTGCCGCGGGGAAGCGAAGGGCGGGCGGGCGGTGCCACCTGCTGAGAGCACCGCGGGACGAGAGCGGCGGGCAGCGCCACCTGCTATAAATAGGCTGCCCGGGACAGGGCGTGCGACAGCACATCCCGCCGCGAGGGCCTTCATCACGCGCGGGGCCCCAAGTCCTCGGAGCCCAGGCGGACGGCGGGCCAGGACCCTGCGCCGGGGCTGGCTGGGGCGGCGCCAGGACACCCCATCGGTCCCCGCCCCCCTGGCCCCCGCCGCCGGGCCGGGCGCGCGGAGGATGGGCCGTCCGGCAGGGGAGAGGCAGGGAGAGGAGGGAGGCCGCGGCGGACCTGCACTGCAGCAGCTGTTACCCGCGTGTGACTCGCCTGTCCCGGCCGTGCCGCTCGGGCAGAGTCACAAGGCGCAGAGGGGAGGGAGGGAGCACCGCGTTCCCCTCTTAGGTCCCTGGGGACCGAGTTGGGCGATCCCGGCTTCTGCCCTCCCCTCGCCTCCCCCCGCGCTCGCCCAGCCGGGGAGGAGGAAACGCGAGCCGCGCGCAGACACCTCCTCCTCTTTCGCCGCCGCCGCCGCCGCAGCCTCCGCGCCACCGTGCCTGTTGCTGCCGCCGCCGCGGGACCCGCCGTGTCCTCAGCCGGGCGTAGAAGAGGCGGGAGCCGAGCGGAGGGGATCCCTCCCGGCCCCCCTCCACGCCCCGCGGAAGAGCGCAGCCAGCCCCGCACGATGGGCCCCCCGCCCGCCCAGGCCGTCCCCACGCCGCCCCCGAGCACCTGCGCGCCCCGGCCGGGCCCTGGGCTCTGAGCGCGCCGCGGTACAGGTAGGTGCTCTCCGGCGCTTTCACGCCTCCGGCGGCATCCCGGCCGCCACCCGGCACCAAGCGCACCCCTGTGCTCCCGGGCCCGCGAAGCTGGAATCCGGTAGCCCAAGGGCGTTCGTGCTGTGCTCGCCGCGCGGGGGGCTTCCGGGGTGGGCGGGTGGGGTTCATTGCCACCTCGTTGCCCCCCTACTTGAACGAAAGTGAAACCTTCAAGTTCATGACCGCGCAGGAGCTCCGACAGGCACCCTCCTCCAGCCCCCCTTCACTCCTGCTCGCTCGGCATCTACCCCCTCCCGCCAAGTATCTCTGGGGGCTGCTGTGTTTGTAGGGCGACCGGATTGGGGGGGGAGGGTGGTCATAGTGACCCCTTGCCATCCTTTAAAAGTTCACGGTACTTTGCAGTAGTGACTTGGGCAGCTCCAGCAGAGCGCACAACATTTCTTTCTATGGGCACATCCTGAACCAGTCATTTTGAAACCCTGCTTAATTGTTTCTAGCAGCTTCCTGATCGTTCTGTGATTAGGAGACCCCTCAAACTTCGCCACACACTGTTGTTGTTGTGTTTAAGAGACTGTTTTCTTTGAAATCCACCTAGAGGTGGCTTTACCTGTTATTTTGTTTAAAATAGATTATTCTCTGAAGATTGCTTAAAAAGGAAAAGAAATTGAAAGTGATGATTGTTCCTCCCACCAAACAGTTTAATTTTCAGAGTGCCTTACATTAATGGATAGGTATAGATCTCTCATTCTTCCTTTTAGATGATTGGATGATTTCATTTATTAATATAATCAGACTTTGAAAGAGCATTTTTAAATGACCTGGTTTAAATGGGTCACACCCAAGAAATTCCGCTCTCTTTACAAGGCCAAACTTCAAAACTTTTCACACTGTACTTAAGCAGAACTACAGAGGCCTTGGTAGAGACCCCTTCTTTTGGAAAAGAGAAGTTCATTCTCTGCCTAGATTTGAAGGGATTGATAAGAGTTGGAGCATAGCCACATCTGGGTTTTGGGGTGTGTTGGGAGCCTGCTCTGTGTGGGAGGGCCTGGGGTGGAAGACTGAATGGGGAGTTGTTCCAAGAGGCTGGGGATCCACCTTGCTAAATGACTCTCCTGTGTTTCTGAACACTTCATGTTCTAGTACTCTCTTGGGTTAGGGACCCCTGAAGCAGCTAGAGTTCAGATGACTTCTCTTGCTTGGGGGGCAGTGTTCCTCATGATCAGCTCCTTCCTGAGAATCCTGAAGACTGTCTAAAGGAATAAGGACATTGCATGAAAAAGTCTGTATAAAAGAGGATTGACTGCTTTTGTAAACAGGTGTTTTAGAACTGTTTGAAATGGAATGCTTATCACGGTCTTGAATCTCCCTGCTTCTTTTTTTTTTTCTACCAAGTTATAGGGAAATCAGACCATAAAAAGGGCTTTCTCCTTAGTTTTATCCGTAAGTAACCATTGACATAATATGAGCTACGGGACAGTGGACACAGCTGTGAATTACCCGGTGCTGTGTGAAATGTTTAGGGGATACTTTCTGAAGTGAACGCAAGAGGAATATCCTGAGACTATTAACTGAGTGCAAGGAGATGTAAAAGGGACTAAGTGTGGCTCAAAGCAGTAAATAAAATTATCATATGTGAAAATAAATGTTTTTATGTTGATTTGTCTAGCCATTTGCAAACCAGCAAAATAGGGGGAAAATTCATCGGTGTAGTTGTAAATTATTGACATCAAATTTAAGTTTTGCAAATGTCTACCATAGTCTACCACTATCTTTCCTACTGGGAGGTCTGGGGATTTCCCTTTTCACTATGATAGCATTTCTGGTTGAGTATTGTTGTATCAGTATTGGGATGACTTCTCCCCCATTGATTGTTGCAGGAAGTACCAGAGGGTATGAGGAGGAAGTGAGTGACTCTGAGGAAATGCAGCTTGCCTCTTCTTCCTCATTATCCAGCTGTTGACAGGCTTTGCCCTCCATTTCCGGAGAAGGCAGCCTCCACCAGAGAGGCTGCATCACAATCAAATAGACTCCTGTGCAGAGCCAGGTGTGGGTGGGCGGCTCCTTTCTGCCAGATCTTCTGGGATCTTCTGGGACAGACCACGGGTACCAGCAGGGAGTGGCACTTACCTGTTCCCCATTCACACCCAGCATGTTCCATCATTATGGTGCCCGGAGTAGGGATGCCTGCTTGAGAGGATTCTTCTGTCTTTGAAAAGGCTTTTAATTTTATCTTGTCAAAATGGCAACTCCCTCAGGCCCCTTTTCCACTCTTCATGGCATTTCTCTGACGATCCCCAGCCTCGGCTCCTTACATTCCCCAGATGACCTAAGTCTGCTTATGTGTTGGGGTAGCTTGCTTTGCCCTCCCCCCCGGCCCACTCCCCTTCTGCTGGGCTGTGCTTCTTAAGTATGATGGCCACGAGCATCCCAATATATGATATGTTTTTCAGCCCTCTTCTTTTTTTTTTTTTTAAAGATTTTATTTATTTGACAGAGAGAGACACAGCGAGAGAGGGAACACAAGCAGGGGGAGTGGGAGAGGGAGAAGCAGGCTTCCCGCCGAGCAGGGAGCCCGATGCAGGGCTCGATCCCAGGACCCTAGGATCATGACCTGAGCCGAAGGCAGACGCTTAACGACTGAGCCACCCAGGCGCCCCTCAGCCCTCTTCCTTTCTTGGCCATTAAAACTTGGAGGATCAGAGTCTGTGTGGTAAAGTGACTGATTCCACTCAGCAGACAGGCAGCGTTGGGTTCGAAGCCCCCTGGTGATGGCAGAGGATGTGGGTTTTCAGTGCAGAACCCCTTACAGTACCTTACAAATTGCCTTAGCTGACTTTTATCTTCATTTCTTCCTTTCCAACCCCACATCCCAAGAAAAAGGTTTTTTAACCAGATTCTTCACAGAAGACATGAAGGTTTTCATTCTCACAATTTTTAACATTTTCAAGCTGAGATTTCCATTGGGTGGATTGTTAGATTTAAGGGCAATGTGTCCCTTTTCAGGTTTTCGAATGTTTAGAAAAGGATTCATCATATTTGGGTCGTATGAATAATCTTGACACTTGGGTTTCAGTAAAGCTGTGCAGAATGTAGGAAATATGTTTTAGCGCCAACAAAGAGGTGTTTAATTTTTGAGTATGCCTGTGTTCTTTGTGACAGGCAGCAGTGTTTTTCTCTTAAAAAGAGAGTGTACATATTTAACTACACATTAATTATGATCAGTAAATCTAAGTTTCCAAAGTAGGTAAATACTTAGGAGTTTGTTGTCAAACTTAATACATTTATACATGTAAAGTTCTTAGAACAGTGCCTGTTACATAGTGAGCACTCAGTAAATATTACTTATTGCTATTATTATTTTTGTTTATTTTGTACTTCTAAGGTATAATTTTGACATTAGATTTTGATTAATGAGACCAAGCAAAGTTTAGATAGAAAAACCACCCAGCTAATTCACTAGAAAGATATTTTAGTTATTTCCTTCTAGAGATGTTTCTGTCACAAAGAATAGGAATTTGGGCATAAGACAAATCCTGCCTACACCATTAGCCAGGGGACCCGTATGGAAATGGGGATGATAAAACATACATCTCAGAGTTGTAAGAATACAGAAGATCATGTATGTAATGTCCAAGAAGAGGTCGTTGGTCAATAAGTATTCCTCTAGCAAAGTGGTTAAGAGCAAATGCAAAGTCTGGAGTAGAAGGCCCTGGGTTCAAAACCTGGTTCTCCCATCTGCTGCTAGGATGATCTTGGGCAAGTGACCTTACTTCTCTGTGCTAGCACTTTCTTTCTCATCTCTTATCTGATAATGGTAAAAATCCACTGGAGTCCTTATTTAGATATAATAATAATAGTCTTTCTTGTCCAGGGTTGTTGTGAGAGCTCAGTTAACAGTCACACAGTAAGTGCTATTACGGATGTGTTCACAGTTACTATTATTACTTTCAGGAGAATAACAAAGCAGTCATGCCGGAGGGAGGGATATACATCCCTGAGGGCCAGCAAGGGCCCCTGCCCCATTACCCTGTGTCATAAAGTAGAAGAGAATACAGGAAGTGGCCATGGCATCCTAAAGGACTAGGCTTACATTGGCCCTGATTTATGTAGGAAGGAAGTCATTCCAAACATCATTACTTCATGTGTCAAATTAGAGAGGTGCATACTGGGGCTGGAGCGTCCTTGGTGATGAAGAGGTTAGATCCATGGGCTCCAGAAGCTCTGTGTGATGGCTCTGTGTGAAATAGCCTGCTGCCCAAAAGATCTTTGGAGCCCGTGGGCAATTCGTAGGTAGCAGCACACTGCTCTGATTGGGTGAGATTCTGGGACAAATAGTGTAGCCATGCCCCGGGTGATCTCACTGCATGAGACTAGAATATTCGGGTGGCAGAATAATTCTGTTCAGCAGCATGCCCCCTCTCTCTGGAGTAAAGAGCAGAAAAATGAAACCACTGATTTGTAAGGGGAAGTGAATAGCTCTCTGGGGACTCCCTGCTCATCCCGGGGCACGGGGGGGAGGTCCCCGACAGCTGATCAGTCTTGGCTGGTTCCTAACCTGGCTTGGACTAGAAGCTTCAACACCTCTCCTGTCTATCCCTCTTTTATTTCCTCCTCCCCTCCCACCAGCACTCTGAGAAGGTGACGGCTGAATGTGCTGTGGCTGTTGGTGTTTATCGCTAGCTTCTGGAAAGTCCCCCTCCTATTCCCCATGGTTTGCTGGGACAGCATGGAGGCAGGCTGGGAAGAGAGGGGGTTCCCAACGGCAGCTTGCTAACTCCTGCCATCTCTTCTCTCGCTTCCTGATCAATAAACCCCATTCTTTCTTCTTGTACCTCCCCCACATTTGTATTCTTGACAAGAAGATGAGAGCAGCTTTCTATCCCCACACAACGTCGGGGACATTTGGTATTATACATTATGAAAATTAGATTTACCCGATTTTAGAGATAGAGGACAACTTGAGGATCATCTTATTCCGTTCTCTTCTAAGAATAAACTTGAGATTTGGAGAAGTTAAGTGACTCGCTTTCTCAACTTGACCCTTGAAAATGTTTTCATCAGGAAACTGAGGTTCTCTGCTGCACTTGGATGGCAGTCAGGGATCGGATTGTCCTAATTCTGTCACCCAACTTGGACAAACCACTTAACTTCTCCAGAACCACGTTTCCTCATTTCAAATATAAGGGAAAAAAAATTTTTTTAGGGATTTTATTTATTTACCTGACAGAGAGAGAGAGCACAAGCAGGAGGAGCGGCAGAAGGAGAGCTAGAAGCAGGCTCCCCACTGAGCAGGGAGCCCGATGCGGGGCTCGATCCCAGGACCCTGGGATCATGACCTGAGCCGAAGGCAGACCCTTAACTCACTGAGCCAGTCAGGTGCCCTTCAAATATAAGGGAAATTTCTAAAGAGCTTAAAAGGACATTTCTGACATTCAGATTTTATAATTCTAAGTGCATGCTTTCAGGGATATTTGATATAGAAGGACTCACTAAAGAGATGATTGCAACTGTTCTAATAAGAGTATCTTTGTGTTTGGGATGCCTACCATGTTTATGGACTGTGGTCGGTGGGAATTGTGTAGCATACAGATGGTCTCTGTGAGGGCTAGAGTTTGTATACCGATGATTCTACCAACAAGAACATAACTAGAAGTTCTCTGGGTTAACAGATCGCGGTATTTTTTACTGAGGGTAGGAAGCACAAGAGCCCTCTTAGAATCTGTAGTTCTACTCGGGACGGATGGTCAGAGGTTGCATGCCAGTGATGTGGACTGAGATGGCTTAAAAAATAATCTAATGGTATATTAGTATTATTTGACTAGATCATCTGTTTCACAGAACTTTTTATTGAAAAGTAGTACAGACAGTGACTCACCTAGTCTAAGTTACCATGAATCTTATATCAGCAGAATCTGAATTGCTGACAAATAATTATGCTATCTTTGGGGTAGAACTTTTTTTCTTTAATTTTTACTTATTTAAGTAATCTCTACACCGAACTTGGGGCTCGAACTCATCACCCTGAGATCGAGGGTTACATGCTCATCTGACTGAGCCGGCCAGACACCCCCTGGCGTAGAACTTATTTGATAGTTTACAAACAGTGTTAAGGACCAAGCTACTTTTTACAGAGAAACTAAGAATGTGCCATGGCTGGTTCAAAAATGAAAACTCTAGGCATTTAATTAGTTTTGTCAATGACACGGCAGAACTGATTTGATGACTATATACTAAATGTTTGAAATTCTAAATTGTGTAATTTTTTTTGCACTATGTATGTATTGCCTTACAAGAAAACTGAAAATAATTCTGTCTGTTGTTGCCACCATATTAGTAATTGCCTCGTCTACACCAATTGGTAGAGCTCAGGTCTCCCCTTTGTAATAATTCTAGTACTTCTTTAAACATATCTTGGGATTAGCAGCTGTCAACAGTTAGAACTTGAAACAGATTCAGTTACAGGAGTGGAAGTTGAGCCAGACATTTAATGCCACTCTCACCAGGTGAAAGAGAGAAAAATGAAGAGAGAGAGAGGGAGAGACCATTATTTATGGGGTTATATGAACTTCAAGTCTGTTTTTATCATCAAGAGAGGTTGTACTTTAAAGGAGAAGAGACAGGGACTACGTTTCCACGAACTATGTTGGAGCTTGAAAGTGTGGGTTTATTTCTGAACTTTTGAACGTTTAAAATTAAAAACTAGCTCTGAACTGTGTTCAAATCCTATTATAAAAATTCACTCTTATCATTTATGCATCTGTATGATATAGAAAAATATAGAGTTAAAGGAATAGACTTCAGCTCTATTTCAGAAAATGTTTAGAATTTGAATATTGAATATATTCCCAGTTCATACACAGCCGTCTTGTCTCTTATTTCCTCACATGGTGGGAGGGGGCAAGGGAGTACCCCGGGTCTCTTTATGAGGGCACTAATCCCATTCATAAGGGTTTCAGTCTCATGACCTAATCACCTCCCAAAGGCCCAACCTCCAAATACTATCACATTGGGAATTAGGAGTTCAACATTCAGTCTGTAGCAATGACTCCTTGGCCTTTGGCTTGGCCAGTAAACTAGTAATGCTATTTACAGAGACAGAGCTTATGGGCAGCAAGAGAAGTTCTGGGAAGGGGGGAGGTGAGACTGAGTTAGTTTAAAATAGCTAAACTGAGGGGCGCCTGGGTGGCTCAGCACGTTAAGCATCTGACTCTTGATTTCGGCTCAGGTCATGATCTCGGGGTTGTGGGATCAAGCCTTGTGTGGGGCTCCGGGCTCAGTGGGGAGCCTGCTTCTCTCCCTCTCCCTGAGCCCCTCCCCCTGCTTGCACGCACACACACTCTCTCTCTAAAATAAGTAATAAATCTTTAAAAATGACTGCATTGAGGCTGAGGTAGCTCTAGGCTATCCAGATAGAAATATTGAATGGTCTGCCCCGATCTGGATCTCAGGAAGGAGGTTCAGTGGGAGACATTCGCATGGGAATCATCAGGGTCTATGTGGTCGATGCCATTCTTGTGCAGCACTCAAGAGGATGGGTCGAGAATCAGGAGCCGACCCTCCCACGCCCACCTGTGACAAACAACTCAAGCTCAGTGACCTAGGTCCCAACGATGGCAATACTAGTAGTCTGTAACCGAGGCTAGGGTTGGAGATGAAGATCTTGCAATATGCCCGGAGTGCACAAAGCTGCTAGCAGCCACAGCAGGACTGTTTGAATGTGGTTGTGGACACCCAAGCCATTAGGTGAGACTGTCCAAAGAAAGCAGGTGGAATGAGGAGAAGGGATGGAGTTAAACAGGGGGGAAAGCCATCCAAGAACCTGAAAAGAAGCAACCAGCAAGGTAAGAGGAGAAACAGAAGATTTTCAAGCAGGAGGGAGTGGTCACCATTGAGAAATGCATCAGAAAGGACAAGGCAGTTAAGGACTAAAAAGCCCCCTGTGGGTTTCACAGCCAGAAGATGTGGATGACCTTCATGGGAGCAAGTTCAATGCATAGGCAGTGCATCTGGTCACAGTTGAGATTGTTGATGGGCAGTAGGAAGTGAGCCAGTAAGTGTAGAAGAAAGTTGTGTGGGGAAGGAAGAGTTGTGCCTCGGGAGGGTTGAGGTCAAGGGAAAAAGTCTTTTTTTTTTTTTTCTTTCAGATGGGAGAGACTTCATTCATTTGTTTACAATGTTATTGAGCCTCTGTTGTGAGTCAGACGCTGCCAGGCACTGGGGACACAATGCTGAATCAGACAGATGCAGTGTATAGGTGCTCAGGGAGTACATGACAGAAGGAAGATCCGGTGAGCAGCTGAGGAAGGACGAGGCTTGAGATCCTGTAGACAGGTCAGCTCTACACAGAAGGGGTTCGTCCCCAGTGGAACAGGAAGGCGTTAGGATGCATCAGATGTGGTTATTGAAAATCACCCATAGAGGGGGAAGGCAGGTGAGAGAGTTTGGGTCGACCGGAAGCAGCATCATCTATTGATGAGGAGAGGCAATGTGTGGGCGTGACGGCTTATAATGCATGAATTAAATGAAACAATATTTATGGTGATATTTGGAGCATAACTGGCACCAATTACATGTTAATGAAATTTGAATTCACGTTCAGCACCTCTGGACTATGTCAGGGAGAGGCTTTTAAAACTTAAGTAGTATAATTGAAAAGGTCAGTTGTTGAAAACTGGTCTGGTTCAGTGGACTATGATAATGGATAGATAGCTGCTTTTCTCTCAAGATTACTTTTTGGAGGGAGAATCACCACTGCTGAATTTGAGTATCTTTAAAAAAATTCCTTAAGGGATACCTGGCTGGCTCAGTCCATAGAGCATGCAACTCTTGATATCGGGGTCATGAGTTCAAGCCCCACACTGGGCATAGAGATTACTTAAAAAAAAATTCCTTGAAATATGTGTTAATAGAACAGGATTTAAAGGTATCTGAGCAGGACGATGTTTTCTGTCCTGCCTGCTTCTGATGGCTCTATGAGGCTTACAGATGTTCCACAGGAGTTTCCCGGTGAGATCTTTGTGACCTGTAGTGAATGTGACAGTTATGGCATTTTCGGGTTTTATTTGAAGCACAGTTTCAAGAAGGCTCTTTCTAGGCCAGGCATCTTGTTTGAACGAAGATCCGTTTCTTCCCATGTTTGGGTTTCAGGCTTTTAAGTTCCTCTGAAATAGTAACTCTTCAAAAGTAGCTATTGCTGTGGTTTCATTAAATTCTCATGCCTTTGTTTTTCTCCCCCAGGATTCTGCCTCAGAAGCACATAAAATAGATTACTCGTTCTAAAACAGAAAACAGTGGCAACGTTTTGCTGAGTTTCCAGACCTTTCCCAAGATGGAACCAATAACATTCACAGCGAGGAAGCATCTGTTTCCTAACGAGGCCTCCGTGGACTTCAGCCTGCAGCTGGTGGGCTCCTTGCGTGTGCACTCCCTGACCACCATGCCGATGCTGCCCTGGGTCGTGGCGGAGGTGCGCAGGCTCAGTGGGCAGTCCTCCAAAAAGGAGCCTGGTGCCAGGCAAGTCCGGCTTTGTGTTTCCCCCTCTGGACTGAGATGTGACCCCGAGCCAGGGAAGAGTCAACAGTGGGATCCGCTGATCTGTTCCAACATCTTCGAATGTAAGCCCCAGCATGCTCACAAACTGATTCACAACAGTCACGATCCAAGTTACTTTGCTTGTCTGATTAAGGACAATGCAGCCAATCAGCAGAGTATCTGCTATGTGTTCAAAGCCGATGATCAAACAAAAGTAAGTGGAAGTGGGGATGAAAGCGATGGAGGTGTAGCGGGATGGCTTTCATTGCATTGGGGGTCAGGACATTGACTTTATGGATACTGGGATGAATAAGAGGATGCTGTGGTCATACATAGATTATTTCGCTGGGTTTTTTGGTTTATGGGGATAGTTTTTTTTTTTTATAGTTTTGAAGAACATTTGACCACAGCTATTAGGAATTATAATTTTATGAGTTCAAAAATTCAACAGAGAAATCTGCCTCAACTTGTAAATAAGAGCTGAACTGTTAGGGTTCAGATCATTTAAGGTGTGTGTTCTAAAGCAGTGCTTCTCAAACAGAAATGTGCACATGAATCACCTGGAGATCTTGTTAAAATACAAATTTGGGTCCAGGAGGTCTGGGACGGACCCTAAGACTACATTTCTAACAAGCTGCCAGGGTGATGCTGATGCTGTTCCTTTGCAGATTGCAGTTTGGGTAGTAGAGTCCTACCTACATCAGTGAGCTCCACATCTTTGACCCTGTTAAAAAATATACGTGTATTTAGAAGTTATATATGAATACTATTAGCCAATTTCCCAAGGTATCACGGTCACTTAGGCAAAGACTGTTGATAAGAATAGTGGATATGAATCCAAGTTTTGATACTTGCAGGTTTTGTGTGTGTGGATGCCAACTTTGTGTCAGATCTGATTAGCTCGTTATTGTTGTATCTCATGATGTGGCTGAGAAAAGTATCATATGAGAAATGGTAAAAGTATAGTCAGCTCTATGACTTTCCTGGGTATTGGTGCTTGCATTGTTGTTACCTTGTTTTGCGGTTCTGTGCAGGACCTGTTTAAAGTCACTTGTCCATTTTGTGAGGCTCAGTTTAGATAAAATTGAAAACATAATCCCTACGGCCACGTTCTCAGTTGGGCCCATGTGAACTTTGATATAGCCTCCACTGCTGGCTAACCCCATGGGCTGAGGAATGCCCCTGCCAGGCCTAGCATCCCTCTGTGGCTGTCTGCCATGCACTGAATGAGGAGGCCAGTGCCAATCATGTGGTAAATGTCAGTAAATAGAAATAGAAATGCTAATGTTTTTCTCTCTGTACTGCACTGTTTTGTTGGTTTTTTGTTTGTTTGTTCTGCACACCCTCCAGGGTGCAAGAACTTCATTTAGAAATTCATGCTCTTGGTGACCTAAGTAGATTCTTAGAGATTCACTTTTAAGCAAAAGTGGTTCTTGGACTCATTCATTCAGTGAGTGCTGCTTCAGATGCTGTGCAAGAGGATATCAGTACAGGCTAGAAGGAAGGCAGAAGCAATGGTAGGTAAATCGCCCATGGTCCGTGTCCAGGTCATGACCGGAAGATAGAGAACGGAGCCTAACACACTGGCTATAAGGAAGGTTTTCTTCAATAAAGGCTAATTTGAAGCTTACAACCACTATTTTACCCACAGAATTGGATATCTCCTTAGTCATAAATCATTTAATGTTATTATCCATGCATCTCAAATAGACGGGACAGCATCCCAGTACAGAGGTTCTGAGGGACCAAATTCCAGTCCAGTCTGCCACTTATAAACTGGTGGCCTCAGGCAACTCTGAGCCTATTGTCTCATCTGTAAAATGGGGATAATTAGCATGTCTGTCTCATAATGTTGCCAGGGGGACCAAATGAGCTAGAACGACACCTTAGGAAGCACTTACAGCCATAAAAAAATCTTCATTAAAGAAAGTTTTACTGGAAGCAGATGAAATGCTAATTTCACTTTAAGTCTAAGGTAACAGGAAAAAGGAGGCCAAGATGAGTGTCTTCAGCTCCCAAGATCCTGGTCATCCTTGAGCAACATTTTTATAAACTAGATACTTTAAAAACTGCATAAATAAACTTAATGGTTCCTATTATTTGGGCAAATTCCAGAATGTAAATGAAAGGACTGAACAGCCTGTACTCCACGCCTGCTCTATGGAAGGACTGAATTTCCTTGGGGAGAGTCTTTGTGTGGAATAGTTGTCCAGCACTTTACACTTTTGACTCTTTCCCAAAATTTTTTACAGCCGTCTGAGAACAGGCTCCTGGCCAGTCATCCAGATACCTAACAGGAAAAAGAGATTTATAACTAAATTCTGTAACTGGAGCTCCCAGTGTTGCTGAAAGTAGACAACTGGCCTTACTCTGCGTTCTGAAAAGCCATGGTAGAAATATGAATTAGGTCTTGAGTTATTTTTGGCTTGCATACAATTTTTCCAAGCACAAATTGCCAGTACTCGGAGTAATACATTGCTGTCATCCTGCTCCTTGTTTAAAAGAGTAATTTGTAGCAGAGTTACCTCAATCAGTGATTCGGTTTTGTTGGAAACTGAATGGTAAACCAAATTGGCCCTGATTCTCCATCGGGCATCATAGCTTTGATGTTCTTGGGACATCTCTGGCACTGTATCTCATGGTAGAGGATTATCTGCTGATGGAGCATGTTAACCTATGTCATCATTTCTCGTGATTATTTGAAACATTTGCTCAGTGAAATCATTCTCCAGATTAAGGCCTCTCCTAAATAGATGAGGTCACTTTCGGTTGTGCTTGCCAGAGGAGATATATGCATTTACTGCCAGGGTTAGAAGCACAAAACTACTACTTGAGAGGAAACCCTTAAATAGTATATAAATTAACTTGCTGAAAATGTCTAGGGAGAAGAGGCATATAAAGGAATAATTTTTAGAACACAAGATGAGACTGTTTCCCATTGTATGTTCCATAAAATACATTCAAGGTGTTCCATAGAGAAAGGCTTCCACAATCAAAATGCATTAGGGCAGCATCTCCCAACTTTTTGACGTGAGGATCCCTTTTTAGTCTTAAAAATTATTGAGGATCCCAAAGAGCATGAAGGTGGGTTATATTTATTAATAATTACTGTACTAGAAATTAAAACAGAAATTATGAAGGTACTAATTTCTTCATTTGTTAAAAAACAAAAGTAATATGCCCCTTATGTGTTAGCATAAGGAATATTTTTGTGAAAAATAACTATATATTTTCCAAAAATATTTAATGATAAGAGTGACATAGTTTTACTTCTTGGTTTTTTGCTTGCTTGTTTTTTCACATCTTTTTTAATCTGGATTAATAGACAACTACTACTGGATTCTCCACTGCTTCTTCATTCATTCTGTCATGATATGTTATTTTGGTTGAGTATATGAAGAAAACTTGTCCTCACACAGCTATGTGGTAGGAAAATGGAGAAACATTTTATAGCCATTTTAGAAAATTGTGGATATTTTTTTACTACTATACCAAAACTTGACAAGTGGTAGTTGCTTAAAGGCTTGTTGCAATATGAAATTTGAAATTGTATCAAAGCGCTCTTGCACTTTGTTATATTAAAATCCATTGATCTGGGGCACCTGGATGGCTCAGTTAAGCGTCTGCCTTTGGCTCAGGTCATGATCCCGGAGTCCTGGGGTCTAGCCCCGCATCTGGCTCCCTGCTCAGCAGGAGGCCTGCTTCTCCCTCTCCCACTCCCCCTGCTTGTGTTTCCTCTCTCCCTGTCTCTCTCTGTCAAATAAATGAATAAAGTCTTTTAAGAAGAAAATAAAAAATAAAAAATAAATAAAATCCATTGATCTATCATGCATTTTTATGAATCTTTTAAGCACGTATGACTGTGTAACATCATGCGTTGATTATTCGGAAGATATTGGTTCACTGAGTTATATAGTCCACACTCTGAGAACCACGGTTTTAGAGAAGCTGTCTTTTCTATTTCACTCTTGAGTTGTACACTAGTCCATGAAATCCCCAAATTTATTGGGCCATAGATTACAGTTTTCTCATAACATCCAAGAACATCCCTCAGAACACGTGTGAACAACAGTGGGATAAGGTTCTGGGTTGAAGTGTAGTTTTGAGTTTGGGTCCATGGTAGGAAGTGAAGACATCCATCCTGGAAAACAGATGGTTGCATGAGTGACCCTGACTAGATCTTTCCCCCATCATATCACAAAGAAATCAGGGGTTCTGCCCAGACTCAGCCCTTGAAAAATAGTCTAGTTCTTTCCTCCTCCAGTTAGTTCTTCAGCTTTGTCTATTCTATGAAAATCTGTACTCAGAAGAACATCAGATTTGCCACTCACTTGAGTTTTACTTGAGATCATTCATAAGAATATTTCTGTTTCTATCCTTTTCTTTATTTACCGAGGAAAAAACTGCTTCCTTGAAAGGGAGTTTCCATTGCTGAGTTGCAGGTGGTGTAAGTGCTGGGGCTTCTGACATCTGTTGCTGTTTTGTGTCAATAGGAAGAAACAATGGATTTTGAAAGGGGAGTGGAGGGTATTATTAAGATGGTAGTAAATGGAGAAGTGTAGGTTGGTGAGCAGGTGAAGGGAGGGAACAGTAGGTGCGGGACCCCGGGGTAAGTCACAGATTGGGTACATGAGAGCAGTTTTACTAAGTGCTCATTGTTTTTTAACTGATCTTCCTTTTCTACTTGAAATATGTCCTGGCTTTTCAAACACTGGTTTTGACTTTCTTCAGGTTCTGATCTTCCAGATGCTGTGTCCAGTCTGGGCACAGTGTGGATATTTCATAATTGTGGTGGGACAGATGTCATTAATGTGGGAGTGCTCGTGGGCTTCCCTTTCTCCATCAGAGAATCTGGTATTTGCTAGAATCTTTTTTTTTAATATTGTGAAATTTTTATTTTGTATTTTCTAAATTTAAATGTTTTATTTAAAAATTTTTTTAGGGGTGCCTGGGTGGCTCAGATGGTTAAGCATCTGCCTTAGGCTCAGGTCATGATCTCAGGGTCCTGGGATCGAGCCCCGCATCAGGCTCCCTGCTTGGCGGGGAGCCTGCTTCTTCCTCTCCATCTACTGTTCCCCCTGCTTGTGCTCTCTCACTCTCTCTGTCAAATAAATAAATAAAATATTTAAAAAAAAATAAAAATTTTTTAAATTAAAAATTTTATATTTTCTAAACTTGAAAGTCAAAAATCAGGAGTATTCAAAGATTTGTAACTGGACTAATACTGACCATGGTTGACAGAAAAACAATATTCTGTTGCCTATGTAACCAAAGGGACAATAAAATATTTTAAGATAAACCCAGAGGACAACATGATTTTAAGGAAACAGCACATTCACAAGGAAGAAAAAGTTTTCTTTAACAGCTAAGGACATGATAAAGTCAACATAAAAAACAACCAATTACGCTGAAAAGATATAAAACCTCTGATAATGGACACACTATATAGAAGATAATGACTTTTTACTAGCCTTTGTTGACTCTAAGACAAATTTAACATTTTATTTTATTTTAGTTATTATTATTATTTTTTTAAAGATTTTATTTATTTGACAGAGAGAGACACAGCGACAGAGGGAACGCAAGCAGGGGGAGTGGGAGAGGGAGAAGCAGGCTTCCTGCCAAGCAGGGAGCCTGATGCGATGTGGGGCTTGATCCCAGGACCCTGGGATCATGATCTGAGCCGAAGGCAGATGCCTAACGACTGAGCCACCCAGGCGCCCCAAATTTAACATTTTAACAGAGAAAAAGCATTAATGTGATACTTATGTGAATACAGTAATTTACAGTAAAAATTTTAAACTCCTTTCTTAAACAAATAGTTATATTTGTCATTATTGTTCCTGGTATAATTTCACCCATCCGTATTAATTATAATTTTTCACCAAAGTAATAACTTCTATTCATAGAAAAAACTGAGTGGCAAAAAAGTAAAAACTGTCATATACAAGTGTGCTAGCAGACTAGCAAAGCTTATAAATACACGTAACACATCTTTTTTTGTTGTTTTTTTAAAAATTTCTTTTTTTTAATTTAAATTCAGTTAATTAACATATAATGTATTCTCGGTTTCAGAGGTAGAGCTCAGTGATTCATCAGTCTTATATAATACCCAGTGCTCATTACATCAGGTTCCCTCTTTAATGTCCATCTTAATAGCCTTATTCTTCACTCTTCCAAAGAGGAAGTGTCATTTCTTACTGGGAGAGTGGCTAAGTTGATCTCCATAATAAAGTGCTAAAAGTTTCCTGACGAAGAGGAGGGGGGAAAGTGTGGGAAAGGAGCCCAGGGTCAGGGGTAGAGTAACTGCATGAACTTACAGTAGAGGTAGACTTCTAGAAAGAAGTCTGCATATAGAAGAGGACTTTATTAAATATTGCTGAGGAAGATGCATTTGAGAGGTGGTCAGTGTCCTTTGAGGGAATGGGTTTCCTTTTCGATGATTTTTGGCATCTAAACTGCCTTTCTTGAATGTGACACATATCTGGAACTGAACCTGGTGGGCTCCCTTACCACAAATTTTTTTTTTTAATTTTATTTTATTATGTTATGTTTGTTAATCACCATACATTACATCATTAGTTTTTGACGTAGTGTTCCATGATTCATTGTTTGCGTATAACACCCAGTGCTCCATGCAGTACGTGCCCTCTTTAATACCCATCACCAGGCTAACCCATCCCTCCACCCCCCTCCCCTCTAGAACTCTGTTTGTTTCTCAGAGTCCTTACCACAAATTTTAAGAGTACTTAACTATTTGTAGACTTAACTTCAGAGCAATAAATATTTCCCTTTAAAATTTCCAGTGAAGAACCAGTGTATTCTGTGAGGACGTTGGCCTTCTCAGTAACCCCTGGGTTTTAGAGCTCCCTCACCCAGCCTCTCTGGATTAGGTTACATATTCAATGAAGGAAGTGGTCTTAATTTGTTTTCCTGTGATTACCAGGACTAAGACTTCAAATCCCTATCTAAAACGCCAGAGGGGGGTGGGGGGATGGGTTAGCCTGGTGATGGGTATTAAAGAGGGCACGTATTGAATGGAGCACTGGGTGTTATATGCAGACAATGAATCATGGAACACTACATCAAAAACTAATGATGTAATGTATGGTGATTAACATAACATAATAATAATAAAAAAAAAGCCAGAGTTTCCTTTAGCTTAGTCTTATGATTTAATTTAAATTTTTTTTGGAATTTGATTTTTGATTGTAGCTTTGTTTTGGTTGCATTTTACCAATTACTGATTTGTCTTCCTAATTCCCCATCTGCCTGGGGTTTTACGTTTGTCTCTTAAACTATGTACCGCTTATTTCAGGATTTTCCGTAGTCTGGCTCCCATTGCGTCTCTAGCTTGGCTGTTGTATTTGCCGGCTCATTACTTTCTTTCTTTGCTAGAGTGAGGTTGGAAATTACAGCACTGAGCTGGAGTGTTTTGTTCCTGAGGGTGATGATTCTGAGGAATATAGGATTACTTTTCAGATGTTCTTATTGGTTGCCCTTCTGCATTTGGTTTTCACATTCAGACGTTAGTCTCTTTTTGTTACTGGGGGGGGGGATGGTTCTGAGAAGGTTTTGTTGTGTATATTTTGGAGGACTTTTTGATCTGTGTTCCATTCCTGCCACGCATCTCTGATCCTGTTCTGGTTTATTATGTAAGATTTCATTTGGGGTCCCACTCGGCAGCTATGACTCCGTGCACGGTTGCCTGGAACAGTGTATCCGTGTCAGCTAATCAACACTTGACCGTCTGTCATGCCAGACAGAAGTCGGTTGCTGGGTGCAAAGGTTGGCAGGGATTCTTTTTCATCTATAAAAAGAATGTCCCGGACTGCGTGAACTCCGAAGTATTTGTTGGAGGATTTGGGTTTGTGACACGGGATTGATTACATAATTTATTTTTGACTTGAAAAATGAGTCTGAGGGCTTCAGAAAGCATCCACCTTGTGAGAGATGCTTAATTTTTAAAAAGTCCTTGTTTTTCAATACATACCACTTTGTATAGCTTTGCATTTTTCACCAAATGCTCTGTTTGTAATTATTTTTTAATAAAAGTCTGTTCCTAATAATAGAGTTTACAAGTATTTTGAACCTAAAGTTGACTTGTATCTTAAAAGGATTTATTTATAGCCTAGACCTTTACCATCCAGTGCAGTAATCAGTAGCCCGATGTGACAATTGAGCACTTGCAATGGGGCTAGTCTGAGTTGAAATGTGCTGTAAGTGTCAAAACACAGTAGATTGCAACGACTTCCTTTGAAAAAAAAGAACTTAAAATATCTCAGTAATTTTCTATATTGGTTACATGTTGAAATGATAATATTTTGGATATATTGAGTTAAATAAAATCTAACACTAGAATTAATTTCACCTGCTTATTTTACTTTCTTTGATAAGCCTACTAGAAAATTTAAAATTACATATATACCTTATACCCTCTCTACTAGTCAGCACTGGACTAGGCTAGCTACCCAGAAGTATTTCCAGAAATAATCGGAACATTCATCACAGAGTGATCCAGTCTTCCCCCTTTTCTTTGCTGCCTTCTATTTGTTAATGATAGAATTTTGCTCAAAGTTCTTCTGAAAAGGTCACATTCAACTACATCCTATTTTTAACTCTAGGTATGTATTGAGATGGACAAGAACCCTGTGAGCTGCTAGTTTGGGATATACTGAAAGAGATAAATCTCTTCTTTCTACTTTTTCTCTTTTTTTTTTTTTTTAAGATTTTTTATTTGAGAGAGAGACAGAGCACAAGCAGGGAGAGGGTCAGAGGCAGAGGGAGAGGGACAAGCAGACTCCCCCCTGAGCTGGGCGCTCAATCCCAGGATCCTGAGCCCCTCAACACGGGGCTCCATCCCAGGACCCTGAGCTCATGACCTGAGCCGAAGTCAGACGCTTAACCAACTGAGCCACCCAGGCGCCCCTCTTCTTTTTTTTAAGTTCATTTCCACCCTTTGGATGCTTAGACATCTGCCCCACTAATGGTTGCCTGTGAGCCTGAGCCAACAGGCCAGGCCAAGTGCAGAGCTGGCCTGGCTCTGAGAGCCTTAGAGGAAGCTGGATGGCAGGTGGGGCTTTGGGGAGGAGCTGATGCAGGACGCCAGAGAAGAGGTGGCCTTGAGTGGTGTGATCACTGATGTTGGGCTCTGTCTGACTGAGCACTTCACATCTGACTGTATGACAGCTGGTCCTGCAGAGATGCTTTCTTAGTTGCCTTAGTTCTGGGCAGTGTGTCAGAAGCCATGATTTCTTGTGGTCGAGTGATACGGGTATTTGAAATGTTGCAGATTCAACATTAATGCATGCATTGGAATGTTACCAATATGTCATGGACTTGGCTGGGTGCTCTGGTACAAAATCAAATAAGATAAGATTGCCTACTCAAGAGGTATAATGATGTTTTTATATTCTGGATGCTGTACTGCCAGGAATTAGCAACATCTGTAAGTTATAGAAGAGAAAATTTGGGAGAATGGGAGGAGGTCTAGTGTAAGTGCCTGCAGTTATTTGAAAAGCTGCCATGTTTGTACAAAAAGAAATAGACACATTATGAATTGCTCTGGAGGGCAAAGTAGGAACAGTAGAAACTTGTAGAGACAGCTCTTTGGCCCTTCCTAGCAATGATAGACAACTAAGTATTAAAGAGTCTGTATTGAACAATGGATGTGGATGGATTTTGTCCCAAGGAGATTTCACCTGGCAAGTCATCTTCCTCCTATTTCTACACTTCCCACTTACAAGGAAAGTATCACCTGACAATGTTCCCCTTTTGTTTCAGACAACTGACCTACTCCTAAATCTATTTTACATTGAAGTGAAGTTGTTCCCTCTAATGTCTAGCTGTGTGTCATAGCTCTATCTTCTGGAAGGACCCTGAGTAAGTGTATATTCCGTGGGACATTTGAATGGGTATTAAAGACGCACTAGGGGTTTTCCAGGCCGATGAGTTGGGTACAGATTGAATAGACATTCTAGATAGAGGATTGAGGGTGTGCCGAGCCCTAGCAGGACAAGAGAATGCGGAGGTGCCCAATGCGGCCAGGGTTGCTGTGATTAGAGTTTTGCAAATTGCATGGTCTGAGATGAGACTGGGAGGAAAGGCTGGGGACGGATTTTATGGGGCTTTATAAGCCTTACTAAAGGGGTTGGATATTCTTAGGAAGGTTGCTATTTAGAGGCATTGATCAGGGAAAGTGAAATAACTGAACTTGTTTTTAAATTTTGGAGTGGAGGATGGAATAGTGGAATGAGAGACAGATGAGGCAGACCAGCTAGGAGGCTATTGCAGTAGTGAGTGTAAAAGCTCAAGAAGCGTCTTGATCCAGGGGTGTCTGGCTGGCTCAGTCAGCAGAGCATGCAACTCTTGATTGCAGGGTCTTGAGTTCAAGCCCCACATTGAGTGTAGAGATTACATAAATAAATAGAAATAGATAGGTAGATAGTGTCTTGATCCATAAGTATGATGTGAAATAGCTTATTCTCATGGAACCAAGTTGATGTCTTCAATCTCTTTCACCTCTGGATAAATTAATAGTTTAATTTAACACTTTGTTGGTCTCTAATGGAAGAGAAAGTCAGTCATATTCTGATTTGCTGTCCTATTGATGCTGACCTACTTGGTTCCTAAGGAATGATATGAAAAATAACATAGAAGTAAAATTCCTAATCTGGTTCTGCTTGGTCTTCTAAAAATATTTATCCTGGCATCTCCCATTTTAAAAACAAACCCTCCACTGACCCCGTATCCCATTCCAAGCTCCCTCAAGTTACTGGCCAAACTTTCTGCTGTTTTATTTTAAGAGTTGTTCTGGTGGCTACCTTCACTTTCACTCACCCATTTTCTCCTAGGCTTACGAACTGGCCTTCTGTCCTGATCATTCCACTAAAAAGGCTCGTATCATGTCACCAGCCACTGAGATCTGGTGATTCCTTCTCTGCTTCTCTCATCCAATTTCTCAGTAGCTTTTGGCATAGTTGGCAATGCAGTGTTTCTTCTATCTTGAAACACTCTCTTCTCTTGGCTTTTGAAGAACCATCCCCTCCTGTTTTCTCTTTTACTTCAGTAGTGGTTTCCACCCAAACCCCTTTGTTTGTGCTTCCTCTTCTTCTCAATTCTGAGTTTTATGTCCCCCAAGACCCAGTCTCCTACATTTCTCTTCTCGACCCTCTTTCCAGATGACCTTGCCCAGTCTCATAGTGTTAAATACCACCTGTTTGATGGTGACTCCCCAAAGTGAATCTATTTCTTCAGACTCGCTGATGAGTTCCAGACTTGTCCATCCAGGTGCCAGCTGGACTTGTCTACTTGGCTGTTACATAGGCATCTCAAACTCAACCTGGTTAAAAAAGAACCCTTGAATTTACTCCCCACCAGTTTGTTGCTTCTCCAGTCCTCGGCAGCTCCAAAGTGGCAATGAGGGTTGCTCCAGCTGAAATCTAGGCATTGTCTTTGATTTCTCTCTTTTCTTCACATTCTCATTCAAATTATTCAGGATCCATTCCAGATCTGGCACTTATCTGATTCTGTTGCTAACCCTGAGCCCGAGGCTCTGTCATCTCTCATCTGGACTGCTACAATACTTCCTAATTACTCTCCCTGTTTCCATTCTTGCTTCTTCTCTCCACCTGCCAATCATCCAGAGAGAACCTGGAAGCATTTTTAGAAAACCTATAAATTCATGACACTCCCCTGCCTAAAACCTCTCTTGTAACTTTCCCCTGTATAACTTTCCCCTCTATGAAATCCCGGATCCTTGCTGGGGCTTACCATGTGGACCTTGTTCCGCACACCCTTCCAGGGCTGTCTGGACCCCAGCCACCCTGGTGTTTATATTCCTAAAACATGACAGCCTCATTCTTCACGCGGGGACTTTGCATTTGTCATTGTTCGTGCCTGGGAGACTGCTACTTCCTTAGACCATTTTGGAGTTGCATTAAACCTTATCCTCTGGGCACCCTGTTAAAAGTACCTCCACACCAATTATTATCACTTCATCTGGTTTTAATGTCTTCACAATACTAGTATCTGAAATTATCTTGTTTGTTGCCCTGCTTCCTTGTTTACCATTGGCACACCTGCCTAAACTCCAAGAGAACAGGGCCCTTGACTTTCTTGTTCATTGCCAGACCTGGGCACCCAGGACAGTGCCTGGCACATAGCGGGGACTTCATAAATGAATGAATGGGTGAATGTTACCTTTTTTGTGGTCGTTCTTGGAGATGTGCTTCTCCTTTCTGTTTTTGATTTTTTTGACCCTATCTCATCTGGAAGGCCCAGTGAAGCCTATTCATTTATTTTCCTGTTTTGCTTTTCCTTCCTCATCAGGACAGATTTCTCTTGTTCAGTCAGGATTTTGTTCTTAGATACCATCCATCTCTCCCCATCCCTCCTGAGCTTCTTCTCTCTTGGTCTTTGTTCATAACATGACATTCATTGGCTCTGAGCTCTTTGAAATCTGTACAGTTCTCTTCCTTGCTTTTTATGAACTCAAAAATTTTTTGGCATTTACTGGGGACTATTGTGGGAGAGATTTCATGAATATTGAGCGGTCTACTATTGAGAAACTCTTGTGTGTAAGTTAAATCCTTTTAGCAGCGACTTGAGCCCATTTTTGTTGGCGTCAGTCTTTTGTCTTCCAAAATAAATAGCTTTTCTGATTATAGAGGCATTTATGTTGAATGTAAAAAATAATTAGTACACAAGTGTTAAAATTTAAAGTTCCCTCTGAATCCCACCTCCTAGAGAGAGACCAACAAATTGGTGTATATTCTTGTAGATATTCTTTTATTACATAAACAAATGTTTCCATATGGAACTAATTCATATATTTATTTCTACCATTTCTTTTTAAACTCTGTGCTCTCTACATATATATAATAGAAATAAACACACACGTAGATATAGTAGTGAATATAGCTATATCTTAGATACTTCTCGTGGTAGTAGAGGTGCATCTTTTGGGTGATTGCACAGTTGTATGCAGCAGGGAGAAAGGAGGGGCTGGTTTCGTAACTGTGGCAGAACTGCTCTTGGGTGATAGCATCATCTTTGTTTAGCTTTGATGAGCCATTTTCATTATGAAAAGAGAACATAGCCAGGATGAGCTGCAAGTGACTCAGAGATGTCTAATCTGCTTAGCATAAGAAACAAACAAGATTTGGGAGCAACAAAAGCAAAAATAAGCAGTTGGGACCACATAAAACTAAAAAGCTTCTGCACAGGGTGAGGGTGGGAGAAAAAATAAAAGGCTTCTGCACAGGGGCGCCTGGGTGGCTCAGTCGTTAAGCGTCTGCCTTAGGCTCAGGTCATGATCCCACTGGGATCGAGCCTGCATCGGGCTCCCTGCTCAGCGGGAAGCCTGCTTCTCCCTCTCCCACTCACCCTGCTTGTGTTCCCTCTCTCACTCTCTCTCTGTCAAATAAATAAAATCTTTAAAAAAAAAAAGGCTTCTGCACAACAAAATGAAAACCTGTGGAGTGGGAGAAGATATTTGCAAATCATGTATCTGATACAGGGTGAATATCTAGAATATATAATGAACTGATAAACTCAACAGCAAAAAACCAATTGGATTAAAAAATGGGCAGAGGAACTGAATAGATATTTGTCCAAAGAAGTCATACAAATGGTCAACAGGTACATAAGAAAGTACTCAACATAACTCATAATCAGGGAGATACAGATCAGAACCACGATGTCACTGCTGCACCTAATAGAATGGCTGTCATCAAAAAACAAGAGATAACAAGTGTCAGCGAGGATGTGGAGAAAAGGGAGCCCTTGTGCACTGTTGGTGGGAATGTACATTGGTGCAGCCACTATGGAAAACAGTATGGAGGTTCACCACCAAATTAAAAATAGAAATACCATAGGATCCAGCTATTCCACTTCTGGGTGTATATACAAAGGAAATAAAAACCAGATGTCAAAGAGATGTCTGCACTTCCACGTTCATTACAGTATTATTCACAATAGCCAAGGCATGGAAGCAACCTAGGTGTCCATCGATGGGTAAATGGATAAAGAAGTGGTAGCATATACACAGTGGAATACTATGCAGCTGTGAGAAAGAAGGAAATTTTGCCGTTTGTGACAATATGGGTGGACCTTGAGTGCATGATGCTAAGTGAAATAAGTCAGACAGAGAAAGACAAATACTGTATGATCTTACTTATATATAGAATCTAAAAAAGCTAAAATCATAGAAACAGAGTAGAATGGTGGAGGAAATGGGGAGATATTAGTCAAAGAATACAAACTTCCAGTTATTTTTTAAATTTATTTATTTATTTTTTTTAGAGAAAGAGAGAGAGAGAGCAGGGGGTGGGCAGAGGGAGAGGGAAGGAGGGAGAGAGAGAATTTTTTTTTTTTTTAAAGATTTTATTTATTTATTTGAGAGAGAGAGAATGAGAGACAGAGAGCATGAGAGGGAGGAGGGTCAGAGGGAGAAGCAGACTCCCTGCCGAGCAGGGAGCCTGATGCGGGACTCGATCCCGGGACTCCAGGATCATGACCTGAGCCGAAGGCAGTCGCTTAACCAACTGAGCCACCCAGGTGTCCCGGGAGAGAGAGAATTTTAAGCAGGCTCCATGCCCAGCACAGAGCCAATGCAGGACTCGATCTCACAACCCTGAGATCATAACCTGAGCTGAAATCGAGAGTCGGACGCTTAACCAACTGAGTCATCCAGGCGCCCCTAAACTTCCAATTATAAGGAAAATAAGCCCTAGGGATCTAATGTACAAAATAGTGATTATAGTTAATAATACCATATTATATACTTGAAAGTTTCGAACAGAGTAGAACTTAAATGTTCTCACCCCCAGAAAGAAATGGTAATTATCTGATGAGATGGAGGTGTTAGCTAATGGGATGCTGTGCTTAGCTACGGTGGTAACCATTTTGCGATACATATGTGTATCAAATCAATACCTTGTACACCTTACGCTCACACAATGTCAACTGTTAGTTACATCTCAATAATGCTGGAAAAAAGATACACAAGAACAATGAAAAAAATAAAATGAAATGAAAAAAAGACAAGAAAAGAACCACAAAGAATTTGGAGAAAGTCAGGCCTCAACATTGAGAATGGGAAATGGAAGCCAAAGTGAAATTTGTATTCTCATTGGCCGAATTGGGGAAATGGCCAAGGTCTTCTAAGAACAGGAGGTCAGATATTAGTTTTTAGTTAGCTGTGGTGGTATATTATGTTGCAGTAAGATATCTCACTCTCTCTCGCCGTGGCCTCTGCTTGCCGATAACCCCAGATAGCTATTATAGCCTACAACACAGAAGAGGTTGTGTGAGTGCCATTTGGGTAAATCAAAGAAGAGGGGCTATGTAGTCTGCCTGCACACAGTAAACAGGGAAAGGATGAGTAATAAGAGTGATAAGAGGCAGGGATGCCTGGGTGGCTCAGTTGGTTAAGCATTTGCCTTCGGCTCAGGTCATGATCCTGGGGTCCTGTGATCTAGTCCTGCACTGGGTTCCACACTCAGCAAGGGGTCTGCTTGAGTATCCTTTCTCTCCTTCTCTCCCTGACCCTCCCCCCACGCTCACTGGCTCTCTCTCTCTCAAACAAACAAATAGTGATAGCAGGCAGGACAGGAATGAGAGCTGTGGTTGCTATAGGGTCTGGAAACTGGAACACGGGGACTAGTAGGAGCGGTGGACTCTCAAGAATCCCTGGAGAGTTTGGGATAGATGCTGGCCTTCTCTTTCCCCACGAAAAGAGATTTTGATCCAATTCTTTAATCTCTCAAATAACAGAATGACCCCTGCTGCTTATCTGGTCTCTATATGGATGTACCATATTGTAGCCAGCCCTTATGAACAGTCATTTTGATTTTCCCTATTTTTCTCTCTTCACGATAGTTTTTTTCTGCAACAAAGATCTTGTGTAGCTTTGTGTCTGCTTCTAAGCAGAAATAGTTAATTCATAGAGATTAACAGAAACAATGCTGCCTCTCTCAAAAAAAAAAAAAAGAGAGACTAAAAAAGTATTTTGATGATCCCCTTTGCAGCAGGCCTGGCTTGGAGCGGTTAGTTGCCCTGTGCTACATCCATGATGTTAAATTTCAAACCAGAGATTACATTTTAATTACGATGGCATGCCTTGATGAGATTCAGAGCTTTGAAAAACAACTGGAGACAAGTTGCATCTGCAAGTGAATAAATGTCACATCCATGCGATTTCCATTCTCAAAGGGTGATTTATAATGCTTGGACTTCTAAAATCTGTTCTTGCCTTTCTCCTTCCACGATATTATGGATTTTCTCAGGACTGCTTATAATATAAGAGGTCACTACCATTGATTTTTACAATGAAGAGAAGATAAAGCTATACCATTTGTGCTTTATGAAGCAAATAAAATTACACTAAGTAAGATTTTATATTTTTCTTTCTTGGCTTTAATGTTTTAAATAGTGACTAAACCAATGTCATCATGGAGCATTTCTGGCATTTTCTTTGTAAGGCTAGCCTACAATTTTTGATCAGTATCCAAAACCCAGATATACAAATGTACACTTTATCTGTCAACTAATTATAAAGGATGCTTTTATTTTTGTAAGTATACAACATATGCTATTTTAAAATTTTTTATTACATTCTTGTATATATAACATTTTAAAAATGTTAATTAGTATAATTCAACATAATTGTTGAATAGCTTTTCCCTTATGGTTTTAGTTGATATTTTACTTGTAAGAAAATACCAAAACAGGGAGAAAAGATGTGAACAAAAATGAGTCCTATCTGGAGGCTTGAAGACCTATCCCCACCACACGCATACCTTTTCTTTAAATGAGAAATGTGCATCTTGGAAATAAAAGGTTCAAAAGAAGAATAGACCAAAGAATTTTAAGGTCATCAATTTTATTTATTTATTTATTTTTTTAGATTTTATTTATTTATTTGACAGAGAGAGACACAGTGAGAGAGGGAACACAAGCAGACGGAGTGGGAGAGGGAGAAGCAGGCTTCCTGCGGAGCAGAGAGCCTGATGCGGGGCTTGATCCCAGGACCCCGGGATCATGACCTGAGCCGAAGGCAGACGCTTAATGACTGAGCCACTCAGGCACCCCAAGGTCATCAATTTTAATTTGAACAGTTTCTGTGCAGTTAACTATACTGAAAAAGAACATCTACTCCTATTTAAGACTCAGAATGTGATCACTGGTTAAAAAAATGCATGTGCATATTTCTGGAAATAAATACTCTAATGTAAATTCAGAATCTGCTATATCATCTGTTTCATAGTTTAGATATGTGAACTTCCCCTTCTTTTGACTCTGTCAGTGCTGAGTGATTACATTCAGTTATCTATACTGACTCTTAAAGATTAACAAATTACTTTCATCACAAGCAGAATGTTCTTATTTAGCCTCACTACGGCTGGTGAGGATTGTTTTCATTCAGTAAACATTAACTGAACTTGTACTATGTGCTGGACACTGTGCTAGGCCTAAGGGGTACAGCCCAGCAAACTGCCCAGGCCCTTGAGGGACTCAGAGTCCGGGGGCTGTGAAGGCCAGGCAGAGGTTTGAAGGACACAGACAGATGCTTCGAAATAATCTGGTAAGAGGTAGTGGGGATCAGTTGTACCACTAGATGAGCTGTCCTCCACCTGGGGATTCCAGGAAGCTGTTTTCAAGAAGATGATGTACAAGCTGAATCTTTATTTTATTTTATCTTTTTTAAAGATTGTATTTACTTATTTGACAGAGAGACATAGGGAGAGAAGGAACACAAGCAGGGGGAGTGGGAGAGGGAGAAGCAGGCTCCCCTCTGGGCAGGGAGCCCGATGTGGGGCTCAATCCCAAGACCCTGGGATCATGACCTGAGCCGAAGGCAGACGCTCAACGACTGAGCCACCCAGGTGCCCCTAAGCTGAATCTTTAAAGAGGAATGAGAACCAGGTGAAGATAATAGGCATAGAGCCATGGAAAGTGTGAGGTGGGGGTCGCCAAAAAGAGGAGGGAGGATGAGTGAGTAGGTTCCTGGCCTTAGTGGCTGGTTGGATTAGGGGGAAAACCTTAATAAGGGAAAAGGAGTTAATGACTTCCATTTGGGGCTTGTGGGGTATTGGAGTTGTTTGAGGGACATCCCATGGGCTGAAGCTCAGATGAGTGGTCAGGGCTGGAGATACATTAATGGAGTCTATGCATGATAGTCAAAACTATGAGAGTAGTTGACAACAGCCATGGAGAAAGGAACCCCCCAGGAATGTGAGTATTTTAGGAGGTGGGCCGGGGAAGCAGAGTCCAAAAGGGAATATAGAGATAGGAGGAGATGCATGAGACAGCAGTGTCCTGAGAGCCAAGACAATAAGGATTTTCAAAAATGAGGACAAGGACAGCAATGTCAAGGGCAGTAATGAAGTTTGTATAGATAATAGCTGGTGGATAGTTCCTAGACGTGGCCCCATGGGAGGTCCCTGCATGGGCACCTTTGTTTCAGTGGAGTAATAGGAAGTGAATGCCAGATGTCATTGAAGAGTGGATGGACACCAAAGACATTGAGATGCTGTTGTGACTTCTAAACCAATCCAGAAAAAAAAAAAAAACAGTATGTCTACTCACTATATATACACACACACAGATATATAAAATTTTCATTCTGATTGACCTACTTTTTCTTCCTTTTCCTATTTTTATCTCTACTCAAGGCCATTTTATTTTTGCTTTTACCACCCCCCTACCTTTTGACTGTAAAAATAATGACCATAACTAATTTGCATGGCTCTGTAATCTACAAAATGCTTTCATATACATCATTGTATTTCATATGCTCACCCACCCTTTGAGTTGATATTTAAATTAATTTACAGGGGCACATGGGTGGTGCAGTCGGTTAAGCGTCCGACTCTTGGTTTCGGCTCAGGTCGTGATCTCAGGGTCGTGAGATCAAGCCCTGCTTTGCGTTAGGCTCTGCACTGAACGTGGTCTGTTTAAGACTTTCTCCCTCTGCCGCTCCCCCCTGCATGCACTCTCTCTCTCTGTCTCTCAAATAAATAAATAAATCTTTTAAAAAAAACCCTAATTTACAGTTATACAGGATGGAGGCTCAGACACATGCAGTCCTAGATGCCTTGTGATTCAACCCCCCTTTTGATAATTAGGAAACTGAGGTTCAGAGAGACTTAGTGTCTTATGTCAAATGTCACCACTCTTTGGAAGGTCCTAGCACTAGAAGCCAATCCTGATTTTCATTGCATGATTCTAATTACAGGGTAGGGAAATCGGTGTGGTTCAGGCAATCGTGTTAGCACTCAGTACAGAAGGAGCTTTGGCCTATAGCCAGCTAAGATCCTATATATTTAAACCATCCTGACTCACCCATATGCTATTTGCTGGTGGGCAAGAAAACCAAACCACAGACCCTCCAGCCTCATCTGTGTTAATTACTTAAGCCTCCCTCACTTGGTTCCCACTCACGTCCCCTACTGTTGGACATTTGTTCTTTTTGCCTGAGCAGCATCTATTCTTAATCTACCAATTGCTTCTCCATTTGGTCCCCTGGGAATGACCCATGGCTAATTAGCATATTCTGTTACCTTGGCTTCAGTGATTGGTTCAGGGGTGAGAGGGTGATCCAAGCCGAGCAAATCAGATTCAATCTTGGAAAGACAGGCTCTCTTCTGGGGCTGCTGGGGACCACGTGGCCACTGCCTGGAAAGAGCCTGTGTGAATGAAGCCCACATGGAGGCAGCAGTGATGGATGAGGTAGCTGGGCCCCGATGACCTCATCTCCACCCTGGGAGCCAGCCCGCTGGTAGTTCTCCCTGCACTTCCAGGTGCACGAGCCAGTAAAGTCCCCACTGATGCCCAATCCCTTGGGGTGGCAGTTGGCAACCACAAGAGCTTTAACTACTAATTCTCTTTCCTTTTTAGTTCATTTGCCCCTTGACTTGACTCACTGGGTTTGATCATTGCATTTGCTAGGATTTGCTTCAGACCGATCCTCTTTCTGGGCTTTTTCAAGTATGCTGCACCTTGCTGGCTTCTGCCCCGTTCCCTCCTCCCCAAACCGCCTCATGGGATAGTTTCTCATCACTCTGCCATGAGTCAGACTTTATAAGTTTATGAGCGGCCTGTGCTTTGTATGAACTGATTATTGCTATTGTTAATAAGGACAGAAAAAAATTCTACCATTAATGCAGCACTTTTTTTTATTGTGCTAAAATATGCATAACATACAATTTATCATTTTAACCATTATTACTGCCCAGTGGCATTAAGTACATCCTCTATGTTGTACAACTATCGTCATTAACCATTTCCAGAACTTTTTCATCATCCCAAACAGAAACTCTGTACCCATTAAAAATAACTCCCCAGACCCTAGTAACTTCTATTCATTCTATTTATTGTCTCCCTGAATGTGCCAATTCTAGGTATCTTCTGTAAGTGGAATTCTATAATATTTGTCCTTTTGTGTCTGGTTTATTTCACTTAGCAGAATATTTTTAAGGTTCATGTCGTAGCATGTGCCAGAATTTCTTTCCTTTTTAAGGCTGAATAACATACCATTGAATGTATAGCCCACATTTTGTTTATCTATTCATCTGTTGCTGGACATTTATGTCATTTCTATCTTTTGACTATTGTGAATAATGCTGCTGTGAACGTTGTCGCACAAGTATCTGAGTCCCTGCTTTCAATTCCTTGGGAATATACTGAAAAGTGAAATTGCTGGGTCAACCCTGTACTTTCTCTATGCCAGGCACTATGCTGTGTTTTATACTCATTATTTTACTTAGTTTTCGCAAGAGCTTTATGAGGCGGTATTCTTATTCTTACTTTACAGTTGAGGAAACTGAGTCTGGGGGAAATTAACGTGCCCAACACATCCTTTTCCATGAACAACTCACTTATGTTGGACTCCAGAGGCTATGCCTTTAGTCAGCCCTTTAGGCCCTCCAAGAAACACGTGTCCTATCCTGTGTGCCAGGCACTGGACTGTAAGCTGGAGTCCAGGGTCCTGTGCTCATCGTGCCTAGGGTACTCTTTAGTGAATGGAGAGGAAAGGCAGTAAGTCCCTAGCTCACAGCCCGGACTGTGGGGTGGCGGGCCCATCTTTCCTAATGCTGTCTTGTCTTCTCCATTTGCACTGCTAGGCTTTATTCTTGCTCAGCCAGTGGCCGATTCGGCCAGCCTCTTTCAGAACATGTACAGCTGCGTTCCTTTATGAACCCAATCCTGTCTGTAGGTGGAGGGAACAAAGAAACAAGCTAAAAACAAATTTATATATTTCTTGGGATTAAAAAAAAAAGGACACATAACCATGGCAGAAAATTTAGGGGAAAAAAAAGAAACATATAGCAAAGAAAACGGAAACCACCTTAAAATTATGCTATTCAGAGATAATTGTTTTTAATGAAAGTTTAATAAAATGCTATCTCATCCTCTCTGAGAAAAGATCAAAGTATTTTGGTATCAATTTACTCTGTAAAACAAAAGGGAGAAATTGGCCCTAAAAGTACCCCCACCTATCTCTAATATGTTTAAATTAATTCAGTTACTGAAGATTTATGTCTTTCTGTTTGGAGGACATTCATCCTACAGAATTTGCCAGATGGTGCCCTTCAGTGGCTTTATGATTATCCATCATCATTAGAAGGAAATGCTCTATAATCTGTCTGTGTTAACTTTAAACTATTTCAAAGGCATGTGCATGCTTTGGAAGAAAGGTACTACATGAGGAAAACATACAGGGAGGCCTTTCTAGAGAAGATGGGGAATTCTAGCAGTAAACAATATCTAAATGTGAATGCTGGAGGCAGAGAGAATGTAAATGACAGGTGACAGGATATACTCCAGGACATAGATTCCTTCCCTTTGTGCCCCCCTTAGGATACTCCCTGCCTCCCATCCCTTAGATCATGTTGCTGTGACTCCTTAATGCTTTAACATTGCTCTCCAGGGCTGCTAACGTCCTATGGCATCATGTTAGAAAAGGTCTCCCCTTCCTTCCTGGGAGAGGAGCCGTCCAGCTCTTCAGCTCTGCCAGTGGGGCAGTGCTGAATTCATTCTTCACTTGCTTCCTTGGCCAGGCACCCTGGTTCAGTGAGCAGCACATAAAACTCCATGGAATAGTCCTGGCTCTGCCTTTTTTTTTTTTTAATTGAAACATAATTAACATACAGTGTTCTATGAGTTTCAGATGTGCAATATAATGGTTCCACAATTCTGTACATTCCTCGGTGCTCATTACGTAAGTGCCCTCTTAATCCCCTTTATCTGTTTCCCCCATCCTCCCACCCACCTCCCCCTCTGGTAACCACCAGTTTGTTCTCTGTATTTAAGTGTCTGGTTTCTTTTGTTTCTCTCTTTTTTTTTGCTTTGTTCCTTTGTTTTATTTCTTAAATTCCACATATGAATGAAATCATATGGTATTTGTCTTTTTCTGCCTGACTTACCTCACTCAGCATTATCCTCTCTAGCACCATCCATGCTGTTGCACATTGCAAGATCTCATTTTTTTGTGGTGGAGTAATAATTCCATTGTGTATCTGTATTACATCTTCTTTATCCATTCATCTATTGGTAGACACTTGGGTTGTTTACATAGCTTGGCTATTGTAAATAATGCATCGTATAAAGCTTTATATAATGGTCCTGTGCCTTTTGGAGGCTTGCCTCTCTCTCTGGGGACATGGAGGCTGTATATATTCTAGATCTAGGTGATGCAGCCCCAATTCTAGAAGAACCCTGGTGACGTGGTCCTCAACTCAACACATATTTATTGAGCTTTATCCAAGATTAGTCCCGCCGGAAAGCTACCTGGACCTGGACATCAATCCTACCTTTTCCTTGGCCACTGCCACCACCAGCTAGCTCTGTTTTTTAGAGACTAGTACTTTCAACAAAGTCCTCTAAGTCTCGGCTGAATTTATGTGAAGTAGTTTTGTCTACAGGTGCTTGAATTATCACTTAGTAATTATTAGTAGCTATTTAGATTAACACAGACTCCTAATATAGTCAGGAACACATTAGCTAGATCTTCCAAACCTCTGGTTCCATCTAAAACTCTCCTCATTTCTGGGGTGCCTGGGTGGCTCAGACGGTTGGATGTCTGCCTTCAGCTCAGGTTGTGACCCCAGGGTCCTGGGATCGAGCCCCAAGTCGGGGTCCCTGCTCAGCAGTGAGCCTGCTTCTCCCTCTCACTCTGCCTGCTGCTCCCCCTGCTTGTGCTCTCTATCAAATAAATAAAATCTAAATAAATAAATAAATAAATAAAACTCTTCTCATTTCTGTTTTTTTTTTTTTTTCATTTGAAGCTAGTCCCCTTTCCTTCTGCTAAAACAAATTCTGATTCTTCTTTGGGTCTCCGTTCTTAAATTTACCAGGGCTACTTGTTCTCAAGTGTTTCCCTCTCTCCCTCCCTCTCTCTTTTCTTTTCTTTTTTTTTTTTTTTTTAAAGAGAGGGGAGGTGTGGGGAGGGGCAGAAGGAGAGAGAGAGAGAAAATCTTAAGCAGGCTTCATGCCCAGGGTGGATCCCGATGTAGGGCTCTATCTCACGACCCTGAGATTATGAGCTGAGCTGAAATCAAGATTCAGATGCTTAAGCCACCAAGCCATCTAGGTGCCCCTCTTTCCCTCCCTTAAGCTACTCCTACAACTATTACTACTTACAACTATTGCTACTTACCTCATATTTTCTTTGGTCTGGAGAGCCCAAATCCATGGTCCCAGCTGTACCAGGCATCCCTAGTTTTTGCTTTACCACAGTGATGTTCGTGTAAAAGCAAACCCAGTAAGTACATTATCTTAGATGTGGTGGATGAATTTTTTATGTTAGAAACAATCATTGCGCCATTTTGCAAATGAAATGTAATTTTGTGGAAATACGTGATACATTGTGAAGCTGAGCTGCTTAGACACAAATCCGTATGTTGTTATCTGCTTAATGCACCTTCAAAAATATTGGTGGTTTGAAATTCAGGTCATTATTGTCCCTCCTCCCAAATAGTAAGGATGGATATATGGCAAGTGTGATTAAAAGCTGCACCTTACGTGGCGCCTGGGTGGCTCAGTTGTTAAGCATCTGCCTTCGGCTCAGGTTATGATTCCAGGGTCCTGGGAGCGAGCCCTGCCTCGGGCTCCCTGCTCCGTGGGAAGCCTGCTTCTCCCTCTCCCTCTCCCCCTGCTTGTGTTCCCTCTCTCGCTGTGTCTCTCTGTCAAATAAGTAAATAAAATCTTAAAAAAAAAAAAAAGCTGCACCTTAGAGCCACTTATTAGCTTAAGGACCTTTGAAAATTACTGAATTTGTGCCTTAGTTCCCTTGTCTATTAAACTAGGATAATAATAGTACCACTGTCTTGGGTTGTTGCAAGGATTAAATGAGTTGAGATGTGTCAAGTACTAGAATAGGAGCTACTGCTATCTAAGTATTGGCTATTTTATGAAAAAATACCATGTGCCTTATCTTTTGGAAGTCAGACAAAAGTTAGGTATACTTATTTACAATGTAGTATTACTTTTTGAATGCATTGGCCAAGCTCATTGTGATTCCCACCATGACAAATACCAAATGTTTAAATGTTTTAAAACAGAGCAGTATTGGGACACCTGGGTTGCTCAGTCGTTAAGCGTCTGCCTTTGGCTCAGGTCATGATCCCAGGGTCCTGGGATCGAGTTCCGCGTCGGGCTCATTGCTCAGCGGGGAGCCTGCTTCTCCCCCTGCCTACCGCTCCCCCTGCTTGTGCTCTCTCTCTCTCTCTCACAAATAAACAAATGAAATCTTAAAAAAACAAAACAAAAACAGAGCAGTATTCTGTTTTATTTTGCAAACTTCTGATAATTGAATCACCCCAGGAAGTTTTCCCCCTTGGATGGGATACAGAGTTATCAGAGTCAAGGTAAAGGTCATAAAAAAGAATCGGGATGTTTCTTTTACCTCGGATTGATTTTTTGGTTTGCTTGTTTGTTTTAGCTTTATGATTGTTGAATCTCTGTTTCGGTTACTTTGTCTTCATCCCGGTGGCAAGATCCCGGGTTCTGTTTTCCCTCTAGCAGTTCGTTTGGATTCAGCTTTCTCTCTTGCTTCCTGCAATAAGGCAGCAAACCCTTGCAGTGGGTATACTTCAGAAAACTGAGATCTTGATTTTGCAGCTTGTCTGTGCACAATAAACAGCCGACCTGTGCCATTTTTTTTTCCAGGCTCGTTTTGGCAGAGGAATGATAACCGGCCACTCCGGTCAGGAATGCAGTGTGCTCGGCTCGAATCTGAGCTAAACTATAAGAACTCCAACCTTAATCTAAGCTTCTCTGTCCCACAGATAGGGATGTCATTATCACTGAGACGTGTGGTGGCCGCTTTTTATACTGCAGTAGCTGTTCTTACCAAGTAACTTCTGGAAATTCAGGGTCATATGAACCATGAGCAGAGTTACCCGAAGTGCTGCGAGCTCTTCCTGAAAGGTGTCCAGGCTGGGCATAGGAACTGTGGGCAGGAAACAAAGAATGTTCTTCTGGACTGCTAGTCTGTGCTCATTGTGGCCTCACTTTATCTATTGGTGCTTTAAACTTTGTCGTGATGAAACTATAAATGCCTCAGTGTAAAACCATGTATAGTAATTTGTGTCTTCTTCATCCTTTTTTTTTTTTTGATAATTTCGTAAGTGACTAGTGATATCTATAGTGAAAGGATACCAGAGCAATTTTTTTCTTTCTATCTATCTAGTCTAGCATTTATCTATTGGTCTATCAATTCAGTTCTTGAATCACAAATGATCATGGGTGGTTTACATGTATACACGAAATATAACAATATTCTATGGATTAAAAGTTGGGTGACAGAGGAGAGAAACACAATAAGGACATACTATTGAGTCAGAAAGAAAAGTTAAAATGGGATACTATGTAACATTATGGTATACCAGTTGTTTCCAAATTCAGCGTGCATTGGCCTCACAGTTGGGTACTTGTTAAAAAATGCAAGTTCTCTGGCCTTGCCCCGTGAACTCTGGCCCCTGCATTGTGAATATGTGCCTCTAGGTGATTCCGACTCAGTGGTGTAGGGCCACCTCTAGAAGCACTGACCTATTTATTTGCTACAGATGGGTAAATTTGACTCCAAGCTTTCTGGCAATCAACATGAAAAGGGAAGATTGCTTTTTCATAGTGTGCAGAAGATTAACATCTTTGGCTTAGGTATAAATGAAGGTTTAACTATGCTTATATTAACTTTGATATCTAAATAGGATCTTGACTTACATAGGAATTTGGAAAGAAATGTCTTCTGCCATCCTCCCTAACATGAAATACGTCAATGGGTCTGTTGTATTCAACTAAATGGTATTAACTGACCTTCCCGGGGTATGTACCAAAGTCTCTTAGAGAGAAAAGTAAAGATGGGGAAAAAAGTGGGGATGGGGTGATGGACAAATGCAAAACAGGACGAGGAGTGAGAGAATGAAAAATGCAGATGGCCAGTAGTTTGGACAACAGTTTGGTATTATCTGCACAGGTGACTATATTGCATACCCCATAACCCAGCAGTTTCAGTCCTAAGAGATTACCTATGAATCTGTGCACCCTAATGCCAGGAAGCAGGAACAGAAAGTTTTTAGCAGCATAGTTTGTAATAACTAAAAATTGGAAACAATCCAAACACCCATCACCAGGAGAAGGGAAAAACTGTGGAATATGATGGATTTCTAAACAGCAACAAAAATGAATAAATTACAGTTTTGTGCAAAAACATGAATTAATTTAAAAACCATAATGCTGATCAAAGGAAGCCAGATAGAGGCACATACGTGTAATTCCATACGTATACATTTCAAATGGGTACAAAAAGAACTGACCCATTGTTTAGGGGTATGTGTTTGGAAGCTGGGAGTCACCCCCTTTTCCAGGGCAGGAAGGAGCTGGGATCATGAAGGGGCACATGGGGATCTTTGGGCAGATAATGCTCATTCATTTCTTTTTCTTTTCCAGTTTCATTGAGGTATAATCGGCATACAGCACTGTGTAAGTTTAAGGTGTACAGCGTAATGATTTGACTTACTGATGTTGTGAAATGGTAACCATAAGATTAGTTAGTATCCATCATCTCATAGAGATATGGAAAAAGAAAAAGAAAAAATAAGATGTTTCTCCTTGTGGTGGGAACTATTGGATTTACACTTTTAACTTGCATATATGCCGAAAGCAGTGTTAGCCAGTGTCCTCATGTTGTCTGTTACATCCCGGTATTTATTTATCCTGTAGCTGGAACTTTGTACCTTTTGACCACCTTCCTCCAGTCCCCCCACCCCCCACCCCCCACACACTGTCACCTCTGGTAACCACAAATCTGATCTCTTTTTTGTGAATTTGTTTTGTTTCTGTTTTTAGATTCCACATATAAATGAGTCATATAATACTTGTCTTTCTCTGTCTGACTTATTTCATTTAGTATGATGCCTTCAGGGTCCTCCATATTGTCACAAATGGCAGAATTTACTCATTTTTTGGTAGCTAAATAATATTCTGTTGTGTGTATATGCCACAGCTCCTTTATCCATTCATCCACTGATGGACACTTAGGTTGTTTCCATGTCTTGGCTATTGTGAATAATGCAGCTATTAACAGGGAGGTGCAGATCTGTCTTTGACGAGGCGTTTTCATTTCCTTCAGATATAGTCCCAGAGGTAGCATTGTCGGATCATATGGTAGTTACTCATTTCTTGACCTGGTTGGTAGTTACATATGGGTCTGTTTTAATACAATTTGAGAAGCTTCTTTATGTACTTTTCTGTATGTGTGTTACTTTGTTTTCCTTGCGGAGTCTTGTCAGATATTAAAATAATAAATAATTATTTAAAACCATAAGTGATGAAAAGGTGAAGAGTTAAGGTACATTCAGAAGATAAAAACTCACTTCAACAAAGGTAGAGAAAATGGTATTGGATTATACTTAGTACTTTACCTGTCATATGGAGAAAGAATGCACTAAGAAACTTTCTGATACTGAGTTTATGTAAGAATAATCATGGCCATTACTATTTCTTTTGTTTTAAAGATTTATTTATTTATTTATTTCAGAGAGAGAGAAAGTGCGGGGAGCAGAGGGAGAAGGAGAGAGAGAATCTTAAGCAGGCTCCATGCCCAGCAAGGAGCCCGATGTCAGGCTCAATCTCACAGTCCATGAGATCATAATCTGAACCGAGACCAAGAGTTGGACGCTGAACCAACTGAGCCACCCAGGCTCCCAGGGCCATTACTATTTCTCGCAAGCCTCCTTCATGCCATTCTCCATGATAGGTACTTATTGTCACAAAAAGTTACGGGAAGGAAGCACTGTTCTCCCCATTACCCCTGACCTTTTCCCTTCCCCTCATTCCTTTCTGTTCCAACTCACACCAGATGTTCTGCGAATTCATCCTGCAGCGGAAAAGAACTTTTACTCTTCCTTGTGCCTCACGTCGAATTTCCTTTGGCCTAATGATGGTCACTGAGCAGGACCAAGAAATACATTGTGAAGAAACACATTAGATCTAAAAGGTCTGTCTCTGTTCCATTTCTTCCCCGCATCAGCTTTAGTCGGTAGGGTTTTGACTAACAAATTTGGAATCATCTGAGAAAACTTTAAACTCATCTGTCATTGTTTTTTTCCCCAGTGGCAGCTAAAGATTGCATTCATGGGCTTCTGCCAGAATAAACAGTCTGAATCTTCAGTGGGATCTCTGAAACCCAACTCCCAGTCATTTCTAAAGGATGTGTCAAGGCGGGGCATCTTTAGTTTGCCCTTTACAGAAATAGCTTCTGTCAGTTCTCTAGAACAGATCCCTCTCATGGTGCATTGTGGAGCCCACTCAACTCAGAATATGCAATGTATTTTTCATTTCTGAGCTTTTAATTGATGTGGGGAAACAAGAATTACCACTGATGCTCCATAATGGTTATGTTTTAAAGCATTCATTAGATTGGAGGTCATATGAAACCAACTTTTACTATTTTCATTGGTACTTGGGGAAAATGGTTTTACAAAGCTTTCGGGATGGAAAAGGGCACTAGAACGTCACAAATGCAAACACTAGTAACCGTTACGAGCAAGCATTAATCTACTTTATGTATAAAGCTGTTATTTTAGGAGGGATTTGATGTGACACTTAATGTCTTCTGAATTGTGGCATTTTAGAGCAGGAATGGCCTGATGGGGCATTAAGTGAAATTCCTTCATTTTACAGATTTAAAAAACTGATTCAGAGAAAGTAGGTGCTGCTAGGCAATGTCAAAGGTGGGACAGGGATTCAGGGCTCCTGGCTTCCTGCCCTCACAGAGCAATTTCTAAATGGTTTTTACATAAAATATAATTTTAGAAGAGTTTCTTTGATACACTTAAACTTAATAAATTTCAGAGTCTTAAAACTTCCATTGGAATATTGTATTGTATGAGGTGTGATACCAGGCAGTTAAAACACAGTCTAGTAGGGGCACCTGGCTGGCTCAGTGGGTAGAGCATGTGACGCTTTATCTCAGGATCATGAGTTCAAGCCCCATGTTGGACATAGAGCTTACATTAAAAAAAAAAAAATACATTACAACATATATTACTTACTGTCTAACCAAAGATTAGAAAATTTTGACACCTTTAACTACACACACACAAATAGCACCGTAGTAGAAAATAAAGACTCTGGAATCAAGCAAACCTACACCCCTCCTGGGATTGGTGGTGTTTCGTCAGGTAATTATGTAAACTTTTAAAAGTCTGAGTTTCACGTTTGTAAAATGAGGAAAGTAAAACTACTCTTAGGCTGACTGTGAGGAAGAAAATGGATAGTATGTTAAGTGTTCAGCACATTGTCATCTAATAAGCTTTCAGTAAATGTTAGTAGCCAACAATATGTACAAAATGTTGAACAATGAGGGAACTTAAGAAAAGCTAGGTGTGCTTCATCATTTTTTTTTAAAGATTTTTATTTATTTTTCAGAGAGAGAGAGAGAGAAAGTACAAGTAGGAGGGAGGGGCAGTCAGAGGGAGAAGCAGACTCCCCGCTGAGCTGGGAGCCCGATGCGGCACTCGATCCCAGGACCCTGGGGTCATGACCTGAGCTGAAGGCAGATGCTTAACCAACTGAACCGCCCAGGTGTCCCCGTGCTTCCTCATCTTGACCTCCATACTGATCCTAAGCATTGTGTAGGCTGACTATCTCTGGTTTGGGGACTGGGTCTGCACCGAGGAAGTGGCATAGTTTTATTAATTTGGTGGTGGGGGGGGGGGCGGAAAGGCTTTTAGGTAGAAGGAAAAAACATGTCAAGGAGCCTGGAAGGTTGGGGAGCCAGACAGCCTGTTGAATAGCCTTGTCCTGGGCTGAAGGTGAGCAGAAGCCACCTGCGTTGCACGTGATCAGTGTAAATGAGGACACTTAACCATATTAGTTTGTACCAGGTGAGCAGTGACCCTCCGGTCAACTGGGAGAAAGCTGGTGGATGAGAAGCTTTGGCGATAGGCATCCATGTGTCATGGTCTGAATTCTGAGGCTGGGGGGCGGGGGGTGTGTGAGTATGAAGGGAAGAGGAGCCAGACTGACTGGAATCTGGAAAGGTCTACTGGCCAGACAACTGTTTGTCTGGGCACATATCTGGGAGCCAAGACCAGAAGCTTGGGATGAGTCAGAGTGGGCCTGGATACCACGGGTGCAGGCTGTCCCAGAGGTTGTGCCAGGGGCCCGTACACGTCAGGCTGCCCAGACAACCCCAGACAAAGGACGGGTCCAAGACCCATGATAGGGTTGGCCAGAAATAAATCCAAGGAATTGGTTGAAAACTGGAGGGAGTGAAGAGAGGAAGTCCCAGACCAGACCAAGGCAGGGACAGATTTAGAGGGAGGGGATGAAGACGTGTTGCTTCTACTGTCATCTGTCCCCAGATGCTCCCTGTGCTGAGTTGGTGCCCTTAGGCCTGAAAATTGATGCAAATGGCTTCTGACAAAAGGAAAAGGAGCAGAGTGAGCAGGGAAAAAAAAAAAGGGCATTGCTTTTGTGAGGGTGGAAACCCGAGTTGGCCAGCAGAGAGGAGTCTGACAAAGGCTAATTTGCAGAAGTTTCTACAAGTCAGAGGCTGGGGCAGGAGTGGTCTTTCTTTGTAGGCTCCGCTTTATCTGCTGACACTTAAATGTTGCTTTTCCTCAGGGTTCTGTCATAGACCTGCTTCTCTTCCCACCTGTATCAGCCAGAGTTGGCTTGGTTTTGCTGCAATAACCCACGATCTCCAGATCTCAGTGACTTATAACAATAAACATTTATCATTATCACTTAGTTCCTTGTAATGTTTATTCTGAGACCCAGGCTCACTGAGTGGCCTCTGTCTGAAATGTTGCTGCTTGTCATAGCAGATGGAAATGAGACCGTGGAGAACCTTCTGGCCTCAGAGCTTCTGCACAAAAGGGAGGTGACCCATGTCATTTCCCTTTGCATGTCATTGGTCAAAACAAGTAACATGACCAAACATGACATCAACAAGGTGTTTAAATCTCCTTGTTCCCCAGGGAGGGGCAATGAAGCTTTGTAACGGTAATATAGTCCACCCCATGATTGTACTAACTCCAGGGTCATCTCAGCTATTCCTGTGGTCTCAGTGACTGTCCATATGATCCTAGATCCCATCCTTTACCTCAGACCTCTGCCCTGAAAGCACACCCACATATACGGCTGGGGTTAGGCAGTTGTCCTTGGTCACTTTAAACTGAGCATGACCAACTGAAGCCATTTCCTCTTTAGCATTTCATTTCTTTTTTTTTTTTTTTAAGATTTATTTATTTACTTGAGGGGCGCCTGGGTGGCTCAGTCGTTAAGCGTCTGCCTTTGGCTCAGGTCATGATCCCGGGGTCCTGGGATCGAGCCCCGCATTGGGCTCCCTGCTCGGGCGGGAAGCCTGCTTCTCCCTCTCCCACTCCCCCTGCTTGTGTTCCTGCTGTCGCTCTCTCTCTCTCTGTCAAATAAATAAATAAAATCTTAAAAAAAAAAAGATTTATTTATTTACTTGGGAGGGGAGGGGCAGAGGGAGAGGGAGAGAATCTCAGGCAGACTCCCTGCTGAGGGCAGAACCCGACACAGAACTGGATCCCACGACCCTGAGATCATGACCTGAGCTGAAACCAAGAGTTGGATACTTAACCGACTGAGCCACTTGGGCGTACCTAGCATTTCATTTCTTTTTGATTAAAGACCCACTGTCCACCTGGCTATCCAAATCAGACACCTGGGTGTTGTCTCTGAGTTCTCGCCCTCCTTGTTCACCCCGTATCCAGCCCGACCAGAAAGTCTTGATGGTAAGCAATAAGTGTCTCTCCAATACTTCTGCTTCTTTTCATCTCTCCTGCCCCTCCTAGTTCAGGATATAGTCTTTCTATTCTGGACTACTTTGGTGAGCTCTTAAACAATCTCAAGGCCTCCGTGTTTCCCCTCTCCAGTTCATTCCACCCATGCATCCAAGTGATCGTTCTGAGTTACAGATCTGACGACACAGCCTTCTGTGGCCCCCTGTGTGAGCTCTTGCATGGCTTCTGATGGAGAAGAAAGCTGTGGAATGCTACTGTGATTCTTCATCTGCCTCTGCGGTCTCCTCTAAACCATTATTCCACCCCTCACGCCAGCTTACCTTTCATGCCCCTGCCATAGTGAGCCCCTTCCTTTTTCTCGAATGCGCTGTGCTCTCTCTTACTTCTAGAATACCGTGTGTGTTGTCCTGCCGACTGTTACACTCTGTATCCTCTTCAGCTGGATAACTATAGCTCATCCCTCAGATCCCACCTTAAACATCACTCTCCCCCAGGAAGCCTTCTCTGGCTCCTTCCTAAACTAGGTAAGATGTTTCTATTACGTATTTCCGGGTCGCCATACTTCCTTTCCTGTGGCACAGATCACGTGCTGACGGCTTACTTAATTGTCTGTTGTCTGTCTTTGCTGCTACACGGTGGTCTCTTTGGGGTCAGTGACTAGTTCAACATTACATCTCCAGCTCCTTGCAGACTTAAATGGTCCAGGGGCTAGTAAGTGTTTATGGTGCGAGGGTGAAGGGCCATTCTTGGTGTAGAACAGTAGGGTTTGTCCTGAACTCAAGGACAAGGCCAGAAAGACATGAAAAGGTCCTGGCTTCCTTCATGTCAAGGTGAGCTGAGGAAGACTAGCTGGCTGAGGGCCAGAGGGATAGTATCAAAGTAAAACAGACCTCCGGAGAAAGGTAAAGGAAGGCAGGGTCGGGAAGAAGTGAGATCCACTGGGATATAAGCTTCTCAAGGGAATGAATTTTTGTTTTGTTCACTGCAAAATCCCTGTGCTTAGAACAGTGTTCAGTATATATTAACCAGTTAATAATCACTTTATTGAATGAATGAATGAATGAATGAATGAACAAATTGTGGGTCAGGCTTCCAGAACCAATCCTGGCTGATGGAAGCAGAAGAAGGATTTATAGAAGGATAGAGGGTCATTCACAGAATCAACATAAAGACCAGAGAATCAAGCCCTGAAAATGAACAGCCACCAAGAGCTGGGGAGCAGGTGTGACTATGGCCAAGGTGACATCACAGAAAGACCCACTGAGGGACCACCACTGCCAGGCACTGCTGTCCCCAGCGGGGACACCGGTCATTAGCTGCTGTGACACGGGACTCTAACGCACTGCCCTCCTGTGAGTCTGGTCTCACTGACCCCGTGACCTGACTTGACTCCTTCAAGATTAAAAGCCCCAGACAGGAATACCTGACTGAACCAAGGTTGACTGCCTGCTCAGTAGCTGCCAGAAAGAGGAAGAGAGTACATATTTGTCCCCCGTCAGCAGAGGGGGCCATGCCACCACTTGTTTGAGATTCCTCCCTGAGGAAGGCAGGCAGTGCAGGTCAGCCCCCAAAAGCTCTACCTGTCCACTGTGGGGCGACCGGACAGAAAAGTGGAGAACCAAGGAAAGTATTGTCTCATTTAAATTATTTTATCACAGGGGTGCCTGAGTGGCTCAGTCGGTTGAGCTTCTGCTTTCGGCTCAAGTCGTAATCCTGGGGTCCTGGGATTGAGTCCCGCATCAGGCTCCCTGCTTAGTGGGGAGCCTGCTTCTCCCTCTCCTGCTCCCCCTGCTTGTGCATCTGCTCTCTCTCTCTCTTTCTCTGTCAAATAAATAAAATCTTTAAAAAATCAATTATTTTATCATAAACACTATTAAAAACACCATCAGTTCAGAAGTTTGTAAAGTATAAAATGTAAGTTTTCTCCCTACTTCCGAAACCCCATATCACCACAAGAAATAACCCCAGTTGTCAGCTTGGAATATGTTCTTACACACTTCTTCAAGAAACCTCTTGGAGAATTGTTTCTTAAACTGCACAGGGCTGGACTTCATAGCTATTATCAAGTGTTTGTAATTTACACATAGGGCTTATTATCTGGTATTTCTTACTTGGGAATCAAGTGGTTGCTTGGAATCTCAAGCCTGGTGATGGCATCTGTCGTTTTGATGGGTGAGCACAATTTGCGTTCGGTTGGAGGAAAGGTACTCGTTCTTCCTTAATTGATCTGAGTTGCCAACGAGACGGCTTCCTATTCAGGAGGTCTCCTGTGGAGAGCTCTTTTCTTCTTAAAAAGCAAAAATTGTCTGAAATAATGCTTTGCTGGAGTTTTCAAGAAATACAGTTCTAGAGTGAACCCATCCTTGACCAACCTTCAGGGAGGTTGTTCTGGGTGCACCGCTGTTACTTTTCCTTGTTGTGCTGGTGGCTGGCTGCTTTGTTGGGTCTGGGAAGCAGAGCTCAGGTGGCCCATGGGGCAGGACAGTGCAAACAGAAGAGGCGTTTGTTCGAGACCATTTCACACAAAGAACAGAGGGTTGCTCAAAGAAGCAAGTTGAATTTTAACAAAGCAGAACTAGCTGTTAAAGATCAATATTCTTTTTTTTTTTTTTTAAGATTTTATTTATTTATTTGACAGAGAGAGAGAGGGAACACAAGCAGGCGGAATGGCAGAGGGAGAAGCAGGTTTCCCGCTGTGCAGGGAGCCCGACGCGGGGCTCGATCCCAGGACCCTGGGATCACAACCTGAGCCCAGGGCAGCTGCTTAACCGACTGGAGCCACCCAGGTGCCCCAAAGATCAATATTCTTAAGATATGTGACCAACCATATGTTAAAGCTGTAAACTGAATACTATACTGAAGGGAGGTTGGATAAATGTGTCTCAGGTTGTTACATGGCTGACCCAGATGGGTCATGATATTAGCCCCAAAATAAGTATCCAGTGTAGCCTTTCATTCCAGCCTGTTTTGCTCTGTGGTCACATGACCAGGTTTCTGTCGTTGAAAGATGCTGCCTACGTAGTTTGTGAGTGGTACCATGTGCTGCTTCTTTATCAAATATTTCTACACGGAACGGAGCAGATATGTTAAGATTTAGAGGAGACATCAGGATGCCCATATAAAATCTTTATACTCATGCTATATTAGTACCGAAACTGCTCTAGCAGTTCTGTTTTACACTCAGGATAAATTGTAGGTCTTTTTGATAGAATCTAATAAGCAGATATGGGTTGAAATTTTTTTTTAAAGATTTTTTATTTATTTGACAGAGAGCAAGTGATAGAGCACAAGCAGAGGGAGAGGGAGAAGCAGACCCCCCCCCCCCAGCTGAGCAGGGAGCCCGACGCAGGGCTCGATCCCAGGACGCTGGGATCATGACCTGAGCTGAAGGCAGATGCTTAATTGACTGAGCCACCCAGGCACCCATAGGTTGAAATTTTTAAATGTGGATTAATTGAGATAATTCCAGTTAGCAATCTCAGCCAAAATAGAAGTCAGCTTTTTATGGACAATTTGTGGACATTTTGATAACAGAGAAGGGTCTTCATTTAAAAATCTCATTTTACAAGGGGCGCCTGGGTGGCTCAGTTAAGTGTCCGACTCTTGATTTCAGCTCAGGTCATGATCTCAGGGTCATGAGATCGAGCCCTGCATTGGGCTCCGCACTCAGCGTGGAGTCTGCTTGAGGATTCTCTCTCCCTATCCCTCTGTCCCTCCCCCCACTCATGCGTGTACACACTCTCTCTCTCTCTCAAATAAATAAATAAATCTTTAAAAAATATATATCATATTACAAGTAATTATAGCAAAGCAGTGGTACATATGACAGAAAGCCATCATATTTTACAAAGAAACACTGGCTCTTTAAAAAAAAAAAGGTACTAGTTCAAGTGGGAACATTTAAAAAGAGGTGAAAGCAATGAACTTTCATGTTTTAATTGGAGTTAAATTTGCCCTTGCCTTGGTGTCTTGTCTGTTACACAAACAATCCTCGGTAGACAAGACATGTTGGAAAACTCAGTATCACATGCATCTGTTAAAATGCCACCCTTGTTTTGTCTGAGCAGGAAGTGAACAGTTCTGTCGTGTCGCCAGGGAGAGGCTAGACTGTGACCAGGGCATTGAAAGGTCAGCAGCTACCCAAGGAAAAGAATCCGAGGCATCAGCTGCAGAAAAAGGAAGCTGGACAGTGGTGGCCACAGTGACAAGAAGTGGGAGCTGTGGTGGTGGCAGCAGGGCTTGGAGGCGCCTGAAGAGGGTGTTTGGGAGGGCAGTTCGTGGCGATGCTGAGTCTGCTTTCCTTTTCAGTCTGTGGGCCATGAGCCAGGTGCTCTCCTGAGCTTTACAGACTGTTCTACGTGGAAATGAAATACATGTTCACATGAGTCTTATCACCAGGGCTCCTAGCAGCTTTATCCGTTAGAGCCCCAAATGGAAAACAGCCCAGAAACTGAAAACAACCCAGATGGCCATCAACAGGTGGCAAGTTGAGTGCTTCTCACCAGTAAAAAGGATGCACCTCGCGATGTGGAAAATGTCAGAATCATTATGCTGAATGAAACAAGTCCCCACCCCCAATAAAAAGGGTACATGCTATATAATTCCATTTATAGAAAACTCTAGAAAATGCCAGCTAATCTTCAGTGGAGAAAACAGATCAGTAGTTGTTGGCAGATGGGGTGGAGGAAGGGACGGATTGATTGCAAGGGGACACGTGGACTTTTGGGGGCTATGGAAATGTTTTGTAAGTTGTGCTGGTTTCGCAGATGTGTTCATATGTCAAAACACGTCAGATCGTAGACTTTAAATATATGCAGCATTTATTGTAAATAAACGTTCAACAAAAACCTCCAAAAAAAAAGAGTAGGGCCCGTGAGATGGTAAGTGCTCAGTTAAGTGTCTGTTAATAAGAGTAATAACAATACAAGGTAGGCACTATTATTGTCTGTTTTATAGATGAGGAAACTGAAGCCTAGAGAGGTGAAGTAACTTGCCCAAGGTCACACAGCCAACTGGTAGTATGGCCAGAATGCGGTCACACTACAAGACCTGAACCCCCCAGTGTGAAGACAGAGCCAGAAGCAGGAGCGGGCCCAGAAGGAAGACCGTAAGAGGCAACCTGCCAGGGAGACCGCGAGGGCGAAGGAAGGGCAATGAGCAGGGGAAGAGCACCCATGGAGAACATTTTGTGGGCACATTCTTTATGGAGTACAGGAGCCCGACTCTTCTCATTCAGTTTTGGATTCACATCCCACAAAATTCACCGTGTCAAGTATGCAATCCAGTGGTTTTTGGTATATTCACAGGGTTGTGCAATCGTCACAAGCGAATTTTATAACAATTTTGGCACTCCCAAAAGAGATGCTGTACTTATCAGCTGTCACTCTCCATCTTCCCCTTCATCCACTCAATCTCCCCAGCACTAGAAACCTCTCATCTACGTCCTGTCCCTATAGATATTTCACATCCGTGGAATCCTACAACATGTGGCCTTTTGTATGTGGCATCTTTCACTTAGTATAATGTCTGTGAAGTTCATGCGTGTTGTAGCGTGTATCAGTACCTCATTCCTTTTCGTGGCTGAATAACATTCCATTGTCCCAATGGACCACATTTTGTTTATCTGATCAGCAGTTGATGGACACTTGGATTGCTTCCACTTTTTGGTGGCTATGAATAATGCTGCCATTCTCAATCAGTTTTGGTTAAGCAACTGATGGTGATTTTAAGTGGTAAAGGGAGAGGCGGGTATCGGTTGTAGGCAGAATCCTCTCTATTTATTTGCAGGCTTCTAGTTTACCTTACCTTTAACAATATATGTGAGGACTCTTCTGAGAATGAGGCTATAGGTTACATGATAGTGTTTCCTAGCACTAATGTTTAGGAAAATTATTTACAAAATAACTGAAAACGTTTATCGAGCCCTTTTAAATTTTTTGAGGGTATTTTCCAGTATAATTTTACACTAATCTCTGTGCTAAATATGATTATTATTTTTTGTGCTAGAAGAGGCTTTGAGGCCCAGAGAGGTGGGACGTAGCCCATGCTGTTGCTGCCTGGCGGGTGGCCCTTGACCGCCCTCCGAGCTCACCTACAGCTCCGTGCAGGGAGCTTCTCACTTTAGCCACCACATCTCTCTGCTTCTCAGCCCCAGGCTTTCTCAGGAGCCCCAGGGGTGAGCTCAGAGTGCCTGAGGACAGCCTGGCAGTTTTGGGGATCTAATGACCCCAGGGCAACCTGAAACTAATAAGGTAAATCAGTATTCAGCTTCCGTCTCTTCTCTCGGATGTTTGCTGACATCTGGGGTCAGCAAACTCCTTCTCTTAAGGGCCAGATAGTAAATGTTTTCGACCTTCCAGGCCCCGCGATCTCTGTTGCTGCTATTCGAATCTGCCCCTTCCGCAGGAGAGCAGCCTCAGACCCTGTGAAGGGAATGAGCTGGGCTAGGTGCCAGAAAGTTCGACTTTCTTTACAGGAAGAGGTAGTGGGTCGGCTTTGACCTGGTGGCTGCAGTGTGCTCACCCCTGTTCTCCGGGATTCCTCTGATTCCCCAGTGGAGTTGAACCCCAGTGGCCCCCAGAGGTAACCCGTTCATGACCACACAGTCTGGGGCTTTTCTTTCTTTCCTGTGTTGTCACTTGAGCTTACGGGGGTTTCTAGCCTGCCCCCAATTCCTTTCCTCGGGGCCCGTTTTTGCGGGGAACCGAATTGAGAAGCCAGGACGATGCTATTCAATACAATCTTACTTACGACAGGCTAACCATGGGAAGAGGTCACAGGCTCTGCAGTGAGTCTGAGCTGCTCTTCTGCTCCTGAATGGCCCTGGGTGAATGACGTCACCCCTTTGTGCCTCAGTTCCTTCATCTGTAAGGTGGGTATCATCACAGAACCTGCCACAAAGTATTGTTAAGAAGATTTTATGTTAATCTTTGGGTAGAGGGCCTAATATAGTGGATTTAGACATCATAAAGCATAGTGACTTTTGCACAGGTGATAAAGTTTTCTTTTTTTGACTCATGGAGAAGTGCTTTGATGGTCTCTTTGCAGGAAAACTTTGTACTGAATTGACAGAATTTTGTTATTTATTATAAGTGAGAAATAGAAATGACTGACCGATAGTATGCATTTTTAACCCAGTTTAGACCGTGCTTATTTGAAAATCTGTTGCCTTTCAGTGTTTAAACAACACAAAGCACAAAGAGTTTTTATCCGAATATCTGTTCAGTAAAACACTTAGAATCTATGAAGTGGTGATAGTATTTGTCCAGGAGACTAAAACACTGATGATCTAGAAAGGGGTCCCAGTCTTTGCTGTGAGGAGGAAGTCGTTAAGAGGTTTAGGTTTTAGAAAATTATCCTGAAGTTCGGTTGATAATGGACATGGGTTTTTCCCATGGCCCCTGCTCTGTGAGTGTGGAACCAATCTACAAATTAATGCCTACGAGTCCTCAGGCTATAAAGAAGCCTTTCCCTTGATTGTAATAACTCACGATTACCATGGGAGACTTTGCAAGGAGATGAATGCGAAGGTGGGGCAGACCCACCTAGAGAGCAGCCCCGAGCTACCGGTGCTGGCAAAGTGGAGACCACAGAGCCCAAGGGCCTCCCATGCACACCAGTGGCCTCGAGATGGCTTATCCTGCATCTTCACACACTGTTCTTTGAGATTGGGTTGTGGTCTTCACTCAATCAGTGGATGAGGGCACAGAGTAGTTTTTAGATTTTTAACTTTTACAGTGTATGATTTAAAGTCCTCGTGATTTGGCCGATATTCTTGGGCAGTCATTGGAAGAATGTGAATTAAAACCTCCATATCTGGAGTCCTGGTTTTTCCGTCATCTCTCATGTCCTTGTGGTGTGCACAGATAAGGTGATGGTTTTGAGTTGATCCGGGCTGCAGAAAAACTGTGCTAATTTAACAGGGGAAATCAAAGCAGATCCACTCATTTGATTGAGGATGTGCAGTCATCCCTTTGTGCTGATTGGTGTGAGGCGCCTGACAGCCCCAGGGACTTTTACCCACACATGTCCCCATGCCTCTCCCACCCTGGCACTCAGGCACATTTTGCATTCAAATCAGGTGATTTGATGCCTTTCCTGGCAAGTTTACGATGAAAAGTATGAATGCTAAATTTTGGAATAATATTAAAAAAGATACACGGGAATATAGTGTGGTATGAAAAGCATGTTGTTAATTAATGAAATAGAGTCAGGTAGGAATTCCTTAGATAAGAGAGGGATAGTGCTTTTAATCTGGGAGTGATCATGAAGAATTCTTCGGAGTATGTTTTTAAGCTAATACATATTAATATCAGACTTTTAAAAAAAGTGTCAGAATGCTATGTGCAATTAAGGCTTAATCAAGGTGTGTGCCTGTCATTACCGGCAACAGAACACTGCTTACGTGATTTTTTTTTTTTTTTTAAGATTTTATTTATTCATTTGAGACAGAGAGATACAGAGAGAGAGAGCATGAGCAGGGGGAGAGGCAGAAGCAGGCTCCCTGCTGAGCCAGGAGCCCGATACGGGTTCCATCCCAGGACCCCGGGACTGTGACCTGAGCGGAAGGCAGACACTTACCCGACTGAGCCACCCAGGTAACCCGCTTAGGTAGTTTTAAATTCTCACGTTATATAATATGATATATCAAACCAGTTATATAGTATGATATATCAAATCTACTACTTTGCCATTAAGTTTGGAACATACCAGTTATATAATATGATATATCAAATCTACTACTTTGCCATTAAGTTTGAGATCTTTCCAAATCATTTTACCTATTAAACATGTCCTTTCGTTGCTTAATAATGACTTGGATAAAAGACTGTAGAGAAACATAGTGGCAAGTAAGTGCAAATAAGTTAAAACGGCTGAGAAAAGTGACCAAGGCTGATGTGTAGAGAATCCTGGTAAAATCTACGGAAGCTCCTTCAAGAGAGGGGTGAGCATGAGTCAAGTCTGGGAAACTGTGTATATTGAGTAGTTTGGATGGTGGGGCGCCTGGGTGGCTCAGTCGGTTAAGCATCTGTCTTCGGCTCAGGTCATGATCCCAGGGTCCTGGGATCGAGCCCCGCGTCGGGCTCCCTGCTCCGCGGGAAGCCTGCTTCTCCCTCTCCCGCTCCCTCTGCTTGTGTTCCCTTTCTCTCTGTGTCTCTCTCTGTCAAATAAATAAATAAAATCTTAAAAAAAAAAAAAAAAAGACGTTCCAGAGTGGCTGGATCGATATCACCAGTAATCCAGGTTGTCATCTCATGATACCCTATGTTGATTGTGACCTCCTGGTCCCAAGATGGCTGCTGTCGCTCCTTGTACAAGTGAGTTCCAAGCAGAAAGGATGAGGCTTGCTTCTTCTAATATGACTGTTAGCCAAGCTGGGTCACATGTTGATTTGTAGACTAATCACTTGGGAAGAGGAAGAGTATAAACATGACTAATTTATACCGTTCATTCATTTAGTAAAAAAAATCATAATAATTCAAAATAAAGGATTGCATACTATATGCCAACTCATGAGCATCCTTGGGACTAAAGCCTGAGATCAGGGGTCTCTGTTTATTAATTGTACAAAATTAGGGTTCTGTTAGTAAAGAGGAGTGGGGGAATCGTCTTAGTCAGGAATCATTATCTACCCCAGGTAGGTGAGGCCAGACGTCGAAGAGTCTTGGGAGCCGTGCCAAGACTGGACTTGATCTAGTTGTCATGAGAGAATCAAGGCAGTGATATAATCAGATCTGTGTTTTGAGGAGTAAATCTAGTTCTGTGGAGGACGGGCCGGGATCAGTAAGGAGATGTATGTGGTCGTTCAGGGGAGAGATGACTAGGTTTACCCAGGACAGTGGCAGGTGGACTGGAGAGAAGAGGATGCATTTGGAAGGCTGCTTTGAGACATAAGTCATTACCTGGTGATGCTGCATGTGAGTGGTGAGGAAGGGAGAGGACTCGTAAGACGTTTGTGGGCTAACTTACTCATCTGTCTAACACTAGATGCTGTTAAAAAAAAAATTCTATGTAGGTAACATACATGCTCACAGGATACAAAGCTCTGTAGCCTGCACTTTCCACTTTCTGCATCACAAACTGATTTCTCTATCAGTACATATAGAACTCTTTCATCCCTGCGAGTTAAAAGCTATTTATAATCTGATAAATTTAAGAGACTGTAACAAGCAGGGGCGCCGGGGTGGCTCAGTAGGTTAAACGTCTGCCTTCGGCTCAGGTCATGATCGAGCCCCACGTCAGGCTCCCTGCTCGGCGGGGAGTCTGCTTCTCCCTCTGCGTCTGCCCCCGCCTTGTGCTCTCACTCTCTCTCTCTCAAATAAATAAATAAAAGTCTTAAAATAAGAGAGAGACTGTAACAAGTAAGAAAGGAATCTCTGTCTCCATCTTGTTTCTGAAACATGCCTCTCCCAATTTCTTTCCTAAGGTAATACAGACATACTTAGAGATTCCTATACATGTATATGTCTCTCTTTTCCTCTCTCATAATCATGCTATTCTCATGTCTTCTTGTGCGGTTTCCATTTTACTCTTTTTTTTTTTTTAAAGATTCCATCTATTTATTTGACAGAGAGAAACAGCGAGAGAGGGAACACAAGCAGGGGGAGTGGGAGAGGGAGAAACAAGCTTCCCACAGAGCAGGGAGCCCGATGTGGGGCTCGATCCCAGGACCCTGGGATCATGACCTGAGCCAAAGGCAGACACTTGAACGAGCCACCCAGGCGCCCCTCCATTTTACTCTTTTCCACAAAAATCCTTGCCCTTTATTTATCATGAGTGGCCTGTGCTCCAAGAATAACCACTGTTAATCATACTTTATCTCAAAGTGTACACCTTCCATTTTTCCATTTATATATATAGATTGTAATCTAGACAGTCTGCTTCTGATTAACTTCTAACATACTATGGCGTAAAGATTTTTATTTTGTGTGTTGTCTGTCTCTCTCTCTCTCCACTAGGATGTAAGTTTCGTGAGGGCAGGTATTTGTGTTCATTTTGTTAGCAGACCTATCCCCACAGTCTACCTAGTATCTGGCCCCAGATAGGTGCTTAGTAAATATTAGTGGACAAAAGATTGAATTTCCAGTAGATTAGCCTCATTGTGCTTTGCTTTAATACATTTAAAATCTCCGAATGGCTTTTTCCTGGACCTCCATTCTGTATCTTCCCTGCTGGACCTCATATGGTATGCTCAAGGGTGTGCACTGATTTTAATAAGAATCTAAAGGAGAGGGGAGTACAGTAATAAGCCCCCCCAGAGCAGTCACTTGATTCATGCCATGGTGGAACATGAAGATTGTTATCTGGTCTCTGGGGTTATCTGTGCTGATGCCCCTCCCTCTCACTGCCCCCCCCCCACTTTCATGAAGCCTCCCGCTGACTGGGTCAGCATTTAGACTCCCTTCATGTGTTGGGAGAACATAAGCAGCAGATGGGTTTGTGAACTATCCATGGCCACAAACTCAAGATGGCAGGCACATCCCTTCCTTTCCACAGGAAGAAAAGACACGAATATATGTGATACGTGATATGACACAATGCTTTTATCCCTCACCGTCTTATCACCATTAAAGGAATAAGTAATATTATCCTTTTAGAGATGAGGAAATTTAGCTCATCACAAGAATACAGACTAAAAGGAGAGAGTTGAGATCCCAACATAGCCTCTCTGACTCCAAATTTCAATTTTTTTTTTTACCCTTTACTGCTTTTTCGTAAAAGTTCAGAACAGATTGTTTGATATTTTTCTTTTCCTTCGTCATTACTTTTAAAAAGGTCACTTCTGACATTTGATTTACATTTCCGGCAAGCTACATATCCTCTCTTCCTCCCTCCCTCCTTTTTTATTTCTTGCATTTCTTATGCAACAGATGATACTTTTCCATGATGTCCTGTAGATGATATGTTTTATTGAAGACGCCAGACAAAAAAATTATAAGTAGTCACTTGTGGAATCCTACACTGGCAGTGATTTCAGCTTTAGTTCTGTGGTTTTAAAAATGCTATTTTTGCTGATCTGTACTCAGAGCTGTGGAAACAGATGGCCGCATTTGCTGGATTTGCTAGTTTTGTGCCCCTTTTCCCATATACATTTATGGTGACCAAGTTTACTTTTAAAAACATATGCTAAGAATAATGACATATTTTTCAGATTGAAGTTGTCTAGGAAAAATGTATGCTTAAGAAAGAGTCTATAAGATCATGGGGCGGCTGGCTGGCTCAGTCAGAGGAGCATTTGACTCTTGATCTTGGGGTCATGAGTTCAAGCCCCATTAGGCATAGAGCTTATTACTTAAGAAAAAAAAGTCTGTAAGATCAACGTAGCAGATTTGTCTCCTAGAAAACCCATTCTCTGACCTGTCTACCTTCCAAGCCCAACCCATAAATGCCAAACTCCTTAGCTCGACAGTCAAGTGCCTTGACCATGATGATTTTTCATACTTTTCTAACTCCATGATTTTGTACCCTATTCTCCAACAAAATGAGACTGTTTACTCTCCTTTTTTTTTAAAGATTTAATTTAATTTATTTTTTTAAAGATTTTATTTTTAAGTAATCTCTACACCCAATATGTTGCTTGAACCTACAATCCCAAGATCAAGAGTCACATGCTCCACCGACTGAGCCAGCCAGGCACCCTGTTTACTCTCCTGAAATAGCTAAGCTTTCCCCTTTTTTGCTCATTCCTATTTCTTTTACCCAGAGAGGTTCTTCTCTTCCATAATCTACAAGAAGCATTCCATCTCTCTCAGCTCAAATGCCACTTCCTCCAGAAGGCTTTCCTGGATTGGATTTGCTTTCACACCTCTACACCCCACTAGTGTTTGTTTATCCCTTCTTTAGCCCACTTCAACTACATCTTTTACCTTATTTCTGCCCAGATTCAGAGTACCATTTTAAGACTATTTATTTAAAAGATGAATGTGTCTGGGCGCCTGGGTGGCTCAGTCATTAAGCGTCTGCCTTCAGCTCAGGTCATGATCTCAGGGTCCTGGGATCGAGCCCCACATCGGGCTCCCTGCTCGGCGGGGAGTCTGCTTCTCCCTCTCCCTCTGCCTCTTCCCTCTGCTTGTGCACTCTTTCCCTCTCGCTCAAATAAATAAATAAAATCTTAAAAAATAAATAAATAAAGGATGAATGTGTCAAAATGCTTTGAAAGATGGCAATTAGCAATAGTTTGCACTAATGGTATAATGGGGCAAGGTTGCTGACAGGTTGCTACAGATTTGTTTTTGAAGAAGAAAAGCAGTTCATTGAGTGCCTGCAGCTTGGCATGCAGAATCTATTTCACCAGTCTTCCTACTCTCTAGTGCCTTCCACCCAGCATTTCACACATTTGGATTGTCTGCCTGACCCCTAATGGTAACTGAGTTCACAGGCTCGGTGTAGCAGTTAATCACATGATACACCAGATCCAAATCCTGGCTCGGTCACTTACTGGCTAGCGGTCTCAGGTTAGGAGTAAGAGTTCTGATAATACCTGTGAATGCCTGTCTTTGAGGTGGGCCTTTTGCAAATAGAATTTTTTCTTCTGAATATGAACTCAAATGCAGACACACACTTGGCCATGGGTTAAAGAGTCCTGGAATGGGGACACCTGGGTGGCTCAATTGGTTAAGCATCTGCCTTTGACTCGGGTCATGATCCCAGGGTCCTGGGATCAAGCCCGGAGTAGGGCTCTCTGCTCGGCAGGGAGCCTGCTTCTCCCTCTTCTGCCCGCTGCTCCCCCTGCTTATGCTCAATCTCTCTCTGTGTCAGATAAATAAAACCTTTAAAAAAAAAAAAAGAGTCCTGGAATGAATTGGAGAACAAGTATATTTATCTCGGTGCTGAAAGGACTCTCAGTAAAACTGCCTTCAACTTAGAAGCAGAAGTGGCCCTTTACTGCCGTGCATCAAGATGCTGGACTAGGTTGGAGTAGGGTTGGCGAATGTCTGCAGTTGTTACAACGCTCCGGTACCCTGTGGCCGCGGCCGCGTCATTCATACTCACATTGCCCAGGGCAGGACTGCGGAGCCCAGACAGATCCTTGTGCCTCTACTCACCACGGCATGCTGCATTTCTCCTGCCAACGGACCGGAGCGGGTAGAAGAGATAAGTCAGGGTGAGGTCTGTTTGGCATCTTGCAGTTGCTTTGGGGTAACTTTGGGGAGCTGCTTTAGTCACAAGTGGAGGACTTGATTTTACTAAAGGTTAGTAGGAAGTGAAATCATGTCTGCCAAAGTACGTTATAAATTAGGAAATGCTATGGAGGCAGCTGCTGTTTCTTTTTGGGTTGCTCTGCACTTGATCTAAGTGGTTTTTGATCGTTTCATGGTTTTTGATCGTTTCAAAATGCCTGAAAAATCACACTCTAGGCATGTTAAGTCTGTCATTACAGCAATGATTTCTGTGATAGTTAACATTCTATTTACATATGAAGTGGGTTGTGTTCCTTCTTATCCTCCCTCTGCCGTCCCCTGGTTCCACACTCCTTCTATGCTAAGGCTCCCGCTTTTTGAAATATGTGAACAAGATTTGCTCCCATAGAGAAAACAGGAGACAGGAAATAGCAAAGGATAAAGGAACAGAGGCCAGGGTCAGGTCAAGAGCTTCCCACGTCTTCTCCCCAGTCTAGCAGGAACCAGATGAAAGCCTTGAGGAGGTCCTGGAAGCAAAAGGCGATAATTCAGAGAAGATTGAGGGTTAAGTGGAATATGCTGAAAAAATAGGAAACACATTTGCAGCGTGGACTAACACTGATTATCTTAAAATGTCTGAATGGTTAGGGCGCCTGGGTGGCTCAGTCGGTTAAGCATCTGACTCTTGATTTTGGCTCGGGTCATGAGCTCAGGGTCGTGAGATGGAGCCCTGCACCGGGCTCCGCGCTGAGTGTGGACTCTGCTTAAGATTCTCCCTCTCTCTCTGCCCCCACTTCTAAAGAAATGTCTGAATGGTTAAATAATATTCATGAACTCTCATTTTGCAGCTTAGAACTAACATCTTACAGTTTCAAGCTGTAAGCATTGGCAGAACTGACAGCTTACAGCTTCAAGCCGCTTATGTCCCTGCCTTGGTTTCCGTACAAAGCTCTGACGGAGCCACACATGTCTCATGTCAATCTAGGAGTTGCTGTGCGGTGGCTGAATTCCAGGATTCCGTGAGTTTTCTAGATCGAGAGTTGGTGCTTGTCATACATGTTAGTGGCTTGCTGGTGCTACTGCAAGTGGGTGACAGTCTTGACTCTGAATGTCTTATTCCATAAAAAGCCAGCTGGAGATGCCTTTTTCAGAACCATCTGAGGTAGCCAGAGGTCAAGGATTCCAGATTCCTCTCCCAGTCAAAGGATGCTCTAAGGGACCTCCAGAAAAGATACAAAGTCTCAGTCCCAGGCTGCCTTACTGATCCTTAGAGAAGAGTCATGACCATGTGACCTTCTCTCCCCCTCACACTTCCCACTGGAGAGGGTTTGCTAAGTTTCAAAATTCAGAATTCAAGACAAACCATGAAACATTTGAGAAATAATTCTAGACAGTTCTTTATTCATATATTTTTTAAAACCTAGAGGTCATTCTTGATTCTTCTGTCTCACTTATACCATATCCTCCATCATATCTTCTATTCTATCACAAGCCCTGTTGGTTCTGTTTCCAAAATATGTCTTTAATCCATCAGCTTCTACCTAATTTTCACTCAAGCCCCAGCCTAAGCCAAGCCACCATCACAATAGCCTCCTAAACTGGAGAACTGGTCTCTTGTTCCCATCCTGCCCCCCCAGGATTCCTTTCTCCATGTGGTCGTCAGAGTGACCAGAGTAGAGGATTGAGCCATGTGATTCCTTTCCTTAAACCCTCCAATATTGCCCCAATTACACTGAGGATAAAGTTCAACTCTTAGCACAGCCTCAGGGCCCTGGGTAATCTGCCCCTTGCTTCAATCTCCAGCTTTATCGTGAGCCACTTTCTCCCTCAGTCTCTCTGTTGCATTCACAGATATTTTTTCCCTTCCATTCACAGAGCCTTTGCACATGCTTTTCTCCTGACTTGTGACATCTACCTCCTTCAGATCTCAGTTTTAGCATTAATTGGGGCCTTTATGACTACACATTCTTGCACACAAGGCTTTCTCTCTCACATTACCTTGTTCCTTCATAGCACTTAGTACACTCTGTAATTATGTATTCCACCGGTTTCCTTACTCGCTTAATGTCTGTCTCCTCCTCTAGACCGCGAACCCCATGAGGGACACGGACCATGACTATTTATTGTTCACCATGATAGTCAAGTACTTACTCTGCCCCTGGAGCTGACCCTTTGGTGGGTTCTCTGTATCAGTACTCTTTGTCTTGGATCATGGACCACACAGGTCCATGATGAGTTTCTGTTAGGTGTGGGCATAAGCTTCTTATGCCCATCCATTGCCCTGTTCAGTGGAAGAACAGGATCTCATCTGTGAAGGAGGACATCATTTTGTGTGAATGCTAGGGCCTTGTTCTTCTGTAAGGTTCATATCACTGTGTTTTGAACTCAGGCCAAGCATCACTGGTGTATCCTCTTGCTGGGGTCAGAATCTTAATGTCTTTTTTTTTTTTTTAATTGTTTTTTGAATCTTTGCATCTTAATCCTGCTTTCCTCTACTTATAAACCTTGGGCAAGCTGTTTAACTTCTCAGATTTTACCTCTTGAAGCTGTTGTTAGAGACATCAAATGTGTCTAATTTTTGTTTTAGTGTCTAATGTTTAAATGTCTAATGCTTAAATTTATATGAAATTCTTAGCTTAATGTGTGGTACATAGTAAGCACCTAAATGATATCTGTTAGAGTGGAAGCTCAATAAATATCTATTGAATGACTAAATAAATGAATAACTTAACCTCTCAGACTTTAGGTTCATCACTGGTAAATAAAGGGGTTTAGCTAGATGATAACTTTCTAGTCTAATTGTCTATGGATTTGGTTATGAAGATGTTAATAGTTGTGGTTATGTCCTTATAGATTTCTTTTTCAGGATTGTTCTAAGCAATGATAAAAAGTCAAATTCTAAGCTGAAATAAATCAAATGAATTAAACAAAAAATTGGACAAAAAAGAAAATATTTAACAAATCACCCTAAGTCCAGTGATAAGCTGGTCTTTGGTTTAGTCTGCCTGTGGTCACCACAGGGCTTGTAGCTTCTCTGAGGGTCTTTAACATTTCCAGGACAGTAATTAACCATTTAGTAGAGGTATCTCCTACACTAAATGAACGTGAACTCTTCATTTCAGGTATCTTGTTGCATTTCCCCAAGGGCAGGAGATATGAAACCATTAAGAAAGTATAAACCAGGGGCATCTGGCTGGCTCAGTAGGTAGCACATGCAACTCTTGATCTCACGGTTGTGAGTTCAAGCCCCATGTTGGGCAGAGAGCTTACTTAAAATAAATAAGTAAATAAAATATGTAATAAATTTTTGTAAATCAGTTAAAAAAAAAAAAGACGGCCCAGTAAAAAATGGGCTGACAATGTGAACAGGCAATTTACGGAGGAGGAAACCTGAACAGCCATTTGACCTATGAAAAGATGGGCAACTCACTAGCAACCAGGCAAGGGTAGATTAAAGCAAGAAAATAATATCGTACTCATTAGATTTTTGAAATTTAAGAGCTTGATAACATCAGGACTGGCAAGGATGTGAAGAAGCAGGAACACATGCATGCAGGTGGGAGTATAAATTAGCACAGCGATTCTGCAGAGGAATATGGCCATGTGCGGTAGAGGTGGATACCTGTAATCCAGCAGTTCCATGTCTAGGCATATATTGTGGACATGAGCACAAAGAGGCAAGTAAGAGGGTGTTGTTGCTATGGTTAAAAAAAAAAAAGAAAAATTCTATATGTCCATCAAAAATGGAATAGATAATTAAATTATGGAATAGTCATACAATGTATTACAATTGAACTTTATTCAGCAGTTAAAATACACCATGTTGAGTATAAAAAAGCAATTGCCAGGGACACCTGGGTGGCTCAGTCATTAAGCGTCTGCCTTTGACTCAGGTCATGATCCCAGGGTCCTGGGATCGAGCCCCGCATCGGGCTCCCTGCTCAGCGGGGAGCCTGCTTCTCCCTCTTCCACTCCCCCTACGTGTGTTCCCTCTCTCGCTGTGTCTCTCTCTGTCAAATAAATAAATAAATAATCTTAAAAAAAAAAAGTGGTAATGTGTTTAAAAAAAAAAAAGCAATTGCCAAAAATATAGTTTACACCGTGATACTGTGTAGGAAAAAATTGAAACGTGAGTGTATATTGTTTGTGGATTAATATTTATCTGGATAATGTATAAAAACAGAGAGGGAAAGATAGACCCAGCATGGGATGGTGGATACTTCTGGGGATGTAAGGAGAACCCCATGAGTAACATTTTACTTCTTTTTTTTCTTTTTTCAGGTGAAACAATTTTATTTCACAGTTGTCTTTAAAACCACAAAGACACTATGTTCTTCATATAAAAACATCAGTACAGATACCTATACTTTCTAGAAAATGATTATATGGACCCCTCTCAAAGAAAAATGCACACCATTATATGGTTTCAGACAAGTTGCTAGGGAAAAACACATCTGGACTGATTCCTACGTACAGATTATTGTCATCAGTACATGTTCCTGCATTCTTACAGATTTGATAATAAACATACAGACTGGCTTGTAACTTAATGTTCCATCGGTTCATCAGCCTTTTCTGCAGGTTCCTCAGCAGGTTGAGCAGGCTGTGCTTTTCTCTGTGGTCTTTCTTCAAGACCTTCCAGGAGTGGAGATACATCATCATCATCATAAATCGTAAACTCCAAGTCTTTACCAACAATTCCAATGGAAACATTCTTTGTAGTTAGGTCCTGTTCTGCAGGAAGCGTCTCTCGTAAGGCACGCAGACCATGTTTAACCAGTTCATTCAAATTGCACTCCATAAACCCAGACATATGTCTCTTTAAGTAAGAACGAGCTGATTGAGAACGGGCTCCAATGGACATGGCTCTACAGTCAAAATAGTTGACAGATGGACAGGTTTGGAAAATGTGAGGGCCCATATCATCATAACCAGCAATAAGCAGCCCAACACCATATGGTCTCCGGCCATATCGTTGTGTTGGTATCTGGGTCTTGCTTCCAATTAGAGATACAAGACGAGACACAGGAAGAGGTCTGTCAAATACAAATCTGGAATCCAAACACTCTTGGCGCATAAAATTACATAACAGTCTAGCATCAGCAGTAAGTCCCGCAATTGAGATACCAATATGGTTGTCAACATGGAGAATTTTTTTCTGATGAGCTGCAAGCTCTGACTGTGCTCTCTTCAATGCAACCAACACTGCATGGGTTTTTGATTTCAGACCAACTGTGGCTGAACCTTGCTTGACAGCTTCCATTGCATACTCAATTTGATGAATCCTGCCCTGAGGGCTCCAAACAGTGACATCATTGTCATACTGGTTGCGAAACATGGTTCCGGCGTGGGTCTGGCTGCGGCCTCCTGCAGAGGTGCGGGTTCCATTTTACTTCTTTAAAAAAATACATACATACACAGATGTGCAAAATATTTAAAACTGTTAAAACTGGGAAGTAGCTACGTGAGTGTCTATCATAATATTCTATTTGATCTTTTTGAAATATTTTATAATTAAAAAAAAAACTTAGAAAACAAGAATATTTTATGTAATAAAAGTTCCAGTATCAGAATCTGCTCTTTTGTAGTTTAGGAATAATCTCACTCCTTTTCTGCCATTTTGTGGCTAATTTCTGCTTGGCCTTTGTGTGCATCCTTAAGCCTCACCCCCTCCAGGTGGGTTTATAGATCCCTGTGTTGGGTTCAAGACCTTCTGTGTATGCTTACATAGTACCTTCTCTTTCTCTTCTTGCAACACTTCTCATCCAGCCATGCAGTTTCCTGTTTACTTGCAGCTTGGACCCACTGGACCCTAAGACATTCCTCTGGGGACAGGTGACTTGTTTACTGTAGCATCTCTAGGGACTGGTGTGCACTGGTGTGTGATAGATATATATTAAGTGACAATGAATTAACGGATGCTTCAGTGGTTTACATTCCCTGCTATGCACACAGTGGGCCAGAGTTGGATACTTGAAATCACCAACTCTATGTACTATATATCAACTATGAATTGAAACTATATAGCAACATGTCTTGCCCCAGAGAGGCTGTGTGCACCATTTTTGACTTGGCCAGCCTATAGGCCTTGCACCACAGTGTCACGGTGGAGAGGAAGAGCAGGGTGATGGGCTTCTTATGAGGAAAACTTGTCTTAGACCCACTGACTCATCTCCCTCAAGAATCAGGTTGTAATTAAGCTTTGGCAAGGGATGTACCCCATCCAGCTAATTTCCTGGGCACTGGGAGGTCAGGGTCCTTTAGTCCATCAGCTAAGCCAGCTCTTCACAGGGAGGAAGGATCACTGCTGCCACCTTGCCCACACCCAGGGGCCCAGCCCCTGCTTTGTCCCTGATGAAATTGGGTTCAGGTTGAGTGGGCTGGCCAGCCCCCAATGTGGCCTCAGTGGAGAGCCTGCTGCAGGTCCCATTTCCTTCTTCCTAGGCCTGGCCAGCTATAGCCTTGAGCAGGCCTGCTTCCTCGGACCCAAAGAGAACATGCTTCCCTTCTCTTTTCTTCCTTCCTCTCGCCTTCATTTGATTATTCATTAGAATCTGCTCCCATGTCAAGCCCACCTCCATGTAGCCTAGCTGGTATTGGCTCAGCCTCCAGCCCCACAAAGCAGGCAGAACTTCTTCTCTGACAAAGCCAGCTGTTGGCTGGAAGCTGGTGGGTGTCTTCAGAACCTCTCTTGACCAGAAGAGATCCCTGAAATCTTAGAGCACGAAGCCCTGTGTTCATACTGATAGCACTCGGGACCATTTACTTTCCTGCCATTGTGGAGAGAGCCTCAGCTCTACCCAGGCCTGACCTGGGGTCAGGTAGTTTACCTTTCTGACCCTCGGCATCTTCATCTGCTGGATAGAATAAATAATACCTTGCAGCAGAGTTTTGAGATAATTAGGGGCTGTGTTGTAAAGTGGTTAAGTTGCCAGAATGCTTGGACCTGAATCCTGATTCTGCCCCTGCAGTTTCCCGATCCAAAATAGGGTAACCCTGGTTACCTACCTGCTTATTGGAAATGCTCAGAACAATGTGCGGCCTGTAATGAGCACCTTCTAAAAGTTCACTGGTTTTAGTGGTGTCTTGTAGACAGTATGCCCTCAATACACATTATGTTCTATTACCATTATTTTTACTTACCTTAGTTCCTTCAGGTTACTGTCACAAAAACACCACAGACCGAGTGGCTTATAAACAACAGAAATTTATTTCTCACAGTTCTGGAGGCTGAGAAGTTCAAGATGAAGGTGCTGGCGGATTCAGTGTCTGATAAGGACCACTTTCCTGGTTCATAGAAGGCCGTCTTGTCTTCTCGCTGTGCGCTGTGTCAGGACATGGTGGAAGGGGCAAGGAGCTCTGTGGGGTCTCTTTTGTAAGGATACTAATCCCATTCAGGAGGGCTCCACCCTTATGACCTAATCCCTTCCCAAAGGCCCCACCTCCAAATACCATCACATGGAGGATTCGGTTTCAACATGAATTTTGGGAAGATACGAACATGAAGTCTATAGCATTTTGTCCCTCGCCCCCCAAATTCATGTCTTTCTCATGTGCAAAACACATTCATTCCATTCCCAAACCCCCAAAGTCTTCACTTATTCCAACATCAACTCAAAAGTCTGAAGTCCAAAGTCATCTAAATATCATCTAAATCAGATGTGGGTGAGACTGGAGCTATGATTCATCCTGAGACACATTGAGACAAATTCCTCTTTAAGCTGTGAACCTGTGAAACCAAACAAATTATGTGCTTCCAAAACACAGTGGTGAGACAGGCAGAGGATAAACGTTTCCATTCAAAAAAAAAAAAAAATCCAAACTACAAGACAAAACTCCCATCAGATCTTAAGGTTTGCAATAAAACCCTCTTGGGCTTGATTCTCTGTCCTCCAGACCCGCTGGAGCAGGAGTGCCACCTTCGGGACACACTGAGACAGAGGTCCTGACCCCGCAGCTTTGCAGGGCAGGAATTGGGCCCACAAGACTTTGGGGTTGTTGTAAGGATTAATGAGATAATATATGAAAATACCTGGCATGCAATAAATGTTCAATAGATATTATTTCCTTCCTTCCTGACTCTTGATCGTGGAGAAGGGGTACCTCCGACAGGGGGCAGGTGACCCCTACCATTGAGCTGTAGGCATTCATTCTTACAAACTTCTCCCCTGAGGTAAGGAGCCAACTCTAGGTCTCTTGAAAAGTTCCAAGGGCTTTGGCATCCTCGTGACATTAGGACCTGGAGATGGGTGAGTAGGTGAGTTTAGTTCTGCCTGGACCCTGAGCTAAGAAGGCTGCCAGGCATGAACCCATCATGGGCATTTAATTGAGCATATATTTCATAGTATTCCTGAAGGAAGCTTGGAAGGGACCTTGGAGATCTTGAGTCTAACCTCTGCAATGTACAAGGTGGAAATGGGTGATGTAGCACGAGCTGTCTGAGATCACATCAGCCAGTCTTGTGCAGGTAGAAGCCGGCACACCTGAATGCCCCTCCCTGAGCCCCTCCCAGACTGCCTTCACAAAGAAGACTCCAAAGGGCTGTGTGCAAATCAATCAGACACTTTAGATGACTTCTGATCTCTGAAAGCTGATTTATCTTCACTTCATCCAGGGCATAACCTCTGTCATGTCTGAAAAATTCTAGGTGAGGAGAGCAGTGTCTCAGACCTCCCGAGTTGTAAGCATTTGAGAAATCAAAGGAGATTCGAACATAAAGGGAACCGAGAAGCCGTTTCCTTCTTACACCTTCTCATCCCTTCTATCTCCTGTCAAAGCCAGCAGAACTGGTTTTCAGTTATGTACCTCCTCTAGCTATGTACAGAGACTAGGAGGCAGATGATGGTTTGTTTTATAATCTATGCATTACTTTGCTAAGCTGTGAACCCAGAGGGACCTTCTATCTTAAAGTTTCTGGAGGGGTACTTACCCAGGAACGTGGTGGCACTAGTGTGTTAGTTTCTGGAAAGTTCGCTTGCTCTGTGCACCTGAAAATCGCACTGAGCATAACCAGGCACTCTCCTCTTGGTGAACTGCAAGTGTACACGGCTTGGTGGACATTTTGGAGGAATCTCAAGTTATAGCGAGGAAACATGTGAATTGTTTGCGTGACTGCGCAGAGGTGCATGGCTCTGTACCAGGCACGTAACCAACATGGAGGAGTCACAGTTCTGCTTTTTAGGTGCTTGCTGCGCGGTTCCAAAAATATCGTGATCCAAAAATACTGACACGTACAAATTTAGGCTTTGAAAAGAGTGAGAGCATTCATAAGAGAGTTTCCATTGTGTTTAAAACGCGATGATTTTTTTAAGACTTATTTTTTTAGAACAGTTTTAGGTTCACGGCAAAAAGTGAGCAGAAGGTATAGAGATTTCCTCTACACCCAGCCTCCCCATTATCAGCATCCCCCCATCTGAGTTGATATATTTATTACAATTGGTGAATCTACATCGATACAACATGATCACCCAAAGTCCATAGTTTATATTAGGACTCACTCTGGGACATTCTTTGGGTTTGGACAAATATATAATGACATGTATCCATCATTATAACATCATACGAGGTAATTTCCGCTGCCCTAAAAATCCTCTGTGCTCTCCCTATTCATCCCTCTCTTCCCATCCCAACCCCTTCGCAACCACTGATCTTTGACTATCTCCATAGTTTTACCTTTTCCAGAATGTCATAGAGTTGGAATCATAGAGTATGTAGCCTTTCCAGATTTGCTTCTTTCTTTAGTAATACACATTTATGGTTCCTCCATGTATGTCCATGGCTTAATAGCTCATTTCTTGGGACGCCTGGGTGGCTCAGTCAATTAAGCAACTGCCTTCAGCTCAGGTCATGATCCCAGGTTCCTGGGATCAAGTCCCACATCAGGCTCCTTGCTCAGCGGGGAGCCTGATCCTCCCTCTTCCTGCCACTCCCCCTGCTTGTGCTCTCTCTCTCTCTCTGACAAGTAAATAAATAAAATCTTTTAAAAAAATAGCTCATTTCTTTCTAGCGCTGAATAATATTCTATTATCTGGATGTACTGCAGTTTATTTATCCATTCACCTACTGAAGGACATCTTGGTTACTTCCAGGTTTTGGTAATTAAATAAAGCTGCTACAAATATCTGTGTGTGGGTTTTTGTGGGGACATGAGGTTTCAACTGCTTTGGGTAAATTCCAAGGAGCATGATTGCTGGATTGAAACTTGATGATTTTAAAGAACTAGATGATAGTGAACAAATAGAAATTGTTTTAGAAGCGGGAAATCACCCCAATCAAAGGGAAAATAAGCCACTTTTTTTTTTTAAGGAAATTATAATCTACTATAATCTACTATGAAAGAAGGGAAGAAGGGGAGTTTGGGTCCAATTTTTATTCACTAATGTATTTGATCGGGAGATAGGGATTAATATTTTTTAGTCTCATTTTTTAGGAGAAACATAACTTTCAGTTTAGAAAATAAGTTATTTTTTTGGTAAAGTTAGTGCTATGCAAAGTGGTGTTTTTAATGTTTCCATTATAAATTATAATAAAAATGTCTGAGCTTAAAGCTGAGCATCTATGGTTAGTTATAACACAGGGTGAGGATGTAAAAAATCTTATAACTAAATTTTCAGTGTTTTCTTTTGTGAGCTCATTGCCGCTGGGTTTTTCCATGATTTTGAAACATGTGTGTACAGTTTTTGGAAAGATGATTATTTGCTTAAACTTTATAGACTGAGCTAAAAATAGAAAAACATTGTTTCTATTTTTGGAATGTCTTACCAGCTAAAAAGTGAAAACAATTACCATACATATTATGCCGAAACACTGAGACAGGAACAGATATTAAAATAGTAAATATATTCATTTATCTGGTTTAGAAATGTCATAAGCATTTTAATGAATTCATTGTTATTTTTAATGAAGAGAAAAATCTGTCATAAAGTAAATTGCTTTCTTTCTTTCCTTCTCTCTTTCTTTCTAATTTTAAGTAAGCTCCACTCCCAGGGCAGGGCTTGAACTCATGACCCTGAGATCAAAACCTGAGCTGAGACCCACAGTTGGACACTTACCGCCTGAGCCACCCAGGCGCCCCTAAATTTGTTTTAAAAAGACTGTTGAGTGCAGAGAGAAAAAAGGCATCCTGCAGTTGGGGTGAACTGTATTCACAGTAAGGGGGTTTGTCACTGGCTGGTCCCTTCTAGAGTTAACAATTCAATGGCTCACTTTTTTACACTGCAAGGTCTTAGTATTTCTAGTTGGGTGCAGCCAGTTTTTAATTTTGCAAGGCTTTTTAGTAAACGTACTGAAGGTGCCTGGAGCCATTAAAAGTGTCTCATTAAATCTGTTTGCAAAAAAAAATCTGTTTGCTGTTATTTTGGCTAACAAGAAACGACAACCTGATGCCTGAAATCAAAACAAAACTAGAGACCTTAATTTAAACATTGATATGGATGCATTAAAGTAGAGTGTTCTTTAGCTAATAACCTGAATTTATTGTCTACGTCCAAATAAGTCTTCACCAAATTTATCCTTCTACTTCCCCCCCTGAACTTCCTTTCCCTCACTCACCAATTTATGAAGCACAGTGTGTTCTGAAGCTGGCCTTCACGTACTTGGTCTTGCCACCCAAAGACTCCCTTTTGAATTTACCGTGATTTAAAATGTGATTGCATGTATGTGCTTAAGAGAAAGTGAGAGAGGTAGACAGGTAAGGAGGGCTGGGATGTGTAGGAAGAGGAACAGGAGAGTAGTAGTGGGAATGAACAGGATTCATTGCTGAGGGAGGAATTTCTGAGGTGTTTGAAAGTGAGGGGCAGGAACGCTTGCACATTCCAAGTCTCTGCCTGGCTAGAATGATGGGAATTTACCAGAGAGACGTGGACAATCCGTGGTGTGCCTTACAGAGTTAAAGGAACAAATGGAGCACAATCATGCTGCTAGACTTAGCAACTCATAAAAAGGGAGAGGAAAATACTGAGAGTCAGGGAGGCCCACCCCGTCCTGGAATTAATTTTGGCTGACACACAATCTCCTCTTTGATCTCAACTGTTTGTCCTGTCTATAAACCCAGTCATGAACTTGATACCTCTAGCCCATCATTTCTCTTTTATTTTTGCATTATAACATGTGCTATATTAGAGTTCTCCAGAGAAACAGAACCAATAGGAGATAGATAGATATATGTAAGAGGAGATTTATTATAGGAATTGGGTCATATGGTTATGGAGGCCGTAAAGTCTGCAATGATCTGCCGCCTGCAAGCTGGAGGACCAGGAAAGCTGGTGGTGTAACTCAGTACAAGTACTGAAGGCCTGCAAATTTGGGGGCTGATAGTGTAAGTCCTGGTCTGAATCAGAAGGCCCAAGAACCAAGAGCGCTGATGCCCGTAGGTAGGAGAAGATGGATGTCTCAGCTCAAGCAGAGAGCACAAATTTGCCCTTCCTCCCCCTTTTTGTTCTATGGAGGCCCTCAACTCTTGGATGATACCAACCCAACATTGGGGAGGGCCATCTTCTTTAGGCAGTCTACTGATTCAAATGCTAATCTCTTCCAGAGACACCTTCACAGACATACCCAGAAATAATATTTACCAGCCAGCTGAGCATCCCTCAGCCCATTCAGGTGAACACATAAAACTAATCATCATAAATACCCATCACTAACCAACAGCAATCACTGCTAGTACTACTACTACTTCTACTACTACAGCTAACATTTCTTAGGCACCTACTTTATGCAAGGATTCAGGCTGAGATGCTTCATATGCATCTCATTCAATCCTAAAACTCATTCTGTAGAGCATGCGACTCTTGAGTCCGGGGTTGTAAGTTCAAGCCCCACATGGTGTTGCAGGAATTCTCTGCCTTTAGTGCCCGCAGTGCTTGGTCACACCGCTTCGAAGAATGAAGGGGTAGACCAGATGAAGAGTGGTGGGCAGCAAAGCAGAGTTCACTGAGCAATAGTATAAGGTTCCCGGAGAGGGAGGGGGGCCCGAGAGGGTTGCCCTTGGAGTTTCTAAGTGTAGGGCTTTTTATGAGCTCTTTTGCAGAACGATCTTAAGCAGTCAGGGTGTGCTGAGTCATGCCAATCAGGGCTTTGGTCACCTATCTGTCTACCTATTAGGTTAATGTCAACATACTGATGATCTCGTTTTTGGCCGACATCTGGGGGCTTATGTCTTAACTGCCCATGATATTGACAAATGCTTTGTGCTTAATTGTCTTATTTTAGGACATTTTTCAGAAGTCATTTCTGCAAAGGCTGCAAAGCAGAATGTCAGTGCAGTCCTGTCTAAGCTGCAAAATAGGATGCTAGTGCTGTTTTATTTTAGCTGTCCTGACTCCTTAGTTTCTTGTTGGGGACCCTGGCCCTGACTGCCTAACTGTCCAACTCACTCCTAACAGTTGGGTTTAGAGAATCCTTAAAAAAAAAAAAATCCTACAACTAGCCCTCTAAAGTGTGGGTTCCATTATTATAAAGCCTCATGGAATTAACTTACCTAAAGTCATTAAAACATCATCACCTAGAGGGATTTTAAAAATTGATTCGTAATTCACATACCATGAAATTTCAGTTTTTAGTATATTTTTAGTATATTTAGTATAGTGAATATACTAAAAATTCCAAAATATTTTCATCACTCCAAAACAGAAACCATCACTCCCCATTTTTCCCCCTTTCCAATCCCTGGAAACTATGAATCTACTTTCTGTCTCTATGGATTTGCCCATTCTGGATATATAAGTGGAATCATAAAATATATAATCTTTTGCGTCTGGCTTCTTTCACTTAGCATAATGTTTGCAAGGTCCATTTACATTGCAGCATGTATCAGTACTTCATTACTTTTTATGACAAAATAATACTCTGTTGTGTGGTACACTACATTTTGTTTATCCATTCATCAGTTGATGGACACTTGGGTTGTTTCTACTTCATAGCTGTTATGAATAATACTACTGTGAACATTCATGTGCAAGTTTTTGCATGGCATATGTTTTCAGTTCATACAGAGGGATTTTGTTGCATGATTTTTTTTGGACTTGATAGTATCCTCAGCAAATATTTTTTCTGGAAACAAAGTTTTATGCCAGAGTGGGATAACTGCACACCTCCAAACTAAAATTTACTAAAATTCTCTTTTTGCAATGTGAGCTCTGATTTCTGTCCTGTCTTAGTAAGGCTTGATTTCCAGAGTTATCGCCTTTGTCCAGTAGATCCTTCCTCCTAGAAAGTCTTATCACCATCTGTACAAGTTCTAAAGTCTTAGGGCACCTGGCTGGCTCAGTCTGTAGGGCATGCGATTCTTTATCTCCCAGTTGTGAGTTCGAACCCCTCACTGGGTGTAGAGATTACTTAAAAAAGAAAAAAAGAAAAGGTCCTGTAACCTTCCAGCCAGAAGCTGGTTCTTCCTTTGCAGCATAAGTTATCTTTCGTTTTTTTTCTGGGAACTCCGTGGAGCTCCACCTGGGCCTTTCCCTTGGCATTGTTCACTCTTTTCCTTTCCAGTCCTACTGGCTACCACCCTCTATCTCCCTTGAGGTCAAGATTTAGGTCTTACCACATTTCTGTTCCTTGCCAAGACACGTGTTGCTTTACACAATAAGTGCTGATGAACATCCTCGAACTGAATAAATCCCTGATTAGTTGCTGCGATATTGTGATTTATAATAAGAAATATATATTTGATCTTTGTCCCCTTTCCTGACACGGAGCTCCTAAAACCCTTGGAATTTCCTGTGAAGAGAGCCAAAAAAGGTGTTCTTTTGTTATGTTAATGAAGTGGCTTTTGGAAAGCCCCTTGGTCCCCTAAGAAAGGAGATTGGTTGCCAGGGAACCAACCACGTGATTAGAGGGTAGGAAACCTTCAGTCCTACCCCCTGACCTCTGGGGTGGGGGTGGGTGGAAAGAGGCACTGAAGTTTGAGTTCAGTCACTAGGGGCCAAGGATTTAATTGATCATGTTGAGGTAATAAAGCCTCCATTAAAACCCACATGACGGGGTTTGGAGAGCTTCCTGGTTGGTGAGCACTTGGAGATGCCAGGACAGTGGCACTCACAGAGAGTGTGCAAGTTGCATTCACTCTCTCCACACCTCGCCCTACGCATTTCTCTCATCTGGCTGTTCCTGAGTTACAGCCTCTTCTAATAAACCTCTTCTAGGATGTAGAAAGTTTCTCTTGAGTTCTGTGAGCCACTCTAGCGTATTAATCGAACCCAAGCAGGGGGTTGGTAGAACCTGTGGCTGGTGGGTCAGAAGCCCAGGTGGCAATTTGGCCTTGGGATTGCCATGGGAAGTGTGTGGGGGGGCCGCAGTCTTGTGGGACTGAGCTCTTAACCTGTGGGATCTGACATAATCTCCAGGTCAGTAGTGTCAGAATTGAGTTGAATTGTAGGACCCCCAGCTGGTGTCAGAGAATTGCTTGATGGTGTGGGAAAAAAAAACCCCATATTGTCATTGGTGTCAGGATCATGGTTGCCCAGGGGTTCTGATTCACTTGAAGCCACGCTGAGTTTCCTTGTATTACAACGGCCCTGTTTTTGTTTTTTTTTTTTTAAAGATTTTATTTATTTATTTGACAGAGAGAGACACAGAGAGAGAGGGAACACAAGCAGGGGGAGTGGGAGAGGGAGAAGCAGGCTCCCGGCAGAGCAGGGAGCCCGATGCGGGGCTCGATCCCAGGACCCTGGGATCATGACCTGAGCCGAAGGCAGACGCTTAACGACTGAGCCACCCAGGCGCCCTACAATGGCCCTGTTTTTTAGCTGGGTCTTGGGGCAGGGTGGGGGCGGGGGGGAGGAACAGGTTGGCAGAGTGAGGTCATGCTTCCCCGTTTGCCTCCACATCTGAGCGGGTAGAGCGCAGCGAAGGAGGTGCATCTCCTCCGGAATTCTCAGCGGAGATTTCACTGTCCTTGCTTCTTGCCCCTCTTCAAAGGAGGAACATGGCAGGAGAGTCGGGCAGCAGTGTTGGGGGTTTCTTGGGGGAGGAAGGGGTGATTACAATCAGAGTTAGGAGGGGAGCAGCTCTTCCAGTTCCTGGGTTCCCCCATCCCTCTTCAAATCCTCCCTTAATGTCTCAGGAAAACAGATTAAATCATCCTTTTAAAGTTACGTAGAAAGACAGCAGTCTTGGATTTTCTGTAGATCCTGTTTAGATCTCAGCAATCCTATTTGGATAGCCTGTTGCTCTTCACAGAGCAACCATACCTTATTTTTTCTTTTCATTCATTCAAGTCATCTCTACACCCAGTGTGGGACTTGAACTCATGACCCTGAGATCGAGTCGCCTGCTCTTCTGACTGAGCCAGCCAGACACCCCTCATACCTTTTTTTTTTTTTTTTTTAAAGAAGGGATCTAGAACTGTGGAAGTGGTTCTCAATCCTGGCTGATAGCCGGACTCACCTGTTAGAGTCTTCCAAGCTTTAAGTAAAGCTAGAGGTCGACACCAGTGTTAACACCTGGCTCTCTTCACGCATTTATGTGACCTGCCTGCCCTTTGAGGTCCCTGAGAATTCCACCCTGCCCCCAGAGCAGCCAATTTATCCGCCCTCCTTCCCCACCTACCCCCTGGCACCACTGTTAACTCTGATAGACGATCAGGGCTGGGAACCATCAGCACCTTGGAGCAGTAACTACTCTGTAGGGGTTTTCAATTCCGACTGAAAGAGAATCACTAGGGAGCTGTTAAAAATAACCAATCCCTGGTCTATGTACAGTCCTTCCCCTGGGGGAATATACAGTTTCTTGGGGGAAGGCTACTTTTTTTTCCAGATGGGAGCGAGTGTGGTGTTTTAATGAAAATTGTTTTATTTGAATGTGGAATCAGTAGACTGTCTGATGTTAACAGTTTCCTTTTAATGAAATTCCAGATTATAACGGAATTTCTTCCTGCATTGTGACTTGCAAGGTACATGTTGGCAGTGAATTAAAATAAGACCCTTCTATATTTCTTTTTTCTTTTTTAAAGATTTTATTATCTGACAGAGAGACAGACATCGAGAGAGGGAACACAAGCAGGGGAGTGGGAGAGGAAGAAGCAGGCCTCCCACCGAGCAGAGAGCCTGATGCGGGGCTCGATCCCAGGACCCTGGGATCATGACCTGAGCTGAAGGCAGACGCTTAACGACTGAGCCACCCAGGTGCCCCAAGACCCTTCTATATTTCTTAAACTATTTGCTGTTAGAGCTCCACATGTTACTGCCTGTCAGGTCTATTCAGTGGAAAGGCCCTTACGTTCCCATGAAGGGAGTGATTCTGCCCAATCCTGGATCAGGCAGAGAGATCTGGGACAGAGGGAAACGTCTGTGTGTCTAAAGGATATGTAAGCTTTGGGCAAGTCCAAACCGGGTTCTGACGAGCCTCCACCCCGATGTGTGTATATGGAGAATTGGATCAAGGGTGTAACAATGAAGACTTGATGTCCCTATCTCACCTGCCAGCACACTTTCCCATTGTAACTGTTAGATCCAGGATTTGATCTGACTTTAATTCTGTGTGTGTGTGTGTGTGCAAGAAGTGTGATTTTTTTTTAAGATTTTTTATTTATTTATTTGACAGAGAGAGACACAGCGAGAGAGGGAACACAAGCAGGGGGAGTGGGAGAGGGAGAAGCAGGCTTCCTGCCGAGCAGGGAGCCCGACACGGGGCTCGATCCCAGGACCCTGGGATCATGACCTGAGCCGAAGGCAGACGCTTAACCGACTGAGCCACCCAGGTGCCCCAAGAGGTGTGATTTTTATTCTCCAAATTTAATCTAATTTTTTTGCCTCCCCATCTCCTGCCCAACTGGCAGAAAATTTATCTCAGTTGGGAATAATTCAGGTTTCTTTCATCAATTTTGGGTTCCCTTCATTCTCACCCCAGAGTTGCTTCTAAGTTCTGGGCATTTTCGTAGAGCTCAGTCTGGGGATTGGAGTGATGGAGTATGGTGATATTTGTCTTGGATCCAGCTTGTCCTGCTTGTCCTCCATCCACTCCCATCAAACTATGTTGTTGGCTAGGAACCCTCCAGGTCTCCCTCTAGCAGAGCTAGTGCACATCGTCCCCAGGACACAGGACAATTTCAGCTGTTCTCTCAAGGGTCTGTTGACCAGAAGCTCATTTGAAGCCCCATGTCAACGACTCTCATATACTAGTGCATCTCAAACTTGAATGTGCACACTAGCCACCTGGAATCACAGTAAAATGAAAGTTCTGACTCTGTAGGTCTGGGTTAGGGCAGGGCCTGAGAGTCTGCACTTCTAACAAATTGCCAGATAGTGCCCAGGCTGCTGGTTCTTTGAGTAGCAAGGTTGTGGAGGACAGAAGAGCGCCAGTGTAATGGAGTTGTCAGCCTTCATCTCTTCTACTTGCTTGGGGAAGTGATTTGCTAATAGGGTAGGATTTGGTTAAATGGCTGCAAATGCCCTCCCCTTTTTTAGCTCTTAATTTCTTTTCTTTTTTTTGTTTTTTTTTCTTTTAAGTAAACTCTACCCACAACGCGGAGCTCGAGCTCACGACCCCAAGATCAAGAGTCGCATGCTCTACCCACTGAGCCAGCCAGGCGCCCCTACCTCTTAATTTCTTTTTTTTTTTTTAAGATTTTATTTATTTATTTGACAGAGAGAGACACAGCGAGAGAGGGAACACAAGCAGGGGGAGTGGAAGAGGGAGAAGCAGGCTTCCCACTGCGCAGGGAGCCCGATGTGGGGCTCGATCCCAGGACCCTGGGATCATGACCTGAGCCGAAGGCAGATGCTTAACCAACTGAGCCACCCAGGTGCCCCATTTCTGTAGGGAATATCAATCACTGCTCAAAAGCATGAAGATGCTCCCTAAGATGCTCCTACGGCCCTTTTCAATTACCCAGGTAGTCTCTGTTAGAATGCTGTTAGAACTCTTGGCTTCCCCCCTGCACCCTACCTGGAAGGAGAAACAAAAAGATGACATCTCCCTCACCCCCACGGCCCTCTCCTCTTGGCAGTCATGTCCGTGTGTAATCCCCCTTGCCTTGTGAGTGGACTGGATTTATTTCCTCGCATTTTAATGAATAGAATACAGCAGAAGTTTTGGGCTGTCACTTCTGAGATCAGTTTGTAAAATGACCGATTTCCTTCGTGGACATATGCTCTTTCTTGGATCATTTGTGCTGGGGGATGCAAACTGCCATTTTATGAGCAGCCCTATGGAGAGGACCACATGATGCAGCAAGAACCCGAAGTCCGGAGTCCAACAGCCTGCAAGGAACAAACTGTGTGAGTGAGCTTGGAAATGGATCCTTCAGCCCCATTCCAGTTTTGAGATGGCTGCCACCCCAGCTGACAGCTTGAACCCAACCTCAAGAGAGACCTTGGGTCAGAGCAGCCAGCCAAGAGGCTCCTGGATTTCTGACCCACAGAAACTTGTGTTTTAAGCTTCTCAGTTTTGGGTTAATTTGTTATGCAGCACTAGATGATACACCCACCTAACTCAGATGCCGGACATTTGGAGATGATTAAAATGTTCTGTTGGCCTCTCTGAAAATACCGCACAACATAACAAAAAGAAACAGAAGCAAAATTCTTGCGCGGGGTTTGCTATTTGGCCTGATGAACTCAGTGAGTGGCTCCACGTGACACATGTATTTTACACATTGGCTGTTAGACCTTTGAACATTTTTTTTTTCCCAACGTGGAACTCTAGGGTGCCTTGAGTTAGAAACCTACCTTAACCTTTGTAGCTATAAACTGACTACATTGCCTTATCATCTTGCCTTGGGAGAGAAGAAAACTGGTGAAATCAAAATTTCTCACGTGTCTGAAAGCTGCGGGCTGGTAAGAGCCGGAGCTTCCCCCCCCCCCCCCATAGCTTAGTTTTCTGACTCCAAGAAAACCACCTTTGATTATATAAAGGTATTAGGGGCTGGGGAAACACTAGTCCTTTTGTTACCAGCAATCTCAGAGCCTTTAGAAAGAAACGCGGTGGGGGTGGGGGTAACCCCGGTTAAGTTGGGCGGGCTTTGTGTTAGCTTAACTCTGGGGCTTTTATCAAACCTAAGAGAGGAATTCCTAGTTTTCTAAAAGTTGTTCGACTCCTGTTCCAGGAGCTGCGCAGCCGGGGGCACCCCGGACGAGGGCGAGCCCCGCGCGTCCCAACTTCCCGCCCCGAGCCCAGCGTGGGGGTGGGCGGGGTGGGGGCGGGGTCGGCGGCGCTCCCTCCCCTCCGCTTCCCTCCCCTCCCCTTCCCCGCGCTCTCCCCACCCACTTCCCTTTCTCGGCCGGCCGGGCAGCCCTGCGGGCGCGACCTCTCCGGGCAGTGCCGAGCGGGGAGGAGCCCGCCGCCGCCGCCGCCGCCGTCGACGCCGCCGCCGCCGGGGGAGCCATGCCCGCGCCCAGCCGCGCCCCGAGCCCGCCCCCGGCTACCCGCCGCCTCACGGCCCGGCGGCGGGAGTGAGCGGGAGCGACGGGCGAGGAGCCGCCGCCCGGCCCGCGATGTCACCATTGTTCAGCTGGGTGGCCAAGGTAGGCGGCGTCGGGGCAGCGTCGGGCCGGCGCCCGTTACCGTAGCGGACGGTGCTGGGAGCCGGCGTCCAGCGGGCGCGGTTCTGGGCACATTTGTAACCGTCGGGCCGTGAGAGGGTCCGGAGCGCCGAGAGAGCCCGCGGCTCGGGGTGGGGGTGGGGGAGTGGGACAGTCAGACCCTGTGCCCGGACTGCCCGCGGCGGGGGACGTCCCGCTGCCTGGGGACAGCGACCGGAGCGCGGCGGGCGCCGCTGGGGTCGTTTCCCGGGCGGTTCTCATTCATTAGTCGGCCGAACGGGCCAGGTGGCGTCACGCCCTTCTCACGCGTGGGGAGAGTGAAGCCCGACGCCCGGACCCAGGTGTTCGCACCTGGCGGCCGCCTGCTTCCCTTCCCCCGCAGCCCACGGCGCGCCGCCGACCCCCCGCTGGGTGTTGCCCCCCGCGGTGGGACCTTGTGTGGCATCCTCCTTGACATAGGTTTGAGCTTGGTGGCCAGGGATAATGCCAAAAGGCTGGACTGGGTGCACACAGAGGGTATCTGTCCTTTGTTTTAAACTCCCTGATTATTTAAGGGTTCAGTGGTGTGAGTTATGAATGTAAATTCTTTTCTATTTCCATAAAGTTTTGTTTTCAGAACATTAGCGCTTTCAGAATAACTGAGCACTAAATCCCTGCCAATTTCATTATTGCTAAAACGAAGGGATTGGAGTAGATTTCTAGAGTTCCCACCAGTTGGAGAGCGTGGAATTATTTTTATACCTCGCGGAGTACCAGGCGTTTGGGTGTTTTGAATGATGCATCCCGCGCAGCCTCTAAAAGGCCGGCAGGACAACAGGGCACCTTTCTCATACTCCACGGACTCCTCTTGCTCCTGGCGTTTGGCAGGTTGAGTAATAAACTATTGGGAGAACCCGTTAGCCATTATGTGACCCTTGACAAATAATAATTAGGTGGTGGTTATATCTGCTACTTATGCAGTGCTTTTGGAGTGCTGGTTTTAAAATACCCGTTCGTGAGCCACATAAGGCTTTGCCTGTCATTTAAATGCTAATAAAATGGAGACACAGAAACCAGATTTATTATTAGGCACTGTATCCTATCTCATCCTCACCAGAATTTTCACTTCCTGAAACACAGCTGGTGGTAAATGAAAAAGTTTTGAATCGTAGTTTTGTATTGAAAAAAAGAATGATAATGCGCAGATTTTCTGGTTTGAAGTGATAGCTAATTAGCTTTTGTAAATGCTAAATTTAAAAAATGATGTTAGTTTAAAAAAAGTAATTCAGGGTGTGTTGTCTGATTATATTTTAGTTTAGGTTGAGGACTTGAGTCTACTTGTATACTGTTATACTTTATACTGTAAGGCCAAAGGGAGAAACCAAAAACCCAGACTTACTATTTTCTTTTTTACTCCAAAATCAATAAGAAGTAAGTCTAAAAAAACAAAACAGAAACAAAACCCAAAAAACTTATTGCTTGTACTGTTTTATGGTTTTACTTACTTTTCCAAAACATATTTAATAAAGATGTTTTTCACTGTAGGAGTGAGGTGGACTTTTGTTCACGTTGGCCTAACAGATGACAGTGAAAACACCAGACCAAAGCTTTATTAAAAAACAACCAACCAACCCAAAAAACAAAACAGTAAGGACTTCTGCAAGGATTGTCAGCTTTCTCCAACTGGCAGTACTTCTGGAAAAGTTTATTTAAATGAACTGTGTGTTGATAACTTCATCTAAATTCTGAATCATGTTATTCCAAAGTTATTTAAACTACAGAACAACAAAACTATGCAATGTTTTTGGAGCACATTTATCAGTTGTCAGCAGAAAGTGTAGTTATTTTATATTTCATTTCTGCTAGGTGGTGTGCGATTATAAATTGCATCCTGAAATTGATTTTTATAGACAATATGTTCTATGAGTTTTTAGAATATGGAATTATTTAAATAAGTTCATTTCTTGGGGTTGTAGATGATAAGAATGACTTCCTAGGTTATGAGACTGACGCGTTGCCTACTGCGCTAAGGCAGGTAAGAATGACTTTCTAGGGAACCTGATTTGGTTTACTGCTAAGAGATAAGGCATCAACACAGTTGGCATTATAAACGAGGGACTATTTTAAAGGCAGAAACAGGAGATGCAAGTAAGACATACGATGTGCAGAATCCCAAAGTACATTTATATTTGACCTTAGAATGACCCTTCAAGAACACATAAGTGAATGTGAGCACACACCTCACACAAACACTTGTACATCTAATTGCTGTTCTATTTTGACCTTTGCAAACTGTGGCTCAACACCTGGTAGATGGCGTGACGCCATCTGGCCCGTTCGGCCGACTAATGAATGAGAACCGCCCGGGGAACAAGGAGAAAGGGGCGTGGACATCACTTGGTGCAGATGGATACCTGAACAGGAATTTGTTTTTCTTGGGTGCAACGTTAATATTGTATGAATATTGAATATGTAGAGTGAGCAATTTCATGGTGTAGGAATAGAGTCCAAACAAAGAATTTTATGTTAAAAAAATTATGAAGATGCGCTTTCTTTTAAGTTGGACATGGCCTTGGAACAGTAGGGCAGGTGTGCATTGTATTACAAATGGGGCAGTTTTATAGAGGTATGATTTCTTGATTAGTCTTTCATTGGGGCATGTGAGTTTTTACATAGATTACAAATAAAAACAAATTTCTCAAGCATCGTGATTTTTATACTAAACCCACAGATGTCCCTAGCCACCTGGCAGTTTTGAGTACTTCTGTTGATTACTTACTCTGTGTCTCCCCCGCATCAGTTAGTGAAGACTGCTACAGAGCCGCCAGGTAACTTTCTGAATATTTGGATTCGCACCTGCCTGTAAAGATACTGGCTAAGACTCTGGGAAACAGTATGGAGGTTCCTCAAAAAGTTGAAAACAGAGCTACCGTACTACCCAGCAGTAGCACTACTGGGTATTTACCCCAAAGATACAGATGTAGTGATCGGAAGGGGCACCTGCACTGCAGTGTTTATAGCAGCAATGTCCACAATAGCCAAACTATGGAAAGAGCCTAGATGTCCAACAGATGAATGGATAAAGAAGATGTGGTGTGTATACACACACACACACACACACACACACACACACACAATGGAATATTATGCAGCCATCAAAAAAATGAAATCTTGCCATTTGCAATGACGTGGATGGAACTAGAGGGTATTATGCTAAGTGAAATAAGTCAATCAGAGAAAGACAAGTATCATATGATATCACTGATATGAGGAATTTGAGAAACAAGACAGAGGATCATAGGGGAAGGGAGGGAAAAATGAAACAAGACGAAATCAGAGAGGGAGACAAACCGTAAGAGACTCTTAATCTCAGGAAACAAACTGGGATTGCTGGAATGGAGGGGGGTGGGAGGGATGGGGTGGCTGGGTGATGGACATTGGGGAGGGTATGTGCTATGGTGAGCGCTTTGAATTGTGTAAGGCTGATGAATCACAGATCTGTACCCCTGAAACAAATAATACATTATATATTAATAAAAATAAATAAAATATTCTATGATCCATCACACACACACACACAAGAAGATACTGGCTAAGATTATTGCTAGCATCTCAAAGTAGTGGATTTTAAATATATATGTCATTCAAGCAGGTAAAATGGAAGATGAGCCTAAATATATCCACATTTGCTGTGTTTTCAAATTCAAGTGCAGTTTCCTATAGTTTATGCCTGGTATTCTTTTCTAGTGCTCATGTTTTCACCAGATGTTATTGGGTACCTTTGGTGTACCAGGTACTGCTGATGCCCTGAAGGAGTTAGTTCAGTTTGCACAATAGGCTTATCCTTTACTTATATATTTTTTAAAGATTTTATTTATTTGTCAGAGAGAGAGTGCAAGAGCGCATGAGCACACACAAGCAGAGGGAGCGGCAGGTAGACCAAGAAGCAGGCTCCCTGCTGACCAAGGAGCCCGACGTGGGACTGGGTCCCAGGACCCTGGGATCATGACTTGAGCCTAAGGCAGACGCTTAACTGACTGAGCCACTCAGGTGTCCCTAGGCTTGTCCTTTAAAAAGTGCACACTAGGGGCACCCGGCTGGTTCAGTGGGTAGAGCATGTGACTCTTGATCTCGGGGTTGTGAGTTTGAGCCCCACGTTGGGTGTAGAGATTACTTAAAAGTCAAATCTTTAAAAAAAAAAATAGAAAAGAAAAAGTGTGTACACTGAAGCTGTGTAAGCCAAATATTTAAAAATGCATTAGGTAAGGAATCCTTTTGTAAAACAGTCACTAACATTTTACGTGAAACCAGGTTTCTCATATTTTGGCCTTGCTGAAAACATAGGTTTCTAGCAATTATTCATTCAACAAGTCATTTAAGAAATGTGTTCAACACAGATATTTAGTGAGCACCTAGTGTATGCCAGGTACTGTTTGAGGAGCTGAAGATTTAGCGATGACCAAGGCGGATCAGGTCGCTTTTTCCATGGAGCTCAGATTCTAGGTTGGGGGGGGGACCGCACAGAAGCAAGCAAGTAGATAAAGAAGGTAGTTTCAGGTGATGGTAAGTGCTAGGGAGAAAAGTAAGCAAGGTGCTTGGTGGAGAGTGACTAGGGGCTGGGCTGACAAGGAGGTGGCAGTTCATCTGGGGAGTAAGGGTGCTGAACAAGTGCCTGGCAGAGGGAACAGCAGGGACCAGGGCCTGGAGGTGGCTCAGGTGGGCGTGTTAAAGCAGTGGGAAGAAGGCAGGTGTGACGAACCCGGTGACCTGGGGCTGAGTTGGGGAGGGGCAGTCTGGGCCAGGCCCTTTAGGGCTCTGTAGGCCCAGGACGGGGTTGGGATTTATTTGCTCTAAGTGCAGCTGGAAGCCATTCGAGGGCGGGAACCTGAGGAGCGCTGCGGGCTGATGTGTACATACCTCGGGCGGAAGCAGAGGACTTAGGCTGTTGTGTGTCGGGCAGGGGGTGATAGTGGTAGCCTGGACTTCCATAGTAAAGAAGGGACACCTGTGAAGACATAATTGTTCTTTATCTTCTGAGGTGATGTGACCAGGTGGCTTTGCTGTCTTGTTTGAGACTGGTGCAAATGACCGAGGAACTAATTGCGTCTGTGTTGAGTACAACTTGCCCTTGGTTAGCTGCCTCTGAAGGGCAGGCCTTTCGGGCCCAGTTGTGTCCCAATGCCAGTCTGGTTTGTTTACCTTTGCGGTGTCCTGCAGCCCGGAGCAGCCCACCTTGCGTGCCTCTGGCCGCCTGGGCTGGCCTGCTGACGGGCACAGGGCAGCCTTCCTGGAAGGCGCGCATCTGCCTGCGCCCGGTGCTTAGGCAGCGGCCCTCTCCTTGCCTGTGCGAGTCAGTTCCGTGCTCGTGTGCCCTAGGTTAATGTGATGAATTATTTAAAAGTATAACAGCATTTTTTTCTGGCAGACTTATATTATGTTTAATTAGTGGATGTTTGAGTTTAATAAAGAGGGGAGAACTCCTTGTCCTAATCAAACCATTCCTTGACTTTGAGAAAAATGTGCTGCCTCTTGCTGAGCGAAGCTGGCATAGCCCGGACCAGGATTTCGGCAGGGCTCCGGTGGGGCCTGTTTGCTTGTGTGTGGCAGCCTCTCTTCGGGAGCTCCAGTTGCTTAGAGTAACAACATGCACTATGGGCAGGAATAGAAACCCTGCCTCATCCACAGCACAACAGTGAGCTCAGAGCAGATCTCATTAATGATAAAAAAGCAAATCAGTTTTTTCCCCTGAACAAATTCCCTAAACTGATCTTAACCTATATATGTCTCGGCCTTGGTCTGTTTCTGACTATCTAAACCCTTCTCATCCTTCACCCCCTCGCTGAAGCATCTCTGCGTATTCGTTCATTCTTCGGAGGAATATACTAAATGGGGTAGAAAACAGCCCCTAAGGCATTTCCTCTGCCAGGAGGATAGCGCTAGCCGGGAGCGTGGGGGAATAGCATGGGGGAATCTTGCTCCAGTCTGAAGGGGGCTGAGGAGTTAGCCAGCGGAGGTCAGGGTGTGCCAGGTGGTTAGAGTGGCACGTACAAAGACCTGGAGGCACGCTGGAGAAGTCTCAGTCCCAGGCTGGCTGGAGAATCCGTTGCAGGGAACAGAAAAGGAGGCTGGACGGGTGAGTAGCCGCCAGAATGCACATGGCATACGGACCCTTCAGAGAGGCTGGCATTTGATCTCAGGGCAGTGGGGCCCCCCCTAGAGACCAAAGCTGATCTTTCCCCAAATTCTTGTAGCCGTGTAGTCCATTCTGTATGATGCCTTGTGTTGCGGTTGTTTAATTCTTTTATCTCCTCTACTAGCCTATAAATTCTATGAAAACAGGGGTGGTGTGGTCTTACATACTGGTGCCTACAAATCACTTGGGCATCTCATTAAAATATAGTTCTGTTCTGGTAGGTCTGGATGGAACCCAAAATCCTGCATTTCCAGTAGGCTCCCGGGTAATGCTGATGGTCTGGGGACTGTACTTTGTGTAGCAAGGTTCTCTGTATTTTCTGTTACACCTATTGTTAGACGTAGGAGTTGCTTATAGTTTTTGGAACAAATGCCATGATTTCAGATTAGTCACTTGTATCTGGGAGGATGATAGTGGAAATAGTGTCCCATGAAATAAAACCTAAAAAATTAACCTTGAAATGGAGTGTCTGGGGAGTAGGAGTGGAAGGAAAATTTTGCATTGCATACTCTTGTACCTTTTAAAAAATGTCAACATTTTATGTATTAACTATTCAGTTTATCAAATTTATTTTTTATTTTTTTATTTTTTTTAAAGATTTTATTTATTTATTTGACAGAGACACAGCGAGAGAGGGAACACAAGCAGGGGGAGTGGGAGAGGGAGAAGCAGGCCTCCTGCCCAGCAGGGAGCCCAACGCGGGGCTCGATCCCAGGACCCTGGGATCAAGACCCGAGCCGAAGGCAGACGCTTAACGACTGAGCCACCCACGCGTCCCTCAGTTTATCAAATTTAAAAAATACTTTGGCCTTTTCTCTTTTTCAATGTATTTAACTTTGCCCAAGATACCATTAGGATATTATAATAGACTAGGAATCAGATTATTATTGAAAAATTGACTCAAATTGCCCTCCTGTCTTTTCTTTTTTAAATAGACTGAATTTTTAAGAGCAATTTTAGGTTCACAGCAAAATTGAGCAGGAGGTCCAGAGAGTTCTCATGTACCCTCTGTTCCCACACACGCATAGCCTTCCCCATTATCAGTATCTCCAACCATTTGTTACAGTTGATGCACCTGCATTGACACATTACCTTGGAAAGTCCCAAGTGTATGCTACAGGTCATTCCTGGTATTGTACATTCTGTGGTTTGGGCAGAAGTATGATGGCATGTATTTTTACTACCACACAGAGTAGTTTCACTGCCCTAAAAATCCTCTGTGCTCTGCCTGTTCATCTTGTCCTCCCTCCCCAACCCCTGTCAACCACTGTTCTTCATAGTTTTGCCTTTTCCAGAATGTCCTGTAACTGGAATCATGAAGTATATATCCTTTTCAGATTGGCTTCTTTCACTTAGTAATGTACATTTAAGTTTCTTCTGTATCTTTTCATGGCTTGGTCGCTCCTTATAGCTCTGAACGACATTCCATTGTCTAGATGTACCGTTGTCTAGAAGGGCGTCTCAGTTGCTTCCAAGTATTGGCAGTTATGCATAAAGCTGTAAACATTTTTGTGCAGGTTTTTGTGTGGGTGTAAGTTTTCAGCCCCCTTCAGTAAGGCCGGTGACATCAAGAAGAATGATTGCTGGATTATATGGTAAGAATATGTTTAGTTTTGTAAGAAGCTGCCACATTGTCTTCCAAAGTGGGTGTGCCATTTTTGCATTTCCACCAGCAATGAATGAGAGTTCCTGTTGCTCCATGTCTTCGTTAGCATTTGGTGTTGTCAGTGTTTCAGATTGTGGCTGTACTAATGGGTGTGTAATGGTATCTCATTGTTGCTTTAATTTGTGTTTCCCTGATGACATAATGTGGAGGCCCCCCTTCATTTTTTGATAACTTTTAAGCAGTAGAAATAATAAATTTGTCCTTTTGAATTTTATTTCATAATATATGGTGGTATTTATTAAATATATAATAAAGTTATAGAAAAACAAAAATTTTAATGGCTATATTTGTGTATTTATACTTAAGTATCTTTAATTTTTCCATTATCTCTCTTATCTCTGATTTTGCTGTTGGGAGCATGGAACAGCCGTTTACATCATTTTGTTAGATTTAAAAAAAGACATGATGGAAAAGAATTTCCTTAGTTTTTATGTACTTTGGTACTTCTTTTGCAAATTATTTTTATATCCGTCATGTGTTATAATGGGATTAGACTGCTAGGCCTTGTTCATTTACTTTGGTTGAGCTTGGCTAAGTTAACCTTGAGTCTTTCTCATCTAAAAAATAATGTATTCCCTATTCATCTTTTTAAAGATCCTGTTTTAAAATTGAGTAATGTCAAAATCTGCATGGGAAATTGTGAAGATCATCTGCAAGTGTAAACTCTTTGAACATGGTTGAGTTCACAGTTTGTCAGCGGTTTTTGTGGAAGTGTGGTGTAGGCATGAGGATCCAGAGATGAGCAGGACATGGGCCCAGCCTTTGAGCAGCTTGCAATTTAACAGGGAGAGGTCCACCTGTGAAGATGATTTAATGAAATCATACAGATGTGTGCACAGGGAATCACTCTGCTAGGGGTTCAGGGAGATTTTTTTTGAGGATATGAGATCTGAGTTAAGTCTTTTTTTAAGATTTATTTATTTTAGAGTGTGCACGTGCGGTCACGAGTGGGTGGGGAGGGAGAGAGAGAATCCCCAAGCAGACTCCCCACTGAGCGCAGAGCCCGCTGTGGGGCTCAATCCAGGACCCCCATATCATGACCCAAGCCGAAACCAAGAGTCGGCTCCTTAGCTGACCGAGCTACCCAGGCGCCCCCTGAGCTAAGTCTTTAAGGAAAGATGATGGAATTGTAGGTCACTGATGTGTGGTGGATGAAAAAGAAATTGCTAGGATATACTTGTGGTAGTTCTCCAGCATGTTTTGGAATCATTCAGGATTGCTCTCCAACACTGTTGCCTAGGGCTTGCACACGCCTCTCTGTAATGGAGGCTAGCGAGTTACCAGAATGTAATTCCATTTTCTCTCTTCTCCATGAGGAAACCGAGGCCCAGAGCAGGGAAGCAACTTAATTTGAACAAAATCACACGGCTCATTGTGGCAGAACTTAAACCCAGGGTCTTGGACCCCTGGGTTTTGCACACCTTGTTGATGTTGCCCTGCTGTTTGCACTTTTTTCTTTAACATACTTTTCTAAGATCAAAGGTATGCTTGTCTGTTAACATATTGTATTTCAGAATACCTTATTTAATCACCCGACTGTTTATGTGTGTATTTCAGAGTAGGTCCAGGTACCTGCAGGGGAACAGACAAAGAAAGGAAGCATGAAGATGAGCAGTCCGCTGGGGTGGGTAGAGATCCTGTGATATGTGCGGCGTGTCAGCAGCCCGGGAGGCCTGACCAGTGGTGTGAGCTGCGAGTAGGAAGAAACCAGGGCCTAAGTATTTGAAGAGAGTGGAAGTTGCCCAAGTGCAGTGTGGCGACACAGTTCCCGTGACCTGCTGATTCACTTCTCGCTGTGTGTCCCGGAGGGTGTCCTGTGGGAGGTGGGGTGGGTGTGTAGAATGTGTCTCTTCTCTACTAGGAGAGATTGAGTTTGTTCAGAGAAACATCATTTGCAAAGCGGAGAGAAAACTACATTAGTGTTAATGCAACCGTGGAAAGGAAGAGATGACTGTGTTTTTGAGCACTAAATACGTGCCAGCCGTTGTGTGGAGAGCAATCAGCTTCCAAATCATCATGGGGGGGTGTTATTCCCTCCTGCCGTTTCTTTGGGAAAATGCGATAAAGGAACTGAAGTTCAGAGAGGTTGGGTCATTTGTCAGAGCTATTTAGATTAAAGCTTGAGTTGTCTGGCTGTAAATGCACGTTTTATCTCTTGTACCTGTTCGATCTCTGTAATAAAGGGATTACAACACATGTTCAAGACAATGAAGCAAGGGTGGTCAGAACTTAAAATATTTTGTCCCACCAAGAATTTGAATTTTTCTTCTTCCTTAGGTGAGAAGCATAAAATGTCCACTAACTTGCTTTTAAAAATCGGTGTATAAGAGTGAATTTACACCAGAAGGGGAGCTACAATTTTTAAAGAGCCTGAATTTTTCATGATGTTCTTTGTTAGGGAGGGAAGAGAACAGGGAGTAAGAAGAAAATCACTGGAAGATTGCAGATTGGTCAAGATTGGCGGGGAGGCTAGGGGCAATTAAATGATGGACCAAAGAGGTCAGTTTTGAGATGACCATGACCATAGCCCGATTTTTAATTTTCTTATTGACTTGAGTTGTGGGCCTTAAGAGTATTATCACTTATTATCTGATATTTTTCTTAGAGCACCATGGAAACATGTTTTTAGCCTCTCTGGGAAATTTTCCTTGTGTTTAGAGACTATTTTGAATAGGCTCTCCAGAGACTCCTGCCACAGTGGACATTTTTTCGAGCCTGGGATAGTACACGAGACTGGAAGTTAAAGGCTTGGGTTGGAGGCCCCTCCAGCTTGCTGTTTAACCATGGCTGGTTGCCATGGGAGTGAGGATCATTGCCCTGCTGCCATCAGATAGTCTTGTGTGGGTGTCACATGAGATGATGTTAAGTGATGTGAGCCATTAAAGCACTTTTTAGGATAAGCTTGTCTAGGAAGCAGGGTGGGTGTAGCCATTAAATTTCCTGACTTAAGTTCTACTTCGCTGGGCCTCCGTCCTTGATCTGTAAAATGAGAATGTCGTGTTGAATGATCGCTGTAATTGTTCTCAATTTGGACTCTATTACTGTAAGTTGGGCCAGTCATCTCAGATTGTCCACTTCTGATAAGGAAGAGAGGGCCCCTGGAGCCGCTGGGACACCTCCTCTCTCCACATGTCCCCACTGGAGGTGTGACCACAGACAAGTAAGTCCCTTCTCTGCAAGGATGAATGTGTTCATCCACAAAATGGGGATGGTGGCTGTCCTCCAGCCTGTGGAGGAGTTACCCGCATAATGTACTTAGAATAGTGCCCGGCTCCGATGAAACGCTTAATAGGGGTGAAGCATCGCCATCCGCCTCATTTAAGTTAGGGGTGGAGGCGACCTTTGCTGTTGCTTCATTCTCTTCCCTCTTTTCAAAGATGAAAAATAGAGCCCTCCAGAGGTGAGGTGGCTTTCCCAAAGTCAGAGTTAAGATTAAGGTATTCTGATTCTTCTTAGCCCAGAGTTCTTTGTGTCACCTTGTAGTTGCTATGATATTTAGATTCTTTGTTGTTTTATCACATTCTGCATGAATTAAACATAAGCCCTGGTTCACTAGTATGGAACAAGAGCAAAATGCTTTCGTCAGGCCACAGGTAATTTAGATCAGATAAGGGGAAAATGGGGCAGAGAGAATTACCCCGGCCTCTGCCACCAACCACCCCCCCGTGTGACCTTGCCCAAGGTCACAACTTCGCCTTGTTTTCCCCTTCCCTAAGATAGAGGTGGGGAGCTGCTGCCTGGCCATTTCTGAAGTCCTTTTCATCTCTCAATATACTGTGAAGAATTTCTTCACTGCCAGGGCAGTAAGTCCAGGAAATAGTGTGCCAACCAAAGATGTAGATTCTCCAATTTTGGAAAACTTTAAAAATAGGAAGGAAGTTTATTTGTTTAGCTGAGTTCATAATTGTAGGCCTGCCGAAGGCAGAGAATTGGCCAAATGGTATTTTGCGGAAGTTCTTTCTACAGGGTGGGCCTAGAGGAAATCAGTCATTAGGTGAAAATAAACTCTAAGGTCTGTGAGACAATATTTGCTTAGAGGGATTTACATAGGTCTATTTTTTTTTAAAAGATTTTATTTATTTATTTGACAGAGATAGCAAAAGCAGGAACACAAGCAGGGGGAGTGGGAGAGGGAGAAGCAGGCTTCCCGCGGAGCAGGGAGCCCGATGTGGGGCTCGATCCCAGGACTCCGGGACCATGACCTGAGCCTAAGCAGCTGCTTAACCATCTGAACCACCCAGGCACCCCTACATAGATCTGTTGTGATGGTCACTATTGTGTCAGGTTTTTTCCTATATGTGTAAGTTTCTTAAGTTAAAATATTAAAGATTTAATTGTAAAGTTTGATTTCAGAAACACGAACTAGATGCCTGCTTATGAGTAATGAGTAATATCAGACCAAAGTTTGATTTTTGTCAATTCTGTAGTGTCTAAACTAGCTGAGATTGTGATCTCTGGATGTCCCCCCTGCCCCCCCCCCCCCCCCCCCCCGGGGAAAGAGTTCAATGTGCTAGACCACCAGAGCACACACTTCCGTCTTACTCTTTGCAGTTGCCACACCATAGTTTTCTGGTACTCCAGACATCTTGGCCAAGAAATTCAGCTTCTTCAAGTGCCGCGTTGGTCACGATACATTAATTGTGCGTCTTGTCTGTCCGGGCACTTGGGACACACATGCCAAGAGGAGAAAGGCACAGTTCGTGCCCGTCTGGTGAGGGCTGGTGTTGGGGCCTGCTTACACCGTAGGCCTGCGGTGACGCGGCCTGAGGGAGACGTGCAACCTCCGAGCAGCCTTTGGTACACAGAGGTCATCCCTTCCTGCGTGCAGTGACTCCCACCTGACTGTCTCATGGTTGTATTTCATCAGCAGGGAGAGTCAGGGCTGATGGTACACTTGGAACTTAAATATCGTCTTTCTCAAAAACATTGCTTTCAGTTTGGGAGCCAGCAATGTGGTTTGGGTGTGGGTGTTCAGAAGGTCTACAGTGTCCTGGAGTACCTCTCTGCAGATTTTGGGGGGCTTTTTCGGTCCAGCAGTTTTTTGTTCTGATCCTGATTGAATAAAGAGAGGCAGTGGAGCCCACCTGGCTCTTGTGTGTGGGAGAGAGAGGGTAATTCTACCCTCTAGCCCCTCATGCAGGCCCCTTGATGGGCACCAGAGTCCTCATGCTCACACAGTGCCTGCTCTTAAACTTGGAAGTACAGATCCAATAAGGCTTGTGAGTTGGAGAGATTAGAAATCTGGGCACTGGCTGGTGCCCTGGTGTTTTTGTTTTTGGGAGTCTTTTTTGGTGTGTGTTTTAATTTAATGGACTTAGGGGCTTCAGTCTAATAAGGAAATTTCAAACCGAAAACTTTATTTCCTTCTAGGTAAAGGCAAATCGTGGGGATCTGGTATGGTCTAGAAAAAGAGAGGGAGGTCCAGTTCTGTGCAGCCTGACTGACCAGATGCCAGCTGGCTGGTCCAGCCCTCTCAGGCTCTGTTTCCTGATAAAATGAATGGGTTGAGGGCGCCTGGGTGGCTCAGTCGGTGAAGCGTCTGCCTTCAGCTCAGGTCACGATCCCAGGGGTCCTGGGATCGAGCCCTGAGTTGGGCTCCCTCTGCCGCTCCCCCTGCTTGTGCTCTCTCTTGCTCTCTCTCTCCCTGTGTCAAATAAATAAATAAAATCTTAAAAAAAGAAAAGAAAATGTCAGGATTCAGAGACTACAATTCCCACTTGGTAGGTGGAATTCTTGTTGCTTGATTGTAGAATTAATCGGGAGTAGATCAGAGTTCAGTTACAGCAAGTCACTGAAACTTCTCAACACACATTAGCCATTCCCTTGGCATGGGAAAAACAAGCTTTGAATACGTTGCTCGCTGCAGCTCTTGGCTGGAGCAGCAGTCTTTATCTCTTGTCAGCCTTGGTTCGGTGTTGGCTCTCTAGGAATGTTCCTGATTGTAAAATATCTTGTATCATGAAGATGAAGTCAGCCCCCCACCCCCGACACGTGGGGGAGCCTGCGCCAGAGAAGGAACTGTGCTTTCAGCCTCTGCTTGGTGGGAACCACTGACTGACTGCTCCGCCAGCCCACGAAGGTGGTGGAAGCAGGTGCCCGTCTTTAAATGAAGCCCGAAGCCTGGGCGTTGACAGTCTGACTCTGAGCAGTGTGGAGTTGCTCCCTCTGTCCCGTGCTCGAATCTCCTCGAGGGATGCTCAGCATTCCTCAGGAAATCCATACCATCGCACGTAGCTCTAATTGAAAGATTTTTATATTTGAAGCAGAAATCTCTCTCCCTTTGTGTCTCACTCCTTTGCTTTCCCATTTATGAGAGGGGGCACTAATGCACTCTTCCCGAAGGCAGATTTGCAAAGGCTTCCTCCTGTCCCCTTCCCACACTGCAGGCCCTGGTCTCCATGGAATTGCCGGCACCTGTGATGCTTACTGCTGGCTGCTTTTAAAGTCTACTAAAACCGAAAACGAAACTTCTGTGTGGCCCAGTCAGTGGAAGGTTGGTGAGGCTGTGACCCCCCTCCCCCCTTAACGTAAGGATGACATTTCTCCTAAGGCCGTAGGGTTTTTGTTCCTTTTCATTCTTTTGGTTTCCAGGCCATTCTGCTGGCTTATCCTGAGCTTATATGGTCAACTACAATCCGTAAATCTTTTTCACATGAACTTTTGGCAAGCTGGGTCTGCCCCATGGGTACTTACTTACTTCCCCAGCTGAAGTTTTTGGTTTTTTGTTTGTTTTGTTTGTTTTGCAATTTACATATGTTACAGACTTAACATATGTTCCTGATGTTGGGATTTTATTTTTATTTTTCAGGTTTTCATTCTATATTCTAATTTATTTTTATAGAATAGTAGAATTTTGGAACTGGAAATGATTTTGAGAGTACGGCAGCTCATTCCCTTCAGTGTGACACGAGTAAACGACCTTAGGGAAACTGGCCATGGAGGTTTCGTTGGGTGCTAGGACAAAATCAAGATTTTCTCACACACTGGGAAGGTAGGGTGGGTCAGGGAGGAAGAGAAATGTTAGCTGAGGGCTGGGCAGTGGTTATGAATGCAGGCTTGGGCTACTTTATTTATTCTGTGTGCAATTTTATACTCTTTCATTTTTGTCTCGTGTGTTTCTTGTGTGTTTCTTTTATTGATTTCCTTCATCTCTGAAAGCAGGACAAGTATTAGCCACTTACTCTGCTTTTGCAGAGTAGGATAGAATCTGAGTTTTATAAACATGTATTGAAGTTATCTCACATTTATAACTTCTGAGAGAGCCAAGGAGCAGCAAATAGTATTGTTATTGTTACAGTTGGTATTACACGAAGTTAAAATATGTTAAGTGGAAAACAGATTAGACTGGTTCTAACTAATATCCTTTACTGGCCAAAGTTCTGATTTGCCTGTTGATCAAGATGAAAGAAAAGGAATGAGGAGAGTTTATTTCAAGGTAAAACAATATGAGAGAAAAGACCTATTTCTACTACTGATCTGAGTGAAGTTCAGGATTCCTGAACACAGGTGATAGGTTTTATTCAAGAATGCAGTCCATGTTCTAAAGGCTAGTGTGGTGTGTTCAAAAATGGTAAATAATTGGTTTATTTATGACACCCCAGATTGTGACGGAGTCTGGCCATCATGCTTTAGTAAGTTGAAATTTCAGACATTTGCTTGGCAATTGCCACGGACCTCACCGATGCCGGTGACAGGGTTGCGAGCGGGCTGAGCGGGCTGGAGCGGGTGGTGCGCCGCGCAGAGGCCGGGCCTGACATCAGCCCACACCTGGCTTGCCGGAGTCCCCCACGCACGGGTTTGAGTATGCGACAGGGAGGACGGTGTTGGCCTTGAATAATTTGAATGGTGCCTTGAAAAAGGCACTGTAAATGTGAGGGGTAGCCTATGCTATAAATGATTTTGTGTTTAAAGTTAATACTGCTGTTGTCAAGGGGATTCCATACTGTGTCCACAAATGTCATAATTTGAATTACATTCATTTTACTGCAGTTCCTAGGAAGTAGCAAGAATATTTGTTTAGTTAATGAGGTTAATGATTATCTAAACTCAAGTTTGAACTGTCTGCTTCATAAAATAGACCAGTTCCTACTATTATCACAATTTTGATTTAAGCTAAAATTTTTGCCTTAAGTAATTACCTAGGCATATAAAAGGACAGTCTTTTGAATATTGCTTTTAGACTGTCATCTAAAGTTTTTAGTTTCTATAGATGTTGATGTTTATTTTTCAGACTGTATTTCATGACTTAAAGGCTTTTGCAGGTTACATAGTGACGCATTTGGGGCCACTTAGAAATGTATGCCATTTCACTTGTACTATTGAAATAATTTATCATATATTTACAATGATGGTATTTTTTTCCCTCCACTCCAAATAATTTTGTCCCTGGAAGCCCTCATCTAATAACAGTAGACCGTAATCTCTAAAATTCCTTAAAGTTTAAGAAAAATGTACTTTTTAAAAAATGAAAAATAATCTTTAAGATTACAAAAGCAACACATGAAAATTATAGAAAAATAACCTGCTGATAAGCAAAGATAACAAACCACCACATTCCTGCTACCCAGAGACTACCATGGGCAGCCCCTCCGGATCTTTGTATGTCTTTGGCTGAAAATAAGTAGAAGAAAGAGCCGCTCTTGAACACACTCTACATTTTTTTCAGTCTGTCAGAACTTGAGCCAGAATGCCCAGGGGACTGGGGGGTGGGCAGGTAGGGACCCCTGTCAAGCCCCAGCACACCCGGGCTTCTCGGTCCTCACTGTTTCCAGTGCTGGTGGGACAAGGAAGTGGCCTGGAAAAGAGCGAGAACTTGGGAATAAATACTAGACTGTAATCTGTGCTCAGGTTTCTGGAGGTTTCTTGTCCCTGTGGGTGGGTGGATCTGCTAACCTGTTGGTTCTCCCATCCGGTTGGTTTTCTGTTCTTGTCGCTGTGTTACCTTCTGGTTGTGGTTGCTTTACCCCCTTCTCTGCACGTGCATGCGCCAACCACTGCCCCAAGTGGAGGAGGCCCGGGAGGAGGCCAGTGCTTCTCCCTGCCGGGTCCTTCATCACTCATCATGTGGTCTGGAGGTGCCCTGAGTGACTTGACTCCCTCAGCATCCTCTGGCCCATCGTCCTCCCCTCCTGCTGTGGCCCCCCAGCCCCCCTCCTCTGTAGGGCCCTGTGGTCCTCCGGAAGGCACATGGGCCCAGGCCCACCTGCCCCACCCAGGGGCTTGTCAGTGGCCTGGGCGGGCTGGGTGCCAGGCCTCTCCTCCCACCTGCCTGCTCTCCAACATTGGTGCTCTGTTCACCTGGTGAGTGAGGTTGCTGTCGCCCCCAGGGCCTCCCTCGCCTTGTTTCCTAACTAGTGTCCCTTCTCAGTCCCCACTCCTGGTGGTTCCACATTCATGTAGAGCCCCGGTGCCCAGCGCAGATCCCGATCCAGAAGAGTCTGCATTTCTGTAAAATGGACATGTTTTTCTCAAAGGCTTGAGGGGAGGATTCAGTGAGCTAATCTGTATGAAGCACAGTGTCTGGTACAGTTCGTGCCCGTAAGTGCTGTTAGTTCCTGAGATGCTGGATGTACTCGATGCAAGTGAAGGTGTCCGAAGTTTGGCTTTTCCTCCTGACAGTGTACATATGATATGAAATACTGGGGTCTCTACCTGATTTTCTCTACCTGATTTTAGGTAGGGTTAGAAAATAAAGCCCTTTTATTGTTTCTTTCATTTCAATTTAGAGTTTACCTACAGCACTTTGGTGTATTTTCAAGTAAATATGTTTTAATTGAGGTTAATTAGTATTACAGTATCCACTTTGAACATTAAGGTGGAGAAATAGAAAATTGCCATTTATTTTCCTCTCACATTCAAGTTGTGTGTTAAGTAAATGCTCTGACAAGGTTTGCATGGTCCACCCAATGAATTAGACACTGTTCCACCTCTACCCAAAGTGTGATGTGGAAGACAGACTCAGTGTGTTTACCTATGTGACAGCAGAGGGCCAGGTTCCATGGGAACCTGGGGAATGGAACAGAGGAGATGTTTGAACTGGAACTGGAAGAATGGGCAGATGGTAGTGGAGAGTTGATGGAAGGACATTCTAGAATAGAGGCTTCTCTGCCTGCCTACAGTTGTCAAATGTGAGCTGCAACCCAAATAAGTTTCCTGAAATGAGAATTCAAAGGTATTTATTTTGTCACATTTTTCCTCTTCTTCCATTGGCAGGGATAATATAAAGTTTATAGTAGAAAATAATTTTCCATCTGTTTGTTTATTAGACTAAATTGTCATATTCAGGCACTAGCTGGGCAGTAAATCACATCAGACTTAAATTGGGTGTTAGTAACATTTGAAAAGAGTTGTAATGTTTTTATATTGATGAAGAATTTGCATTATGTAGAAATTAATTCCATAACTCTAACTAATGGACACTTGAGTTTTACTCAGTTGAAATTTACTCTCCATACTGATGGCATCATTCCATTTTAATTTCTCTTTGTAGATTTTGATGGCTATAGCTTCTGGTGCAGCTTTCCCATTTTCAGTGGGATTTACGTTTGCATCGGCATGGTGTGATGGCTTTGTTGCATTATTCATACATACAATATATACACACTGTGGCCCCGAGAGAGATGGCTGGTGGTGGTGGTTATATTATCTTTGAGTTAGTTGTATGTACCTGGTTTCCCTTGCCCCCTGGGCTTCCTTTAGTCCATGGGTCCTTAACATGGGATCTGGGGTGGGGGATGGGTGGGGTGGTCCATGAACCAGGGAAGAAAATTACATCTTTATTTTTACTAACTTCTAACTAAAATTTAACAATTCCTTCAATTATGAATGCGGTCATCAAATCCAGTAACATTAGCAGCTTCCATGACAGTAACATCAATAAAATCAGTTTTCATATTGCATTACAGTAGTTATGCATTTTTAAAAAAATTTCTTTGTTTAGGGACGCGTGGGTGGCTTAGTCAGTTAAGTGTCTGCCTTCAGCTCAGGACATGATCCCAGGGTCCTGGGATCAAGCCCCAAGTTGGGGCTCCCTGTTCAGCCAGGGGTCTGCTCCTCCCTCTGCCTCTACCCCGTCTTGTGCTTGCTCACACTCATGCACACGCTCTCGATTTCTCGCTCTCTCAAATAAAATCTTTAAAAAATTTTCTTTATTTGAGAAAGAGTGCATGTGGTGTGCACGTGCAAGTGGATGGAGGGGCAGAGGGAGAGAATCCTCAAGCAGACTCCTCGCTGAGTGCAGAGCCTGATGTGGGGCTCGATCTCATGACCCTGAGATCATGACCTGAGCCAAAACCAAGAATCAGATACTTAACTGACTGAGCTACCTAGGCGCCCCTACAGTAGTTAACACATTTCTAAAAAATAGTGTGGATGCTCATCGTTACTTTGAATTACAGCATTCGTTTGACTTACTTCTAGATCCTGTCAAATATAGTAATAAGCAATACTATACCATAATTATTTGGATAATTCCCTTTTAGTGTAATTAAGTTATTTTGTATTCCCTTGTGTTCTATTTTGTACATTTAAAAACTTTATTCTGAGTAGAGTCCATAGGCTTCACTATGCTTGTCTGGGACACAAGTTTAGGAATGTCCGCTTTGGTCCCTGGGATGCATTTGGGAGAAGAGCATGCCAGCATTTGCTTAGGGAGGATTGGTAGGAATGTGGGATATGTAACGAAAAGCTGAGATAGCGGCTCTCACCCGAGATGCCCACTAATCCCGTAAGTCTTGCCTGTTGCCCTAGCCTACAGCAGTACCCAGTTCAGCACAATCTCAGTAGCTCTACTGGTCATTGTAACACATGCGTACTGCAACAAAGGAAGGGTTAAACTTCATTCTCTGTAGTCCTTAACTAGAATACACTAAATGATTGCCATCTAAAAATGGTGAAAATAAAAATAGCTTGGGCGTTTAAAGGGGTCAGCCTTCAGCTGTCTAGAAAAATCTTATAATCCCAAAGGACTTAGTCCCACTGTTTCTGGTTTACTCTTTTTACAGCATTTATTCTTCTGCAAATACTTGTTGTTTGCATACACTCATACATTGCGTTGGAGATCTTACAGATTTATCATGGTTCTCTTCTAAGATCTTGAGATATTTGTCATCACTTAAAAACCTTGAAGTCACTAAATTTTTCTTTTTAAAAGATTTTATTTATTTGGGAGAGTGAGTGCACACACGGGGTGGGGGCACAGGGGGACGGAGAGGGAGAGAGAATCTCAAGCAGACTCCTTCTGAGTGTGGAGCCCGACGAGGGGCTCGATCTCAAGACTCCGAGATCATGACCTCAGCTGAAACCAAGAGTCAAATGCTCAACTGACTGAGCCACCCAGGTGCCCCACTAAATTTTTATTTTGAATTGCCATCATACATTGAAAGCAAATTTATCGAGTACTTGGCTGTGTGCCAGGCACTGTCGTAGGCACTTTGAGCTACATCAGTGAACAAAATAGACAGTAGTTCTCTCTTAGAGCAGACATTCAGGCATGCAGGTGTCTTATGCTCTGAGGTTTGTAGAGCTGTTCTGCAGGCTAGAAAAACTGCTTGCCACCCACAGACCTGTGTATTTTTTAGGTAGTAGTTTCCCACTCTGTTTCTGTGGGTCATTGTGATGTACCTCAGGGCTGGCTGAAGGAGGGGAAGGGAATGTTCTGCTTTTCCAGTTCCATGTTAATCAGAGCATTCCTGCTTTTACATGTTTGGGATTGCTGGAAGGTTGGGGGTGGGGTGAGGTAGGGGAGAGTTCTGTTGCCTACTGGATGTGTGGAAAGACAGTCAGATTCTTGATGTGATTGGCATTATCAGTTGCTGGCTGGTATAGAATAAATTTTTGTTCTGTACTGAAAGGCAGTTGGATAGCAAGCCTGTTGCCTTTAGGTCCTGTTACTTAAGTTATAAAAAAAATTTTTTTTAATGGCTTAATACAACCATTTATTATGTATGTGGTTTTGTGGGTAAGGAATTTGGGAAGGGCTCCGCTGGGCAGTTTGTCTGCCTGGCTTCCTGTGGGGCAGCGAGGTCTAGATGATTCCTTTTCCAACATGGCGTCTTTGCTCAGGTGTCTGGTGGTTCAGTGGTCCTGGGCTTCTCTTGCTGTCCAGCTGGGGCCTCAGACCCCAGGGCTGCTTCATGTGCCTTGGGCTCCTCAGGTCCTGTCACTTTCATAGGGAGTTGATCTTTTCTTACTTTGTAAACATGAAGGGAACAGCTAGCAGTTATTGGGAGTGAATATGTGCAAGGCTTTATACTAACAATTTCCACGTTTATTGTTTAGTTTATCCTCCAAGCCTCCAAGGTAGCTGGTAATATTCCATTTTGATAAAAGAGGAGCCTGAGGTTCTAGGAAGTGGGTGACCTGCCCAGACTTGCACATGAAATTGCAGAAGCTGGAGCCTGTGTCCACATCTCCGGTTATAGAACTTCCCTGAGGATCTGTCCGTGGAGTAGATTCACGGCTGCGGCTGCGTAGGAGTTGGGGCTGACTTTCTCCTCAGAGTTGTGACCCACAGCAGTGAGAGTTCATCTCTGTCTTCTTAGAGGCTATTCTGTTTCAGTGTCTGCTCCTAGAGGGCCCGTTCCCTGCAGTGGAATGCTTCTCTCCCGTCCAGCAGGCAACACTGGGTTCGTTCTCATAGTTTCCACCTCCCTCCCATAACATGCACACAAACACCATACTACTCGAAAGCAGCAACTAGGGGTCCAGGCAGTTTTGTTTTGTTTTTAAAAGATTTTATTTATTTGAGAGAGAGAGAGCACACGCGAGAGAGGCAGGAGGAGAGAGAATCTCAGGCAGACTCCATGCTGAGTGCGGGGCTCCATCCCAGGACCCTGAGATCATGACCTGAACCGAAACCAAGAGTCAGACGCTTAACCGACTGAGCCACCCAGGCACCCTGGGGTCCAGGCAGTTTATGCAAAGGATGGGATGCTCATCACACATTTGCCAAAATGGCGTGTTGGGCAGAGTTCCCGAAAGCTGGCATCAGGCTTATTGCCACTGGATCCTGAGTAGGTTTGTTTTTTATTTTTTAAAATTTTTTGAGTATTCCTGTATGTACAGTGTTTCAGTGAATGGAATTGATGCTGTGGTTATCAGAAAGGAGTGAGATGGTTCTCTAGGGGGTGATAGGTCACTGCAGTATTTCCATGATGATAAAAGTTAGTTGCAGAACACTGATCCCCCACACACGCTTTTTTTTTTTTTTTTGATAAAGGAAATTAGCATTTAGCATAGGCAAAGAACCGTATGTCAGAAAAACCAGAGTATTAACTGTGGTATTTCTGGGCTTGGGAATATATGGGCAACTTGATATGTTTCTGTATTTTTCTTTTACGTGGATGTGTGTTAAACTTACTAGAAATAAAGATGACTAAATGCATCCTGCTGCTGTGTTTACAGAGGCTGTTTTACCGAGAAGTGGTTTTACATGGTCCTTGTGGTTCGCCCCCCCCCCTTTTTTTTTTTTAAAGATTTTTATTCATTTCTTTGACAGAGAGAGACACAGCGAGAGAGGGAACACAAGCAGGGGGAGTGGGAGAGGGAGAAGCAGGCTCCCCGCCGAGCAGGGAGCCCGATGCGGGGCTCGATCCCAGGACCCTGGGATCATGACCTGAGCCGAAGACAGACGCTTTACAGCTGAGCCACCCAGGCGCCCCGAGGTTGGCCCTTTCACAGCTAGGTGAGATACCACAGCCTGGCCAGGGCTTTGATGGGGCTCGGCGGAGGGCCCTGACCTCAGCCCCTGGAAGGGAGGAAGAGGCGGGGGCAAGGTATTCCTCCTCTCTGTCCCTTTTTCTCCATAGGAACCTGCCTGCACCATCTTGAGCTCTCCGCTCAGCCTGGAGAAGTCCTCCCGGTTGGCCCAGAGGCACCGTGGCTGGTGCTGAGCGGGAGCCGAGGCCCCGAGGGAGGTGGGGGTGGGGAGCAGAGTGCATGTATGTAAGAGGAAGGCATCACAGAGGGGAAAATATAGCTTTATTTTCCTGTTAAAACAAGGGGACAGGGAGGGGAAGAAGTCAAGAGCAAAGCCTACATTTTCCAGTATTCGGCCTCAATTCTAATAAACTGATTCTATTCAGTGTGTTTTAAGTACACTAAGTCCAATTGTAAGGTGCTGTCTGGGACTAGTTCTCCGTGAGCCTCACGTGTTGCACATTATGCTGAGAAGTTTGTGATTCGATTAAAAAGACTAGACTGTGTGGCTTAGGGATGGGTGTGTTTATGTGCTGTGCATGCGATGCTGTTCCCAGCCCGGCGGGGAGTTGCTGAGGTTCTGAGCCGAAGTGCAGCCTCCTTGGGGGATGACTCGTTATTGTGCTCTGAACCTTGCCCTTGGCGGAGGGAAGCTCTCCTTGATCCGTTTGGTTTTTTGGGGGGAGGAAAGCCTTGTACCTAAGTCCCACCCTTGAAGATCTGGTGGAAACTAGAAAACTTCTTTGCCGTGTTTTCCATTGAGGTGGATTCTGCTCACAGGTCAGCAAAGGAGGGCTGTGGAGCCCCGAGGGAGGGGCAGGGCCACGTGCTACCCCAGGGGCTCCAGTCACTGAGGACTGGCTCCACTCAGCTGTACTGTGGACCCTGGTGCAAGGGGAAGAAAGTTACCGTTTGAGAGGTGCAGAATCATCTTTGAGTGGCTCATTTAGACCTGTGTGTAAGGCAGGGTGTGGATACTTTGTAAATTACCCACTTTTTTTTTTTTTTGGTTCTGTTTCTTAGTTCTTTCTTAGTTCTTTTTTACAGCCCTTTCTCATTCAATGAGGCAGGGAGCAGAGAGGCATGGGAATAATGTGTAAACAAGTCACTGAAACGTGAAATCTATCTTGGCTTTTTCTGAACATTTTTTGATGTGATCTAAAATTTTATATGTTCCCCTTTTTTATAGGGAAAAAATTGAGTCAGTTGGGCTCCCTGAGGGTCTTTGGTGGCTGGTTTTATTGTAAGGGTAGAGTTTGGTAAATATTTAAATCTTCCTATTTGCTCTTGATAATTTATTTGAAACGCACTGAGATTTTGTGTTTCTCTGTCTTCTTACTCTTCTTAGCACTTCTACTCCTGTAGTGTTGGCATTCTGCTTTGTTGAGTCATTTGTCTACTTCTTTATCCCCTCTGTCTAGATTGTAGGTTACCTGAAAACAGGATCTATGTGTGATTCATCCTTGTATTCACCACAGAATTTGGCGTAAAGTGTTTTATATAGTGGGAGTGTGAACAGGACTCTTAGTTGCAAGTGACAGACACCCAGTGTAAAATGGCATAATAAAAAATTCATTGGCACAAGAATCCCAGTTGATTGGCTTCAGGGATGGTTGGATCCAGGTCCTCAAACATCAGAACCATCATTCTCACCCTCTCTCTTCCATTTTCTTCCTCCCTGTCTTTGTTTCACCTCCTCTGGAACTATCTAGCATGCCTTTATTTGTGATAGCACCAGAAATTCCAGGTTTATGTCCTCAGAATTCTAAGTTCAAGAGCAGGATTTCTTAATCTAGGCGATACTACATTTTGGGCAAGATAATTCTTTGTTGTGGGCAGCTCTCCTATCCATTGTAGGATGTGCAGCAGCATCCCTGGCCTCTACTGACTAGGTGCCAGTTGCAACTCTTTCCCTCCAGTTGTGACAACTCAAAATATCTCCAGACATTGCCAAATGTCCCTGGGGGGATGGTGGTGGGTGGAATTGCCCCAGGTTGGAGAACCACTGGTCTAAAGCCACAGCAAGTTTCTTTTTTCTACCAATTCCTTAAAATGCATAGGCCTGCCAGTCTGGTCTGGGTTGGGTTATGTGACCAACCCTGAACTAATTCTGTGGTGGGTGGGGTAATAGAATATGCTGGTTCCCAGTCCACTCGTGAGCTGGGGCTGGGCCTGGGCCTGTCTGTGCCATTGAACCACTGGAATGGGGGTGGGTGAGGTACTACTCCTTATTGGGGGGGAGGGCACTGGAGTCCATGTAAGACCAAAACAAGAAACTGCCGAACCAAAGCCAAAAAACACGTGGACCCCCACAGGAAGTGGGAAGTCTTTTTGAATTGAGAATGAAGTCTTGGTGTAGTGGAAAGAGGATGTGTCTTGGCATCAGGCAGGTGCTGTCCTGACTCTTTAGCTCATTAGCTGGTAACTTTGGGCTAGTTTTTTACCCTTTTCTCAATCAGATTCTATCATGCTTGTGAAAATATTATTTTTTCATAAAATTTTCATTGATGTTATACAAACAATTATACATAAATCATATACTCAGTGACTTCAGAGTTTAAATAATCTCATATAGCCAGTGCCCAGATGAAGAAACAGAATAGTCCAGAAGTCCCACAGGCCCACTCCCAGTCACTCCTCCTCCAGAGATAATAGCTATCCTGTCTTCTGTTGTCATAGCTTAGTTTTGCCTGTTTTTGAAATTTTGCAGAAGTGGAGTTCTGCCATATGATTCTGTTCTACGTGTTGTTTCTACTCAACATGACGAGTACTTACCCATGTTGTTGTACATAGAATAGCTTGCTTATTCTCCTTCTACATGTTTTCGATTATATGGATATCACACATATTTGTCAGTTCTCTTGCTGGGCAGTGTTTTGCCTCTGGTTTTTGGCTGTTAGAAGTGCTGTGACTGTCCTTGCACACGTCTGTTGGTGAGCCGGGACACACCTCTGCCCGGGATGCCCTTGGGCTGGGGCTCTGGCTCCTGCACTAGGGGTGTAACTGCTTTTAACTGCTCTGAGATTCACAAGGACTCCTGGTTTTTTTGTTTTTTGTTTTTGTTTTTTTTTAGATTTTATTTATTTATTTGACAGAGAGAGACACAGCGAGAGAGGGAACACAGGCAGGGGGAGTGGGGGAGGAAGAAGCAGGCTTCCTGCAGAGCAGGGAGCCCGATGTGGGGGCTCGATCCCAGGACCCTGGGATCATGACCTGAGCCGAAGGCGGACGCTTAACGGCTGAGCTACCCAGGCGCCCCGGGACTTTTGTTTTGAGGCATAAATGAGAACAGGTGAAAAGACTCGTGTCTGTTGCCTGATAGAAGGTCCAGATCTCCTGTGTTTCGTCTAAGATTATTGATTTGGACATGAAAAGACAACACATGGGCACTTGTTAGCTTGAAAATCAGTTTTAATAAGTTTAATGTATTTGGCCCTGGATGATTTTAGGTAGAAGCAAAACTGTATTGGTGCCCAGTGCTCTAGCTGATTTTGCTGTTTTATTAACAAATACACACTATATGACCAAATATTCCTTTATTAATAATGATCTCTCAGTGGCAAAATTTCAAAAAAGGGCATCATTTATAAAAACCGATGGTGGTATGTGTCCTAGAGAAGGAACCAGCGCTTTAATGTTTTTTCCTAGTACATTTACATGTTTATAGTTCCCTCTGCCTTGTAGAAAAGGGACCCCAGTATCCCTTTGCAAAGATTATGTAACATGCATAACCAATATGGGGGATTGCTGTGATTAACTGCTAGTTCATTATATTTGTGAGCATTTCTTAATCTTCGAGAGATTATTTTGATACAAACTTTGATCAAAATTATAGAGTAGCATTTCTTATAAGACATTCACACCTATGTATTTAATGAGCTGAGACTTCAGAGATGCAGTGAATTTATTTGCAAACCAAATTTGCCCTTAAATGGTATGAACAGCTTGTCAAATATCTGTGTGGCGGTTTTTTCTGTTTCGTCTTGCCTAGTTTGTTCGTCTCTGCCGCAAGCATGGTGTGGGTCTGTGCAGTCGGGCTGCTTCAGTGCTGCTGAAACACACAGCTTGCTGGGGGCCTTAGTAATCAAATAGGGTTTTGGTATAATGGTGTGGGGACAGGGCGACGAGGGAGACACGAGGGGGACAGGTGATGGGTACCTCAGAGATGCTGCCCGTCAGAACTGCCTAGCGCCTCTGAACACTGCGGATGCTAGGGCCCCACCTCCAAACAGGCTGCTGCTTCTAGGCTGGGGCAGGGCAGTTCTCACGCGCAGCCCCGTTTGAGTTGAGAGCCAGGGCATTCACTGAGGAGGATTGGACTTTGACGGCTTAGGTTCTCAGATTGAACATTCGGTGATTTATTCCATGATCTCTGTCAGTATCTCTGCTAACCAATCAAAATGTTTTGCCTTTTTTAAACCTTGTTTTAAGAAAGTTACAAAACAACTTCACAGTCTTCCAGCAGCTCCCTTCTCTCAGTCTTCCTTGCTGACCTTCTCCCACCCGCTTCGGTTAGCTCCTGCAGCTGTTAAATCACTTAGGTTGGATTTGTGTCTCATTGTTTTAAACATTTGCAGAAACATGTTGCTTGCCCCAAAAGGTTGTAGTGAACCTTTCAAATGATTATTTTGGAGTAGGATGTTGGGTTTTGTGTTTGCAGAAACTCTTCTCATGGGGTTTGACAGCTAAGAGTCTGTCCCATTTGCCATTTCAGAACTAGGGAAGCTGAATACTCCTTCTGTTTTACGTAAGAGGAAAGAGCAAGACCCAGAGGGGGAAGGATGAAGGAGGCGGGTGCCCTGTGTTAGGGCCCGCAGTCATTATTTCTCAGGTGCCAGATGCCGCCTCAGTCAGTTCATAAGCGCGGCTGGTCTCTCTTTTGGGAAGACCTACCCCATGAGTCTGACCTCGGGCTAATTGTAAGCGTAAAGCTGGAGTTGAGGCATCAGTTCACCCTGAGGATCCAAAGCCAATGGGCAGGTAGGAGAGGCCTCTCCTCAGGACCAGCCTTCTCGGGCACACATTCAGTCCCTTTGCTCCTGTTGGTGTTCTCGCATCTGCCACGTTATACCGGAAATCACATATTTAGAGTGTCCCTTACTCCCTAGACCGCAAGCCTCTCAGGTCAGAAGAATCCCGTCTTCCTCCCTGTGTGAGATGTACTCACATCTCTGTGTTGGATCTAGGCTCTGTAGGCCGCGCTCTTGGGCAACTCAGGTGCTGACGTGTCGTATCTGGACGGGGTCAGACAGCTGTTTCAGCCTCTTCATTAAGTCGTGAGCACTTGTAAGATGTTGCCTTAAGTGTTTTGTATTAAATTTAAGACATGTAAGACAGAGGAAAATACTTGATTTAATTTCATTTTCTTTCCCTACATTTACCTTGTTTCTGACCGACGGATGTAAAAACCACTCCTTACCAACACAAATGAAACACAACTCTGTTTCTTCTGGAAAATAATTATGCAGAATAATTTTCTCCTAGAAGTGCTTGTTTTAACTTTTTGCCGTGAGAGAACATTTCATCTAAGGGACAAAGCACAGCATGGCCTGCCATATTTTTACAGTTTGGGAATGTCTTACCGTTAAATAACAGGAAAAAAATGCTAGAATTTTAAATACAAATCCGGGCTTCTTCAGATTCATTTAATATTTATTTGTTACCAGTTGGCAGGTGTATACTTTAAACAAAAGTATAAATGTAAAATGACTTTTCATTCTAAATACTGTTTTAGAAGCTCTTTCCTTAGTCCTTGTGAGTAAAATTACACTTGCAGTGTGTTTATAATCCTTTAAAATCCCTAAATCCTTACCAAAAAAGTTGACCCAAATGTTTAAATAAGGACTTTATTTACAGAAATGAATGTTTCTAGTTCTCTTACACTAAGTATCATTTTCTGGTGACTTACAAAAACAATATTCACTTAAGCCTGCTGCAGAAACAACATGCATATATACCATGCTTTTTTAGTATGTGAATTTGAAAGAAAGTTATTTTGATTGTGAAATAGTGCAGATTTACTTTAAAAAGGAGCTTTAGTATAAACTCATAGGTTGACAGAAGAGCAGTTTAATAAATTTTATGTCTAAACTTGGCCTTTTTTTTTATTACCGGTGATTCATTTTAATTAACATTGTTTTTTGTTGTGATTCCCAATGTACAAGGAAATAAAATCTCAAACTCTCATTGAATTTATGCCAGTATAATGCTTTTCAGGTTCTTGTTTTTGCTCTAGGTAACTTTAATTTACTCTGTCTGCTTGTCTGTGATCAGAAATGATGTAGATATTATTGCTGTGACTACACTAAAAAAAGATTTTGTTAGAAGTACCCGGATCGTATCAGTGGGAATAAACTCCACTGGCCTCAGTGTATTTACCTGAACAGGGTCAGTGTATTTGAGGTAAATATTGTAACTTGAAGTTTATGTTCTCAGAGCCTGCAGTTTTACCTTGAGACACTTTTCAGTTAAGTTTGCTTATTTTAGGGGTTACTATTGGCATCACCCCTTTCTTTTTACGTATCTCTGTGAGCTGCCAACTCGAGCAGCTGCTGATTCTCAGTGGCCCCCTCTCCCTTGGTTGACATTCTGACGTCATCCTTGACCGCTCCCCCTCTCCTCCTCTGCCTTCCATCCCCAGTTTCCTTAGGTCTGAAGCATTGGTGTGGCCTACGCTCCCATCCCTGCCTTCTTCCTTTACTTTGCCTTTTTCTGTTCCCAGGTGGCAGCCACTCTTGCACGTGAGCTGCTGACGTCCCAGCCTACGTCTCCTGTCTTGGACTCCAGGCCCAGCTGCCCAGCTGCCCGCTGGATGCCTTTACTTTCAAGTCCTCCTGGTCTTACTCAACACATACACAAGCCAAACTCCTCATGTCGGCTCTGCAGACCTGCTCCTTCTGTGTTCCCTGCTCACGCAGTTTGAGGCCGACTCTGCAAGTCACCTGCTGGCTTCCATGCCCTCAACTCCCTCATCCAGATAGCCACCAAATCTTGTGTATTCTGTCTTCTGGAAGCTTTTATTCAGCCTTTCTCTCGACTCCCATCTTTGTCCAGGCTCCCCCAGACCCCATCTCAATACTGTAAACGTTCTAACTAAGCCTCCCTTGGGGCCCCACTCCCGCCCAGGCAGGACTGCCTTGCTTCCATCCCCTGCTTCTGGATCCCTACCTCCTGGCATCTAGTGATACCTAGAGAAATGTTTGGAAATAAAATGAAGTAAACGACTCCGTCCCCTCATGTGACAAGTAACCCTGTAGGTGAATCCAGGACAGAGTTAAAAGAACGGAGAATTCAGGATTTCATCACAAGTGGATATTATGCCTTCATTGCTCGAGAAATAGTGCTCCAGGTCTGTTCTGGTAAAGGGAACCACACTCTCAGTACAGATTTACAAACTTACACACAGGTGGAGTCCCTTTTTTATTGAAAAAGTCTCCTGTTTTACTTATGGTAATTTTAAAACATTAGATTTTTAATTGTTAACAGTTTATTGCTGAAATTATGTTTGGCGATATGCTGTCAAATACTCTGAGACGGTTATGTTCTTGTCAGGATCCCAGTGATGCTTTTTAACCCCCGTTGTCTCCTTTATGCCCATGTTACAGTTCACCAGAGCAAGGAGAGGGGGCACTGGGCTTTGACTAAAGCCCGTCTCCTAAAGGTTGTGATTAGTGTGTAGGAAAGATTGGCGGTTGGAAAAACTTCCACAGCCTCCACCCCGACCAAGGTTGTGGTGTGCTCTTCAGCCTCTTCTGGCCTTGGGAAGTGAGGGAACGATCAGATTCTCTACTTTGGGTCTTACTTCTCTCTGTGCCATTTACCATCGAGTCACTGTAAATTCACACGACTTCACACATTTTCTCTGCGCTTTGATTATTTAATGAAAGACACCATTACCTCAGATGCAGTGAAAGACCCAGCACATAGAAATGACACTTATGTTAACAAGCCTCAGGAGCCTGTGTGAGACTTTTCTGTTCAGAGAGTACGTTTAATAATGGGGAAGATTCATGGGACTCCTGATAAAATAATTTCATAGACTTGTTCAGAAAAGTGGTGAGGTTCTTTACTTGCATGAATTGGTTATTTTTCTTTGAAAATTCTTTACTTCATGAAAATAACTTTTACCTGAAAAATCTTACAAGTTTTTTTTTTTAAGAAACTGAGGCGGTTCTTACCAATGTCCTATAGTGACTGTTGGCAAAGGTGTGAATGGTGAATGGAACCTAGGCTTCCTCCCTCCCTCTTCTCTCTGTCGTCTCTTCTTTTATATTAACCATTTCCAGGCTTCCGTGGGATGTGTAGTTTGGCAGGGAGTGTGCTATAGCACAAGCAAATGGTGCAAATACATGCTTGACGGATGTTGAGATTTTGGCTTATCTAGTACTGTTTAGCTCGTATGCTTCAGTAATCAATTTTTAAAATACAGACTCTAGCTAAATATATTTTAACTCTTTGCATGATAAAATACCTTGGAAGGGTGTATCATGATCTTTATGGCAGAGATACTGTCTTTAAGACATGCTTGATAGGAAATCAAAGAGAATAGGAAATCACAAAGAGAAAAATCTCGAGTCATTGGGTCTTATGGAACAGAAGCATACATTTTAAATATACAACCATGTCCCTTTACTGTATATGTTGATCTTTGACCTGAATTGTTAACGGGTTTTTTTGTTGTTGTTCTTTCCTCTATAATATTGTTAGAAGACTTTGAGCCTCTGGGTATTGGGCCTTAAATTGAATTTTCTTACGTAGAAAAAAAGGAAAAAAAAATGCTTTGGGTGTTAGGTCCTAACGAAAACTAGGTCCTTCCTTATGAAGATTGAACTCATGCCTGTCTTGTTTCAGTACCGCGGCTGTGCCTCATCTAAGTGGTCACACAGATACTTACTGCGGTCACAGATTCATCTTCATGTCCACTGCCACCTGAAGGCGCTTGTCAGAAGCTCCTGATGAGAGGGTGTAGCAGTAGGGACGACTGGCACACGAGGCCCTTTGTTCATTCTCTTGGTCATGGCTCTGCACGGACCCCGAAGGCTTTGGAGTCTGTGTAGGGAGAAGCGCCCGTGTGTTGCCACGATAATGACACTGTTTTGGTTGCTCACTCCGTGGTTAAAGCCTCCGAGCTCTGTAGTCATTACCAGCTAACTGTTAGGAAACCGAGAACTGAGTAATCAATTGCCAGTTGTCCTTGAAGAAAAAATAACGATGTGATATGAAGAAAGGTTTTATACGATAATTTCAGTCTTCACTTGTCATCCTCATCTCACGCATTTATTGTGGAGGACTCTCTGAGACACACTGCCGTGAAATCGAGAAAAATTGCATAATGTTTTTGGTGAGCCCCATTGGAGACAGACCTCTTAAGGAGGTGACGGGAGCTGCGGAGAGGCCCGTGGCTCTGCAGTGGGACCAAGCCGGGGTGGACTCCGAGGCGCCACGTTGGGCTGCATGTCCATGGGCTAGTCACTTAGCCTTGTGGAGTGTTGTGGGCATGTGAATCCTCTAGCATAGTCCCTGGCACGAAAGAGGTGCTTAATAAATATTGGTCCTCTTCTCCTGTCTGTGAGACTTGTGCATTTCCCTCTCATGGGAAGGCGTCTACGGTCTCAGGTTCCCGTGGGCTCCTACTTCAGTGCCACGGAGCACGCGGTGGGGTGCTCGGGGAGAGCAGAGCGTAGGCTGCTCGTACAGTCATGCCGTGTGTGTGTGTGTGTGTGTGTGCGCGCACGTGCACGGGCGTGCGCGCCAGGGTGGGAGTACCATCTACTGTGGGTTCCAAGTAACACTCTTCCTTTCCTGGCAGGTGCCTGAGATCATCAGCTCCATCCGCCAGGCTGGGAAGATTGCCCGGCAGGAGGAGCTCCATTGCCCGTCCGAGTTTGATGACACGTTTGCCAAGAAGTTTGAGGTGCTCTTCTGTGGCCGGGTGACGGTGGCTCACAAGAAGGCCCCTCCGGCCCTGATCGACGAGTGCATTGAGAAGTTCAACCATGTCAGTTGCAGCAGGAAAGCCGAATTTGACTTGGTCTCCCAGAATTCTGAAACCCCAAATCCTGCGGGAGGCCTTTCCTTCACGGAGAAGTTCCGATCTGTGCTCCAGCCAGTGGGGAACGGCGAGCAGGGCCGGAGGCCGATGCGCAAATCCTTCTCCCAGCCCGGGCTGCGCTCGTTGGCCTTTAAGAAGGAGTTTCAAGATGGAAGCCTTCGAAGTAGTAGTTTTTTCAGCTCCTTTGAGGAAAACGACATTGAGAACCACCTCCTTAGCGGACACAATATTGTGCAGCCGACAGATATTGAGGAAAATCGAACTATGCTCTTCACGGTAAAATACCATCAAGCCCCGGGCTCATCCCCAGTGTGAGATCCACGTTCAACCAGCTTTATTGAGCAAGGATTCGTAGCAAATTGCTTTTGGATTTATGTGTGAATCTATGTATTTTTATAGTGAATAATCCTTTTCTCAGGATAAAATCCTTACTTTAGTCCTAGGCCTTTATAAAATCATTATTGGAAACCTAAAGAGAATCTATCTTCTATCCTTGTTTGTTTTTATCTCTACCACCCCCCCCCTTAGTTGAAAGAGACCTTTTCAGTGGAAGCAACAGGGCACAGATGTAAAAGAGGCCCCCGAAAGGATTTTTTAAAGTATATTAATTTCAAGTAATATATTTCGACAGAATCTTTTAGTTGGAAAACACTCCCTCTTTACTGTTTCTATTAATTTATTATAAAACATTTATCCTTTGTTAATCAGGATAATTGGATTTGGGGATAAGATGATATTTGAAATTTATACCCAAACTGAAATAATAGTTTAGCCAACTGTTCACTCCCTTTTTTCTGGAAAAGGTTTGGTGAACTGATAGCCAAGTGCCGAAAAGGAATGGACAGGGAAGCTGTCCTTGGCACTTGGGGTTCCTGGGTTCTGTGCTGCTGTGGGCTCCTCTGGATGGGCTTGCTCGGGGCCTTCCCAGCAGTGAGCTAGCCGCTGATGATCTAGGGAACTGATTGTTCTTCAGCCCCCTTCTAGAATGTCATGACTGGTATTCTAGAGAGAGCAAAATCACCGTGAGTATAATGTTCTTGGGCCTAACTCAGAGCAGTGAGGTGGCCGACGGGTAAGGAAGCTGCTACTTAGGTTAAGGCCATGTTGGATGTAAGCAGGTTTAAGATGAAGATGATGTGTCAGTGGGTAAATAGGGCTTTTTCTTCCTCTTTTCATCATGTACTGAAAAAAATGCTAAGCACTCAGGCTTGTGCTTTAGTCTGTGGTGTATATTTAAAAAGAAGAAACTCTTGGTGTTACTGTGAAAGCTGCTCGGCGCATGTATGTTCAAGTACTTGGTGTGTGAGTGCTGTGTACAGGGTCCCTTGCAACATGCTAGTAATAACAGCGGTGAACAAGACAGCCCTGGTCTCTGCCCACGCCAAATTTAGATTCCAGTAAGGGGGATTGACAACCGAGTGTTCAAGTAATTGTCTCATTACAGTTGTGCTCAGTGCCACAAAGGAGTAGAGGATTATGTGAGAACATCTGGGGATTCTGGGAAGGCTTCTTGGAGGAAGTGATTTTCGCTGAGCAGAGGTTCAGTGTGGCCACCTAGATATTATTCTAGTTGGAGTATCCTGGGTTCAGGGAGCAGCAAGTGAAAGGCCCTGAGGGAGGGATGGGCTCTTGCAACACAGTCCTCTGCTAGAATGGAGTTTATTACACTGACCCAAGGCTGTAAGGCAGTGTTAACTATGCTAATGCTCTGACTTTAAGAGGTGAGTAGTATTTGAATGCTTACCACACAGTTAGCTACTCAACAGATGGTAGGTTATTTTAACAATAATTTTAAAAGACTTTTCAGTAAAACAGTTAATAGAAAGTGTTTTGGAAGTTTCAAAAGGAGAGCTTTTATTTTCTGGAAACTTTACTTTTTATATCCTTATAAAGGGGAGATGTGGCATCTGTGGTTTTGTTGTTAACTTTTGGATATTTGGTTCTTTGATCTCAAAGAAGCCTGCTGTCTTACGTGGGTGAACGTACTAGCAGGTGTCCTGTGCTACCTGAAATCTGTAGGGTAAACCGAAGCCTCTGGACGTGATTGTCCACAGTGAAATTGTCAGAATCTTAAAGGAGCTTGTCCCTTTGGTTCTATATTTTCATAGGTCACAGAATGAGAATGTTTGTTTAATAAAATTGAATTCAACTTTCATGAAAAAACTAGTTTCTTTTTTTGTCTTTTAAGATTGGCCAATCTGAAGTTTACCTCATCAGTCCTGACACCAAAAAAATAGCATTGGAGAAAAATTTTAAGGAGATATCCTTTTGCTCTCAGGTAAATGGAGATGGGTTATTGCCTCATTTGCATTTGAATTTTTAATGAATTCTTCTATCTGTTATTCAACAGAAGTGCTAAAAGGTCACAAGATGTATGCCTTCTAGGTATACTTGATTTGCAATCTTGGCATTTCTCTTTTGATTTGGTATATTAAGGCAGAATATACGGATAATTTTGAAATTAAGGTCGCTATTAGCAACAGTAATCTACTGGAGAAAATAGATGTACTTTTCTTTTTTCAGTTATTGGTGGTAATGTTTTGTAGTCACAAATTCCAGGTGTGTCTGTGTGGGTCTGCGTACATGTCTTATATATACATTCATATATACAAATATTTTTAAATAGATGCTCATTTCTACTTTATAAAAGTTCTTAACTTCTTTTTGGGTACGAGTCATTATTCTTTCTTAAAATAGTGAATCTCTTTAAGGATGCTTTCCTCAGAATACAGTGTCTACTTGAGTTCTTTCTTGATAATCTCCCAAGGTGTGTTTCATAGAGAGATTTTGGAGAATCAGTTATAGTGAGCTATGTCAATTGTACTCAGGGTCTTCCTAGCAAAAAATAGGAGATCACTTAAAGTTATTGTTTGGCTGTATTTTAAAACTCTGACTTCTTACTTCCTCGCTTCCATGTTCTCATAATTAATAAGATGTAATGAAAATCTCATTGCTGATTTGTAACATGATCTACATTAAAAAAAATCCCTTTTGAATCCATTTCCCAAAATGTGAAAATAAAGAATGCTCCTTTTATAGTTGATTAGGGAACCATTTACAAAATAAATTTTTCCAAATCCTGTTCCCCGGAGAACGAATGTCTAGCAGGTGCTTACCTTGCTGTGCGAGAACATGGATTGAGATGCCAGAATCTGTCCATGATTGCCCGTTTATTGGAAAATGTTCAACCTGAAAGTGAGATGATCCACGGAATTTAATCTCGCTTTGCTATTTCTATTGAAATGTTAATGTTTAAGGTTTGCTTTTTCATGTAACAGTTTTATTATTTCCTGAAGGGTGTAGCTTACGAATGTACGTGATGACCTGAGTTTCAAGTTACTGGCACTTGTATCCCTGCGTGCTGGGGCTTTCTGGAGACGCTCATGTATTAATATTTATGGGCTGTGTCTTATCTGCATCACGGTGCCTCTTAGCTGATACTTCCAAAACAAGTTTACGTATTTATTGAGAAGAGTTCTTAGGAAGCTATGGTGTACAGCCTTGGCCTCAATAGCTTACATTTAAAAGCTTCTCTGCTCTTTGTGTGTATAATTCTTGACTCATTCTTCATACCAGTGTACCTCAGTACTTACCTGTTTGTTCTTGTAGGAGAGTATAAATGGGTTTTAAATCTTTTTTTTTTTTTAACCTCTGTGTCTGTGTTTGCGTGTGTGTGTGCTTGTGTGTATATAGTTGTGTTTCTTCAATAATCTTTTGTCTACTTTTGATTTTCAAAGTAATTTTTTATTCTTTAGTACCTAGGAAAAGTTCTCATTTTTCTGTGTCCACTTTTCGGTATTTCCTTTTATTACTGAAATGAACATTAAAAATCCTGCTTTTCCACAAACAATGAATCATGGAACACTATATCTAAAACTAATGATGTAATGTAGGGGATTAACATAACAATAAAAAAAATTAAAAAAAAAAATCCTGCTTTTCAGTTCTTATATTATGGGGGTAATCAGAATAATATTTTAGTAGAATGATGTTAATCTTCATATTTGAGAGATGTTTTTAGATATTTAAAATATCTGAGAAAATCGTGTGGAACCACAAAAGACCCCAAAAAGCCAAAGCAATCCTGAGAACAACAAAACTGGAGATCACAATCCCAGATTATATACTACAAAGTTGTAGTAATCAAAACAGTATGCTACTGGCACAAAAATAGACACATGGATCAGTGAAACAGAATAGCCCAGAAATAAACCCACGATTGTATGGTCAATCTATGACAAAGGAGGCAAGAGTATACAATGGGGAAAAGACTGTCTCTTCAACAGTGGCCCTGGGAAAACTGGACAGCTACATAAAAGAATGACACTGGACCACTTGCTTATGCTGTACACAGAGATAAACTCAAACTGGATTCAAGTCCTAAATGTGTGGAACATGAAAGCACAAAACTCCTTAAAACACAGGCAGTAACTTCTTTGACATTGGCTATTGCAGAATTTTCCAGATATCTCCTCAGGCAAGAGAAACAACAGCCAAAATAAACTATTGGGATTAAAACAAAATAAAAAGCTTTTGCACAGAGAAGGAAACCAACAACGAAATTAAAAAGCAGCTTACTGAGTGAGAAAAGATATCTGCAAATGATATACCCCATGAAGAGTTAATATCCAAAATAGGAAAAGAACTTACACAACTCAACACCAAAAAACCAAATAATCTAATTAAAAAATGGGCAGAGGACCTGAATAGGCATTTTTCCAAAGAAGTCATGTAGATGGCCAAGAGAACACATGGAAAGATGCTCAACATCACTTACCATCAGGGAAATACAAATCAAAATCACAGTGAGCTATCGCTGGCAAGGATGTGGAGAGAAAGGAACCCTTGGTGCACTGCTGGTGGGGATGCAAACCAGAGCAGGCACTGTGGAGAACAGCATGGAGGTTCCTCAAAACATTAAAAATAGAACTACCATATGATCTGGTAATTCCACTACTGGCTATTTACCCAAAGAAAACAAAAGCACTAATTCAAAAAGATATATGCATCCGTGTTTTTACTGCAGCCTTATTTACAATAGCTAAGATATGGAAGAAATCCAAGTGTCCATAAAGGAATGGCTGAGGAAGATGTGGTATGTATATATACCCAATGGAATATTACTCAGCCATCAAAAGGTTGGAGATCTTGCCATTTGGGACAACATGGATGGACCTAGAGGGCATTATGCTAAGTGAAATAAGTTCAAGAAAGATGAAGAAAAAAAAGCAGAAACAGACCCAAATAGAGAACAAACTGACAGTTGCCAGAGGGGAGAGGGGTGGGAGGTGTGCAGGCTTCCAGGTACGGAATGCCCAAGTCACAGGGATGAACGGTCACGGTGCTGGGAATACAGTGAGCGGTATTGTAATAGCATTGCTTGGTGGTAGATGGGAGCTACACTGGGGGTGAGCACGGCACGGCATGACGTACAGACGTGTTGTACACCTGAAACTCATGTAACATTCAGTATCAACTGTACCTCAGAAGAATCTGGGAAATAATTTGAGTGCTCTAGAAGACTGCTGCCTCAGTCTTGTTGCCTTCTGGCACTCGTGACTCGGATACGGCTCAACGCTCCTCCCTCTCTTCCCCGCCTTCAACAGGGTATCAGACACGTGGACCACTTTGGGTTTATCTGCCGAGAGTCTTCAGGGGGCGGAGGCTTTCATTTCGTCTGTTACGTGTTTCAGTGCACCAATGAAGCTCTGGTAAGTGAGACTAAGCAGCTCTTACCTGCAAGACGTACTTACGTGCAATGTCAACCTCACTGATTTTTCTTTCCTTCGCAAACCGTAGAGCTTCATCGACTTGTCGTTATTTGGCTTTAATTATCTGCCATGACTATTTAATAACTAGCTAGTACACATGCAAGCCTTATTTGGGTATGTGTCCTCCATTTTCGTTGTTTGTGAGGAACATGCTCCCGTTTACCCTTGGCCTAGCCTTAAAATACGTCATTTTGGACGTATGATGCAGAGGAGTTGGCTTTTTCATGAGTATTGAATTTGTTTTTATTTTTTACCTTTTCTCCTTTATGAGCTTTGAGCATCTAGGTAGTGTTTCTCAGACTGTAATCCTAGCAGTTATTATGATGATTATTATCTGTCCGTTGGTGATTAATAGTCTCCCCCACCCCAAAATCTTAAAATGCTAAGTCTTTGCAGAGTCCTGAAATCTCAGCCCCGCTTGTCTTAAATGGGCATTTTGCTGGCTGCCCTGTGTCTTCTCTCCGATCAGGTTGATGAAATCATGATGACCCTGAAGCAGGCATTCACCGTGGCTGCCGTGCAGCAGACAGCAAAGGCACCTGCCCAGCTGTGTGAGGGCTGCCCCCTGCAGGGCCTGCACAAGCTCTGTGAGCGGATAGAGGGTGAGTAGCGGCCCACCTCTAGGAAAACCGAGGCGCTCTGCGTTCCTTGAGAGGCTCCTGTTAGTCACAGGGATCATAGATGAACTTCCAGCATGTGGGGGGTGTCTTCTGTATCTTGCTGAGCTATTGTGCTAGGTGCTCAGGGTTTGAAAATGAACTGCCATGCCCCCGTCTACCATCGCCACTCTAAGGGTCGTGGAGTAGAGAAATAGAAACTATAAATCCAGCCGCCTAGCATTTATCCAGGTTGTGAGTGGTCAGGTCAGCCCTGTTGGTTGCTGTGAAGAGATCTGCTAAGGTCAGAGCTGCAGAATCTCCACCAGGTGTCAGGTCCAAGGTTATCGGTAACCCCTGCCAGAACAGTGTTCACGGAGTGAAGGGGGCGGAAGACAGGTTGCAGCTGAGTCACAGGGAAAGAGTAAAAGGGACTGAGAGTTGACTATAGTGTCTAGAAATGTGGTGTAGGGAGAAACCGCGGTAAATGTGATCATTTGCAGCTACTATTTATTGAGCACTTAAGATGTACTAGGCACTGTGCTAGGTGCTTTCACATGTGGGAGGAAAGAGGATTGTTGATTTGTACACTTCAGGGATAAGTACATCAAGGACTCGTGAAGTCTAGGGAGAGACTAGTGTGTGAGTCCAGGAGTCTGCCCGTGTGGGAAGGCCCTCCCTGTTACCAGCCCTCAGAGCCGCTCCCCAGGAGGAGGCCGTGCTGGGAGAAGAGCCAGCTGACCCAGCTTTGCACAGCTGGGGAGGTTTGAGCAAATCCAGAGCCACGGGGCCCCGGTGGGTCAGAATAGAAAGGAGGAGACCCCTCCTGAACGAGGGTGGGGAATCTTCTTCAGGTGGGAGGGGAGATGCTCCATTTCTGGGCCTGCAGGGGAGGTGGGGGGCGAGAGGAAGAGAACCAGGGTAAACCCGCCATGATGATCCTCTGAGGGAACCCGATACTGAAGGGGTTCATTCCTCTCTCTCTCTTTGGGTTTACATTTTTTTCCGTTTATAAGAGGATTTCTAAAATGTTGTGTGTGATTCTGAGGGGAGTCACAGGATTTGAACAACCCATGTTACAAACAAACAAAAACCAAAAAAACCCCAAACCAGATTTGATCATTTCCCAGTCCCTAGAATACTTCTAATAAGCTCTACTTGGGTAGAGAAAAACTCTATACTATTTAGATTTCATTTCCCTTTTTTCATAATTGTGGTAAAAGTACACATCATATGAAATTGACCATTTTAACCTTTTTAAAGTGGACAGTTCAGTGGCGTGAAGTACATTCACGTTGTTTTGAGGCCACCACCGCCATCCATCTCTGGAGCTTTTTAATCTTTCCAAACTGAAAGTCATTAAGCCGTAACTCCCCAGGCCCCCTGCCCCGGCCCCTGGCAGCCACCACTCTGCTTCTGTCTCTGTGAGCGTGACGGGCTCCAGGTACCTCATCTAAGTGGAATCATGCAGCTTTTGTCCTTTTGTGACTGGCTTATTTAGCATAACATCTCCTAGGTTTATTCATGTTGTAGCATGAATTTCATTCTGTTTTAAGGCAGACTAGTATCCCCTTGTGTGTCTGTACCATCGTGTCTAGTCATCTGTCCATAGACGTTTGAATTGTTTGCACCTTTTGGCTGTTGGGAATGATGTTGCTGTAAAGTCGGTGTACAGTATCTTCATGTTCCTGTTTTCAGTTCCTTTGGGAATATACCCAGAAGTAGAATTGCTGGATCATATGGTAATTATGTGTTACATTTTTTGAGGGACTGCCATTATATTTTCCACAGTGGCCACACCATTTTACATTCCCATTAGCAGTGCACAAGTGTTCCTATTTCTCCACATCCTGGCCAACGCGTGTTACTTTCGCTCTTCCTTTTTTTTTTTTTTATTAATGATAACCATCCTAATGGGTGTGCAGTGGTATCTGATTTCCCTTTTTAAATGAGCTAAATTGACAATTATCACCTTAAGTTTCAAAAGCTCATTTGCTGGCATTATAGTGCTCTTTAAAATGGATCAGAATGATTAATATTTTCAACTGTGCTTCCCTAGTTGTTACTGTTTGCTGACATTATACAGAATACAGCTGGAAAGGAGAAAAGTTGAGCTTTACCTAGAGATCTCATCTGAAAGGATCACTAACCCTTCCCTTCGTGGTTGTCAAGATAAGGGAAACGATGACAGAATTGTCCCCTAAGAGCTTATTAAGAAGCCAACGACAATGTTGGCCTTGAAGATAAAGCAGACCGTGATCTGCAGGACTGGAAGGATTCCAGAGTTCTACTTGATAAATCTTTCTGTGGTCTGGCTTAGCTTTCAGAAAGTGAGAGCTGAAAAGTTCAGTCAGGGTAGGGATTTCGCTGCTGTATTTTGGAATTATTATTTAATTCATCTTTTTACCTGATAAAACCCAAGCAAAGCAGAAAGCTCTGCTAATGTAGAAACATTCTTTTTTTTTTTTTTTTTTTTTTTAAAGATTTATTTATTATTTGAGAGAGAGAGAATGAGAGAGCAAGCACATGAGAGGGGGGAGGGTCAGAGGGAGAAGCAGACTCCCCGCTGAGCAGGGAGCCCGATGTGGGACTCGATCCAGGGACTCCAGGATCATGACCTGAGCCGAAGGCAGTCGCTTAACCAACTGAGCCACCCAGGCGCCCTAATGTAGAAACATTCTTGATAGCACAATTAGAAGGCTGGTGTTTTGCCTGCCTGATGGGAAGCATTTCTTAAGTATAGAGGGCACAGTATTACAGGCATCCGTAGTAGGGGAGATGTGTCCTTTGTTGGGGTGATGCTAGTTTTACGAACACTTTGAGGCCCTTGCTCTTTGCTGTAGTGCATTCCTCATAAGTAGAGTGAAGCAGTTTATGAAAGCTCGTTGTATGTTCCCATAAGAGTAGCTCTAATGGGAAGTCACGCCCTGGCCAGGATCTCCATACACTGGGGAGAGGACCAGTGACATGGCCACAAAAAGGAAGACTTAAAGACTGCTTTCTTAATCAATTGATATAGTCGGGTTATGCCCTAGGATTTATAAAAAAGTACATACACTCTACCCACCGATCACGTTGGACATGCCACTCACAACATATAAGACGTGCAGCTTTGCTTGGGTCTGAATTTGAACTCTGAACAGCTCCTCCAGTGCTTTATTTAGCATTTTGCTTATTTTAAAGTTGAGCAGAGCATTTTGGGAATTACTAGAATGAATTATATGTTCACTAAAAAGGAAAAAGAGGGGCGCCTGGGTGGCTCAGTTGGTTAAGCAACTGCCTTCAGCTCAGGTCATGATCCTGGAGTCCCGGGATCGAGTCCCGCATCGGGCTCCCTGCTCGGCAGGGAGTCTGCTTCTCCCTCTGACCCTCCCCCCTCTCATGCTCTCTCTCTATCTCATTCTCTCTCAAATTAATAAATAAAATCTTTAAAAAAAAAAAAAAAGGAAAAAGAGTTGAACTGAGTTTTCCTTTTGTGGTCTAAGTAAATTTGCCTCTGGTAGAGCAAAGCTGTTCATCAGAGCTCCCTTAATAAGAGCCTTTTCTGCACTAACAGTGTGAGTGGCCTCACTAACAGCCGGGCTAAAGGGGTTGTAGTTGGGGAACGCGCTTCACTCTGGTTACCTTTTTCTCTGTTGTTCCTTGCACCCCTTCCCCCTGTAAAGCCTTTTGGCATCACGTGGGGGTGCCGCCTTCTTGCTGCAGCAGCCAGCCAGCAGTGGCTGACCTTGCTGAGAAGCCACGTGGAAGGTTCGCTGTGAACGTGGAGCGGGGAGCCAGGCACGGGGGCCGAGGGGGCTCAGAAACCTCACCTCCTGTTTGAGGTGGGGCAGCAGGGACCTCCTGAGGTGAGGCATCCTGCCGGCAAGGATCTCCTCATACCTGCTGAGTATGCAGAGTAGTCTGTACTGTGGCCTGATTGTTAGAGGTGTATGAGTGGTCTGCTGTGCAGTTGTTCTGTTACACTGTTAGTCTGTTGTGCAGTTGTTCTGTTACACTGTTAGTCTGTTGTGCAGTTGGTCTGTTATACTGTTAGTCTGTTGTGCAGTTGTTCTGTTACACTGTTAGTCTGTTGTGTAGTTGTTCTGTTACACTGTTAGTCTGTTGTGCAGTTGTTCTGTTATACTGTTAGTCTGTTGTGCAGTTGTTCTGTTACACTGTTAGTCTGTTGTGCAGTTGTTCTGTTACACTGTTAGTCTGTTGTGCAGTTGTTCTGTTACACTGTTAGTCTGTTGTGCAGTTGGTCTGTTATACTGTTAGTCTGTTGTGCAGTTGGTCTGTTATATTGTTAGTCTGTTGTGCAGTTGTTCTGTTATACTCTTAGTCTGTTGTGCAGTTGTTCTGTTACACTGTTAGTCTGTTGTGCAGTTGGTCTGTTATACTGTTAGTCTGTTGTGCAGTTGTTCTGTTATACTCTTAGTCTGTTGTGCAGTTGGTCTGTTATACTCTTAGTCTGTTGTGCAGTTGTTCTGTTACACTGTTAGTCTGTTGTGCAGTTGGTCTGTTATACTGTTAGTCTGTTGTGCAGTTGTTCTGTTACACTGTTAGTCTGTTGTGCAGTTGTTCTGTTACACTGTTAGTCTGTTGTGCAGTTGGTCTGTTATACTGTTAGTCTGTTGTGCAGTTGGTCTGTTATACTGTTAGTCTGTTGTGCAGTTGGTCTGTTATACTGTTAGTCTGTTGTGCAGTTGTTCTGTTATACTCTTAGTCTGTTGTGCAGTTGTTCTGTTACACTGTTAGTCTGTTGTGCAGTTGGTCTGTTATACTGTTAGTCTGTTGTGCAGTTGTTCTGTTATACTCTTAGTCTGTTGTGCAGTTGGTCTGTTATACTCTTAGTCTGTTGTGCAGTTGTTCTGTTACACTGTTAGTCTGTTGTGTAGTTGTTCTGTTACACTGTTAGTCTGTTGTGCAGTTGGTCTGTTATACTGTTAGTCTGTTGTGCAGTTGTTCTGTTACACTGTTAGTCTGTTGTGCAGTTGTTCTGTTACACTGTTAGTCTGTTGTGCAGTTGTTCTGTTATACTCTTAGTCTGTTGTGCAGTTGTTCTGTTACACTGTTAGTCTGTTGTGCAGTTGTTCTGTTACACTGTTAGTCTGTTGTGCAGTTGTTCTGTTACACTGTTAGTCTGTTGTGCAGTTGTTCTGTTACACTGTTAGTCTGTTGTGCAGTTGGTCTGTTATACTGTTAGTCTGTTGTGCAGTTGTTCTGTTACACTGTTAGTCTGTTGTGCAGTTGTTCTGTTACACTGTTTGTTGTGCAGTTGTTCTGTTACACTGTTAGTCTGTTGTGCAGTTGGTCAGACTTGTCTTAGAGCTTGGCGGTTCTCCACATGTGAGTGTCTCGTCAGACAATCACGTATGTCCAAAACAGGATGCTTGTCACATTGTGTCAGAGACCTGCGGAGAGGCCTTTTGGTTAACGATGACTGTTCATTTTACTCGTAAATTTAAACACTATTTTGATTCAACATTTAAGTAGTTAGTGCAGTAAAACCATCTCTCTGTTTCCCTGGCTTGTATGACCTGCCAGCTTGCTGGAAGAGTCCCTGAACGGCGTCTGACAAAACCCATCTGTCTTTTCTGCACTTCGTCCGCCTCCGCATTCACTTTAGGACTGAGGCCACTTGTGGGTGGAGGAGGCAGTGGGGAGTTCACGAGCCGTCCGCGGAGGTAGACGGGCATGGTGTAGAGCCTGACTGTCCCTCACTTAGCCGATGACCTCGGACAAAATGCTGGACTTTGCCCGTGCCTCAGTTTCTTCATTCATACGTTGGAATTACTAAAGATGGTGCCCACTCAGGGACTGTTGTGAGGATTGAGATGATGCACATAGTGGCACAGCCGTCACTTCAGAAGTACTGGCTTCTATTTTTATAGGATTTTCTTGGCAAAAACTAAGGGGGGGCTGCTGCTGGGAGGAGGGACATCCCGGAAGCTGAGGTAGCCCCTGCAGTTTGAGGAGGGGTGCGGCTTCCATCAGAGCTGTGAGCAGGGTGGCGGCTCTGCATCCGGCCGCCCTGGGGTGGGGTGGGGGTGGGGAGGCAGCAGCTCTGTGGCGGGCTTGGCTGCTGATCGGCCTCCTGACTTTTGACAAGTCACCCGGCTTCTTTTTTTTTCTTTTTAAGATTTTATTTATTTGACAGAGAGAGACACAGCAAGAGAGGGAACACAAGCAGGGGGAGTGGGAGAGGGAGAAGCAGGCTTCCCGCTGAGCAGAGAGCCCGATGCGGGACTTGATCCCAGGACCCCGGGATCATGACCTGAGCCGAAGGCAGACGCTTAACGACTGAGCCACCCAGGCGCCCCATCACCCGGCTTCTCTAGACCTCAGCAAACACCTGTGTAAAAACAGAGGCTTGATTTCCAAGTCCTGGTTCCAGACTTCAGAGGTGTCCCCTCCTGGCCATCCTTAGCTGTGTAGATGTATTCACAGTGTCCTCCGGGGCAGAGCCTTGGCCAAGCACCTGCCTAGGCACCCAGCCTCCTCAGCTGGGGGGAGGGGGGAATGGGGAGGGAGCTGCAGCAGGTGGGTGAGGTGAGGGCTGCCTTTGGAATAAAAGTACTCAGCGGTGGCAGTTTTCCCACGGTAGTTCGGTCAGCAAATCCTTTCATTCTAAATCTTCTCAGCATGTGTAACATTTATCTCCGGCACCAAGAAAAGGCAAAGCAGGATCTAAGCCATATTTGTGTGGAGAAACAACTTTCCAGAGTATCAGCTTCTCATTGGCACTAAGATTGTGACTTTCTAACTTTTCCTCGCAATCCTCTGTAATGGTAATTAGATGGGCTTAAGACTATTAATGCAAGTGGTGATAAAAGGGAGATTGTTAGCCACATGAATGAGTTTTATGCGGAGGAGCCTACTGTGGAAGAGAAACATGTTTCAAATGGAGCAGTAGTTGTTTTTCCTTGAGTTGTCAAGTTTATATGTAAATACTCATGAGAATCTATTTTCTGAGGACAGTGTTCCGATTGTATGAGGTGTTCTAACACGGAATGATGGAGAAAGAAAAATTCGGAACTGTGCAGACCTGAGGTGGGGTCCAGCATGGTGGTCTTTGGAGATCACATCAGCTTTCTGGGTCTCGGTTTCCTTAACTGCAAAATGGGGATAACTGGAGCGTCTTCATTGACTGTTCTCAGTATTAAATGAGGCAGGCCTAATGTTTATAAGACCGTGCCTGGCGAATGAGGGCTCGACTAAAACATGTTAGTTGTCATCATTGCCATCATGAACCATATTTTACTGAGTAGAATGTCCGGAAAACTTCAGAAGCCTGGAGTAGGTGGGTAAGGACGTAAAAAGCACGAATACGGAAGTTTTACTCTGCCTTGTAACTTCTCCATAGAGTGTTTTCATGTCTCTTTTTTTCTTAATAGGAATGAATTCTTCCAAAACCAAACTAGAACTCCAGAAGCACCTGACGACATTAACTAATCAGGAGCAAGCAACTATTTTTGAAGAGGTTCAGGTAAAGTACGAGTTTCTAATTGCTAGACTGAAAGCAGAGCTAAGCAGCTTACCTGTGAGATGGTATGTATGAAAAATAGCAAACCAGAGCTGCCACAGCTCAGAGGAAGTGGCCCCGAGTTCCTCTTGGTTTAGGCTTAGCAGCCCTGGGCAGGGGTCAGGTCAGACAGCAGACTTCCACCAGGTCTTGGATTTCACGGTGAATGCAACTAACCCAGAAAAGTCCTGCCTTAAAAAATATTTTGGAATGAGCGAAAGGAATTGCAGAGTGAAAAGAGCCCTCAGCCCAGGAGACGGAAGATGTGGACTTTGGTCCCCGAGCACTCCTCTGCTCCACGGGAAGCTTCTGCCCAGCCCCTTCCTGCTTGGGGTCCCAGCCCCAAAGTGTGGCAGTGGGCGGAGACAGCATTTCGTACGTGAACTTGGTCATTGGTAGTTCTTGCCTTCTTCCTCAGTGTTGGAAAGGGATGGAGATGATGTTATCTACTTAGAACTGTATATCAAACCTAAATATGAAAACAAAATACAAAACCAAAGCCAGGCTCGTCGGTGTTCTGGAAACTCGCTCTTGTCCTTGCATGTAGATGCCGTGTAGCTCAGGGAAACCACGCTGTGTGTACTGGAATGGCTGTACTGTGTTCATTAGGAATCTTTAACGAGCTCATCACAGATTTCATGTCCGCTTCAGCCGAGGGGCACTTTCTAATGTTTCCTGGCACTTTTGTAGGGAGGAAAGCACATCAGAACAAAGAATATATATCTTTTTTTGCGGGGAGGAGAGCGGCAGGGGTCCTGCAGAGGAGTCTATTACGCAAATCGAGGGCTGGCAGCTCTGGATGGGGAGTTCTCTCCGCCTCCTCAGTGGGTGCAGGACTGTACACGTAGGCCCGTGACCTGTTTTCTGGCAGGAGTGACACATGTTCGGAGGAGAAAAGCATGGGAAGGTTTTTCAATTTCATAAGTAGCTTAGAATGTAATTTTCACAATTTCCAGTTGCCTTTACATTTTCTTGTTTTCTTCTGAATCGACTTGAGACAGGCTACTTTGTTTTTTCTTGAAGGATCTTTAGAGTTCTGAGGACACAGTACTCAGAAAAACTTAGTGTGATTTGTACTTGGAATTCATAAATGGATAGACGGTTTGCTTCTGACTGTTAATGCATTTACCGTGGAGGCTGGGGCCTTTTTCCACGATGCCGGTCCACTTGCTAGTCGAGTGTTATCAAGCCACTTTGGGGAACATCTTTGCGGCAAGCTTAGGAGATGCACATTCCTCCCCTAATGTGCATTTTATTTAGACAGCACTGTGTAGCCATCCCAAAACAGTGCGATGACTCAGCATAGGTAATAAAGTGTTCTTCAGCAATTAGAAATTCCTAATGGATGTGATTCTGAGATTCTCTTTGACCTAAATTTTTAGATATCCAGTGCATTATGGAAAAGAGACTTTAGAGAAAAGTGATGACACAACACAGGTTTTTGTTTGTTTTTGTTTTTAAATGCATGCAGTTAATATCTTGGGACCCCTATGTGTTGTTCTAGAAGGCTCTGTAACTCAGTTGGCTTAAAGACCAAAGGAAAGGGACACTGGGTGTGAAAAGCCAGCTCTTTGTCCTCCATCATCATAAGTGCGGCTCTTCCTTAAATGATAAAATTTGACATGGATCTCTTCTAATGGCTTGAGGGTTTCATTGAATTATTTTCAATGACCATTCTTGGTTCTTAGAAAACATTTTATAAACCAAGTTTCTTTCTAGGTAGCAGCACCTGCTAATGTGTTTGAAAATCATACCTTTTAAAAAGATTATAAAGAAAAAGGTGGCTTTGCAGTGTCAGGAGCCCTTTTGTAAACAGAAAGGTTAAGACTTTCTTTTGTACAGTTTTCCTGGAGGGTAGTTTATTTCTGAAGAACTCTCCAAGGGCATATCTTCATAAGACAAATGTAATTACAATTGAAATTAATGGTACATGATTACTTAGTTAAAGCATACATAATCAGGGTTTTTGTAAATAAATGCTTAATGCAGAGAAAGAAGGGCAGACTACACAGGACATGAAGAGCAGAAATCTGTAATGGCCGTGTACGTGTCACTGGAGGTTGTTGCTGCCACGTGCGGGCTGACTTTGAGCACGCTGAGAGAACTTGGTGCCAGATGAGCCTGGGGGCCTGTTAACCCTTTTGTCAGGGACTCATGACACTTCAGAGCCACTGTTTAATTGATGACCTTATGAAACGCATGATCTTCAAGCATATCTCACTGTGCAACTGTGCAGGCGGCCCATGGGGTCCGGTGGTCGGTCCCCTTTGGTGCTTTCCAGCCCAAGTAGGGCTAGTAAGGGAAATGCCTCAAAAGTCCAACTCTCTTCTTCAGAATGAGAGTATTTCAGGGAATGGCTGAATTAATAGTGAATGGATAAATCAAGTCGATTCATACTCAGTGGGGGTCAGTAATGATTAAAGAAGATGATTTTTCACAAGTTGTAAGATTAATAGAGGAGCTGTTTTTCCCTCCACTTTTTGAAGAATATCAACTTAGCTGGATTTTCCATGGCTTTAAAATTAATTGCTATAAGATTTGATTATAACGTTGTAAAAAGATGTTAGAATTCTAGTAGTGTCCAAGTGAGCATTGCCATTTTAAGTAGTATCTTCCAAAGACTGCAGATTCTCAGCATTCTGGTATTCATCAGTCAGTGTTGGAAATTCAGTTTCCAGTCACTCTTACGTCCAATTCGTAGGCCTTCTCCTAGAAATAAGTCAAGAAGCGTGTGGCAGAATTGGCTTTGTTACCTTTAACAGGCAATCAGTTGTTTTGCATTTGTTTAAATGAAATAACAGGAGAAAAGCACACAAATTAGTGGTGTGTGTGTTTCAGTGAATTTTTATAAGATGAATGCTCCTGTGTAGCCAGCCAGCATGAAGATTAAGAAATAGAGCATTTCCGGGCACCTGGGTGGCTCAGTTGGTTGGGCGACTGCCTTCGGCTCAGGTCCCGGGATCGAGTCCCACATCAGGCTTCCTGCTCAGCGGGGAGTCTGCTTCTCCCTCTGACCCTCTTCCCTCCCGTGCTCTCTGTCTCTCATTCTCTCTTTCTCAAATAAATAAATAAAATCTTTAAAAAAAAAAAAAAAAGGCATTTCCAGCTCCTCAGAATCTCCGCCCACTACCCCCCACCTCGGTATTGCCCCCGGGGACACACCATCCTGACTTCTGACTCTGTAGATTGATTTTTTTTTTTTAAAGATTTTATTTATTTATTTGATAGAGAGAGACACAGCGAGAGAGGGAACCCAAGCAGGGGGAGTGGGAGAGGGAGAAGCAGACTTCTCGCCGAGCAGGGAGCCCGATACAGGGCTCGATCCCAGGACCCTGGGATCACGACCTGAGCCGAAGGCAGACGCTTAACGACTGAGCCACCCAGGCGCCCCTGACACTGCAGATTGATTTTTTTATAAGCAAGTTAATTTTTTTTTTTTTTAAAGATTTTATTTATCTGACAGAGAGCACAAGTAGGCAGAGTGGCAGGCAGAGGCAGAGGGAGAAGCAGGCTCTCCGCTGAGCAGGGAGCTGGACATGGGGCTCCATCCCAGGACCCCGGGATCATGACCTGAGCCGAAGGCAGCCGCTTAACCTACTGAGCCACCCAGGCGCCCCTATAAGCAAGTTAATTTTTAACTGCAAAGTGATGCTATCCAACTGGATTCCCCATCATTTTCCTCAGACTTGTCTCTCTGACTAATGAGCGTTTGTAAAATTAAATCACCTGTAGAAAGGAATGAGTTGCCACTGGGGAGGGTGGTGGGACACCTTGCTAATCATTTGAACTCGCTAGAAGAGTAGCCCCTAGTCACATTTTGGTTATTTTAAGGAAGGAAGGATTTATTTTTTGACCTTGTAGGATATCATGGACGTGGATTTCTGACCTTATTGACTTTCCTCTGTGATGTTTCACGACCTCCGTGATGCATTTCCTCCTTTGCTTCAGTTTCTGATGACTGTGATAGTACATGGTGCTCATTTGTCTCATTTTCTGTCCATCTGGACAACTTTCTTGCATATTTTGAGGAAAAGAAAATGTCTCCTCTTATTACTGCATTTTTAACCTTTTTTGAGACTTTGAAATAAGCAATTGCACAGTTTCTCCAAGAAAAATACACATTTTCTTGTGAGAACAGCCCCAAATATTAAAGTTATGGAAGAAAGAATGGTTCCAACTCTTAGGTGTCTGTTCAGAGACATCCCCTAATTCCTGTCTGTTCCTCTTTCCTAGACTTAAAAAAAAAATAGACTTTTTTTTTTTTTTTTACAGCAGTTTTAGTTTTATAGAAAAAGTGGCTAGAAAATACAGAGTCCCCATATAACCTCTCACACCCCAGCCTTACCCTCAGGCCACTTTTCCCTATTATTAACGTCTTAGTGTGGTACATTTGTTACTATTGGTTAGCCCATATTGATACATTATTAATAACTGAAGTCCATAGTTGACATTAGGGTTAACTTTTAGTGTTGTACATTCTGTGGGTTCTAACAAATGTATAATGACATGTATCTACCATTATAGGATCAAAGAGAATTGTTTTTTCACTACCCTAAAAATCCTCTATGCTCCATCAGTTTATTTCTCCCCCCCTGCCCCAAACCCCGGGCCCCCACTGATCTTTCACCGTCTCCATTGTTTTGCCTTTTCCAGAATGTCATACAGTTGGAATCATACAGCATGCAGTGGATTGGCTTTCACTTAACAACATGCATTTACAGTTCCTCTGTGTCTTCATGGCCCGATAGTTCATTTTAGTGCTGAATAATATTCCATTTTTTAAAAGATTTTATTTATTCATTTGAGAGAGAGAGAGAGCGAGCAGGGGGAGGAGCAGAGGCAGAGGGAGAAGCAGACTCTCCTGCTGAGCAGGGAGTCTGATGTGAGACTCCATCCCAGGACCCCGGGATCACGACCTGAGCCCAAGGCAGATAGATGCTTAACCAGCTGAGCCACCCAGGTGCCCTTTATATTCCATTTTATGGATGTGTCACAATTTGTTTATTCACTGTTGAAGGACATCTGGGTTGCTCATAAGTTTTGGCAGTTATAAATGAAGCTGCTATAAACATTTGTGTGTTGGTTTTAGTATGGTCACAAATTTTCAGCTCATTTGGGTAAATATGAAGCAGTGTGATTGGCTGGATCGAGTGCTAAGGGCATGGTTGGTTTGGTAAGAAGCTGTCAAACTGGCTGCCACAGCTGCTGTGTCATCGTGCAGTCCCATCAGCAGTGAGTGAGGGCTCCTCGTGCCTCCTGGGCGTGTAGACTCACCGTGTGTCCATCACCTCCTTGGACTACTCAGTATAAAGTTGGGATTGTGGTATATGACTATCCTTTTCCTTTCTCGAAGATCTGAAGGGAACTTTCTTTGGAAAAATGCACTTGTTACATAAAACATGTAAAACTTCATAACATCAGGGTTCACGGCTTGGAATCGAGATTGAGAGCTTCTGCTCTAAGATATTCAATCCTTGAATCTGAAATTTAAAGAATAGCAAGTCCTCAGTGAAAACAACCCCTTCTAATGATTTACGTCTTTTCCTTCAGTTTTAGGAACAACTTATATTTTAAATGATCTTTTTTTAAAGAGTAGGAATACCAGAAGGTCTGGGTTAGTGTTACCTTTGCTTCTAAAACCTGTGACACGAAGGGTAAAATCATTGCTTCTAGGTTAGCTCAGAGAGGAGGTTGCCAAGAGTGGTATTGATCCAGACTAGATGGTTGTATAGTGGATTCATTTATTACAGTCTTTGTTTTGAAGAGCAGGCTAGAAGTTTGGATGGGGGGGGGAGGTGAGCAGGAAAATGGATAATCATCATTATGAAAAACACACATTTTCAGGGCGTCTGGGTGGCTCAGTTGGTTAAGTGTCTGCCTTCGGCTCAGGTCATGATCCCGGGGCCCCAGGGCTCCCATGACGCCCGCCAGTTGGCGGGCTCCCTGCTTAGCACAGAGTCTGCTTCTCCTCCTCCCTCTGCTCCTCCCCCTGCTCTCTCTCTCTCTCTCACTCTCAAATAAACTCTTCAAAAACCCATATTTTCAAGGTTTATAGGCTAGAAGCTTTGTGTGTCTTCAGAATAACTTTTTTCTTCATTTTCAGAGAAAATAATACATTAAATTACATGGTCTTCTAAAAATGAACACTGATGTTTCAGATCCAAAGAATTGGGGAGTTTATTTTGTGCATAATCTTTCTTTGAACAGATGAGGAAGCTAAGATTACATGACTCGCCTTTGGTCATGTAATCTTGTTGTGGCAGCACCCAGAACCTACGTATCCTGATTTCTAGTTCAGTGTGCTTTGCCACTACTTATCTGAAAAATAAAAGGTGTAGGGAGAATTTCCTTAAAAAAGAAAGGAGAAAAAAAAAAGTAAGTCAGTGCCATGAAATATTGCGTGCAAGTTTAGGCCTTGTGGGGCTTGCAGAAAGTGCTTCATGCTGAACAGCACTTTGGATGTGTGGGACCGTGACCCTCGATCCAGTTGCTGTTTTCCTTTCCAGTTCCCTAGCCATAAAAGTTTATAAACATGTGGCCATTATGGCTCTTGACCTCTGGATATGTTTACACAGATTTTATTCTTTTCTTGTTTTCAAGACAGCTTATTTATTAAATATTTTGTCTGTGCTTCTATCTGATTTGAAATATTTGTTTTAGGTATAGGGACATCAGAGGTCAAAAGCTGAATCTGGCCCACTGGCTCCATTGTCCCGTAATGGTGTCCATGTCTAGCTAGGATCATTGGTGCCCCCTGGTGAGATGATTGGGTAAAAGCAGCCATTATAACGGGTGGATGGAAGCTGTTAGCATTTTCAAAGGCATGGTTTAGCAGTTTTGTTGACAATTAAAAATAAACGTAATATATTCTTTTTTTTTTTTTTTAAGAAATCGAGACCAAGAAGTGAACAGCGAGAGAATGAATTGATTATTTCTTTCCTGAGATGTTTATATGAAGAGAAACAAAAAGGTCACATCCATATTGGGGAGATAAAGCAGGTATGGCATTTTTTCCCCTCTTTTAATTTTACCAGGATGCTGTGTAAAACAGAAACTTGAGGATTTTCTCAGGTTCTGAAACTCTTTTTCTCCCTGTGTTTTATTTTTACTTGTTGCACATGTAGGAGAAATTTGGAAATATTTAGACTGCTTGGAGGCGGTGAGAGAAGTTGCGTCTGCCTCACGGGGCGGGTGGAGCAGGCGTTCCCAACAAGAGGGCGGGTGTAGAGCTTCAAGAAGGAATTGGAGAGTAGATACTGCCACAGCAAGCTGCTTGACCTGCAGGGAGCCCGTCTCTGTCACCTCCCCTCTCTCCCCGGGAAAACGGGAATGACCTTGCATCGCTGCCTTCAGAATTCTGTAAGGTGCCCGGAGGTTCTTTGGAATGTCAGTACTATGTGAATGTAAGGTAGCTGTACTGACAGGTCAGGTGCCATGCTAGGGAGCCTGGCGCATGGGCATCCACGTACCAGACTGGCATTGATTCTGTTTCACGTGCTGGAGGTCCCGAATCGGCTTGCCTTCCTCTTCTGGGCACAAGCATTGTTCAGCTTTTCTGTCTCGGGGTGCTGTGTCCGAAGCTGGGGCTCCGAGTCTGGGATTCCATACATGTGGTGTCATGGATCACGTTCTTATGTCCCTTAGACTCTGTGTAAGTCAATTCATGATAACCAGTAGAGCTCCAGGTGTGCATTTTGTATTTAAGTTCCTTGTAAGTCAGAAAATCTAGAGAAATATCACTGAAAGATGTTCAGAAAATCCTTAATTTTCCAAAAGTATATGGTCTTTTTATTTTTTTTAAGATTTTATTTATTTTTTATTATTTAAGATTGAGCATGAGTGGTGGGGAGGGCAGAGGAAGAGGGAGAGGGAGAAGCAGGTTCCCCGCTGAGCAGGGAGCCCAACATGGGGCTCGATCCTAGGACCGTAGGATGATGACCTGAGCAGAAGGCAGATGTTTAACTGACTGAGCCACCCACACGCTGCAGTCTTTTTTTTTTTTTTTTTTGGAGAGAGAGAGAGAGATTGGGAAGGTGGGAAGGAGCAGAGGGAGAGAGAGAATCTTAAGCAGGCTCCACGCCCAACGCAGAGCCTGACATGGGGCTCGATCTCACAACTGTGAGATCATAACCTGAGCCGAAACCAAGAGTTGGGCGCTTAACCGACCGAGCCACCAGGCACCCCAGTATATTGCCTTTTTATAAAATGCCTAACTGATCTGTTCTACAGGGGCTTTAACGCTCAGTGGCGCACCCTCTCCCTATAAACACCTCTGCTTTTCTGGTCACCTAACTGTGATGTGGTTTTACTCTCCCCAGATTCCTACCTTCCAGTTGGCTCTGGCAGTCAGGTCCCTTTCCTGAGCTCACAGAGCTCACGTACAGTGTCCAACATTGTTTTTCATCCCCTTGGCCAACCTTAGCATCTCTTAGCAGGGACCCTAATGCCAGTGCACCGTATGTGTGTCTGGCCTCTGCCAGCCCCCATCCCTCCCTTCCCAGGACAGCGTGGGAGTTCTGTGCTCCTCCAGCTCACCCGGGTGGGCCACCCAGCCTACGCTGACAGTGAATTCTTTGCTGCTTTTCAACCTATTTTCTTGTTTCCATCCCCCCCTTTTTTTTCCCTCTTGTGCCATTAATAGTTTTTCCCTGTTGTAATTTTCTTCCCTAACTTGTTCCAACAGGAAATTGATAATTTGAAATGATTTATAACTGCTGGAGGGGAATGAAGCATTTATGATGGATGGAAAGTTTTGACCTAAGTACAAACTGATATTTAAGGAACAGAGAAGTATCTTTATGATTTGGGCATAGTTTAGTCCAGTGGAGAAATATATTTAATTTTTTTTCCCATTTGAAAACATGAGAGAATTTAATGTCACAGCTTCCAAGCCTCACAAAGCAGAGCTGTCAGTGCTTTCTCTCGAGGTTTCTAAACATTTTGTTCCCCAGCAGGCTCACGTCCGTGCCTGTAAAGAAGTTGCTCTGATCCCCAGTTGTGGTTGGGTCTTCCCCAGGCTGGACACCCACTCGGGCTCTGAGGATCAGGCTTTTCAGTGCAGCTGCTGTTTTTAGATGGATCAGATGAAGCTTTGAGATTCACCAGTAGATTCCTGCTCTCATTTTCTGCTACCAAATAGTTTACATGGATCTCATTACGTTCTTGTTGCACCTAAAAATTCCCATAGCCTTTGGACAGTGTTATGACTTGACCTAGAGAGGAGTTAGAACCATGGCTTTGGCAGTGAACTTCTCTGGCCCCTGGCCCTCAAGTGGACAGAAGACGCTGAGCACAGACCCAGGGCTGCACTTCTCAGAGCCAGTGGTGATGCTGTATGTGCTTTTCAAAGACTAAAATGGTAGCGTTGGATAGCTGTCAGAGGAACCATTTTTATAAAATAGAACAACTGAAGGACGTTTTGTTCTTGTGGAAAAGGAAGAATCGCTTTGGGCAAAGACCTGTAAAGTAATGAAGTTAGAAAGTGTCACATTTTAGTAAGTGGACATACTGTTTCTACTTGTTTGGACAGAGCTGGTGTGAAAAATTAAGAATATTCAATCAACTGCCACTTACTGAATGTTTGCCACGTACCAGAGTTTGAATTTTTTGCATGAGTGATTCCAGTTTTTCTACAACTTTTTTGAGGCAGGTGGTGTAATACCATTGTTCGAGATGGAGATGTGGGGAAGAGGTCAAGCAGCATGTTAGGGAATGACAGCTGATGTGTCGCAGGTCCAAGGGCACTATTTTAATCATTATGCTTTTTAGGAACTTACCTAACAAAATTTAATGTTATATAACTACTCACTGATTTGCCTGGGTCCATTTTCCAGTAGAGGAGTTTTTCTGACATTTTATTTTGAAAAATTTCAAACATGTAGGAAAGTTGGAAGAAACACACAGTGAGCATTCATATACCCACCATCCAGATTATACCATTTGTAGCATTTTGCAATATTTGCTTTCCCATATATCCATCCAGTTCTTATTTCACCTTTTTTTGGATGACTTGTAAAGTAAGTTTCTGATACCAGCACTCTTTATTCCTATACACTTCAGCGTGCATATAATTAGCTGTAGCTCAGTATTTGTTCACAGTTGTCTTTGGAGATTTACATCCTGTAAGCTGCACAGATCTTGAGTGCACTACTTGTTGAGTTTTGAGGACTTCATACATTTAGGTGGCCCAAGCCCCCATCAAGATAGAGAGCATCCTCTTTCACGCCGGAATGTACCCCCATACCTCTTTGCTGGTCCTCGCTACCCCTCCCCCAGGCAGCCACGGTTTTGATTATTTATACCATAGGTTGATTTGCCTGTTCTAGAACTTTTGCAGATGGAATCAGAGAGTCTTTACTCTTTCAGTTCTGGCTTCTTTCACTTTGTGCTACTCATCCATGTTGTTGCGTGTCATCAGTCGTTTGTTCCTTTTTATTCCCATGGGCCAGCCCCACAGTTTTCTCCATCGTCCTTCTGGTGGACACCTTGGCTACTTGCAGGTGCTCGTTGTTAGGAATAAGGCTGCTCGTGGGTACGCCACGGCGCCACAGGATGGTGGGTTCTGACCTGAGAACGTCGGTGTAGCCGCAGAATTTAAAACTTGGCTCCACACTTCTGTGCAGAGTTCACCCTTCTGTCCTGGGCTGGGCAGTGTGGCGACTCGGTGCAAGTTGCTCTAGCACCCCAAATTGGAAGAACCAGCATCCTCTTCAAAGGAGAAACTTCTAGATGCTTATTTTAAAATGAACAAGGAATATATTTTCTAAACATGAATTATTTTCAAAGCATATTAGAATTGTGGTGATAGACCTGGAAAAGCATCATGTTAGGTGGGAGAGGAGAGCAGAGGAAGCGTTGAACTCAGTGTACAGACATTCTTATGGCCTGGTTTCAGAAAAGGAAAAGTGCAGTTTTTCTTGTATGTACTTTCTGCTGTGTGCTACTGGTCTTGTAGCCAGTGTTTTCTTTATGTATCAAAACAATCCATTCAAAATGCTTCCACTTCATGGAAACTTGTGTGGAGTTTGAAAGCAAGCGCACGACTTCTTAACTTTGTGGGAGAACTGGCGGCGAGTCAAGGGCAGGCCCCCAAGGGCCCTGTGTGGATCCTTTCCTTTACTCTGGAGTCTGTTGCAAGTCTGGACAGGCCTTGATATTTGGTAAATGATTGCACAGGACCAATGGCAGTGAGTAAGGCACCTGCCCATGCTGCATGATGTTTAGCGGGCACTTAGTCAATATCTGTTGCAGGAGTCTGTTGCTTTGGGTACGTGTTTCCCCAGGGCCTACCTGGTGATCATTGCTCATTCGCTCCTTCAGCAAGCAAGTGGGAAGTGTCCAGAGCATGCTCCGTATACTCTACGAAAACACAAAGTTAAATGATGGTCTCCCTCCAAAGAATTTCTAAGCTAGTTGTCATTCTCTTAATGCACATTCTAATTCTCACAGAAGTAAAACTCTGATGACTGCATGAAGCCAAAGGTAGCTCTTATCAGAACCCTTTATTTCTCTTTTATGCCTTGAAAAATGTATGACATTCATTGATGAACTAGGATTTCATCATTTCAAAGAAGACCTGTATCTCTGACCAGCAAATAGCTAAATAATAAAAAATGCATAATCACATAGGAATCTGGGGAAGACAAATTAAGAGACCATCTGTAGCCATCAAATTGGCAGAAATGGAGAAATCTGACCATGCCATGTAGAGGTGAACTCTCATGTACTGATACTGTGACTGTTAATTAGTACCACTTAGGGGAAAAAAATCTGACCGTATCTGGTACCTGTGAAGACGCGCAGACCTAGTGACCCAGCAAGGACATTTCTAATTATTTACCTTGCGAAAACTTTCACATCTGTGCTAAGGAGCTATGTTCGGGAGAGATTAGCGCAGTCTCCTTTGTAAAAGCACGAAGGAATACATGTTTAAGCATAGGAATGTGAACAAATTACGTTGTTATACAGTGAGCAACTGCACTCTAATTAAAGTGAGTGAATCCAAGAACATTTGTCAACACAGATAAATCTGAAAAACTACATTGAAAGACAAAAGGTAGTTATGGGAGGGTATGTACAGGATGATCTGTTCATTTAAAGTTTCAACTATATGTAAACCATTACGTATGTTTTATGGATACATACGTGTATATGAAGGTACATGGTACAAGTTGACGAACACCAACTTCAGGAGCGGGGTTATTTGTGCAGCTGGGAAATGGAGAGTGGTTCCAGGAGGCATCACAGAGGTCTGTAATGTTTTCCATAAAACATGGGAAACAGTAGCTAAGAGTCAATGACCGTGACTCATAGCTGACATCTACTGAGCGTCAGGTATGTTCTTGGTGCTTTAATGTGCATTAGTTCATCTGAAGCTCATAAGTGCTCTGTGAGGAAGGTTCCCTGTGTGTCCTCAGTCTGCAGGTGGAGGAACAGAGGGGCAGCAGGTAAAGATCTGTCCAAGGCCACAGAGCTAGGGAGACACAGAGAAGCATCTCATCCGGGCCTGGGCTCTGGAGCCCACGATCCTCACTGCTCTCAACATGCGCATGTTCACTTGGCCAGAGCTGGGGGGGGGGGGGTGCAGATGCACGTGTTATATTGGTCTGTGCACTTTTCTGTATGCTTGAAGTATGTAACAACAAAGAATGGTCTGAGTTTAGAGTATTGGAGTATGTGCTTGTTTGTGTTTTTAATCTAGAGAGTTTTTTATAGTTTTTTTTTTTTTTAACCATACCTCTTTGTTAATAAGTAGGATTAAACCTCATTTTGTGGTTGGCATCCAAACACCATTGTGTTGGCAACTTCATGTTGTGACCAGTGAGGGGGGCAAGCGTGGTTGCAGAGGCAAGGGGTGACAGAACCTGTAGGTGGGGGAGAGGAAGAAGTGGAGAAGACAGCTCCACAGAAAGTGATGAAGGGATTAATTTAAAGTTATGGAGGGGCGCCTGGGTGGCTCAGATGGTTGGGCGTCTGCCTTCGGCTCGGGTCGTGATCCCAGGGTCCTGGGATCGAGCCCCACATCGGGCTCCTGGCTCGGCGGGGAGTCTGCTTCTCCCTCTCCCACTGCTCATGCTTTCTCTCTCTCTCTGTATCTCTGTGTCTCAAATGAATAAATAAAATCTTTAAAAAAAAAAAATTTAAAGTTATGGAGTGGATTCTATTTGTTTCAGCCTCTGAAATTCCCCCAAAGGTAAGTTGTTCTTTACTTGGAAGAGCTAACACTGTCCACCTCGGTACCAGCAGCTCTCCTCAGTGCTTCACGTGGTTTTACCTGTTTCATCTCACAACACAGCGTTAGGATTAGATCGTGAGGTGGGTCTGAGTTGACAGAGGAAGGAACTAAGTCGAGGAGAGAGGAAGTAGCTTGTCCAAGGCCAGTTAGTGAGGGACACATCTCTGATCCCGACCGCAGAGCCCGAGCTCACGAGCTTTGTTAACAGAGTGGTTTCCAAGCACATTTCCTCGTTTTGTTTGGAGCGGTCGGAGCAGTGCTTTGAGGCAGACTGTTTCCTGGACTTGCAGCCTTGCCTTCGAGGAGTGGATGAGATGAGGTCAGGGGATCAGAATAACGTCCTGGGGTCAAAAAGATGCATCCTAGAGATTGATCATTCCTTTAAGAAGGAAAGAAGGAAGGGAGCAAGGAAGCTGTAAGTGACTGACTTAACTTTTCATTGTTTCACTTTTTAGACCTCACAGATTGCAGCAGAGAATATTGGAAGTGAGTTACCACCGAGTGCCACTCGATTTAGACTAGATATGCTGAAAAATAAAGCCAAGAGATCTTTAACAGAGTCTTTAGAAAGTATTTTATCCCGGGTAAGTAGCATAATTTCTCCTAATCTAAGTTAAAATCACTTTTTAAGAGAACATAAGATTCAATTCTTTGCCTTTTTTAAAAAAAAAATTATTTTTAAGTAATCTCTGTGCTCAAGGTGCCTGGGTGGCTCAGTCGTTAAGCGTCTGCCTTCGGCTCAGGTCATGATCCCAGGGTCCTGGGATCGAGCCCCACACTGGGCTCCCTGCTCACCCGGAAGCCTGCTTTTCCCTCTCCCTCTCCCGCTCCCCCTGCTTGTGTTCCCGCTCTCGCTGTCTCTGTCAAAACAAAACAAAACAAAACGAAAAATCTTTAATCTCTACACTCAATGTGGGGCTCACACTCACAAACCTGAGATCAAGAGTTGCATGCTCTTCCAACTGAGCCAGCCAGGCGCCCTCATTTCTTTGCTTTTGTGCCATCAGTGTTTGTTATAAAGTACAAAAGCGTAAAAACCTTTTTTATGTCTTCTCAGCCTTAGAGCAGTGTTACCTACACTTCAGTTTTTAACTAGGTTTAGGTTAAAAGAAATTCTCTTACATAGCATGGTATTTTTGTTTCCCAAAAGGATGCTATTCGCTGGCCAGTCTCTGTGAAGAGCACAGATTAGATGTAATAAAGTGTGGGACCCATCCTCCCTAAGTGCCACGAGGCACAGCTTAAAAAACCATTTACCGTCAGCCGCGGCTGGTACATGTCTGGAACTCTGTAGCGGGTCAGTAAACTGTGGCTCTCGGGTCAGATGCCACCCACCTCCTGTTTTTGTAAATAAAGTTTTGGAGACACAGTGGTATCCACTCATTTACCTATATTCTTAATTTGCTTTTGTGCGGAGCTGAGTAGTTGCCACAGACAGTATGGCCCCCAGAGCCCAGGAGATTCAGTATCTGGCCCTGTACGGACAGGTTTGCGCACTGCAGGCAGCGCGGAGGAGACCTGGACACCGCTCTGGGAGTGCCCTAAGAAATTACGTGCTGTGTGCTCCCCACCCCAGCGGGTGTATCTGACCTTTGATGGCACTCGTGAGAGATCAGAGTTTGATTTTCTTTCAAAGTTTCACATCTTTCTGGAGCTTGAAATGTCTTACAGAGTTTTTTTGTTTGTTTATTTGTTTTTATTGTTTTTTTAAAATTTCATGATACACTCCATCTGAACCATGCTTAATTTTGTTCTGGTTAAATTTTATTTTGTTTGAAGGTGTTTCTCAGAATTTTGCAACATCCTTAGAGATAATTAAAAACAGTCCATTTACAAAACCAGGTGGCCACGTCTGAGAGCTCCTGAGTGGATAGAGTGTTGTCTGGGCGTCCCATAGCTGGCGGGGTGTGACAGCTTGGGACTTGGAGAGAGGTGTTGAGTGTGCTTGCTTTTCTTCATAGACAGATTGTCTCTTCTTCCTGCCCGTCATCCCTGCCAAATGACTCATACACAAGGTGTTCAGGAACATTTAGGTTGCTGTGCTATTAAAAAAAAAATGTTGATTATCTTAATGCACATATGTGCTCAGCAGCTTTATCTCAGTAGATCATTTTTCCTGAGGTGGTTTAAATAGACCAAGCTGCTTCTATCTGATGCCTTTGCACAAGCCTAAGGGATTCTAATTTGATTGCTTTTCTTTATGTAGGGTAGTAAAGCCAGAGGCCTCCAGGAACACTCCTCCAGTCTGGATCTGGACAGCTCCATGTCTAGCACTTTAAGTAACACGAGCAAAGTAAGCACATCTCCCTTTCTGTGACACCCTGAAGAAATCAGCACATGGGTCATGCTCATCTGCTACCTGCAGAGCCTACAAGAGGATCCCAGGAAGCCCCCTATCTTTCATCATGAAAAGTTTGGTGCCTGAGACTTCTGGGTGCAGGAGGAGGGCTGGTCTTGCAATTCTGTAACTTAAAAGTTTCACATAACAAAGCAGATGGCCATTACATAAGCAAAGAAGCAAGATGACACTTTTAGATCACTGAGAGGTAATTCATCACAAAGCAACCAATGGACTTCTTGCCCAATATTAAAAATAATTGAAATTGGGAAAACCTCAAAAGTGGGTTTGTGAATTCCGTGAAGTTTACAGCTTGAATACTTTTACCCTTTGGCTGGCTCTACGATTGTAATTAAATATTACTGTTCTTATAAATTAGACAACTAAGCTTCACCCCTTGGGTCTGTCCCCAAGCACAGCTTCGTGATAATGAGCAAGCCAGCGGTTCTCTTTGGTAACAAACCTGTGTCCGTGTCCTTGTTTTAGTTTCTTGCTTTCTAGACATTTAGGCAGCTTCAGCTCTTTTTAACCACCAGAAAGTGAACTTGGGGTTTTCGTTAGGCAGGCCAGCTTTCCTTCTGCCACCAGAGCTCCTTCAGACTCTCGAGCGACGGAAGCTCTGTGGAGCCAGCCCCTGACCACACAGCTCTCAAGTTCTGAGTTTGCTCCCGGGCACGTGGCTTTCAGAGCTTTTAGACCATAGCCAACAGTAAGAAACTCATTTAACGTTGTGAAACGATTCACAAACACATACGTACACGCTCGCATCCAGAATTAAAATCGCACAAAACAGTATTTACTGTAAACAATCTGTGACACGTACTGTTCTCTTTGGATCTTTTTTATTTTAAAAATGTTCATGGCCAACGAAATTGATACTACCACCTGCCGTCTACCGCTTGAGAAACACTGACTTGGGAGGGTGCTGCTCAAGTTCTCAGGTGTACCTCTAATGCGGTTCCGGCAGAAATACAGATACTGGTTCAGTAGGCCTGGGGTGGGGCCTGAAATGCCGCATCTCTGACAAGCTCCAAGGTGGTGTTGATGCTCCCGGTTTGCGGACTCTCTCTCGGGAGCGAGGCCCTAGACACCAGTCCTCAGAATATGATTTTCTGAGTTAAAATCTGGTGGGACAGAGCATCATCTGACCTCCATCAACTACATACTGGTTCTACACCACAGTTTACTTCACATTGGGAAACAGTTTATGGTGTATCTGCAATATACAGATGAATGGGACAAAGCCCTCAGGAACTTAACTGGGAGGCGACAGATACTCAAATAACACCAGCATCAGAGTATGGAAGGAGCCCTGAGAGTTAGACTAAGAGATGGTGGTAACTTTGCCATCCTAAGAGCAAGGGGAAGGGAAGTTATTTTGGACCAGTGGAACCAGAGAAAGCGTGGGAATGGGGGAAGTAGTGCCTTTGAATTAAATTGTAAAGGATAGGCATTGCGCCTGGGGAAGTGGACAGGGAAGAGGCTTCTCAGACCACTGCAAATAAAGATACTGTGAAGAGGCTCATGTCACTCAAGTGACTTTTCCAGGAAGTCTTATCGCTTGTTTATGTTCTTCTCCAAAGCACAGATCTAAAATATATATGAAGCTTGAATTTCTAGGGTAATCTTAAGAGAAATACAACTTTCAGAAGCCACCTGCTTGTATTGTCTGTGGGGGTATCTTTATGTGTACTTCTTTACGTCTTTTTTTAACCTGAGATTGAGAAACTGTTGTAAAAATAAGCTATTTTATGTAACTGGATCTCTACCAGTAAATTGATCATCTACTTGTTGAGGAACATCCGAGTAGCCCTTTTAGGTGTAAGATTAAGCTAAGGATTAGCTCCTTCGTGTAATTTGGAGGGAAGTTAATAAGAGTTGAGATGAGCAGGTTTGCATAATGGAGAATGTTTGCTCTGATGTGTCGTCTTAGACAAAATTTTAAATCCTTAAAAGGATCTTTGGAACTACAGAGTCTCGAAGAATGAAAAATTTCAGCTATGTTTAAAGGTAATATTTTGTAGTATGTTGGGAATTAAGTTTTTCCTGTCTAATTCCTACAAAATTAAATGTATATCTCTCCCCTCAATAAACATATTTTTAAAAATTAAAATCCTTAATATATCATCTGAAAGGCACGCAACCGTATATCAAATGAAGAGATAGAATTTAGATTCTTCAGTCTATCATTAGATGCATTCATTTCATTTTACTCTTTCTATGTTTATCTCTTCTAGCAGTTTCAGCAGGGGCAAACTGATATGCCCCCCCTTATTTTATGTTCTTTGATAGGAGAAGAATATATTAGCCACCAACCATGTCCTGGGTGCAGTGCAAAGCATAGGATTGCCTGAGTAGTAGTTCATGTCTTTGAAAAAGCATGTATCTCGAAAGACTATGGTATTAAAGTATTGTCATGATTTCTCAACAAATGTTGGGGTTACCTACTTAGTAGCTTCATTAAGTACCTGATAACAGTAACTTATATTTGTATAACATTTTACAGTGCACTTTGACTTGGATTACCTTGTCTAATTCTTGAAACCCACTGAGATAAATTTTCTCTCTACCCTTTTACAGATGAGAAAATTGGGGTACAGAAAGAAGTTAAATAATTGGCCGTGAGTTCTGGCATAAGTGCCTAAAGAGAGATTCTTCATATTCGAAGAATGATAACAGGATATAGTTTTTAACCTCAGGATCACCAAGTTAAATTTCAACATTAGATCAAAATCAGAGAGCCTTAAGAATGTGGGTAGAACACGTATGAACACACTTGGCAGAGATAAAGAACGTCTTGGTTTGTGTAAACAGTGCAGACAAGTTCTACGAGTTAAAAGCACAGTAGAGTCTTTTACAGGGAGAAGGGGCTGTTGACGGCTTCGCTTACAACAGCTGCGTCCTTCCCCTTGGATTTGGGCAGGTTTCCCCATCTGTCCAGCAGCCTAGCATTTGGTCTCTGATAAGCAGGGCCTTATCGGGCCTTCGTTCCCTTACATTTTCGGTGGCCTCTAGATGGCATTATAACCAGATGGGCTCCTGTGTCAAAATGTTTTCCTGCCCCTGGGAGGAGATTGCCTGTGATACGCCTGACCTGCTGTCCGTCTGCCGTCAGGAGCCGTCCGTGTGTGAGAAAGAGGCCCTGCCCGCCTCCGAGAGCTCCTTCAGGCTCCTCGGCTCCTCGGATGACCTGTCCAGTGACCTGGAGAGCCAGCCCGCAGAAGAGCCTGCCCCACTGTCACCCCAGCAGAGCTTCCGAAGGCGCGCCAACACCCTGAGTCATTTCCCCGTGGAGTGCCCGGAGCCTCCGGAACCGGCTCAGGGGTCTCCGGGGGCCTCCCAAAGGAAACTTATGAGGTACCACTCAGTGAGCACGGAGACGCCTCATGACCGGAAGTAAGATTTGTTTAAAAATGTGAATTTGTTGTGTAACTAGCTGGGGCGTATCTGTCGTTAACCCAGAATGTGCAGCCCAGCTGTGCTTACTGGATGACAGAGACTTGAGTCGGGTTCTACTGTGGGCTTAAAAGCTAACACTTGAAGGTGTGTTCTGTCCTCCCGCGGCAACTCTGTAGATGTAAGAGGCTTGCTGCTTGTTCGAGTAGCAAGTACAAGTCTCAGGAGGAAGCAGCTGAGACGGAGCAGAGATGGCCCTCGAAGTGGGTAGTAGTCACTGCTCACGCAGGGTGCGAGGCAGGGCTCCTGCAACCTAGCTGCCGGCTTTGGGGACAGGTGGCAGGGGGGCGAGCCGGGGAGTCCTCATTTGCAAACCTGGGATCCTACTCTGGTGGCACGGAGATGCGGCGTCCGTCCCAGGCGGGGCACGAGCGGCGACGTTGCCGCGTCTGCTGCCTGTGCGGCGCAGGGTTCCGGGGCTGGCTCGGTCCTGACCCGGTTGTGACTTGGGCACACCTGCTTAGCTTCTGTGTGTAACCAAACTGGAATGGATGTCCTTCCGTGTGCACATTCTAGAGTCTGCTAACCGGATCTGCTCACTTTGAATAACTGGGCTCGAATGAGCGGTTGGATTTTCCTGGTTCTAGAGATGGGTAAGCAGCAGGGGAGCGGAAGGTCTCCGGGCCCCTTCCGGGGTCCCTTGGCAATTAATTTGACCCTAAGCAGTCACAGAGTTATCCTTAAAAATAACTTGAAAAATCTTTTAAAACCTCTCACCTATAAACGTGAATAAATGTGTAGAGTTGCTGCCCTCCTGGGACTGACGTGCGTCGGGGTGGGGGTCACGCACGGATCAGGCACAGTCTGACGGAGGTGTTTGACGGGTTTTGAGTGAAGAAGTGAAACTATTTGAAAGGTGTAGCAGAGCCTCTCCACTTTGTTTCCCATCAGCCATTGGAAAGGATTATGGCTTTCAAGAATCGGCTGCGTAACTATGATCCCAAAGCAGGACACACGCCAGAAGCTAGTATTTAATATATGACATCTTAGAGACAATAGTTCAAGGGTTTATGGGGCTCTTGCCGGGTTATGGCTTCTCTCTCCCCTCTCCGCCATGTCCCCAGACCTCTGTTTCTGGCGTTTTCAGTGATTGTGGACGCATTCCTGTCTAGAGATGCCCAGTTCTCTTGCTAGGCCTGCAGTTTCACACAAGCAGACGTGGTAGGAAAGGGGTACTTCTGACAGTACGTTTCCCCTCTCGCCAAGAATGCAGCTTCCTAATGGATCTTGCTGGACAGGGGAGGGCAGGGGAGGGTGGAGAGATGCCCGCCTCCCTCCCTCCCTAGCATACCTGTTTTGCTTTCTGCTCCCTTATGAACTCTTTCCTCATTTATGCACAAGAAGTGAGACCTTGAATTCCAGGCAGGTTATTGTTCATTTTAAAGAGACATGTATTTTAAAAACTATGGATTTTGTTTTGCTTTCCTTTTTTTGCATTTAAGTAAAAAACAAAAAAAAAATTGCTGCCAGTTTCTGAAAAGGGAAGGGAGGAAAAAGCACTATTGGGTTCGTACATGTGTGAGAAATGATCAAGAATGACTTTTCACAGTACTCTTTTTTTTTTTTTTTTTTACTGAAAACTACCTTTGTCAAAGAGACAGTGGATACAGAAGAGAAGTGAAGAGCAGTCCTCTGACTGTGACAGCTGGTGTTTAAATAAGCAGACGGCGGCAGCCTAGCCTGTTCCCTCTGCGCCCCCCTTTGGGTCCCCCCTGGGCTCCCCCCCTTCCCGCTAATCGCCCTGCCTTCTCTCTAATTGCTATTTAGTGTGAATCATCCACCTGTGGGCGAGTCTAAAAGTTGCTCAGGTCAGTCTTCAGCTCCTGCTCTTCCACCTCGTCTTAACCCCTCCGCCTCCTCGCCAAATTTTTTTAAGTACCTAAAGCATAGCTCAAGTGGAGAACAAAGTGGGAATGCTGTGCCGAAGAGGTGAGCACACTCACGCGGCAAGTTCAGTGTCGTTTGTCTTCCCGGGAAGTTTGCACAGAGAGGTTGTGCTGCATGGCGGGAGAGAACCCAGGGCCACCGCTTGTGTGTGTGTGTGTTCTTGTCTGGTTTTGATTGTATTATTTTCAGTCTATCATCTGAACTGACTTAATTCACTATTGATTAATTACTGTTGCTGTTGCCAGGTCTTCATGTCAAGCCATTTCTTACATACTTATTTTCCAATATCTCTGCCCAGGATATGCACACACGCGTGCATACACACACACACACACACACACACAGTTTAACAAGAACTGTGTTTGATCATATACACTGTGGTTTGTGCCAAATCAGAAATGTCCTCATGAATTTAGGAAAATTATTTTTTTCCAGTTTGAAAGGAAAAGTCATTTTGGAAGATGGACTGACTTTTTTGTTATGTTTTTATTTTATTCTGGTGAGAATGCTTAACATGAGCTCTATACCCTTACCGCGCTGTTAAAGCGCACAGCACGGTATTGCTAACCACGGGCACTGGGTTGTACGGGGGTGTCAGAGCTTGTTATGTCACGTGACTGAATGGACTGATGTGTTGAATTAATTCATTGATTCCATTCATTTAAAATAGAATTTTATTGACTGAATGCAGAAATTAAATCTCATTTGTAAACTTTTTAATTTCTTACCGGGTTTAATTTTCTTAGCATGAGAACTAAAGTGTTTACTTTAAAGCTTATATTTTATACTTTTTGTGTTTGTATTTCTTTATCCTAAACTCTCTTCTCAATCAAACTCTCAGCATCTCCTACCGTAATGCCCTGCGGAAAAAACTTCATTCTTCTTCCTCTGTGCCAAATTTTCTAAAATTTCTGGCTCCTGTAGATGAAAATAACACCTCTGACTTTATGAACACGAAAAGGTAGGGTTTAATTTAGATTTATCAAGCCTGGGTAGAAGTGTCGAATTACTGATATATACAGGGATTTTTCAGCTATTTTTTTGACACTCAAAAAATCATTTTAGCTAAATCGATGGTATCTTCTTTCTTATACTTTCCTACTGAACGTCACTTAAAGAAAGAGTCCTCTTGTTTTCTCCGGTTTTGACCAGGAGTAGTTTATTAATGTGTTGTTTGCAGAGGATCCAAGAAAGTCTTAACCGGTTCTCTAAGTGATAGCAGTGTTTCTGAGAGTGAGCATGTGGCTCTGTAAATAAGTCCGAGTGTCTGACCTGTGAGGCAGGGTGATTGCGTAGTGGCGGTGTGTACGTGGGTGTCAATTACAAGGGCTCCCCCAAGTTGTCCTGCGAATAGGAAGAAAAATCACTGATGAGACAGTATTTACGATATGTGTTAGTAAATATACTTTGTTTTGTAGTTTAAAAAAGATAGATGTTAAAATAGTTGTCATCAAGTGACTGTGTAATTGTTGCCTTGATGGTTCTTTGTAATCTTTCTTCATTTTTGCGGCTGTCTGTGGCGATGCAGACCTATGCTGAGGAGATCTTCCCACGCACGGACGAGGGGAGATGGTGCCCTGCTGCCAGGGCCCCCTTTAGAGACAGTTTCTCTTGTCTGAAGTGGTGCCAAGAAAGGCCCAACTGGAAGCTAGTGACCTGTGGAGCGTATTTCTTAACGTCTTTTACAATGGACATAAATTAAGGGCATGCAGTCTTGTGCTTTTCATGAAAGGCATCCTGTAAGAAAACAGTCCCTTAGGAATGTTGACCCACTGCGGGCTTGATTCAGCTTTCATGATTATCTAATTATATTTTCTTATACAAAGATAATTTATAATGTAGTGTTTTGTTTAAAAACAAAAAGTCAAGCTAAAATACCTGATTATATCTCCCCATCAGTCATCAATCAGTCATTTTGTGCTTCCAGGGACTTTGACTCCAAAGCTAACCACCTTGGCGATGCCAGCAGGACCCCCGTGAAGACACGGAGACACTCGTGGAGGCAGCAGATATTCCTCCGAGTGGCAACCCCACAGAAAGCGTGCGACTCTCCCAGCAGATATGAAGGTACCGTACACCCCGGAAGTGACCTGTGAGATTCTGGCATGAGTAACAGCAGTGCAATAGGTGAAGAAAAAGACGAAATGAGATTTCAAGTCAAATCACCCCCCGATTTTAAAGCTCCCTAGGTAAGAAGCTCAAATGACCATGCCTATCGCTATTTCCAGAGAGATCCTCAAATTCCACGTGTAAGAGAACTCAGCAGCTTGCAGCACCTCGTGTGAAAAATGGCCCCTCTGCCGAGCTGTTGTGACCGCTCACCCACCGTGTGTGGGAATGTGGAGGGGCTCCTTCCCTTCCCACTGCGTTCCCAAGCTTGTCTACCTCCCCCCTGCGACTGGACTGTAGGTTGACACTCTGCCTCAGCGCAGCGGGCTTGTGGCGGTGCTCCCTGGTCCCAGCGCTCTGGTTACACCCGCCACGTCCCCTGCCTCGTCAGCTGCTGTCCCTCGGTGTGGGGTCACAGGAGGACCATCTGGTGCCCTCGCAGCCTGCTTGTGTCTCCCAGATACAGAGTATGCTCAAGTCTGTCTTCGGGCCTTCCTATGTGGAGTCACAGTGTAAAAAACAAGTTTAAATGCAGTTCTAAACTTAAGATTTGTCTCTGCCCAGTAATAGCCTAAATTTTCAGCAGCAGGTATTTCTTTTCCCTAATGCTCTTTAATCAGAAAACATTTTTTTTTTTTTCTTTAGAAAAAGCAAAGCAGGGTGCCTGGGTGGCTCAGTCGGTTAAGCGTCTGCCTTTGGCTTGGGTCGTGATCCCAGGGTCCTGGGATCGAGTCCCACATGGGGCTCCTTGCTCAGTGGGGAGTCTACTTCTCCCTCTACCCCTCCCCTCTGCTCGTGATCTCTATCACACACACACACACACTCTTTCTCTTTCAAATAAATAAATAAAATCTGAAGAAAAAGAGAAAGCAAAGCAACAGAGTGGACCTCTCAAAGATTTCTTGAGTTCCTCAGGTTGCATGTACTATGGATCCATTCTTGTCCCTCGACATACTTCCGTGCATATGTTAAGCAGCAGCCCAGGCTACCCCGAGAGTTTGCAGAGTAGGTTCGATGCGGCTGCCCTGGGTGGGGGACCCCTACGCCCTCCTCACGCTCCTCAACCTCTGCCCCTCTTTCCTGCTTCTCTCTCTTTCTCTCTCTCCTTTCCCCTCCCTCCCCCAGAGTTCTCTCTAATATTTAATTTAAAAAATGCCTCCTCTGCCAAATTAAACAAGAGCTTGGTTTGGGCTCAACTAACTTTGTGATATAAATCCTATAACTTCACTTAACCTGAGTCGTAAAATGGTTATAGTGAATGTTGGCTCTTCTTATCTCATGGAATTACATTAAATTATGATTGCGAAAGTACTTTGGAAACCTAAGACATGTCCAATGTAAAGCAGTACAGTTATTTTTGTTAACCATTATTGAGGTCGGAGCACTGGTGTTAAGCTTCCTGTACTGTTGTTTCCCAGCAGGAAGGAGCAAGTAGAGGAACGCTAGAACGATTGGGCTTATAAATGCAGTGAGATCTTTTTTTTTTTTTAGTCATTAAATTGAGTTATTTCAAGTGTGTATCAGTTTAGAATGTTTAGTTTTAAAGATTTCATTTTCATTTTTGTAGATTGTCTGGTAATGTCCAACAGGCAGATTGTGTGACTTCCTAAACTTCTCAGCCAAAGGGGTCTGCTGGGCTGGTGGCTGTTTGAAACACCAGGCTTGTAAAGTGCACAGCCTGGGAGGCTGTACCCCTTGGGGGAGCTCTGATGGCTGGGGAAGTGCAGTGAGCTCTGCAGGCCCCACCCAGGGCTGCTCTCTGCCTGAGTGGGGAAGTGTGGCGAGTGCCCGGATGGACACTGGTGTCTCCCAGTCGGTGTCTGAGGGACCGGAGTCAGAAGGTTGGTCGTGCTGGCAAATGCTTGCCTCTCTGGGGGACCCCAAGATAAAATGGGCGAGTGAGTGCACCATGGGCAACACTCGAGAACGTGACCTCGTGTGGCCCAGCGGGTAGAAGCGCCGGGGTGTGTGTCCACCTTCTCTTTTTGGAGGCTTCTGTTTTTAGTTGGTTTAGTCTGGAAGCACTGTAAGAAACGGATGTTTAACCCCAAGCTGCATTCTTATTTATGGTGTTTGCAGTTGACAGGGTTCCTTGGTGAATTCTGGGCTAGCCAACATTGTTGGGTGAAAGTTTGCCGTGAATGAGTTGGGATGATGGATCGTTCTCCCAGAGGCCAGAGCGCTGAGCAGATCACCCCCGGTGCCCCGAAGCCTGGGCCGCGCAGTCTCTCGGGACCCGAGAACAGAGCGCTTGGTATTTCTCATCCCCCCCACTGGAAATGGTACTCAGGGGCCGGGGTCACTCGCTCACATATTGATGGAAAGCACAGAGCTGGCCTCCTCGGTGTCGGAGGGTCTGGGGTGGCCATGAAGGTGAACCTAGGGAAGGAATTTAGAGCTCATTTAGGGACCTCTTCTGAAGGCTGGAGCCAGAGCGGCTGCCTTTAAATCCCAGCTTTTCCCCTTAGGAGCTGTGAACTGGAACAAGCTGTCGAAACTTCTCCCCCGTGGTATACCAGAGGATTCATTATGCCTATTGCCACACTGATTGAGATAAGGAAGCATGATGTTTCTACTGACATTTTATTTAAAAGCTTTCAGAATTCATAGATTTGAAAAAAATGAGTGAGGCCAAGGTTTCCAGTGTAAAGTTACCTCCCATGGTGCAGAAAGGTCCCTCTGGGGTCTCTGGGCCCACTGCTGCTCCTGCCTCAGCCCCTCCATACAGGGGCGCCCTCCTGCGGCCTGGAGCCCCTCACGGGAGCTGCTGAGCTCAGCGGCAGGAGCTTTGATTTCTCTTACTGCCCGCGGGAGCCGGACGGGAGCCGGATGGCCGGAGCCAGATGGCCGTGTCCCCCTTCCCCTTCCCCTGCTGCAGTGGAGAGGCCAGCCTGCTGCGAGGGCTTTCTCCCAGGTCCTGGTGGCGCCCTGTTAGCAGGTGGGGCGGGTGGAGGAGAAGGGGAAGGGACTGGAGGGAGGCCCAGAAGGGGGCAGCCGAGCTGTGATTTGTGGCTGACGTGACAGAACAGCAGTAACACCAGAAGTGGGGTTTCGAGGTTTCAGAATAGTGCCCAGTGTTGCAGTGGCCGCATCTCACGGGCGTTGTGGAGACTGACGCGTGGTGATGTATGTCGTGCATTTAAATGTGCAATGATAAGGGTCCCAAACTCAGAGCCTTGTGGCTGGGCGTGTAGTAAGGGCTGTGGGTGACTGTGGGAAGCAGCCTGCCCCATTTTAGGACAGTTCTGAAGTTCCAGTGAATGTCTTAGGTTGAACCAAATCCTGCTCCCTGTCATATTCCATCCCTTGGTGCCTCTCTGGTCTGTGTCTGAAGCCACACAGACTATACTTCTACTTCCCGTTCTTCAGATGGTGGGAGGTCGTGGAAACCACGGCTTCCTCTAAAGCTCCTCTCCGGCCGAACTGCCCTCGTTCCTTCGCCCTCCCGCGGGTTACTGCCGAGTCCCCTCCAGTCCAACTCCTGTCCTCTGAGCACACACTGTCCCCAGCTGCGGGGCCCGGCACCCACACGGCATTCCCGCCATCCTGGCCCTCTGGTATACCTCCTCCCTCCACTACTGTTTTCTTCATGTGGCCTCACCTTCATAATCTGTTTCTGCTTTGAGTCCTTAACTCACATTCCTGGCTCTTACTACAGCTTGTCCTTTGGGGCATTAACTGTTACTTAAAAATTAGATTGATTTCTAGGTGCCCTCGAAAAGGTTTTCTTTTTTAAAAACAAACAAAAACCAAAGCTCTTTCCCCAAGCACCTTGTACCTGTGAAGTGCTAGAGCATCGGTTTGGCCAGTCCTTTTGGGATGGTTTTGAAGCTTGATACTGATGACCAGTACGTTGTAGAGAGCAGCGTCAAGTTGACGAGCCGTCCCTCTGCCTTTAAGTACCGAACGCAGCAGAACTCCACACACACACCGCTCCTGCCCTGCCCAGGCCATAATCCTCACGGATTCTTTAGGCCCCAGGTACTGAGCTGTGAGTTCTCCCCCTCTCCTGTGGGAAGGTGTCCCGAGAGAGCCCCGTGTAGCGCTAGCCGACATCACAGTACATTGCCCACCTGTTCCCTCTGATGGCGGCTTCTACTGGGGTCCGTCCCTCCTGCCACACATGCCCTGAGGCCTTTGCATGGGCTCTTCTCTCTGCCTGGAATGCTCTTCCCCTTAACCTCCTGATTAACCACCTCACCTGCCTCAGATCATTGCTTAAAGTCACCTTTCCAAGGAGGCCCCTCCTGGCCACTCTGTTTCAGATTGCACCCTCCCCTCCTACCACCAGACATTCCTCGTCTGCGTCTCCTGACTTTTCCCATAGCACTTACCTCCTTGTAACGCGCTCTAGCATTTACTTACTCATGATCTCTGTCATCGGCTTCTCTAGTCCTTACAGGCTTGATGACTTTTAAAGGAAGGCAAGTAAATTGCTCAAATTTTTACAAACTTAGTATATGCTCATTAGTGATTTCTTAACTCCCCCTCTCTCTTCCTCCTCTATAGGAACATGTCCTTTATGCTCTTTATTTAGAATTAAATATTGTATGAATTTTTGGGTTATATTGTAGGTACTCTATATGAGAGAGAGAGAATACAAGCATTTAGGACTCTGAATCGGTATAGTAATAATCACTTATGTTGTTATCTATGGCAGGTGCTTTATAGGAGTTCTTGAATTCCCAGTCAGCCTTATTGGGAAGGTTGGCATTTTTATGACACCCATTTCACAGATGAGGGAGTGGAGGCTTGGAATGGCTTAAATCCCTTTCCCCAGACTGCAGAGCTAGTGGACGACAGAGGCAGGCCTGGAGCTCACGGACCTGTGCCCGCGGGAGCCCGGCTGCCACCGGAGAGGCGCGGCATGGCCTCCCGCGTGAGCTTCCTCTCCGGAGCCCCTTCCCACAGGACGTTCCCTGCCGGCACCTGCCTGGGCCTTTATTCTGTCTGTGCACGGGTCTCCCTGTCAGCCAGGCAGCCCCCCCCGCCAGCCGTTTCTGAGTATTTTAATGTATGGACTTGCCTTTGGTCAGCCGTCTCCACCTCCACGTCCACATTGGGATTGGAGTGTGCAGCAGAGGGAGGGAGATTTCTCAGCATCATTCTGTGAATTTTCTTCTCCAAAATCAGGCATCCTCAGCCTCTGCCACTGTCTGCACCCTGTCTCGGGGCCACAGAGATACCACCTCCTTCCACTGTGCTCTGGGACCACTTGGCCCCCCCACTGCAGCTGTGTGTTCCCCGCAGCTGGGACACCTCCAGATTCACAGACACGTGAAAGCCCCGAGGTCCCTGTTTTGGCCAGACTGTCCCCGGCAGGGCGTGTGCTCCTGAGGGGGCTCGTGGCCTCGGTTCCTGCCTTGCCCCGGGGGCTGGGCCCGCAGGCAGCCCAGGCATCCACCACCGGTGGCCTCAGGGAGCTGCTCTCTGGCTTGGGTGTGGTGGATGGAAAAGTGTGCTTGCAGGGAACCCTGAATAGGGCCTTTTAAGTGTTTCAGGTGCTTGGAGTGACTACTTGTGACCATTTGGTATTTCTCTTCTGGCAGCGCAAACTTCAGTTAAACAGACAGGAAACCTTTTGGCCTTTGTTCAAGCTGAAAAAGTGAAGCAGATACTCGTACCGTCCCACCCGTTTCATCCCACTTGGAAAATACTAATAAAACAAACCACCAGTCATTTAAAAACCATGGTGTTTGCATTGTGTTAAGGATATAGGTGGGGGAGAAATAGGATTTCCTGTAACTTTGGTGTCCTAATTTTTTTTAACAGAGGGGCTCAAACCTGGAGAGAGCAGGGGATAGTGAGTAAGGAGCATGGCTGTAAATATAGTGTAAGACGAAAATATGAAGGCTCTGCGGACAGAGGTAGCCAACGAAATCAGCCTGCCGTTTACTCAGGGGCACGTGACTTTCTATATACAAAATCTCTGTGAAATAATTAAGCTGCAAGAATCCGAATTTTATGTTTTGGAGACCCATCTGAAGTAGGTAGGCAGTTAATTTCTATTTAGAAATTTACTCACATATGTCTAGTAAGACCAGCGCAAACATTCCCAAATCCCCGACTGTTTTATTTTTTTAATTCAACAGAGACCAGTTGGTTTCTTGTAGGAACTCCTGCTTGACTTTAGCAAAGTCTAGGAAGGCTTGTTCCCACTCTGCACTTCAGAGGGGCGGGGCAGGTGTATGCCAGGGCGTTGAAGGGAAACGAATAAGTAGGGAAATCACCAGTTGGTACATGGAGACTTGGCAAAGCAGATGTTTTTGCAATAAAACAAACAGGTAGATCATAAAATAGAATACAAAAAGCTGCCTGGCTGCTTAAATTTAAAGCACAGGTCTTCAATGATGCTTTAAGTTTGTCGTGATCACTTAGGGCTACCGCCCCAGAAGCCCAAGGAAAATGCATTCTCTCTCCTACGTGTTCTGGGTTCTTTGGGTGAGGAGTTTGTGAGATGCTGAGTATGTGAAAGGTCAGTGGAGTAAACTGTCAGCCCCATAGATGTGGTATCATGGGGGTGCCTTTCGGTCTGCCGCAGGGCGAAGCTGCTGAGGGTTGGGAGCTTAGGGCTGCGTTTGTAGGGCATGGCTGAGCGCACACGTCATTGTTCTGAGAGGGTGCCCATGCTGGAGTCTCGGTAGAGCCTTCTCATTTTCAGAGCCTCCCCACTGTCGATCCCACCGTAGGCCCGTACTGAAGGTAGAGCCAGGAGAGGGGCTCTCCTCCTGCAGACGAAGGCATGAATGCATCTGTACACTGGGTGGCCGTGGTCTCGAATGTTCATGTCCTCAGAGTTCTCTAGGGAGCCTGTTCAGAGGCAGGTTCTGGTCTGGTGGGTCCAGAGGGTCTCCCTTTCTAACAGACTCCCCAGTGATGCTGATATTGCTCGTTCAGTATGAGTAGCAAGGGCTTGAAACAAGCTACCAGGATAAACCCAGCCCAGACCTTCTGGACCCAGAATGGGACTCCTGTGTCTCTTTCTGATGCTACGCATCCCGGAGGGATAACCCAAGGAGTCACCCACGTGTCTCAGACCTCCAAGAAATCTGGGTCACCAGTGACGTTTTTTGAGGAGGGAGGTTAGTGCTTCCTAGAGAAGGAAAGAGTTTGGTGGGGGAAATGCACTGATAAGCATGTGCTGATAGCGATAAGACAAATTTGATAATTTGCCAAATGAAACCAAGCATATGGTGCTCTGCCTCTTTCTTGCCCCTTATTTTCCAGGGAAGCTTTGCCTCTTGGGTGGCCCCCAGGGCACAGAGACCCGTTGGAGTGTTTGTTTTCCTAGTGGACTCTGACCTCACTGTCAGGCCTGCAGAATGCAGAAAGTCAACTCCTGACCAGGTACTTGGGAGTAGAAACACTCCACAGTTTTGCCTCCTAGTGTATCATACAAAAGATAATTCTTTGTTGTTAAAGAAGTAATTTTTTAGGTAACTCCGGACTCTGGAAAGGGGGAAAATCCTTTTATTTACCTCTGTGTGCCAAGGAACAATTTTAGTGGTAGTCTGATAGCTTTCATTGAAGTGTTTCAGATTACATTGTGTATTTACAGATTTCACCAACAATAGAAGCCTTCAGACTTTTTATGTCTTGTTTAAAAGAGAAAAAAGGAAAACCCATCTAATATAGATAAGATTTATTGATTTGAAACCCATTGTATAAGCAAATAGTCTAGTGAAACTCACGTTCAAAGGGTTTTGTGTTGAGTATAGCTGTGTCTAATTTATGATAAGCTTAAGTGTTGGATTAGATATTAGACGTAAATACTAATGGCAAGGCTAAGGAATATAATTGGAATCTTTATAATGATTATACTGTTAAAAATGTAAAACCTGTTATAGAACTATGATTTGTATGTACTTAGCCAAATTTTCAAGAATTTATATACCATTAGGAAATTTTAATGGATCATATAGGTGGAGTGACTACAGGTAAAACTTTACTGAAAATATAAGCATCATAGTGACATCTGTATGACCTTTTGGTTTGATTCCTGGTTCTTAGCTTTCCCTATGCACCAAAGTCACCTGGGGAGATTTTAAAATACGGGCTGCACCTGCCCCTCTGCATTCTGCTTCGCCGAGTCAGTTGGGTGGGGATGGGGCCTAGGCATGAATTCTTTTAAAACACGCACACGCACACGCACGCACACGCACACAGGATTCTGTTGCTGTCCCAGTTGAGATCGCTGGTCTAGATGGCAGAGGGTGACTTGAGGCACCGTCACCACTTGGTGGCAGTGTTGTTCCCTGTGTCTTGATGGTCCTGCATTCTTTCCAATCTCAGAAATCCCTTTTTTTCCCCTGTGATTTTTGTTTTTGGTCTTGTTTTTGTTACAGTATGTATCTCCCTTGCTCATTTCCAGCTTATTTGAATGGAGAGCTACCTTCTGAAATTGAGATGTTTTTCTTTCTTTTTCTACAGGGTTCTAGGGCTTGGGTAAAATAAGAAAGAAAAAAAACTGGTCTCTGATTGCCAGTCACATGGCTTTTTAAAATTGTTCTTAATTTTCTCTCCATTTAACTTTCCTTTTCTGTGGTGAATAAAGACCAGGTTCAAGATTAAATATCGCAAGCCGGAAATCTGATTGTTCATGGATTTCTGTAGTTTGAAGCTACTAGATTTTTTGTTCCCCTTATTGTGTTTCTTGGCCCATCATTATGGACATTGGGAAGCCATAGTGAATGGCAAGATTTTACCTTAGTTTGCTAATTTTGTGCATGATAACAATTGTTAGCATTGATTGAGCTTTTCCTAATTAACCATCCGCGTTTAAACACTCCATCCTTAACACTTTGTGCGAAGTTTGGAGCTAAGGTTCTTGATGATACAAAGAAATCTCAGCCTCTGCTCCTTGGTAGGAAGGGTGCAGGGGCAGAGGGCCCAGGGTTTGGGCACCAGAGGCCCTGGGATCTGAAGGCCCGGGTGTGAATCCCTGCTTAGAGCACTCTAGTTGGCAGGGAGTTCCTCCTTAGGGCTTAATCTAACTCCAGAGCCTGTGAAGGTATGCCCACAGGCTTAAAGTCCCAAACAGAAGATCTTGATTTGTCACCTTTGAACCTGAATCTGTAGGTGCTACGGAGCCATTGAAGTTTATAAAGTGAGGGGGATGTTAAGTAGTTTGAAAATATTTTTAGGGGGCTAAAAATCTGTAAATATATTCGAACATAAAGTAGCCTCAAAATCCGGGCAGGACTGGGATGCGGCAGGCAGGTGTCCTGCATGCAAAATTAGAAGAGGCACTCACTTTCAGGGTCCTGTAAGAATGGACCCTGTGCTTACACGGTCCTGAGAACGAGGATTTCCTTATATCCTGTGCCTTAGGTGCCTGCTTCCCTCATCGCCCTCCTGGCCCTCCTCACAGCTGTGCCCTTCTACCCTACAGCTGTGCCCTTCTATCCTATAGCCTGGACAGCACTGCCAGTCAGGTTCGATTAGCTCTGAGGAAGGGTTTGTTTTGTTTAAAAAATGACCTTTTTGAAATATAATTCATATATTATACAATTTACCCATTTAAAGTGTACAATTCAAAAAATATAATGTGTATAGTGCATTGTTTTTAAACCCTATATTCAGAGAGTGTACAATCATTAGCACAACCTAATTTTAAAACATTTTTGTCCCCCCAGAAAAAACCCCATGCCTCCCACCCCTCCTTCAAACCCGAGACAGCCCAGCCGCTCCTCTGTTTGCTGTCTCTCTGGACTGCCTGTTCTGTCATGTAGATGGAATCAGACACTGTGTGGTCCTCTGTGGCATTTTTCATTGAGCACGTTTTCAGGGTTCACCATGTTGTAGTGTGTGTTAGTGCTTCGTTTCCTTTTGTGGGCCATTCATATGCCATTGTGATGACAGGCCACATCTTGTTTATCCGTCTGCCAGTTGATAGACATTTGGGTTCTTCTCACCTGTTGGCTCTTAGGAACACTGCTGCTGTGAACATTCGTGGACGTGTTTTTGCGTGGCCGTATGTTAAGAAAGGGTTTTATGGGTGAGCTGGTGTGACACATTCTCCTCTGGGGTCAGAATCACAGATGACACTCTGACGGTTAGGACTGTTAGGCCGGTGGGGGTGGGGGCGGTTTGGTCCCCCAGCACCAGGCTTCCCTGCTGGCTGGCCTCGTGTGCCTTCCTTCTGCTTCAGGCTGAGGGGGGTTGGTGTGCCGGGGACTCTGGTGTTGCCCCCAGGAGCACCTGGGAAGGCGAGGGACCCCCATAGCTCTCCCAGTCCCGGGGGGGCCATCAGAGGGCCACCGGTTAGTGGAATTGGCCCAAGATGACATTTCCTTTAGCTGTTCTCAAACTGAGTGTACTTAAGACCCCTTGGAGGATTCGTGGAGACACACATTGCTGTTCCTTAGTTCTGAAGTTTATGGTTCTGGAGATGGAATTCTTGGGGGAGCCTGAGAACTTGCATTTCTTACAGCTTCCCAGGTGATGCTGATGCTGCACGTTTGGGGACCACACTTTGCCCTCCGGATTTCTCACACTGCAGTGACTCATAGGCAAGGGCACTTACTCTTCTGATTTAAACTGCAACCAAAAAAGCCCTCAATGGTCGTTAGTAAAATGAACAACAGACTTGGAAATTAGAAATGCGTCCTATGGCAGATTGTGAAGCAGCCAACAGGTCCTATTTTCTTTGCAATAAAAGTAATCAAATATTAACACTAGCCATTGTAATTATCCTTATCATGTAGTGAGTATTTGGTGTTTGCACTCTTACCCAGCTGGGTAAGTCTTGCTGTGACTTCCTGCCGAGGGTGGCCTGGCCCGTTATCCTAGAGGCGAGGCTGGAAATGCTGGATAACGTGGCCACAGCGCCCATAGTGCTCAGTTCACAGCTACGATTCACACCAAGTTGGTTCTAAAGCCAGTCTCTTCTTTTATATTTTATTTTTTTAAGTAAGCTCTAGGCCCAGTGTGGGTCTTGAACTCATGACCCCAAGATTAAGAGTCACATGTTCCACAGACTGAGCCAGCCAAGCGCCCCTGAATCCAGTCTCTTAAACCCAGTGATGAACTGTTGAGTTTTAAGAATATTTGCTTAAATTTGTGTTTGTGATAGGTGAAAGAACAATAATTGTGTGGGAAGGATTCTAGAATTCTGTGTTAACCTTTGCTAATACAGCACCCAGTTTAGGCATTATTGTATCCTAATTTTTAAAAACAGAATCTTCCTAGTTGAATGGTTTTTATTAGTACCATTTATTTAAATGAAGGAACATAGGTCTCCTGGAAGTAGCAAAGCCACACCTTCCCGCGGGACATGAGCTCTAGCGGCTCCAGAATTAGAGCTGTTGGCACACATGGTGAGCTCTTGATTTTGTAAACTGCGGAGGTGAAGCTAAGGGATGCATTAAACTACTTTCTAAATGATTTTTTTTTTTCAAGTAAATTTGTTTTATCACTTTCATCTGAATGAAAATATTTATAGAATGGACACTGACAAGATTTTAAACATCATTTATTGATAAGGAAATGCTGTAACTAATGGCCTTATATAACTCTGAAAATAATTTGTGGTACCAAACATTTTACACTTGAGAGAATAATAGGTTTTTCACGGAAAGTTGCGGTATCGTAGTTCATTTCCTGTCCAGGTGTGTTCGCTTGAGAACTTTTGATTAAGGGCAGTTCTGGTGATGAGAAGTTATAGTCTTACCTCAGTGGGTTTGGTTTTTAGAGTTGTGTTTTGGTGGTATCACCTTCCCCAAACAGTTACTGAGGGGAAATTTTTCTTACCGGCACCAGCCTTGCGCCAGGTGGGTCATAGAAGCCAGTGACTTTTTTAGCCCGAGGCTTCAAATGGTGGGACTTAGGGGTCAGAGGTAGGAAGAGCTGCCTTAATAAAGCGGTCCGTCTTCCTATTGCTATTTGCAGAATGCGGCCATCGTTCTCCCCTAGAGAAGTCTGCACCCCACATTCTGGAAGTTTCTGTCATCGTTCCTGACGCTGCATGTGTCGCACCTGGTGTACGCCCCCCGAGCAGAGCAGGCTGCACACAGACCAGGTGTTTTACCGGCACAGGGTGGTGTCCCTGCATTGCCATTCCTCCTCATTTCCTACTCCCCGATTTTCTCTGCCCTGCCGGTTCCACGTTTTTTAGCCCCTCACCTCTGGGTGCCAAATGTAATGTCCTCTAGAGATTGTCTGACTAAATGTACCAGGAATCTTGCTACTCTGGCATAATCGAGGAGTTCGGGGGGTGTGAGAGCAAGGCTGGTTCTGGCTCCATTGATGTGATAGGTGATCTGGGGGCTTTCTGTCTTCCTCTTTCCCCCTCCTGAATGCCTCCTGGTCGTGAGGTGGCTGCCCCACCTTTGCTCCCGTCGCGCTTCCAAGACGCAGGAAGAGGAAGCAGTAAGGAGGAAGGGTGACCCCTCGGTGTCAAGAGAGCCCTACTGTTGTGGGAATCCCTAGAAGAGCTCCACTTGGTCTCATTATCTGGAACCATGTCACGGGCCACTTGGAGCCACAAGGGAGGCTGGGAGGCCGTGATGTTTGGCTGAGCCTGTTGCCACCTTGTGTGGTACCCGCGGTTGTAGGGATGGAGGGGAGAACGGGTACGGGGTGGGGAGTCGGGGCTGCAGCACGGCCCACGCACAGCGCTTGGCTGCTTACCCGTGTGCTGCGTTTCTTCATGCACCACAGTTTTGCACGGATGGTTTCCTTTGCCCAGAAAGCTCCTCCAGCTCTCTTGTCCTCTGTGCACCCAGCACACTACACTTCAGCCCTGACAGACTCTCCTGATCCTTCAGGCCCCTTCAGTGTCACCGTCTTGTCCTCTCTTCTCTTAGACATAATCAGCCTCTCCTTCCCCGATGCTTGTCCCTGCTGGAGAGGCGCGTACTTTGTCTTGGGATTACCTGGCTCCACCGCCAGGTCTGTGCTGTCCCATAGTTGCCACTAGCCACATAAGGCTAATTAAACTTAAATGTAAACTCATCACCCTTAAATGCAGTACGGAATTTGGTTCCTCACCCTAGCCCCGCTTCAGGTGCTCAAGAACCACGTGGCCAGTGGCTGGCTCTAGAACGTTTCCCTCCTACAAAGTCTCTTGCACGGGCTGCTCTAGGTGATGAGCTCCGTAAGGCCTCACTTCACCCTGACCCCGTCGCTCAGAACCACAGGCCCAGCCTTCAGGATGGCGCTCGTGTTGTGTCGTCTCCTGAGGCGGTAAACTTCGGGCAGAGGTTACAGATACTCTGCCACCAACATGGCTTCTAGAAACATTGCCACTGGATATGTAGGAGGTATTGGGTCCACTGCTTTTAAGGAATAGTAAAAGCACATGAGGACTTGGAAATTTCAAGTTTCTAATTTTACAGTTTAAGAAACCGAGGCTCCAAGAGGGAGAAGGACGTACATAAGGTCATACGGGCCGTCAGTGGTAGAAGGGACTGAACTCTTGGTTGTCGTGGCTGCGTTCAGTTCTCTTTCCATGAAACCAGACCTGATTATCACCAACCTGCTTTCCCTGATTATGTTCTATTCTTGCCTCTCCACCAGTTTCTGGTTTCTTGAGAGAGGAAGTTGTTTTCAGCTCTGAGCTGTCCTCAGATGCCCACTGCATAGAGGCGGCGCTCAGGGAATGCTCAGGAAACAGATGAGAGTTCGTCAGTCAGTGATTGTTCTGTTGCAAGAAACAGAAAATGACTCAAGCAAGCTTCATCAGAAGGAGGCTTTTAAAAATCAAGATAAGGGCAAGGGCTGGAAACTAGAAGTTTTCTGGAAACACGGAAGTCTCTCTGGCCCCCTCTCTTTGGGGCCATGTAATTTTCCTTCTGGTTTCCTCTTTATTCTACACCCCAGCTTTCCCAGCTGACAAGTCACTCTGCAGAGTCACACCAGCCTCTAAGTCTCTGTGACCTCTTGGCTCCAGAGGCCGCCGATTACCTAACGGCCAGTCTGTGTTTCCCTCCGGGCATTGGGGAGCCGCTGACTGGCCCAGCTCATAGCAGCTTCCCCAAGGAGGGCCAGGAGAAGCGGGGCGCCAGCATGGCAGGGGGGCCCACTCAAGCTACTCTCCAGACGGGGGGGAGCAACAGGGCAGGGCCTGCGCGGGGAGGAGAAGGCACAGCCTCCAGCTGCCACCGGTCGGTGTGTTCTTGTTCGTGATCTTGTTTCCCGACCAAAGGCAGAACCACGATAGTGACGGTAACTGGAGCTCACTGGCGTTATCACGGTCACTGGTTATCTGCAAGTAGGTGAAATGATGTGCGGCAAGCATGTACATTTCTTATTACCGGAAGTGCTTGGAAAGAAGCCGGTGACCTTGTGTCAAAAATTCCGCTGCTGGGAAGGAAGTTCGATTAACGTATTTACCCAGTAATTAGAATTTGGGATTCTTACAGTAAGGTAGGCAGTTGTCACGTGGCTCAGCAGCCAGAGGTGGTCAGGGTGTCCCTGGAGGAAGAAAGCCCGGCGAGCCATGTCGGGGCTTTCCATGGACCTTAGACCCGTGGTGTGGGTGAGCCTGCCTGGGGCCTGCATCCACTTTTGCCTCCTCGACAGGCCACTGCAAGCACCGTGGGCACATCTCTGAAACCGAGTTAAAGCTCCATGAGGACAAGGATGCTGTCTTGTTACACTTCTGGGACCTGGCACGGGGTTTGGGTCATAGATGATGCTTGATTTCTGCTGGATACACAGTTGATGATTTTGGAATATTAACCAAATACGGTTATTTTATTATAACTACTCAGATTATACTGTGTAACAAATAACATATACATGGAGAAAAAATATAAAGAAAATGTACTGATATTCTACAGAAGTTTGGGAAGTTGTGATAATAGGTGATATTTTTCTCTTTTCTCTTTCAATTTTATAATGTAGTTACATGTGATAGTAGGAAAAATTAATTTTTAATTAAGAAAAATGTTCACAATATATTTAGTCTCATAGAGGGTTATAATGGAAACACATTCCTGTCATAAATCATGATAAGTAGGAAGTATTCAGATTCTTTGATTATAAAATCACTCCTCTCTCTTGTGGACTTGAACGACAGATGCTCATTTGGTGGTCCCCCCGCCCCTTCTGTTTGGAATTATTCAACTTGGCATAACCAGTAATTTGAGCTGAGAAAGTGACAGCCTTAATTTGCAGAAATCTAGCTTAAAAGTTAGAGATACGAGCCTTCATTTGAAGGGTTTTTCTGGTTGCCTGCCGGCCACTGTCCTCTTTCCTGCCTGAGAGGCCTTTGCCTCCCGAGGGCCACTCCCTGCCTGCTCGCCGTCCCAGGAAAGGCCTCAGGTGTCCCAGAGCACCTGGCTGCCTAATGATCATTGAGATTCCGATTTCTCTGGTTTCAGCAGAAATAAAATTGCAGTATGTTATGTTTAAAAGTCACATTAAGAAATTTAAAAGCCCATGGAACCTTTTTCTCTATATCCGGTAGCTCCAAAGGTACCATGTTGCGTCTTCTCAGCTTGCTCTGGCTGTGTACAACTATAAACTTTGTGTTCTGGAATTGTAATTGGCAGGCCAGTCTGAATCAGTACGTTCTCTTTCTAAATTAACGTAGTTTGTTAAAAGTTTGAACTCTGCGGTTGAAGTCATTTTAAGGTTCCTGATAATACAGTGTTTTATTGTTTCTGAAGAAGTCACATCAGTGATATGAGAAAACAAACATACCAGGGTGTCCATTTTATTTCATTCTATTATGTTAATTGAGGCGAAATTGGTCTATAACACTATATAAGTTTCAGATGTGCGGTACTATAATTGACTTCTGTATTCTTCACGAAGTGATCACTTCCAAAAGTCAGGTTACCATCCATTCCCATACATTTGACCCCCTTTGCCCGTTTTGCCCACCCCCTCCTCCTTCCCTTCTGATCACCACTAATCTGTAAGTTCGGTTTGAATTGGTTTTTTGTTTTAGATTCCACATGAGAGTAAAGTCATACTGTTTTTGTTTTTCCTCTGACTTATTTCACTTAGCATAGTCCCCTCAAGGTTCATCTGTGTCGTCAGGAATGGCAAGATTTCATTCTTTTTTTTTTTTCTTTAATGGCTGAGTGGTATTCCACTGTGTCTGTGTACACCACATCTTCTCTATCCACTCATCCAGCAGTGGACACGTAGGTGGCTTCCTTTTCTTGGCTCTTACAAATAATGCTACTGTGAACAGGGGCACATATCTTTTCCAATTAGTGTTTTTGTATTTTTCACATGAGTACCCAGGAGTGGAATAGCTGGGTCATAGGGTAGTTCTCTTCTTAACTTTTTGAGGAACCTCCATACTGTTTTCCAGAGTGGCTGCACCAGTTTGCATCCCCACCAACAGTGCACCAAGGGTTCCCTCTTCTCCACGTCCTTGCCAACACTTGTTGTTTCCCGTCTTCTTGAAAACCCTTCTGACCGGCATGAGGGGATAGCTCATTGTGGCTTTGATTTGCGTTTCCCTGGGGGTTAGTGATGTCGAGCATCTTTCCATGGCCCCGGTGGCCATATGAATGTCATCTTTGGAAAATCGTCTCTTTAGATCCTCTGCCCATTTTTTAAATCGGATTGTTTTTGTTGTTGTTAAGTTGTATGAGTTCTTTATATATTTGGGATATTAACCCCTTGTTGGATATGTGACTTGCAATATCTTCTCCCATTCAGTAGGTTACCTTTTTGTTTTGATCATGGTTTCCTTTGGTGCAGAAGCTTTTTAGTTTGCTGTAATCCCATTTGTTTGTTTTTGCTTTTGTTTTTCTTGCCTTTGGAGTCAGATCCACAAAAACATTAAGACCAATATCAAGGAGCTTACTGCCTGTGTTTTCATGTGGTAATCTTACAGTTTCAGGTCTTTAATCCATGTTCAAGTCTTTAATCCATTCGAGTTAATTTTTGTGTATGATATCGTGGTCTGGTTTCATCCTTTTGCATGTGGCTGTCCAGTTTTCCCAACACGTGGTGTCGATTTTTAGTGGTATAATGACCCAGGTCATCGCCCTCTAGATGCTGCTCCAGGGAGGGCTTTGGCGTTTTGCCTTTTCTGGTTGCCCGTGTTAATGTAAGCTCCAGTTCACTGCCACAGTCCCTGGCCGTGCCGCCCTCAGGGTGTCACAGAGCTCCTTTGGTTGTGATTGATAACCGTTTTACCTGCTGTGGGTTGGAAGTGGTTTCATAACCATCCTATTGCTACTTCATTCTTTTCGGAATGGTATAGGTCTGTCTCCATACTCAGGTGTGTCTGTATTGGTTCTTGTGCCAGACAGTGGACTCTTGGATGGCAGGGTAAAAGGCTCTTTTGTTTGTTCAATACTTCTGTTTCCTATTCCTGTTATGATACCCTGAGTCTGTGGAGTTCAGTAAAGTCTCTTTGATATTATTGACAATTTAGATGATTTGGAGCTTTTCATGTTAGAAAGAAAAATTAATCCATTGCCTCATTTTACAGATGAGAAGACCAAGGCTCAAAGACCATATGACCCACAGGGGCCTTCAGCTGCATCGTATTTAGGAATAGTGTCCAGGGTCAGCGCCCCCAGCATTGGCCGACTGCAGGACAGCCTGAATAGGGGCTGTGCAGGTGGGTGGGTCTGGGGGCCGGGTGCCCCGCCACCTCCCACCTCTAGGACTCTGGGCCCGCCACCTGACCGCAGTCCCTTCCTGTGTAACATGGGGCTGGCAGTAACTGTCTCCCTCCATGAGAGGCAGTATTGCACAATGAATGGGAGCTTGGGCCTGAAGAAGGCAAAAGTGCATGGCCTTGGAAAACCTCAGACCCACGGAGAGACGCGTGTTTGTATGGCAGAGAGACAGGGCTTGGGAATGTTCTGACTGCATGTTTTGAATTGGAGTGACCTTTGGGAGGATATCCTGGACTCTCCGATTTTCATTTACATCAGGACTCCTTCCTTGCACCCACCTTTTCTGAGTTGCCAGAGTTTTAAAAATGGGCCCTTTGAGGTTTTTCCGTTGCCTCCTTCCAGCCCGTGGTCCTCTTTTCTTTGTCCTGAGGAAAAACAAAGGGAAACTTGGTGCTGGTTGATAACTCCCATTGTGATGAATATTTTTGCAAATGGCTTCTGGCTACTGGAGAGGAAAAGGGTCGTGCATAATTTCAGAAAGGCATGATCCACTGGAGAATCAGTGCGCAGCATCCTGGTTAAGAGTATGAACTAAAAAATATTTGAAAATTTTTTGTTGTCGCAAGAAACACATAAAATTTACCATCTTCACCATTTTTAAGTGTATAGGTAAATAGCTTTAAGTAAAATCACATTTTTGTGCAGTGGTTCTACAGAACTTTTTAATCTTGCAAAACTGAAACTTTATACCAGTTGAACACTAACTCTTCATTCCCTCTTCCCCGATTCCTGCCAAATGCCTTTCTACTTTCTGTTCTCTGTGAGTTTACCTTAGCTATTTCACGTAAGTGGAATCGGTATAGTATTTGTCTTTTTGTGACGGCCTTACTTCACTTAATATTGTGCCCTCAAGGTTCATCCAGCGTATGAAGAGATTTCCTCCCTTTTAAAGGCTGAATAATATTCCACTGTGTGTGTGTGTGTGTGTGTGTGTGTGTGTGTGTGTGTGTGTGTGTGAGAGAGAGAGAGAGAGAGAGAGAGAGATACATTTGTTTATTCCTTTGTCAGTGGATATTTAGGTTGTTTCTACCTTTTGGTTATTGTGAATAGTGATGCAGTGAACATGGGTGTGCACGTATCTGCCCAAGATCTTGCCTTCAGTTCTTTTCCATATGTACCTAGAAGTGGAATTGCTGGATCACAAGTTCTTTTTTTTTTTTTTTAAAGATTTTATTTATTTATTTGAGAGAGAGAGAATGAGAGAGAGCACATGAGAGGGGGGAGGGTCAGAGGGAGAAGCAGACTCCCTGCCGAGCAGGGAGCCCGATGCGGGACTCGATCCAGGGACTCCAGGATCATGACCTGAGCCGAAGGCAGTCGCTTAACCAACTGAGCCACCCAGGTGCCCGGATCACATGGTGATTCTGTTTTTAATTTGGGGGGAGGGGAGCTGCCATACTGTTTCCCACAGCAGCCGCACCATTTTACATTCCTACCAACAGTGCACAAGGGTTCCGGTATCTCCGGATCCTCACCAATAATTGTTTTCTGGGGTTCTTTTGACATGTCCATCCTAATGAGTACAAGGTGATACCTCATTGTGGTTTTGATTTGCATTCCTTTAATGAATACTGGTGTTGAGCATCTTTTCATATTCTTTTTTTTTTTTTTTTTTTTTTTAAGATTTTATCTATTTGCGAGAGAGAGAATGAGAGACAGAGAGCATGAGAGGGAGGAGGGTCAGAGGGAGAAGCAGACTCCCTGCTGAGCAGGGAGCCTGATGTGGGACTCGATCCCGGGACTCCAGGATCATGACCTGAGCCGAAGGCAGTCGCTTAACCAACTGAGCCACCCAGGCGCCCTCTTTTCATCTTCTTATTGGCCACTTGTGTAGCATCTTTGGAGAAATGTCTTTTTTCAAGTCGTTCGCCTACTTTGTAATTGAGTTATTTGTTCTTTTGGTGTTGTTGAGTTGAAGAGTATGGATCTTTAAGTCAGACTGGGCCTGGGCTTAAGGCCTGGCTCCTCCCTGGATGAGCTGTTGACCGAGGGCAGTTGCCAGAGTCTTCCACTGTCACACGGGCATGATAACAGCACCACCTCGTGGAGTTAGGGATGTTAAGATTGCCAGCGAGGAAGCACCCGAGAGACGGGCGCTACGTCAGAGTGTAGACAGTCTGTTCCTTCTGGGGTTTGGAAGGCACTAAAACCAGCTGCCTTCTCAGTCTCCACCACGAATGGCAGCCATCCTTTAATTCCATCCCCCACCACCTTCCCTTTTATTATCACTGGACTTTCAGGACAAGCAAAGGGATGTTCTTGGGCCATCAGAGACTCTGCGGCACATGGAGGACACTCACATTGCTAGAAAGTACCTCTCTGAGCCTCCTGGATAGCGTGCAGGTGGTTCACACTACGGCTTCAGCTTGTTGGCAAAGGGCATGTCATGGCTCGAAGTCAGAGCCAGAGAAGACGTGGGTCCTGCTCCTGTGCCATCCCAGGTGCACACCCGTGGCGACACGCCCCGCCTCACCCAGCCGCCGTGTGCTCTGGATTCAGAGGGCAAAAAGCCATGCATGGGTCAAGAGTGCTGACAGACGCAGGGGACTGCTCTCTCTTCAAACTCCCTCGATGGGGAGAGACAAAAGACCAGAATCATTGCAAAGAAATGTCATAGATGTTGCGCTCTTTGAAATCATCCCAGCAGAAGGTCAGACGACGTGCAGCTTTCCAGATGTCCAGAGGTTGACCAGTGCAGTGAGCTGAGACCTGGCCGGCTAAACACACGGTCCCCAGGCTCTGGAGGGTCAACTCCCGCCGTGTTGACCTTCCTTGAAATTTAAGGTGCCGCTTTTGGGCTGTGTGCACAGTACTTGGTTTTTTGTGTTGTGCCAGGATGTTTAGAAAGTGTTCGTCCTTTGGAATGGAGCTATGCTAAGTCTTTACCAAATGACTTTGTTCTATCAGAGTGGCTAGTTCCTCGCATTTGTTTTGTCCCCTGCACTCACGTAACACCTCTCCCTTCTGAGGAACTGCAAACGGAAGCTCAGTGTTCTGGGAGGCGCCATGTTCAATTACGGTCAGTAGAGACTTTCAGAAGGAAATGTTACTTCTTTCTTGAGTTTTTTTGGGTGACGCAAGCTCTGGTAATGTTTAAAGAATTTGCTTACTACCAATACAGTCTTCAGAGAACATTCGAGCTTGACGCATCCGCTTTAACTCATAAACCCAATTGTGTGAGGTCTGTTAGGGTTTTGAATGAACATCAGAGTGCTGACTTTTAAGGGATGGAAGCCACCTCGATGATCACGCTGTTGGTTTCTGTTTTCTCATTGAGGACAAAGCCCGAAATTTTACACAGCTAAAACCCAGGCCTCCCAACTGCTGAGCAGGCGTGGTTACCTAAAAAGAGTGCTGCTCTCCGAGTTGGCTTCCTTCAGGATATGGGCCCTTATAAGGAAGGCAGTGAGGCTGGGCTTTTCCAGGTGGAAAGGTCACATTTCCACATATAGCCCATTGAACACTGTGTCGAGTCAGAGGAAGAACCGGGGTCGCTCTTGTCACCTTCTTGTTTCACAGTGTGGACTTCCCCATCCCCTCTCCCCAATGAAGCCCAAAAGTATTTCCTAACTTTTAAGTCATGGGCTTCCTCTCATGCAGTCTGACCTTAGATGGTATCCAGATAAGCATTGTGTAATGGGATGGGTGGGGTTCGCGTTTTTAGCCACAGATGGTGAGAGGAGGAGGAGGGGGGAGGCCGGCGGAGTTTGTAGCTGGGGCTTCTAGCATCCATCCTCGTCAGCCCTCAAGTCCAAGTCCTCACCGCAGGACTGTCATGCCAGCAGAACCCCATCGAGGTTTCCTAGCTGCCTGGGCAGGTCACCAGTGTGTGCCATTGCCATTGGGACCTTTCCTTCCTCCCTCCTGCTTTGGATTTTTTTTGGGGGGGGTGGGGGGGTGAGGTCATGGATTTCTTCCTTATATTCCCCACCATCCCCTTTCCTGAGCCCCTTATAATGACAGGGCTCCCCATTCCCACAAATTCCCACTGAAGGCCTCCCCAGCTCTTCTCTGGCACCTGAGAAGGGCACATCACAGCCCCCTATTGTAGATTATTTGTAGTTGAGTAGTTCCAAATACTCCTCTGGAGGCGAGTCCTAAGTGTGCCCAGGCCACCTGCCCCTTTCCGTAGGGCTAGGGTCACGATCCCACTGCGTTGTGCTCCCGCTTGGCCTGCTTCAGGTGCTTCCGATGCGCACGTCCCGTTGTGGTGCTTCCAGCTGGGGGGTCACAGACCTGGGAGAGACAGTGCAGTGCGAACAAAAACCCAGAACTCTGTTCAGACCCCTCCAGATGGAAGTACGGTTCTACATGCAGTGAAGATCCAAGAAAAGACCAGAGGGAAATATGTGGAAATGTTAAAAGAACTTATCTTTGGAAGGTGGGATTATAGTAACTTTCTTCTTTCTCTTCTTTTTTATATATATACATATATATATATATGTATATACATATTTTTCCCCCCCCAGTGTTTCCAGTTGCCCTGCACTGAGTGAACATACTTTTTTTTCCAGGGGGTTGGGGGGAAGCCCAGTCAGGGCACCTAAGACCCCTGGATGCCTGGGCCAGAAGGGTAAAGGGGGCTCTTCTTCTTGAAAATCACCATCTGTGCCACTGTTTCCCATTTTACCAGTCACGGAAGATTGGCCCCCCATGGCCGAGGCCCTGACTGCGTGGAGCTCGCTCTCCTTCCACACGCACTGCCCCTTCCCCCTCCTTCCTGTTCCTAGGCTGCCCCTCAGGCCCATCTCTCAGACGTCCGTGGCTGCAGCAGCTTTTCCTCTGCCTCTCCGCATGGTTCTTTCTATGCATAACTCAGTCATTATCTAACATCACCAGGACCCACCGATAGTTTTTAACGGAAGTCTGAAATCTGCGTGCAAGATACAATCCCTACCCCTGACGCAAGGAGAGCGCCTTACCGTGTTCTTTAACATATAAATATTCTGAGCGCACAGCTCTGTGCACAGCACTGTTGGAAGAACTGGGTCGAAAGTGGATTTATGCTGGATAAAGGAGTGTGCAGGTGTGGTAGGAGAGACAACAACCAGTACCCAGGGAGGAAAAGAGGAGAAGGGCTGGGTGCAGCTGGAGCGGAGTTCAAGGTTGTGAACTGGAAAGCTGCCCTCCGAGGGGCTGGGGGCGTTGGCATCGCCTCACCGTGACGGCGTGAATGATGGGGGTTCACAGCGTCGTCAGGATAAAAGGATCCTTTTCCACACCAAGCTTATTGATATTATTTATTAAATACACTACATCTACCTGTTTATATTATAAATGTCTGTGTGGCAGAAACTAGATCTTGACTTTTGGTTCTTTCACAAAACTTGAATGTTTTTTCACCCTGAATGTACCATTGACCCTTGATGACCAATACGGGGTGGAACTATACAGATCCACTTCTACACGGATTTTTTTTTCTCCCAACAAATACAGTAGAGGACTATAAATGTATTTTTTCTTCCTTAAGATTTTCTTAACACTTTCTTTTCCCTACTTTTGCTGTAAGAATACAGTATATAATTCATAAAACAAAATATGTGTTAAATCGACTATTGACATTATCAGTAAGGCTTCTGGTCAATAGTAGGCTGTTGGTCGTTGAGTTTTGAGGGAGTCAGAGTTCTTTGTGGATTTTCAGTGGCATGGGGGTCGTGCCCCAGCCCCTGTGTTGTTCAAGGGTCCATTGTATTTTCTCTGATTTTATATCGACAGATTGTGTTTGATTCATGTCTTGAGGTTGCAGAGTTGTCTGTTCTCTTTTTCTTCATCATCTTACGGGTGTTCAGGTGATTTTCATTGGAAGTTGGGCTTCTCATGGGAGCCCTGGTTTAAGTGCCTGGATAGTGCTCTTGAACAGGCGGGGTTGGAAGTGCATTCAAAATCCGCTTCCTGCAGCGGGGGGAAAGTCAGGTTGTCCTGCACTGACAAGCAGGTGTTGAGGAAGGTAGACCAGATGACAGTCCACTTCTAAGCCCTATCCCAGGACCTGGTTGATAAAAGATGCCCCAAGATAAAATGTTTAAGATGTCCCATGGCAGCACAAGTCAGTTGCCACACTGACGTCGATAGCAAGTACCGTGGATTGAAGGAAGGGTGGCTCTGAGCTGGAATACTGTGGACCTTTGCTCAAGCAGCTCCTTCTTTCTGGCCTCCAAGTCTCCTTTCCCCCTGCAAAAAAAAAGTTCTGAATTTTGCCAGTCCATCAAGACTCAAAACACCATCCTGTTCCTTCTGGTCATAAAAAAACCTTGTTACCTGTACTCTTAAAACTTTTTTCTTAGCTACTGACAGCTCTTTTTATTTATTTTTATTTTTTTAAAGATTTTATTTATTTATTTGAGAGAGAGAGAATGAGAGACAGAGAGCATGAGAGGGAAGAGGGTCAGAGGGAGAAGCAGACTCCCCACTGAGCAGGGAGCCTGATGTGGGACTCAATCCCGGGACTCCAGGGTCATGACCTGAGCCGAAGGCAGTCGCTCAACCAACTGAGCCACCCAGGCGCCCATGACAACTCTTTTTAAAGGAAAGTTTTTAGAGGCCCTAAAACCCATGAAATCCAGTTGCTCTGCTGAAACGAAGAGAAGGAGTAGTTTCAAACCATATTTGCTCATGCTATGGATTGAGTGTGTCCCCTGAAAATTCACATGTTGAAGCCCCAGTACTTAATGTGTTGGTGTTTGGAGGTGGGGCCTTTGGGAGGCAGCTAGGTTTAGATGAGCCCATGCATGTGGGTCAAGCCTCCATGATGGGATCAATGCCTTATAACTAAGAGGAGGAGACCAGAGCGCGCGCTCTCTCTCTCTGCCACATGAGAGCACAACAAGAAGGAGGCAAGCCAGGAAAAGGGCCTTCCCCAAGAACCTGACCATGCTGGCACTCTGAATTTGAACTTTCAGCCTCCAGAACAGTGAGAAATAAATGTTGTTGTAGCCCTTTGGTCTGTGGTTATGTTGTTACAGCCGTCCGAGCTCAGGCAGCTCTGTCCCCCACCGCTCCCCTGGACGCTGCGTGGACTTTGCCGTCAGCTTCATGGGGTATAGTTTGAAAGCCGTCATTCCATGATGCAGTCCCTTACTCGTACCAGGTTTAACTTGGACCCTCAGTGCCCTTTGCTGTGGTCAGGGGGGATTTGAGGGTGAGGCTGTTGCTTTCCTCCCCAGGCTTCTAGTCGGAAGAGATGCAGAAAGCCCCCCTGAGACTGAGCACACCTTCCTTGCAGGGTGTGGGGCAGGGCCTGTCCTCCTTGGAGGGGTTCACATGGGGGAAGTGCCGGAAGCCGTGCTGTAAACAGATGAGCTGCTTTTCTGCAGATGGTCAAATTTCACGAACTGAGAAATCGTGATCTTAGCTTTTAGTAGTATATTTTTCTGTTTCTGTTGGGTGACTCATTGGTCTGTGTTTCTATTTATGTTCATATCTGGAAGTTTTCTGGAAGGAAATTTATTATCAGTCTAATAGTGTGGGTAGTTGACCTGGGTCAGCAGGGAGGGATGACTTTCTGAATGCATTTCTTGAGAAAATGGTATTAATTTGATTTCAAACAGTTGCCTTTGACAAAGATTAAAACGAGATTTGGCTGGTGTTTGACAATCAAGATATGTTGTATTTTAAATTTTTATTAATGATCAGGTTATCTGTAACGGATGAAGTCCTTAATTAACTTGAAATAATTTATTTAAAAGGTAACTCCATTTCCTAGTGTCGGATAATGTGAAACCACCAATTAAGGTAAATCTACAACCTAAAGTAAGTGGCCGAAAAAATGCTGACTGCCAGAGGCCAGGGATTCTTGAACTTCAGTGTGCATAGAATTCCAGATGTTAAAACCCCGGTCCCCGGGTCCCACCCGAGTCTGTGAGCCAGTGGGTCTAAGGCGCCAAGACAGACATTCTGCCAAGCAAGCAGAGGATACGGATGCTGCTGGTCTGGAGCTGCTCCTGTGGGAGGAACTCACGGCCTGGGTTCTGGGGATGGTGACCCCCAGTACTTTTGTGAGGAAGGGGTCAGGGAAACCTTGTCCTCCGTGCCCATAGTGAAGTCCAAGCAGGGCGGGCTTGACCAGCAGCTGTCATCAGGAGAGTTACCAATGTAAACGATGAACGTAGGATGGCCTGACACCTTTTGAAATCTCCATATGGACGAGATCAAAGGGCTAAGTGTGGGCAACAGGGTAACTTCTCTGAAACAGAACCTGATGGCTTGTCATTTTTTCACTTCTTCGCTAGAGCTCATGTCAGGATGGCTTGCTTGCTAGCATAGGAGGCCCTTCACTGTTCACCCTGACTCATTTCTTACCGTGTGCAGGTACTCCCCCACCTCAGCATGCACACTTTCCCAGGGTCATGCGGAGCTCCTCCAAGTTCCCAAATTCATCATGATGTGTTCATTCCCGTGCTTCTCATGGAGTGACCTTCCCTCTCGGGCGGTCGTCCTGCCTGGTCATGTGTCCAACACTGTCCCTGCCCCACCCCCATGCCAGGCTCAGATTAGGCTCGTCTCTCCTGCACTTCGGCCACCCTCTGTGGGCTCTTCTCCTGCCGCTTCTCACACCCGCTGTCGGTGGCTTCCTCTGCTCTCTCCTTGGGGACCAAGGGGGGTTTCCTTTCATTGTTCTTGGGGTAAATTAAATGATGGGTCACCGGGGTGATTAATACGTTCTCTCTAATATTTTCCTTATAAAGCCTCATGTATAAGGTTCTACGTACACGTGAGTATCAGGCATCTGTATATTCACATACAGATGTATGACGTTCATAGGAAGTTTTTTAATAGTTTTTGCACAGCTTAGGAGTAAAACTGGAAAAGAGCTGAGCCTGTTGCTTGGGCCAGAACTGAGTGCCACACAAGGGCCTTGCTTGTGTCTCCTCCTGCATGTTTGTCCTTGTCCCCCCCGTCTAGACTGTCCCTCTTTTATTCCTTTCCCTTCTGCTTCGTTTTTCCCCAAGATGCTCCAGGCTGCTTGATCTTCTGCTTCTCCGAGCTCCTCTTGACTTGATTGTGCTCAGGGCAGTGGTCTTTGGCCCCGGGGATGACATTCTCAGAATCCTGGAGGCTCGGTTGAGGTTTGCCAGGGTGCTGGGGCAGCGTCGAGGGGGTGCTGCAGGCTCTGACGGGGCAGGGGGTGGCGAGAGGAGTCTCTCCAGAGGCTGTGGCCTTGGCGCTGAGCTTTGAAGGAGGAGGGCGTCAGCCAGCCAAAGAAAGGCTAAAAGGGTATCCCCGCTATTGTGAGGGTGACCGTCCCTCTCCCGTGCTTCCAGGCCTGTCGTGACCACAGGTCCTGGACACGCTAAGGCAGTGACCAGGGACTCCTGTTGTTGGGGAGAGCCCCTGGGAAGAGTAAGCGTCTGTCTTCCCCAGTGTTCTTTGGTAAACTGGGTTTCTTCTTTCTCCCCAGCCCTAGTCTGATTGCGGAGACGTCTAAGCAGCACAAGGATCTAGCCAGGTTTAGAATAAAATAGATACTGATGATAATAGGAATTCAGTACTTATCCCTGGCCATGTACGATTTTATGTGTTCATAAGGATTTTTCATTTAATCTCTGCAACAGAGCTGGGGGAGATGGAGGCCGTTATTGTCTGGGATTTGTGGATGAGGGAACTGAGGCACAGAGAGTCAGGGGGCTGCTTTTCCTGGGGGTGAGTGTCAGCACTAGTTCGTTTCCGTCATGCTGAGCACCCAGAGTCCAAGTGCTAGTTTGGTGTCTTGGGCTGTGCCGTTGGGGGATAAAAACAGTCCTTGCTTATCGGGTGGTCGTGAGCATGAAATCAGTGGGGACTTGGAAGCTACACGGCCTGGCACATACATAGGCAGTGGTCCAAAAAATGAGTTTGGACCTCTTTGAGCCTCAGTTTCCTCCTCTGGGAAGGGAAGGGGGTTGAGCTAAGTCACCTTCTGGTGCCCTTTTCAGCCCTGGATCCCTGTGTTCCTGTGAGTGCTGACCGTTTCCCCCACAGTCCAGAAGAAGGAACGGAGCATGAGCAAGGGGTGTCTAACGCGGTCAGCACACAGCGGCTGTTGGCGGGACGTCCTTGGACACCTCCTCACACATACACAGCCTGCTGGCTCTCACCAGGGCCCTTTTGTGCAGCTCGAGGTGCTTTTCCACCCTGAGGTGTCCTAGAAAATCCCAAGGACCACAGTTTGAAATCCAGTGTTCTGTACAGGGTTAATAGGAGAGAGCAAACTATGACAGAGCTCAGTGTTTTATATTCCAACAGACTGAATATATGTTCCTCTTTATAGTTTTATTGACTTTAATCAAGAAACAAGAGCCCTGACCTTCAGCCCTCTTGAAAAGTACAGTATCATTCCCCTTGCAGATGCAAAAACAAATGCTATTTATTTCAAAGGATAATTTTATCTCCTGCATTAAATATAAAAATTCATCTGCAGCATTTTCTTGGTTCTTTTCAAGCTTTATGTAGGCCTTAACTTTCGTAGCCTCCACCACCAGGAAACCAAACTCGGTGCTGCATGCCTCTGCTCTCAGAGCTCAGCCCAGAAGGGGGCAGCTGGGGGCATGGTGGGCTGACCAGAGCCCCCAGGAGCGCCGCCTGACCGCCTTGCCTTCAGTCCTGGTCCGTCTGCCTGGCTGTCTGCCCTGGACTGCCCACCACCACGCCACCTTCACTCCTTCGCTGCTGCTCCTCGGAGCTGTCCTCACAACCTCTGAACAGGGAGATGCGGGGCTTTTGACTTCTGAGACTCCAAGTCGTCTTCATGGAGCCTTGGAGACTCCCCTCCAAATAGCTAATTTGGAAGGATATAGAGATAGAGTCCTGCGAGACCCTTGCTTCTGTTTCTCGTTTCTGCATACCTTGGCTGCCGCTTTTTAATAAAACGTGTGTGCCTAGCTCCCCAGCACGTGTCCTCTCCTCCCCTTGCACCCCATCTCAGGCAGAGCTAGGCTCGTGCTCCTATCTTCATAGCCCCCGCCCTGCCCAGCGCCTTCTCATGTGGTTTTATAATAGCCCTCCGTTTGATCCACTGAGCTCTGATTCCCCGACAGCCGCGGTCTCTTTCCAGCGCTAAAGAACACATAAATGGAATACCTTTTCCTTAAAAACTGTAAAAACCTCAGCTCTTCCGTGATTCCCATTTCCTCACCCATTAATACATAAATTAATCATTCAGCGCTTTCTGTAATCTGGGCTCAACCATTCTTGTTTTCACATACACACCTACATCTGCTCATTGGCTGAAACGGGTCACTGGATGAGGAACTGTCACCTGGACACCTTGTTTTCGTAGCCACATTTACGAGAAATTTCCACCTTTGTGACTTTGCCATGTCCTCCAAGAGCTACCACCACTTCCAAAAACCTGGTCCTGATGATGGTGATAAGAACGACAGCTGTCGGTTTACTGAATGCTTGCTATGTGCCCGGCTTGTGTTTCCGCACGTTTACTACTTAACCACACACACCAGTCCACCGAGCATAGACACTGTTAGGCAGATGAGGGAGTGGGTGTAAAGCGTCAGACCACACGTTTGCGTTTGAGTGGCTAGGTTAGTAGTGGAGCTGGGATTTGACCCTGAACGTGTGACCCCAGGGCTCATGCTCTTGACCTGACAGACAGGAGAGATTCATTTTCTCTGCTAAATTTCTAGAACACTTTCTTTGTACTTCCTAGCAGCCATGTACTTCTCCCAATAACCCTGTTGAAACTTGAGGGATTGTGTCCTAGTCATATTTGGATTTCTAGCAGGCATGTGGCAAAAACTTAAAAATATTTCTTTTTTTGGTGCGCCTGGGTGGCTCAGTCGTTAAGCGTCTGCCTTCGGCTCAGGTCATGATCCCAGGGTGCTGGGATCGAGCCCCGCATCGGGCTCCCTGCTCGGCGGGAAGCCTGCTTCTCTCTCTCCCACTTACCCTGCTTGTGTTCTCTCTCTGGCTGTCTCTCCCTGTCAAATAAATAAATAAAATCTTAAAAAAAAAAAAATTTCTTTTTACCAAATGTTATTTAAAAAAAAAAAAATTCTGTTTCCCTGTGGCTGGACCATTCTATAATGCAACTGTAGAAAATAACAAGGTTCTTTTGTTATTGTTGTTGTTATTATTTTCCAAAGAAGACACGGTAGGCTGTAGAGCAGTCTCGGGTAAATGAATCCTTTTGTTCGGTGACTGTTGCGTGTGTATCTGCCGTTTCCCTGGCACAACATTCTGTCGCAGGAGAGGTAAAGTTGTTCATGCTCTGTAAACAGTTTGACAGCATTCATAGAGGACTGCCTCTTCCTTTCTTAAGTCTACACGGTTATTTTACTCTGGTTTTTAAGAAATTGTCTTCAGTTGTTGGTAACAACAGATGCTGCAGACGTTAATCCCTGTTGTTAACTTTTCTCCAGAGGCTTATTGTTCAGTTTTAATTCTCGTTTCCAAAGTCTATTCATGTTGCTAAAGCAGAGGTTTCAGAATAGCAGGAATCTTAAACATTGCTCTTTTGGCATGGGAGATCAAGATTTTTGAGATGGAGAGTTATAAAAACGCTCTGCTGTGGGATAACAGAAACCCCAGAATGTTGAAGAAGGGCCTATCTCTTCATGTTCCTCCCGGAGCGCCCCTCTCTTACAAGGCACTTAATGTGTGACTCAGTGTCAGGTCCCTACAAGGAGGAGAACAGCAGTTCAAACCTGATAGCAGTGTCTCGTGAAAGTACCAGCTAGCCGCCCCGTATTCCGTACTTTTCAGTCAGCACGGGACAGCTGGGAGGCCGTGTGCACGCGTGTCCCTTTCCTCTGCCCCGTCACAGCGTCGGCCGTGTTCCTACCGATGGTGCGGAGTCATGCTCTTCCCCGCACACCTGTGTGCGGGGCGGGAGAGAAGAATGTAGCAGCACAGTCTCAGGAGGACATTTGGCAGCTCAAGTATTGACGCACCAGCCTAGATCCTATTTATGACCCTGTTGAGAATGTCCCAGCAAGGATTGTCTCGCAGGACCCCTGACTTGTGGCCGGCTTTGAAGTTCTCAGAACCCATTGAAACCGATTGTTTCTGAAAGGCTCTGTTGTCATTAAGCATGCTTCATCTTGTCATTACAGGGCATGTCCGGATAGTAAAGTCTCATCCTAGGCTAGCGTGTTATTGCGGCCCTTTGGTTTCGGGGTCCTGCAGACGTAGGAGTATGTCTGTCTGTCAGTGCCTGTTGGCTCCACAGTTGGGGCAGTCACAGGGGAATATAATTTCTCACATTTTGCACCGAGGGACTGGAACCCCAAAGGTGTACGTGTCTACAGAGGTTTACAAAGAGGGACCGCCAAGCTGGCCTGGGGGTGGAGGGACCCCTAGCCCAGTTCCTCCTGGCCCTCCCCATCAGTGTCTGTGTGGCAGCCTCTCAGCAAGAGTGTCGGTCCGGGAAGGAAGCCAGATCCCCAGTGTTGTTCTAAAGAATGTTAGAAACAAAAAAAAAAGAATGTTAGAAACATCAAAGGAGCCTCTCTTAGACCACCTAGCATGTCACATCCCAGGTATATAAGGGACGCGATAAATACTTATGTAAATGGCTTAGGAATGATCCAAGTTAAAATAATGCACACATTTATTATTAGAGTAAGCTTCTCAGCTGCCAGTTGACCAACATCTTCATATTATCCTCTCCCTGGCCCTGCCACTCCACTCAGCCCCATGCTGTTGAGTACACGTCTCATAAGACTGTACCCCAGGCACTCTGTACCCCAGGCATGTGTCCATGAAAGAGGGCCACCCTCGGCCCAAACTTGCGTCTTTTTGCATTGATAAGAAAACAGCCCACTTGGATTCATTTAGCCAGGCCAGATTTAGAACAAACCGACAGTTAACTATCGGTCTTTTGTAAGTCACTAAAGTACTTTATGACTAGGCTGCCCCATGGCAAGGCCGTCTCCCCGCCGACCCTTGTGAATCCTTCAGCATGAGATGAAGCAGAACTTGAATCACCACCGCAGTGTCCAGCAGAGTTTCAACAGCCAAGATGGTAAAAGAGGGAAGAGCTCAGATAGAAGACTCCAGGCTGCAGAATAAGATTGAATGAGAATACTAACTAAAATGCCTTCTGAAAAAAAGGGTAAACTTCAGCTGTGTCATATTCTGTACCAACTAATGCTAAGTACACAAGTTTGGGGGGACTGGTTTGTCTTCTAAGTGTTTTGCAGAACATTTTGCAATCTTTGATTTAAATCGGAACAGATTTGCATTACTTTTCTTCAGTTGGTTCTAAAAATTACGTTTATTGTCACAAATTTAGGAAATACAAAAAAGAGCAGGAAGCACATGCAGACCTAGCACCCACCTGTCTCTCTTCTTCAGCAGGATCTGCCCAGCACCTGCCAGGTGGCAGACACTGTGCCGGGTGCTAGGTGAACCCTCACTGACAAGGTGGCCTGTCTGGCCTTCTTAGAGCTTGCAATTGAGTGGATAAATTTCTAAGTGTTTCCTTCCAGTGTTTTTTTCTGTGCCGTTAAGGACTATGTAATAGCAACCAATAAGAAGCTAGTACTCACTGTGTTCTTACTGTGTGTTCGACCCCGTTTCAGGTAGTTTTTAACTCAATCCCTGTAACACTTCTTTAAAAAAAAAAAAGATTTTATTTATTTTAGAGAGAGAGAGAGGGAGAGCGCATGCAAGCAGGGGAAGGGAGAGGGACAAGCAGACTCCACGCAGAGCACAGATCTCTCGACCCTGAGATCATGACCTGAGCTGAAATTAAGAGTTGATGCTTAACCTCCTGAGCCACCCAGGTGCCCCAGTCCCTGTAACAGTTCTGTGAGGGAGGTGCTGTTATTCCTGCTTGACAGCTTGGGAAACTGAGGCATTAAGGGGTTAAGCAATTTGCTGAAGGTCACAAAATAAAAAAATGCATAGTCTTAATTAAAACCCAGACAGCCTGGCTCCAGAGCCTGACCTTTTAGTCACTGAATGGTCCTGCTCCTCATAATAATTTTAAGGTTGAGATCCTACCATACAACAATTGTGATTCCTGCTTTTATACTGACCATTACACATGAGCATCCTCCTATAACGTGCATAAAAACTACCCCCAAAAGAAGAATTTTAATTTATTCATTCGTTTAATAGGATCATAATGAAATAGACATAGATAGAAATGTGATGATAAGCATTTAAATGCTTACAGACATCACAAAGCATTCTTAATGCTTATCATAATTTTTTTTAATCCAGTAACTTTAAAAGGAGTTAAGATGGGCAAGTCACTTTAGAAAATGAAACTTGTAGCTTGTGTTTGTAGCTTGTGTTTGATTTCATAGATTTCATAGCAGGAAATCAAACCCACCTTTAGATAATGAGCAGTCAATGCTGAAACTGTTTTGGAAATTAATTGTAGCATGGAATTTTGTTGGAACTGTACACTGGAAGAGATTGTATGTTGTGTTCTGGGTGGTTGTGAAATTCGGGTTGTCTGTCAAGGGCTTTTCACAGAATGTTAGGACTGTGATTTTACTTAGGTTCAGTTTAGAGAGAAATACCCAAGAATGCATTGCCTCAGATGGGGCCCACTCATATAAGAACTTTTTTTTTAATTATGTTCAATTAGCCAACATAGAAGTACATCATTAGTTTTTGATGTAATGTTCAGCGATTCATTAGTTGTGTATAACACCCAGTGCTCATCACCACATGTGCCCTCCTTAATACCCATCACCTGGTTACCCCATCCCACCATCCCCCTCCCTTCTGTAACCCTCAGTATGTTTCCTGGAGTCAAGAGTCTCTCATGGTTTGTCCCCCTCTCTGAATTCTTCCCATTCAGTTTTCCCTCCCTTCCCCTGTGGTCCTCCACTCTATTCCTTATGTTCCACATAGGAGTGAAACCATGTGATAATTGTCTTTCTCTGCTTGACTTATTTCACGTAGCATAATCCCCTCCAGTTCCATCCATGTCGATGCAGACAGTAGTTATTCATCCTTTCTGATGGCTGAGTAATATTCCATATGAGAACTTTTGCTGTTTGTAGCTAGTTTCAGAGTAAGCTGGTGGGATGTTCTTTCTGCTTGTCTGTAAGGTATTTGTGAGTTACAACAGCACTGTGTCCCAGCCACATGGGGTCTGCAGTTGAGAAAGGTACAAATTCATGAAATGTAAAGAGATTTCAACTAATAAATGGAAATTTGAAACTTGATGACATAGGAAACATTTGAATTACAGGGATATTGAGCAGGAAGCATGAACTTCCAAGTCAGGCAGACATTGGTTGGGATCCCACCACACCTGCTTATTCACTGTCCGACCCTGGGCAACTTCCTTTGCTTCTCTGAGCCTTAGTTTTCTCTTCAGGCTAATCCCTGTCTTCTGGAGTTGTCATCAGGATTAAATGAGTCTGTCTATATAAAACACCTGGCATGGTGCCCAGCACTTGGTAGAGGACCCATTAATGGTCACTGTTATTATTGGCTATTAAATACGTATTAATCTTCTTCCAGAATATCTAGCCTTATAACATGGTGGTTAAGCCAGTCTGCTTGGGTCCCCGATCCTGGTTCTACACTTCCTAGCTCTGTGACATTTGGCAGGTGTCAAATGTGCTTCAGTTTGCTTTTCTTTAAAACTGGATAGTTATAGTAGCTACATCTTAGGGTGGTTGAGTGTTAACTAAACTAGTATCCATAAAGCCCTCAGAACAATCGCTACAGAGTGAGCACTCTGTGAATGTTTGCTATTACCAATAATACAGTCATTAACTCAGAAGAAAACAGGAGTATTACACCTTTAAAAGTAGGTATCTTTGAACATTTCCTCAGCTCCTCCAACTTTTGCTTGCTATTTGATGTATAATTTGATGGTTGTGGCTCAGACCTAACTTATTTCAATGCATATTAAAGCTTGAATTTTAAATCGGTGACACCATTTCATAAAATCTGAATGAACAGAAATTTTCTGATTTGACACTACGTTTAAATCTGTATTAAAAAAAAAAATGACCATTCTGAAATGTCCTTTTCCATCCCCAGATTACTCAGAACTGGGAGAGCTTCCACCACGATCTCCTTTAGAACCAGTTTGTGAAGATGGACCCTTCGGCCCCGTCCCAGAGGAAAAGAAAAGGACATCTCGCGAGCTTCGAGAGTTATGGCAAAAGGCTATTTTACAACAGATACTGCTCCTCAGAATGGAGAAGGAAAATCAGAAGCTGCAAGGTTGGTTTGCCATTTTTTTAGAATGACAGGCCTGATAATTTATCTTGGCTCTGAAGTGAATCACATCAGACATAAGTATGCTGTCTTTAAAAAGAAAAACAAGATCCTCTAGCATACGTACATACATGTATATATGAAATATGTTTATTTTTTCAAAGTCGAGTTAATGCTTTTTACTTTCTGGAGAGTTCATGATAATCTCACCAACTATATTAAATTATTCCTGTATGGTCATTTTTAGCATAACATGTAGAACTTCCAAGAGACAACCTTCAAATGTAAGCTTCAACCCTCTGAAGAGTGTTTTTGTTTTGTTTTCTCTCCCTCTCCCTACTTTGCCCTCAGCCACAGTCTGTGCTTGGCTGGTAGGTATAAACTAATCCTACACAAATCACTTAAGTTCATAACCTCACTCTGTGTGCATTTTTGGTGGGTTGCAGGTGATCTGAAGAGGACTAAGCTTTAGCGTTAGCGCAGTTCTACCTGAACTGATACCAAGGTTTTATATAGACAGGCTCATTTAATGCTGACAGCTCCGGAAGGCATGTATTAGCCTGAAGAGGAAACTGAGGCTCAGACCAGTCAAGTTCTTGCCAGGGGTTATATCAAAATAAGACATGAACTTTGCAAGTTTAGGTTTTGTTCATTTCCTGTTTCTGTACTGTTGCTTGAACCAAAAAATACTATTTTCCTAGTAGCTCAGAAGCTAAGTGGGCGGTCTGACGGAAAGAACATGGGCCTAGGAGTATAGAGCACTGGCTGGATGGGAAGTCATGGGCATTCTGACCAGGAAGTCAGACGTATCTTCCAGAGGGAGGCAGCTGAGTCGTGCTGCCATGGCCCAGGGCAGTTGTAGAAGTAGAGTACCTTTCATTGAACTTACTTCTTGACTGCAGATCTTCATCTTTTATCTCAAGATCTGTATAGAGGTGAAGGTTATTAAGACACCGAATCTGATGAATAAGGCTCATAGTCCAAAAAAGTGTGTCATCTTTGATCAAAAACAAGAAGTCAGATACAAAGTAGTAAGACCTTTTGTTATGAAAGTAGCTTGGTGGCTGGAATGGGCCACTGACGGATACTGTGGGCTCCACCCCTCCCCCCCCCCGCCCTGTCCCCGGTATTGAGGCAGACCGGTCATCCCCGGATGGTGCTGTGGGAGGGGTGCCACGCAAGGGGATTTGACAGCACTGAATGCTAAGTTTTCTTCCAGCTCTGTTTTCCTGCTGTTTTCTTGTGTGTTCTTGAAGGCCATTCTGAAAGCAGATGTCTAAATAAATCTTTAAAAAACAAGTAAAAGCAGATGTTGGAAAGAGATTTGACCGTGATGACATCACCAAGTGCTAAATGAGCATGAGCTAAATGACGGCTCTGGAGCACAGCACTCATACTCGTGTCTGTTGGTTGGGATTTTTGTTGAAAAGCGGAGAGGCAGTTATGTTCGTCGTGTAGGTCGTAAGTCCTAATACTTCTCCTGGCCAATCATCCTGGAAATGACAGCCATGGAAAATCAGGGCGTAGCTGTAACATGGGAATGGTGCCGGCTGGCTTCTTGGGACGTTAGGAGGCATCGTGACGGCATCGACGCGGCAAGATCAGTGTGCCACGGAAGCGGAGCTTTGGTAAAGCTGTGTAAATGATGACCAGACAGAGAAGAATGAGCGCGGAAGAGTTCCGTCAGGCTCCTGGAGCACCTTGCCAGGTGTTGCATTGCGTTCACTAGCCCTTGCCAGCACCGTTCTGCTGCTTCCTCATTTCATCCGGCAGTGGGCAGTCCTGGCTGGTCTTCCGTTCTTGCTGTTTGACTTAATCTCTCTTCTTAGCTCTCTAAAGTTCAACATGCATTTACCTTTGTGGTGAAAGCATAATAAGCTTCTTTAATATAATTTAGAAAGCATGGTTTCAGTGCATTACAGTACGTATATTGCTGAGAAGCTTAATCATCAATAAGAACCTGACCATGAATTGCCTAAAAAACATTTGGTAAGCTTTGTTGGTATGGGATGGGCACAGAACTTTCTCATTAAATACAGAAACAAGGGACACTTGGGTGGCTCAGTCAGCTGAGCATCTGACTCTTGGTTTTGGCTCAGGTTGTTGATCTCAGGGTTGTGGGATTGAGCCCCACTTCTGGCTCCACACTTGGCGTGGAGTCTGCTTGGAACTCTCTCTTCTTCTCCCTCTGCCTCCCCCCCCCCCCCCATGCTCACTCTCTCTCTCTCTCTCTCTCTCTCTCTCTCACATAAATAAATCTTTAAATAAATACAGAAGCAAGATTTGACAAGAACCAACCGGGAGTGTACTGTGTACTAGAGAGACAGTCATTCTATTGCATTGGTTTTTTTTTAGTTTTTTTTATTTTCTTAAAGATTTTTTTTTTTTTAAGGTTGTATTTTATTTATTTGAGAGAGAGAGCATGAGCGTGGGTGGGGGGAAGGGCAGAGGGAACGGGAGAAGCAAACTCCTCACTGAGCAGGGAGCCTGACACGGGCTCGATCCCAGGACCCTGAGATCATGACCTGAGCCAAAGGCAGATGCTTAACTGACCCAGGCGCCCCAACTTATTTAATTTTAGGGAGAGAGCACACAAGCAGGAGGGGCAGGGAGAGGGAGAATCTCAAGCAAACTCTGTATTGAGCGTGGAGGGGCTCAGTCTCATGACCCTGAGATCACAAACTGAGCCGAAACCAAGAGTTGAACCTTTAACTGACTGTGCCACCCAGGTGCCACTTTTAGTTGCTTTTTAAAGGAAAGTTAAATTATATATGGGAGTGGTTGAAATTGATCAGGTGTTAAAGCTGAATTGCTTGCTGTTTGGGAAAGAAATTAGAAGGACATGTATGAGGAGGTTCTTCTATGCTTAAGTCTATTTCCTGGCTTTTGAATATGTGGATTAAGTATCTGTTACTATTCCAGAACCACTGCGTCTGAGAAAGAACCAAACCACATCATCTAAATCCACTTCACTCCATTGTAGGCAGTTGGAAGCTGAATTCTGATTTCCCCAGAGTTAAACAGCTAACTTCTCGTGGTGCTGGGTCTAAAATGCATTTCCTGTCTCCCCAGCCAACAGTCTCCACTGTGCCCCTCTGCAGGACCATTTTCCCCCTATTATAAATGAAGATGCAGGCAGCCTAATGCAGGACAGGGTGTGGTTCAATACAGCCATGGTTTGGGGTTAGCACAGTATTGCTTGTTGAACTGACTCATATCATTCAGAATTTCATACTTCATATTAAAGTTCATATTAAAGACACTATATCTGGGGGCACCTGGGTGGCTCAGTCAGTTAAGCGTCTGCCTTCGGCTCAGGTCATGATCCCGGGGTCCTGGGATCGAGCCCCGCGTCAGGCTGTCTGCTCACGGGGAGTCTGCTTCTCCCTCTCCCCCTGCCTGCCTCTCTGTTGTGCTCTCTTTCTCTGTCAAATAAGTACATAAAATCTTAAAAAAATAAAATAAAATAAAGACACTATATCTGCATAGTGGTATAACAACACATTTGAATTTTGAATTTTAATGGAATCGTAACTGAAGGTATTTTTTTAAAGGTTTTTTTTCCTATGTTGGCTATAAAAAAATAAAGATTGAGTGTAATTTTTCTAAAATCTGTACAGGTTTGGAGGTCATTTAATCATTGATGCTTCCAGCCTTTTAGCCTTTCCTTACTAAGTTTTTAAGAAATGGTGGCAGTTGGAAGAACATTTTATCTGTGAAGGCAGTTGCTAATAGTGCGGGATTGGGGATGGGCAGCTCCAGCCTACCCTGTGTAATGGGCATAAATCGGACCTGAAGATTATTAGTTCAAAGTCCAAGTTCACTCATACATCCATGGTAAATGGTAATACGTATTTTAGAGGACTCTTTTGCAGAGTTACCTTTGATCTCATGTAGTCCTGGTTGCCCTAGCCCCAGAAAGCACAATCATGGGTTTGTAGACTCTTATTTAATAATTTAAACAGTTTGGTCTTATATCTAACAGCCTTGGCTGGGAGCCTTGACATTTGTCACAAGCATGCACCAACTGCCTTGCCTGATAAGACATTTTGGAGGCTACGGATTTTAGGCAGCAGTGTTGGGATACTCACACAGCAGGATGGTGCTTGGGCCAAGGGTGAAATACACGGACTAAGCCTTTTCAACTGAATCTTCTGGCTGGATGGTATCGCTCTGTTGACCTCAGAGCAGGTTCCTCATGTTGCTTGCTGGGCTCTTCAGTCAGTCCCAAAGGCTCACAGCAGAGCTCACTGCCAGAGAAACGTCCATTGGCACCGAGAGCCCAGTGCTACCTGCAGTCTCTGTCCCCAGCAAAGCTAGTCCTGAACCCGATTTGTCACAGGGTTGTTTAGTGGGACCTTAGAAAACGTATTATCCCAAGTAAGAAGGAAGAGAATAAAGTGGTAGATGAAGGATCACAGGTGAGGCAGCCCCAGGCCCAGAGTCGCTTGACTACCCACCAGCTGGTGAATAACTCTGGGCAAGCCCTGTACCTTCTGTGAACTCAGTGTCTGCGTCCATGCAATGAGAGCTGGACGAGGGAGCTAGGGAGCTCTGCAGCCATTTCAGCACCACCTTTTGGTGCATTTGTACCTGAAGGTGGTAATTGGGTCAGTTAAGTACATAATCCTTGCATCCAGTGAATCAGGTCTTACCGTCAGGGGAGCATTAACCAGATTAACGGAGTTAGCCTTTGCTCAATTTCTAATATGGAAAAAGAAAATATTTTATTTCATGTTATCAGCACTTAATTAGTAAAGCAGTGTTTTATGCTTTTCCTTATTTGCCTTTATATTTTGGATAATTTGTGAGCACTTGCTGATTAGTAGACATTTTGTAGATGTTTAGTATATTTCATCTCCTTTAATCCTCATCAGAGCAACTCAGTAAGGTAGCTGTAATTCCCATCTTAAAAATAATAGGCACTGAAGTGTACACAGAAGTGTAGTGGTTAAGCCGGGGGTCTTCAGATCCTGCCTCCAGCACCTACTTCTGTAGGCCTGGGCTGACTATGAGCAGCCTCCTCTCCTCCTGAATAATGTGGGGGTGGGGAGAGTGCACGTATTTTCAGGGGGTTGGGGGAGGACAGGCTCATGAGATGTTTGCGTTGACTTATCAGTGTCTCTAGGACAAAAAATGAGTTTATGCCAGGAAACGTAACAGCTTAGATGGAATGGACAAACTTCATGAAAGGTGCAGCTTACCAAAACTGAAATGAGAAGAAAAAGATCTGAATGGCCCCGTATCTGTTAAAGAGATAAGCTCCACTGGATTCTGTCAAACGTTTAAGATCCCCAATAGATATATGCCTCATCCCAGAAAAACTGTATAATTAAGAACAGCAAGCTCTGCCGGGCAGTGGAGAAGGGCAAGGGCCCCAGGCCCCTCCACCTCCTGCTCAGGACCGTGGAGGAACCACTCAGCCTCTGTGCCTCGGTTTTCTCACCCAGAACCCTGCCTCAGAGAGTCATTAGGATGAAATGTTGCTAAATATAAAGTACTTAGGACATAGTCTTTGCTTATTATATCATAAAATACAGTAGTTGATCAGTTCTGCAGAGGCCTAGGTATTGGCTTATACTTAGCTATGCATCCTACCTGCTGTCCTAATACACTCGTAGTCAGGATCTGAGATGTGAAGTGGAATGGATTTGGGGGCTGACAGCATTACCACTGTCGAAATAGGATATAGTGGTTTTAGATGGGAGTGAAATTGTCTGATCGAATCCTGAGAATTGTCAAGTTAAACTTTTCCTTTATTGATTCCTCTCCCCTCCCCCGCCCCATTTTGGTAATTTAGGTACATTTTTAATGCAGTTTAAGCTGAATAAGGTTGGTGGGAAATAATAACTACCTTCATGTATTTGGGGCAACGTCCTATGAGAGGGGCAGATTTCTTCTGTTGAGCTGCAGGAAGCAGAAACATGACTAAGTAGAAACTACCTAAGGAGGTTTGGCTCTAACCAAGGAGAAACTGTCCTTGGAGGGTCTCTTCTGGTTCAGATGAATAAATTTTGTTGGTCTCTAAGCATGCCAGGCACCAGGAATTTTAACACACAGCTCCTGTCCTTGAGATATCTGTGGTTTAATAGGGTAGCTATGGAGATTGCTAGAACTGGACAGGTATGGGATGTACTGTAATAGCAGAGCCAACAGGACTCCTTGGGGGTGATGAAGGGGCAAGAGAAATCAAGGATACCTCCTAGGTGCATTTAGTTTTTTCCAAGGTAAGGAAAATGGGGTGGCGCAGGAACAGTGATTTTAGTTTGGACCTGGTAAGCTGGCTGTAACAGCTCAGCATCTCAGCAGTGCTGTGTGAGTAGGCAGCCATAGCATTCTCTCTAACCTGGTCTTAAATGATGTCTTCTAGCCTCTGAAAATGATTTGCTGAACAAGCGCCTAAAGCTCGATTATGAAGAAATCACTCCTTGTCTCAAAGAAGTAACCACAGTTTGGGAAAAGATGCTTAGCACCCCAGGAAGATCAAAAATTAAGTTTGACATGGAGAAAATGCATTCGGCTGTTGGGCAAGGTAAGCTTTATGGGAAATCCATCCAGCCATCCTTACCTCACATTGATGATTAGGGGGGAGAAGTATGGAATAAAAAAAGTATGTTAAAGTCCAATTTTGGTGGCCATTTCTCTCCTAGTTACCATGTCTTTCCCCAATCTGCTTCCAGATATCTTAATTGATGTAAATTTTACCACCATTAGTATTCCTCTTAATTAATTAAAATGCCCAGAAGCACAGAAAACAGGAAGAAGATAGGAAAACAGGGCTTGGTTGCCTACAACCTAGGTAATGAGGACATACTCTGAGTTAAATGGTAAAGTGAAAACTAATTGCACGGCTTCTCTGAGCACTCTCAGGAGACAATAGAATTTTGTGCAGACTTCAGACAGGTAGTCCCAGGTTTAGATCCCAGCCCTCCTGATTTGCCTTGTGATTCTAGGCAAATGGCTTAACCTCCCTGAGCCCCACTTTCTCCATGTGTAAGATGTGGGTGATGACAGTGATTGCTTTGAGCAGTAAATTAGCTGATCCCTGGAAGCACACTGCACGTGCCTGCTATCCTGGGAGGCCCGGGTGGGTGGGCAGTATTTGCTGTTTGTCAATGCGGTCTGCGGATTGTATGCCAGTCCACACGCGACTGGCCTAAGTATAGAACTTGAGACTAAGCACTTAAAAACTTTTCCAGCAATTTGATGAGGGTAATCCTTAAAAGAAAAAGAAAATGTGGACTTATGTTGTATCAGTCTTTTTTTCCTGTTTCATGTTCCTTTATAAATTCACTTGTAGTGTATTTTATAAAAAGTACCAGCAGTGGATTAGAACACTTTAAAAGAAAACAAAAATTGGTTCTTTATCACAGCTAGTTTGAGTAGTTCCATTTTACATCTTAACTTTGATGATTATTAGTGTTCAAGTAAAACAACTATTTCGTTTAAGTAAATGTATATTAGCATCTGCTGGCAAGATCGGAGACTTTCGGAGTCTAATCTAGTGATTACTGAGTTCTGGTCAATGCAGTCATGAATAACCAAGAGTTTAGACCAAGCTTTACAAATATGTATGAAGCTTACAGTTTTCTTCTGACTTTATTAGCAGCTCAATGGAAGAAGTTACACAAGTGTAATTCATCTCTAAGACAGTGGGTGAGGCAAAGCAGTTTTCTGAAGCCTACTACAGGCATTATTTAAACTTTATCTGAATTTCACAGCACCAGTTTTAGTAATAGGTTTTTCCTAATTATGACTTTCCCCTTTCTATGGATAAGGAAACATGGCTCAATTGTAATGGGCCTAGGGCCACAGAGCTGCTCACACACCCGTCTGCTAGAGTTCTCGCCATCGCATGGTACTACCTGTGGTTGAACCTGCCTCGGCAGTGCTCTTCTCAGAGACCAGACATGGGGCAGGTGGTGAAGAGTCAGGCTCCAAATTGGCCAGCGGCTCCCGGTGTGACCTTTAGCGGGTGTCCTTGCCTTTTTGGGCGCAGGCCTCCTGGCTGCTAGAATGAGAGGCATAGACCATACTGAGGGTCTCACAACTCTCTTCCAGTTCTCACATTCTTTGTGCCCGTAGTGGTTGCTGGAGGCTTACCACTGCCCCAGATGGCCCCAGATTGCTGTCTGGAAAAAGGAGAAAGCAGAGAGAGGAATGAGTCTGTTCTTTCCCTTTTCACTATTGACTACATGATGGTCTTTAGGTGGCTTTGCTTCTACAAAAGGTAAATCACATGGGTCTGTGACAACTCTTCCAAGTGCTTGAGCTTCTTAGAAGCCTGGCACCTGGATATATTGGTTTTCATTATGCATTTTATGAGGGGGAACTGATGGAAACACTCTGGCATCTGGAGGCTGTATAGTGAAGTTTAGGCTAGGTGATTGTATGGTTTGTATGCTGAGCTGAGCCAAACCTGGAATCCCCTCTGTACCCACTGGCATGGCCATACCACCTTCCGTGACAGGAACTCTGTTTCTAACTGCACAAAGGGCTTTGTCAGTTACTTGGCTGGTTTCAACATGTACGATGTAACGACTCCAAACAAATGCCCACAGTCCATCTTGTAGCTCAGAATAAGAAATGAGATTAAATCAGAACCACCCCTTTGGCCTTTTAGGTAGAGGCCAGGTTACCGTGGAGCCTTTAAAAGAGAAGACAGTCCTGTGTGGGTGATGAGGCCCTTCCTCCTAATGATCTGAGGACCCCCTAAGTGATGGAAAAAAGGGATTTATAAGCTTTCCAAGTTAAAACTGGATCAGAGCAGCAGGATTAGGGTGTCAACTTGGAAGAAAGAAGAATAATTCTGTGGAGTTTTAAGTAACTGAAAGCTTAGTTTGGGTTTAAATGATTTCACTAAAGATAGCAAGGTAGAACTTTATGAACCAGCACATACTTGTTAGGAATGAGATTGTGAAAAGGCCACCCGAGCAGCTGGCAATATGGGCCAGATGCAAACACTCCTTACCTTTGATCCAGCAATGCCACGTCTAGAAACCTGTTCTAGAAATTAATCAGTCAAAAATGCACTGCAGTAGGAAGAATGCTTATTGTGGCATTGTAGAGTCAGAAACCAAAACAGAACCCAAAAACCCCAACCGTGTGACCATCCTGTGCCATAGTCCTTGAAAGTGATGCGGTAGATTTATAATTACTGATGCAGAAGATATCTGAGATAAGTAGCGCACCATCTCACAGTTGTACTTCTCTGTGTGCACATATGTAGGAAGCCATGTATGACACATTTGCAGATATCTGAGTAATAGGCAGGATGACCCTACATCCGGTTTACCCAGCATAGCCCTAGTTTGCAGCTTGTCCCAGTGAAATAATTAATACCTTCCTCCCTTTGCTTTCAAGAGCTTCCTGCTTTGGGTGGTGAATTATATGTTCACTCTAGTTATGAGTGGTTTTTCACTTTCTTTATATCTTTTGCATTTTTAGAAGGGCTTTTTAAAAAAAAGTGATGAGCACAAATTACTTTTAAAGTCAGTAAAAATAAAAAAAAGGCATTTACGTTTAGGGGGAGAGTGGCCTCCTGTCCACGCTGAACCCTGCCTGCCGGCCTGGGGTAGGAGTGGGTTACGAGTGAAGGCAAACTGAGCCTGGGGAAGTGGGTGCCGGTCCTTCTCAGCAGAGGCACTGCCTACAGCTTGCCTGACTCTTTGTTTTTAAATCACAAAACCTAAGCTCTCCTATACCAGAATATGTGGTACTGTCCAGTGACACAAGGAGTATTCTTTTCCTCCAAAAAATAAAGGTCTGATAAGATAATGGGAATGATTTAGTAATAAGAGGAAATTGGTCATCTCATACTTTGGGAAAATTTCCCAGGCTGAAAAAAATACTTTGTGAAAAGCCCCACTATAAATCACTTAACATGTTGACTGTTTTTCAAGCCACATTTACTTCTGATATAGTTTGAAATGTTGAGGGCTTGCGCGTGCGTGTGCATGTATACTCACACCATAAGGTATTCTCTGAGCAGGGACAGCAGAGAGAGGAGTGGAATAATATACAAAGGCAGACGTCAGGGTGTATTAGTTTCCTGTTGCTACCATAACAAATGATTACAAAGTTGGTGGCTAAAACAACAGAACTTTTTTCTCTCGAATTCCTGGAGGCCAGAAGTCTGGAGTGGAGGTGTCGGCCGGGCTGCATTTGGCCACTGTGGAGGCTGCTGGCATTTCTAGACTTGGGGCTGCGGCACTGCGGTCTCTGCCTCCTGGTCACACTGCCTGCCCCTCTTGCCTGCTCCCCTGCGTCTCTTATCAAGACCCATGTCCTTGGCTAGGGGACCCGCCTGCATAGTCCGGATGATGATCGCAGTTCAGGACCTTCATTGTAGTCCATAAAAACTCTTTTTCCAAATCACGTTCACTGGTTCCGGGGGTTAGGATGAGGACATATGTTTTTTGGGGACTACACAAGGTCATGAGATGAATGCTGTGAGACCGGCATTTAGAGAAGGTGTGGGTGTGGTCACAGTTAAGTGTGGCCCTGGGTATCTCCCACAGGCTCACCTTTTTTATTCTTTTACAACTGGTATGTGTAAGGGAAAAATCAAATTACTTACCATACCTAGAGTATTTGTTTATTTATTTGTTTCATAAGTGTTTTTTTTTTTTTTCCAAGTATAATATTTTTTTCCATGCTGGGCATGGAGCCCAGTGTAGGCTTGAACTCAATGACGGCAAGATCAAGACCTGAGCTGAAATCAAGAGTCAGATGCCTAACTGGCTGAGCCACCCAGCCGCCCCACCTAGAGTATTTCTAAGAGATGGCTGAGTGATTGCTCTAAATAGTTCTTTGTGGATCTGGTAATAAATGACCTTGAGTGTTCTCTGGTTCAGAGCCACAGATGATGATTTTATTACTGACTGCCAGGCAGGAACACAGCATACATTTTTCCAGTACCCTTCTGAGGAGCAGCTTGTCTGACTGTTGTGACAGGGAAGACGTGAAGAGGGAAACAGCAGGCTCTTTCTCTGCTCTGCTCCGAACCAGCTGCTGGGTGATCTCGGGTGAGGGATCTGTGCTTGTTGGCCTCAGTTTCCTCGTCTTTACCATGAGGATCATCATCTTGTTTCCCTCGGCAATGACAGAGTGCTTAGAATGGTGGCAGTGCCTGGTGACCTCGTGGTAAATGTCACCTGCTGCTGAAACTTCCCTCAGACGTGGCTAGTGGAAAGCCAGGAACACGGTCTCCCTGGGCAGGCGCTCGGAGTAGCCGGGAAGTGTACAAAGCAGTCACAGTTTGTCCCTAAACCGCAGCTTCCTTTTCTCTCAAGAGAGCTCCTGTGAGAGATGAGAAAGATTTGGTGTCTTATTCTGCAGGCTCCCTTCTCCCCCATTTCCACATCTGGGCCTCGTAACAACAGCAGAATGGTGAACCAAAAATTGTGAATCAAAACCGTCACTCTTGCTACTAAAGTTTGCCTTAAATAGCATCATCGGCTTTAAGAGAACTTTTCATAGTTTCAGGTGACATTTTAAATCACTTTTGAGTATTCAAATCACTTGTGTTTAAAACATGGAGGAGAGGCTCTCGGATAGCTTTTCTTGTTTTCAGGTACCGGTTGAATGCTCCCCGAGGCACATTTATGTGGACGGTGTCCAGCTTTTCCTCCCTTTCTCCGCCCACCTGGCATGCGGTGTCTAAGCAGCATTCCCTGATTAGGCTGCTCCCTCCCCAGCTCAATAACATTCCGTAGCTCCCCACGGCTGCTAAATAAAGTGCAGGTTGTTTATCCTTCATGTCGCCTCTTAATAAAACCCTTCCAGCCTGACTGCCACCTGCCTCCTCCACACGTGCGCAGTGCGCACCAGGCTTCTAGTTCCTTCCTCCGACTCGTCTTCTCTCTTCCTCCCACACTCTGACATCTTGACACAAGTGAAGGATTGCACGACCTCTTGCTCTCCTTCATCTGAACCCCCTCACTCGGCTCACGTCCCTTGTAGGAGACGACGTTGTGCATTGTAATTTTATGTGCCTAGAACGTTACAAATTGGCCCTAGATAGGGGCTCGTGTCGTTCACCAGTTCATCCCTTGCTGGGTCTAGCCCAGTCTGAACAAAGTGTGTATTTGAGAGCTGAAGGGAAAGTGAGGGGCCGGGGAGGTGGGGGAAGGATGGGGCTGTGGAGGGAGGCAGGAAGGGGAGCAGATAGAATAGAATCTTGTTTGTTTCCTTTCCATTTTGATGCTGTTAATCCATATGGAACAAGAGGTTGGGTCAGTGGAATGAAACCGAACTCATCTTCATTATTAGGTCGTACTCTGAGCATAAAATCTATTTTTCTGCCCGCATTCCCCTCCCCCGCCCCCAAGGTGTGCCACGTCATCTCCGGGGGGAAATCTGGAAATTCCTAGCAGAGCAATACCGCCTTCAACACCAGTTTCCCAGCAAACAGCGACCAAAGGACACGCCGTACAAAGAACTCTTAAAACGGCTCACCTCCCAACAGCATGCGATTCTTATCGACCTCGGTAAGTCTGCAGTCAATGTGACATGAAAATGGAAGCTTCACTCACTTGAAAAATGTGAAGAGACTGTATGAGTTATTTAGTGATCTGCCTTTAGGTTTAGCAATCAAAATTTACCACTGAGTCTTTGAATTGGAAAAGCCCTGGAGTAATCACAGATGCCTTCAAGTATATAAAAATCTCTCTTTTGTCTGGGCAGCTTGTTAACTCCGCTCTGCTTGAAGGCTCCGGTCGTGATCGTAGTTCAGTTCAGTAATTCCAATATCGATAGGAGGTTTTATAGTCCACCGAAGGAACATTCCGGAAAACATAAGTGTCAGAACCGATGCTTGGCCTAATTACAGGAGCCACTCCCTAGTCTTTACTAATTACAAACAGGACTTATTAGAAAAATTGTAGAAAGCAGTTGTGGGTGAGTTTTGGGCCATTTTATTTTGGGAACAGGGTGGCAAACTTGTCTCCTGAACAGTGTTGAAAACACTAAGATGGAACCAGTGTATTGGCTATATCTGCAGTTGCCCCAGTGAAGGACTCGTGGAATTAGCATAGCACTAGGGTGTATGAAGGAGCCTCTTGACTTGTCAGTGGCTGTGAGTGGGGTGGAGGTGGGGTGCTCCCAGGAACCCTGCCCGCCCCACGTGGCAGGAGCTCGGGCCTGCGGTCCTGCTTCTGGAACGTCCATCCCGGCTGCTGCCGCCAAGGGCTCCCCAGCGTTGCTGTCTGTGCTCACGGTGGCCTGGTTCTCTGAGGTTCCTGCAGTGTAGCAGCCAGGAGGGAGGGAGGCTATTGCCCAGGAGTTCGAGGTGTGGGCTGGATGAGTCAGCATGGAGTCTTACCTGTCTAGCCACGTAGCAAATTAAATAAAGGGTTAACTTCATAGAAGTTCTTCTCTAGGTCCAAGCTCAGATGTCCTCTCCAAGAAACTGCCCCTGACCCCCTAGCCTCTTCTCCCACCTTCAGACTGGAGTAGGTGTTTCTGTTAAGCCTTTGTCCCACCCTGTGCTGTCCTGCCATGATACTTCCCACGTTCCTTATTGTTCCGATTATCATAATCAGTTAAAGCCTAATATGTAACTTAACCTGGGGCTGAATGTTGTGTAAAGTTACTTAAACTCCCTTCTTTAGTCTTCACAACACGATCAGGTAGGTGTTGTTCTGTCCCTGCTGAGAGTTGAGAAAATTGAACTGCAGAGAGGTTAAGTCACTTGCTTAGAGTGACACAGCCTGTGTGCCGCTGAGCCGCGGGACTGCAGAGCCTGTGTGCTCTTTAACCCCCTCCCCAGCCACTGTCCTCAGGTACCCAGCAGCGCCTTTTAATGGCCCTTCTCTGCTGGCTGGCCTGGGGCAGATTTCCCAGTGTAGCCCCAGCTCTGAGGACAGAGCCTGTCACATAGTAGATGCTGGAGGAATCGGACTGTTGAACAGGGGGCACCGTGCTAGTGCCCCACTCTCACCAGACCCCCATGACAGGCTTGGGGGATTGGCCCTGTTGAGCAGGGACACACGGTTAAAGGGCAGGACCTAGCCCCTCTGGAAGGCAGGTCCCTCCTTCCCAAGGCCCCCTGAGCCCGGAAGCCCTGGGCGTTCCCATGGAGACGGCTGGCTGGGGGACAAGTGTGAGGCACGGGGCTGGAGCCCATGTGGCCCACTGACCCCCAGAAAAGCAGTTTTGTGAACTGGCAGCTGCGTTTGCTGTGTTTGCTAATGGGATGACTAACAGAGAAATGACATTATGTTCTTATCACGTGAAATGAAGTGAAAAATAAATTGAGAGTAGGAGGTGGAAGGGGGTGGGAGGTACAGCCAGTTTCTCCACCTGCCCCCCACTCCTTCCTGGGATGAGAGGAGGAGGAGGAGGAGGAGGGAGCACGTTTTCCCCTCCTCCATCCAGATGTTCTCTTAGTTTTCCCTCAGTATTCCTTTCCTCCTTCCCTGGGTAGCGTCGTCCCTCTGCCTCCTAGTGCTCAGACATACTCACTTTTCTGCAGAGGTGGGGAGAAAAGGCCACGTCAGCGCCAGGGCCCAGGGTGGGAATGCCTCCCCCGCCGGGAGCCCACTGCAGACTGTCCCCCCGTTGGCACTGGGTCCGTGTGAACCGAGACTCTGCCTTTTCTCGTTCATGGGCAGAGCCAGACAGCACTCCTGTCCTCTGGTCCCTGCCTTCCTCCCACCCTCACCCCTCTGCACCCCCCACACTCACCCTTCTGCCCCCCCCCCCCCAGGCCAGCTGCAGCTACCCCTCCCTGACAGCACTGGCCACCTCCAGCTCACTTCTTCCCCAGTCCTGGTCTGGCCTGCACTTCAGATGCCCTCCGAATACCCACCCAAGGCCCAAAAGAAGCTGTTTCCAACAACAGTACATTTTCCAAGTAGCCTCCGTGCATCTCTGCAGGTTTTATCCAGGGCCCCTACTGGAGCTTGACTTCTGTCCTGACTGGAGCTGGGGAAACCACCGAGCAGCAGGGCCCAGGGTGCGCGGCCTGGGAGCTCCGCTTAGTTGGGTGCGGGGAGGCCTCACTTCGCCGTCCCTGCGAACTTCACCAGCACTTCCTGCTCACCTCTCACCAGGGGGTGGCATTTGCCCAGTGGGTTGTTTGGTCTGCATGGCAGCTAACTCGAGACCCAATAAAGGTGCATCGTGCTGAGCAAAAACAAGTCAGCATTTCAGTTTTTCTTAGGAAGTAGCATCTATGTCTGGGCCGGAAGAACAGAATGCCTGTTGGTTGGTTGTATTCTGGGTCTTCATGAGTTTCTGTTTTCCTGCCTCTTGCTTTCCTTTCTGAAATTAGCTGTTAGTGTAATCAGTTTTTCATAAGATGTTTTCCTCCAAAGAGTAAGAGTAGCAGACTCTGTAGTCAGGCAGTGCTTTATAGCTTATAAAACTTATTCTTAAGCTTTGTCCGATTTCAACTTTATCCTCCATGAAATTGGGCACATGTTATTTCCACTGTAGAGGTGATCAATGAAGCCCAGAGAGGCGTGTGTACTTTGCCCAAGTTACAAGCTACTCAGTGGCAGAAAGTTCTGGCACCTGGGTCATCTTAGTTTCTAAAGTATCCTGTCCCTTCCAGGACACTGTACAGCTTTTCGCTTTCTTGGAGCTGCCTACTCCATACCAATGCAGCTTTCCCCGCCTCTGGTTACGTGGCAGCGCACGTTCAGAGTTGACCACACCCAGCCAAGAGAAAATAGCTTCTCTCAGGGCTGAGCAGAGGGTACTTAGCAAATCCTTCTCAGTTCAGGAACCTGCCCCACCCTTTAAGTCTGGTTCCAGCTGTAGTCATTTGTGCAGCCCACAGGTAATTGCACCCTTTCTCTTCTGAGTGGACAGCATGGACACCAGGCATCCTGCCCCCTGTCTGTGCCCCCCACTTCCACACTAAAAGCTGCCATTGACTAAAAGTAGCAGCCAGAGACCCCCTTCAGGCTCCCTTCCTCTATCCTCTACCACTTCAGGGGCTCCTCTCCCTGACATCCCAGCCCGGATACCTTCCTGCCCTCAGTATGTCCACCCCTGAGGCTCTCCAGCCTCTTCCCTGATAGGAGGGATTTGGCCGGAACAAAATGTGAACAGGTCCAGAAACATGGGAACACCGTGAAATCCAAGAGCGGAGATAGGAACGGCTCCTAACCCTCGCCCACATCGATTACTTGTATTATTAGTCTGTGTTTCATAGGTCAGTAAAGTGGTAACGGAGTTGATATACTCCGCAGAGGTCTGGTGAGTCTTCGGTGACTAGAGGTAGTATTTTTCGATGGACTTCTAGAGACCCGCCAACAGCAACAGTGATGCCTAACTGGGGCGAGCCGTGCCCACGCTGCCATGAGAGGCAAAGCAGATGTCCAGGGACGCGGCTGGCTCCACACGCCAGCATGGGGGCAATCGTATTGATTTTTGCTTCCACTTAACATATTTTAACCAAAGGTCTAAAACCTACCTGCTATCTTAAAGAAAAGGAGCTATAATCCAAGTGTTATAAAGGAGAATTTTCTCCTTGCTGTTTTAGAGTCCATAAAAGATGAGGAGGAGAAGAGCCTCCAGAATGAAGGATGGTCTGAGAGTGTTTAAGAAGACTGACTGGAGCAGGGCCGACAGGGTTTTCCCTTCTCCCTCCCTTTCTGGTAGTTTGCCTCGCTTGGCTGCGCCACAAAAGCTGAGTCCTGTGTGCTTTGGGAAGTAGATGGGTTGTTCATGAGCAGCAGATGGGTGCTGAGAGCGAGCACCACCTTCTGTGTCATCTTTGGGTTCAAGTCCTACATGAGAAACTAAAAAGTGTTAATAGCAAAAACCAGAAAAGTACCTAGAACTTGCCGTGCAGCGATCTTGTTCTAGAACACCTGTCTGTCCAATTGGGGACGTGCCTTTATGGAGGTGAGTTGAACAGTCACAACCCGAGTGTAATAAATTCCTGCACCAATAGCTACGTGCATAATTCCAGAGGGTCTGTCATTGTCTCTGGTATTATCAAGAGCACATCATGATAACATATTGCTCATCTAAATGGCATATCGATCGCTCTTTAACCTCAGAGTGATGGAACTGTGTGTGCATATGATAAAGTGGGATGAGGTCATCTCCTCTCGTGGGGGTCTGAACTCTCCCTGTATCCCTCACGCCGGTCCACGGTGTGCTGGCAAATAGCCAGCTCCCCATACCCCTCAGAAGAAGTCCTCAAATAGAATTTGCAGACTCCCACCTTGACTAATTGTAAGCTACCAACTTGGGGTCACTGATTGTGGAATTTAGCAGAGATGCACGCAGACACGGGAGGAGCTGGTTCCAGGGCTCACTGGACTCAGCCAGATGTTTCCTAAAAATAAGCTGCCTATAGAAGAACTCTCTCTGTGCCCCACCCCCGGCCCCGCCCCATCTCCTTCAGTGAATGCACAGATAGTTCAGAGCACCTGGTACGTTCCTTGCCCTCTCAGAAATGCGCCTTCTAGTGGGGAAGACAGACATGGAACCACTGATAACCCACTATTTCATGAAAATTGTGAGGAGTTATACAAAGCATATTTTTTCTCCAGTCCTTCTCAAATTCTGCTGAGAGTGAAATGCAGCAATTTAAGAAGACCTTCAGATCCTGGTCTCGTCAGGGAAGGAGACTTGGAGATCCTTCGATTGTTAGGGTTCCTCCTCTTCTGCCAATGGGGAGGCCAAGGGTCACGGCAGAGGGCTGCTTTGTCACCACTGCCCCTGGAGATGCAGAAATCTCCGGGCTCTGGGAGAAAGAGGCAGGAGACAGGACCTGGTTTGGCAGCTGTGGGGGCTGCTGCAGACTGAATAGCCTTGCGGGTGGCCCCGTGTGTGCCCGAGAGACCGCTGGCCTCCTGGAGCAGCTGTGGCCAAGTGATGAACAAAGCTGTGGGGACTGGGGTCTCCCCGAGATTAAGTCAGGAAGGCGTTGACAGAGTAGGCTGGAATGGTGTTTCTCCCGGGGCCAGGCAGGGGTCACTTGCAGGACCCCTTGAAGACCTTGTGAAAAACACATTCCTAAGGCCTCCCTCCCCGATGTGCTGCCGAAGGAGAGTTTCTGGGTGGGGGCTGGGGGAGTGCACAGCCACGGCGCTCGGGTCATTCTGGATGTGGTTTGTGTTTGAGAACTGCTGGAAGGAAGCTCATCCTCACCCGCAAAGTGACAGAGAAGGAAAGATTCATCCCCGGGAAACATCCCTTAGAAGGGTGAACACGTAGACTGTTGAGCAGTACGTGAAATTAAGTTGTAGGTCGTTTAGAAATATGTCTGAACCGTGGGTCTCCTTCTAGGTCTTTCTAGCACGTGGCTCCACTTAGACACACGAGACATAAAATCATTACAGGTCTTTTTAATACAAATCAGGAGTTTCTTTGTGTTCAGGTTTGACTCTCACCACTTTGCAGTCTCCTTCTGTGGGTGAGGGAGACTCCGCCCTAGAGAGAAATCTAAAGGGCCTGCATTTTTCTACTTGGTAGCGAATGATAAAATGGAGTTTAAAGAAGGCAGGTCCCGTACCCTACCCTGCTGCATTTGTAGGGAGGGTTTCATAATTTTTATTCGCTTTCCTTCTAGGTTGGCAGAAGCGAGGGACTTTTCCTAAGCCGGCATCTCGCAGTGCCAGGCTGCTGCCCCCAGGTGGGCGGGCGGGGTGCTGCTTTCTGTAGCCTGTGTCATTGAGTCAGACTCTCACTCAAGAATCTTTTCACAGGCTTCGAACAAAAACAGTAAACAGCGTCTTGCTCGTAGCTGATGTGCTTTGAGTGAGCAGTGAGGTGGGGCTACACATGTTCTCATGTGCGCACTGCCCGAGACTCCGGTCCCCTGCTGGGGATTCACATGCAGAGATGTGCTCTTTATAAAAGGAGTTTTTTCTTTTTTTCTTCACAGTGCTAACTTAGTACCTTCCACGTGGGGTTGGAGGGTTGCAGTACCCGATACTGGATTATGTGAATGCAGATGCAGATGATTGTCCAGGAACATTGTTAATCTTGCCTGGTCCTTTTTCTGCTCGCGAGGCCTGCCTCCTCCGTTTACTGGGCGTGTAGTCAGGAGTGTGGTTGAGCTGTGGTGGTGTTTTAAAAGAACTATAATAAACACATAAACATATCATTATAAAGTATGCATTTTCCAAAATAAAAGAAATTTAGTGGGAGGCATTATTTTACATTTTAATGTCTGGCTTAATAGAATTAACTGGCTTCTCATTTTTGCTTCTACATTCAATCTGTTGCATTTATGTTGCTTGAAATATATGAAGAAAAATCTAACCTTGCATAGATAGATAGATACACAGGTGGAGAGCAGAGGGGGACCTCATGGACTCCTGAAAGACCAGCCATACATTCAGAACCATGGACCTAGAAAAATGCAATGTAGGAAAACAGTGTCCCCCCAGATAGAATCTGGTGTAATACACGGACTGCATTACGAAGGCAGATGGGCAGTCATTCTTCTCCTCTAGCCAGGAGCTGGAGACCAGGGACTTGTGACTGTTCCCCAGCCTGGGAGTGGTGTAGGGGCCTGTCTTGCTGTGCCGAGTCCCAGGCTCTGTGACTCTGTGGGACAGGAAGTTGCATTGGGAATCTCATGAAACACACGGGACATTTGTTTCAGCTCGGTCAGGTTTGTGTGGACAGGCTTCTTGCATAAAGAAAATCATGACAGCTTCTGACACTGCAACGTGAAAGACTGGACTGGTTTGGGTAGTAACTGAAGATCTGGAAGATTGAGATTCACAGGTGTTTTGGTGAATCTAGATTGGTGATGATATTTTAGTATTGTTATTATTTATTCTTATTATTTGGAATTCATATCCACTTTCAGTTCCCCGTGTTTATGAATTCCAAATTTCACAGGAATCAGTTGCTGGGCGAAAACTTTCCTTTGCCTCTGGAAGTCTGTTAGAACGTGAGATTTCAGGCTTAGGAGGAATATTAGGGTCAGTAAGGTGGTAGTTGCACCTCGACCTTAAAATAGAAACTGTTGTGCGTTTATGCCGCAGAACTCTCGTATGTGTGCCTTTTTTTTTGTTTTTTTCCCCTGTTTTAGTTGGAAGCTGGGTTTGTGTATGTTTTCTGTGGGGTGTAATGCGCCCACTTGTGCCAGGCATTGCCACAAAGTATGCATTCTGCCCTTTGTCAGGAAGAGGAGACAGGTTTAGAGAGGCTAGGTGGTCCTCCATGCCACAGTTGGGATCGTGGGTCACTCCCCTGACTTGGTCACGCTGCCTTGTGGACACATCCACATAGGAAGATTCTCTCTCCATTTGTCAGAGCTCGTATGCCACGTTGTGTGTAAGATGTTCACCTAAATTCTAAAAACCTTGTGGGTTTTTTCTCCACTACTAAAATGGGGAGCATAATGGCTCCTGCTCAGGTGGCATGGGTGAAATAAGAGAACTGAGTTCCATCCTGGTCCAAGAAGTCCACCCCATCCCATCCCCGTGGTGTCTTTCCTTTCCTTTGTATCAAGTGTTCGAGGCCTTCAAATAAAACCTAATTGTTCCTCACATATGCCCCCGAGCTTCCTACTTACCATGGGAGTCCCTTCTGTCTAGGTAATTACCCTGGTTTCGCTTTCATAAAAGTCAGTCCTCCAGGAGCAAGGTTGAATAGCACTTGTTAAGCCTGATTCCAGCCATGCATTCAGAAGCAGAAAAGGTACTTTCCCTTAAAAATATTCTGTGATTTATCCTCTCACCTAATCTGTGAGTTGTAATAGAAATTAATACAGGTCCATAATCCTGTGTCTGCAATTTCAAAACCCAAAAGACGAAAACCAAAAGTTTTCCTGTAACTCATTTTTGGCAGAACGTAGTGAGTCCTGAACTCTTTGGAGGCAAAATTTGATTTGAACTGCCAGGAGGCCTTAGCAGACTTGGCTGTTGTCCTCAGTGTGGCTTTTCCTGTGTGTCTCTGCAGACGTGTAAGTGTGTTTGATCCTCAGCCCTGCTAGGGGTTAGGTAATATCCAACCAGTGCACTGTGTCACCTTTCTAAAATTCACAGATTCTGAATCGTGACATGCTTTTCCTTCAAGGGCTTTGGTTGAGAGATTGCAGAACTTTACTGAGTTGGTCACATTTATGAAATTCCCCGAGCTTTATAGGTCCAGATAGGGATTTGCCAGCGCTCTACCCTCTACCCCAGTCTGCTCTTCCTGATCAGTTCATTTTGATGACTCATCTGGTTTCCCATGCTAGACACTCCACCGTCTGCACGCCCTTCTCTCAGTCTAAGTCTCTGCTCTGAGAGTAAGTCTGGAGTCCAGCCCTGTTTGCTGCCCCACCATTGCTCTCCAAGTTTAGGGCCTGTGACCGCTCCCTGGCTTGTGGCCCAGCTGACCTCCTCTGGTCTCCGCCTGCCCTGGGCTGTCTTACAGGCTGGCTCTTGGAGATTTCTTTAGTAAGGAAGCACATGTTTCTGACCCCTCGGTGGCCTGTGCTGACTCCATGGCCTTCACGTGGCCACAGGCTAAGCCTGGTACCCAGGCCGTTCGCTTACAGGCCCTGCTTTTAACTCTCCCATCCTCTCCTGATGGCCAGCTCCAGACCTGTGGGCCGTGCCCATTAGCAGTCTGGCGTCCGGCCTGCAGGCTTCCTGCTGCCTGTGTGCTAACCACCCCCCGCCCCATGTTCATGCCTCTTTCCGCTGCTTGGTTCAGTTGAAGAGTCACTTCCTCCAGACAGCCTTCCCGGACTCCTGTCCTGTGTCTGGGCCAGGCCTCTCGGTTTTCGGGCTCATCTCCGTAAACTGTAGTTCTGTACCTCTCCTCTCTGCGTGTGTGACCACCACCTGATGGAAGAGAACCACTAGAACCATCAGTCATCTGAAGGGGTCCCCCTCATTCTCGTGAAACCCCATGCAAGCAGGGCCACGTCCCTCTTGCGCCCAGCACCCTGTGCGAGTCCTGCGGTCAGTAAATGTTTGAATTTTTCTGGATTTCTCTCTTTTGTTCTACCAGACTGTGAGTTTCTTAAGGGCCGAGAAAGGGTTGGTCTTTCGGTTCCATGGCACAGTTCCTGTCGCACAGGGAGCTCTGAGTACAGGGCGGGTGTTGCTGTTACCGTGCTCATGTGAGTACTTTGAGAAGCCCACATCTCGCCTGCACAGTCATCGGGGCAAGGAGCAGGTGCGTTGCTGTGTGCCGCTGCTTGAAAAGATCTTCTACATGAATAACGCTGTTTCTCAGAAAGCAGGCACCCCACCCCAGCGGCCAGTACTCAGTGGGGGCCAGCTCTGTGTGGCGTCACCCCAGGCACGCACACCGTCCTGCATTTAACCCTCACAGCGGCCCCCAGCAGGTGCAGGTGAGAAGTGGAGGTGTGGGAATTAGCCAAGTGCCCGAGGTCACACGGCGAGGACCAGTGAGGAGGCAGTGCCCGGTCCCAGGGAGTGTGTGGAAACACTAACCGCGATGCAGCAGCCGGGACTCCCCAGGGGAGGGCTTGGCTGCGGAGGTGGAGGACGTGAACTCCCCGTGAGAAAGGGAATGCGGGCCTCTGGCTCTCCTGACAGCTCATGCTATGAGCCAGGGACACTGTGAGCGGTCGTAGCTGTGTTTTCCCAATTCCCATGCCTTTCACTTTGACATCTGCAGTATGAGAACTCAGTCTCTGGAGCTCGGGACCAGCGTTCAGGTCCTGGGTTTGCCACTTCCTAGCCAGGTGATTTGACGGAAGGGCTGATGCTTTCTTTCACCTTCCACATTTTTCTCGTGATAAAATGAGGGTGATGTTCTTGTTTGTGTGGTGACCTGCCTAAAATGCTTCATGGAGTATTACCAGTGTGAGGGATAGTCTCGTAAGAAAAGTCCTGTCCCCACCTAGAGTGCTTGGTTGGCTTTTCGAAGTTCCCTAAGTCAGGGACCCACAGTGCAGAGGGTTGCTGATGTACTTCAGATGCCACTGAAATGTACATCTGAGGGTGTGTGCTTAGCATAAGAGATGATGCTACATGTAGCTTTTAATTGGTGAAATTGGATAACGTTCAAGATCTGTAGTTGATCAGAAAGTGTCTGGGCCTTGCCACCAGTGGCCCATTGGGGCCGTGTCATGGTGCTCCATGGAACATCGGTGTGGGACTGTTGGTGGCCTGGCTCTGCCGTCAGACCGCCACGGTACCCTCCTCCAGCTGACCCTTTCCCAAGGGGTGCTTGTTAGAGGCCTGAGGACAGAGCACGAGAAGTTCTTACGCGGTTCTTTTTTCACATCAGCATGCTAATAAAGGTCATATGTTTGATGGAATTTGGCCTAAGGTTTGTTTTCCCCTGATTGCTTGGTGGCAGAGCTGTAGGCGACGTGGCTGTAGCAGCCGCGGGAAGCGGCCGGGGGCTGCTGCCTCAAACGGGGTACTGTGTAATTGGTGGGGCCTGCTGCAGAATGAACATGCGGAATCCCTTGCTCAAAAATTAAGAGTTTCGGGACTGTGACAGCGGAGCATTAAACCCAGCACGAGACCCTTCCAAGCACAGAGCCGTTGTGATTACATAGGACATGATGCCTGTGAATGCCCTGCCCCAAATCTGACCATTGAGTGGTCTAAGCGCCACCAGTCACTCCCCAGCCTGCTGGGCTCGTCCTCTTAGGAGCCTTGCAAGGAGTAAATTAGAAATGTGTCCCATCGATAGATGAATGGATAAAGATGTGGTATATATACAGTGCAATATTATTCGGCCATTAAAAAAAGAATGAAATCTTGCCATTTGCAACATGGATGGATCTAGAGGGTATTATGCTTAAGTGAAAGAAAACAAAGACAAATACCAGGTGCTTTCACTTATATATAAACAGACTCATAAACATAGAGAAACTAGTGGTTGCTGGGGTGGGGGGGGAGGGCAGGCAAAATAGGTGAAGGGAGTGAAGAGGGGGCTCTAATGTCCAGTTACGAAATAAGTCAGACAGGAAAAGGAGAGCATAGAGAATGTGGTCGATAGTATTGTAGTAAGGTCACATGGTGTGTACGGAGTCATGTGTAGAACTGTCGCATCAATGTGTGGTACCCCTGAAGCGGACATGGCATTGTATGTCAACTGTAATAATAAAAGTAAAAATAAGATTAAAAATGCCCACTCCACAGGCAGGGCCAGTGAGTGCCAGATCTTGGTTCTGTAGGCGTGGTGTCTGATACGAGAGGGTATCGGTAAGCAGAAGTGCTCACAGGGACACAATGCAAGGGGACCGGACCCTTCCTGGCGTCGCTGCACGCCTCGTGAGGCCTGTGTGTTCTGCCACCTGGACCCGTCTGAGACACAGAGGCCGCCGGAGGGCTGGCTGTGTGCCGGGCTGGGGCGGGGTGATGTGCCAAATAGGCAGAGGTGGGAAGGGCGCCGTCAGCTGGGCAGCAGGCGGGGGTGATGGCGTCAAGAGCCTGCTGACGCCCGTGCCCTCGTCGCTTGGAGAATCCGGGGAAAGAGCCTGTGTGGTCAGTGTGGTGCTTACCGAGCACTGGAAGTACGGCTGCTCCAAACTGAGACGTGCCATCAGTGTGGGGAGGACACTGGGTTTCACAGGCTTAGCATGGAAAGGAGGAATGCAGACTGTCTCAATAATTTGTGTATTGATTATGTTAGAATAACATTTGTGTATGCTGGGTTAAACAGACGGTCTTAAAATTAATTTTACCTGTTGCTTTTGAATGTGGCTGCTGGAAGATGTCTCCTTACGGTTGAGTCGCACATGCTGTTGTAGACTAGGAAGGTGCACAGGGGTGAGTACCCCCTCTCTTACTCACACGGGCACTGACCGCTCTGCACACACCCCCTGCCCCGCTCCCAGGCTATGCTCTGGAGTAGGGGATGCCGCTGGGAGAGTGGATGAGGAGGTGCGCAGAGCTCCCAGGCTGGGTGTGTAGAATTTGTTCCTCGAGCACTGGGGGCTTTTGAGTGCTTTCTAGCAGTGGGGGTGACATGTTCACGGTGCGTTTGGGGACAGTTGGGGGAAGAGGTAGAGTAGGCAAGAAATGAATGCAGGACAAGAAATCAGGAAAGTAGTTAGACTGTTGCTGTCCTCCTAAATCAAAATCAGACAAACCGATCTGTATTGATGAAATGCTTTCCCGTGAGGCTGAGGAAGAACACACAAACGTGTCGCCCTCCTCTTGCTGAGGCCGAATAATTAGGGTGAACAATTACCTTGTGGTCTGGATATACCTTCTGCCTTTGCTGATCCAGATGAGGCCCTGATTCTCACCTGGGTCCAAGCTTGCCCCCCGCCCCCCATCAAGTACTTTTCTCTCTGGAAACACACTTCCCCGTCAGGCACATTCCAGAAGGAGGGGGGTGAGGTGGGATTTAACAGATATCAGCCCCAAAAGCTTCCTGGACAAAAGTCTTTAAACCTTAACTGAACACCAGCTTTTTGTGAAAATAATCAGGAAGTTGAGGGTTTTTAATTTTTTTTTTTTTAACTTCTTTCTGGAAGGTAACTGTTTTGTGTAAAAGAAAACACCTGCTGCTTCTCAGGCTGTTTCAAAGCACCGCCTGTGGTTTAAAAGTACAGAAATGCGAGTGTGGTGTGAAGCATTTGCAGGCCGAATACGTGCGGGCTGGGGAGAGCGGATCGGGGAGTGTCCGTAGCGCCATGGGGTCTTGTGCTGCCTGCAGGTGCCGTGGGACAGGGTGGCCGAGAAGAGCCGCAGCTGTCTGCCCCTCTGGAGAGTTAGACTCACGTTTAGAGGATTGACAGTTTTCTTTTTGCCAGAGCTCGAAATCCGGATACCTACAGGACTGAAGGTAGTCCCAATGTCTTTCACCTGAACTGCCACCAAAAAAGCATCAATAATTGCTGATTTTAATTGCTCACATTGTTCTAAGAACAACCACCTGCCCTTGTGTACAGAGCTGATTTATGATCCAGCTCCCAAGGATCCCTTCCTCCCCCTGAAGCCCATCAGATTTCTGGTTCAACAGGCTTTCTTTTTTTTTAATTAGGTCTACCGCATGTTGTTTTTGCAGGGCGAACCTTCCCGACACATCCGTACTTCTCGGCCCAGCTTGGGGCGGGGCAGCTGTCACTCTACAACATTCTGAAGGCCTACTCGCTTCTAGACCAGGAGGTGGGGTACTGCCAAGGCCTCAGCTTTGTAGCGGGCATCTTGCTGCTTCACATGGGTGAGGAGGAGGCATTTAACATGCTCAAGTTTCTGATGTTTGAAATGGGACTGCGGAAACAGTATCGGCCGGACATGATTATTTTACAGGTAGAGAACGTTCCTTATGTATGTGCTAGAGACAAATGCCAAAAATGTTTAGGGTTCCTTTCCAGGTCTCTCTAAGGAACTTTTCCCACCATCCATCAACACTGGAGTAGCTGTCCTTGCTGAGCACTGAACTCTGTGCTAGGCATGACGCCGAGTGTTTCATATTGCTCTTACCGCCTCAGTAAGCCTCAGGAAGACACTGTTAATCAGCTCAATTTATAGATGGGAAGACTCACCTTAACTCAGGGAACCCGGCTAGCAAGTGGTCGAGTTGGGGTTTCAACCCAGGCCTGTCTGACTCCAGGACCCTCCCTTTCCCCTTCTTCAAACCATCTTCAGATGATCTAATTCCTGCCTCCCACTCTATTTGTCACTTCCTCTGCCAGGGATCCCCCTCACACCCCCCCTTAGCCCTTGTCACCCAGGGTTCAGCTCACATATCAAATCCTGGGAGAGGCTCTTTCTGACCATCCTGATGTTGTGCCCCCCCCCCCCCCCGCTCAACCCTAGGCACGTGGATCATGTTATCCTGTCTCATTTCTTTTGGCATAAAACACTAACTGCCTGAAATTATATTGTTTCTTTATTCATTGACCTGTTTACTCTCCTGTTTACTTTCCTTAGCATATCTCATGAGAAGGCAGGAATCTAACCTATCTTGGAGCTGCATCCCTAGTACCTAGAACAGCGCCTGGGATGAAGTAGGCACCCAGTCCGCATTTGTTGATGAACAGGTGGCAGGTCAGAGCAAAGGAAAACCAAAGGGCAGTGCCAGGCACTGCTCCTGCCACTTTCAGAGGTGGGGAGAGCTCCGGATCCTGCTTTGGGAATATTCCTAAACGTCGGATTGCATGGATACATGTTAATTTACCAGCAAGCTACTCTGACTTCAGAGCCTTAGGATTTTTTTTTTTTTTTTTTTTAGAAAGGATGCGTTAGAGCCAAGGACTCTTTGAGAGCACCAAATTGGGTGGTTAAAAAATCCTTTTACCTCCACCTGTGAATATGAACCCCCCCATGAACATAAATCTCCTAAAAGGAAGCCATTTCATTAACTAAAAAGTTTTGACCCATGTAACACTTCCCACAGATATCGTCCCAGGTTCTTTCTATGTTCTCCCCATTAGCTTTAATATAGGTGCACCTGCCATCGGAGAGAGTGGAATTTTCAAGTTAATTTAGTATTGTAACACATGACTCTCTTGGCGCTTTTGGCCTTGGTGACTAGATTCTTTTCGATCCTAAAAAGCCACAGCTGGTACTTAAGGGCTATGTTGTCTGGGCCACTGGAAGAAGTTTTGGGTTTGTGTGTGTCTGTGTGTTGTTTTGTTTTTCATCAGGTTGGGTGATACTTGTCCAACCTGTAGCATCTCAGTGGGTTCTGACCCTCTAGATGGTGGTACCTTTGGGCTCAGGCCGTCGGACTGCGAAACCCAGGCTGACTCTAGGACCCCTGCGACGCAGGCTTCCTGCCAGGAACATAGCATTATCTGAAAAGGGGACCCTTTGGAAGTTATTTTCTGCATCTTGAGATAAACAGTTGTCTTCTTCTTTTAACTTGCCCAGGATCTGTATATTTCATATATTATAAACCTAAAGAAGTCCCACCTGTCCTGCCTGTTGAGTAATTTCGGGGGTTCTAGAGCAAATTTACTAAGTGAACAGGTGTAATAGAATCCTTCCACAGAATCATCTTATGCCCCCACTTCACTCTTACATTTTGAATTCCCCCAGGTGCAGGTTTTGATAGGGATGTGTATTTTGTAAGAGAATATGTGAAATGTTCCCACAAGACAGATGTTTAGATTCTAGTAGCCAAGGAACTCAGGGAGCAGTAGAAAGAAAGGAAGCGGTAGGAGACGACCCGACACTCTTGTTCTGGGCTCCCCCTGGCCCGTACCTCCTGTGCACCAGGCCCCCAGCAGGTGCTCGGTGGGTGAGTGAGCGGTTGAGATCAGTGGTTATCACACTCCAAACAGAATATCTAACAGTGTAATAATTCTTCTCTCACAGCCTGTGAGTGGGATAAGTAACTGAACACAGTAGCAGGTATCCGGTTCTGACACTGTGTGTGTGTGTGTCCGCAGATCCAGATGTACCAGCTCTCAAGGCTTCTTCACGATTACCACAGAGACCTCTACAATCACCTCGAGGAGCACGAGATCGGCCCCAGCCTCTACGCCGCGCCCTGGTTTCTCACCGTGTTTGCCTCCCAGTTCCCACTGGGATTTGTAGCCAGAGTCTTTGGTAAGTGGGTGTCCATCCATTTGCCCAAACCAGCTTTCTCCTGTCAGGTAGGAAACATGTATTCTCGTTCCCTGGTGAGCATCCTTACTTTTGTACCTGTATCTTTGACAAGAACAGGGTGTTGTTTGACATTCGGAGTCTAGTTGGCAATGGGTTTTGTGAACTTCACTTTCTCTGATTCTCAATGGCTTCCTTGGACACTGGCATCTGGTGGGGTTTAGACCCAATCCCTCACCACCAGGCTCTCCCCAGGGCAGACATCTTTAAAGAGTTGGCCAGGGGGCCCCATGCATGTATTCCAGGCATGTATGTCTCGTGAATTGTCTTCCTCCACCTCTCTGACGTGATGGCTCCTTCAAACTTCAACTGATGATTTCTGGGCTCCTGTTTTTTCTCGATTCCCTTCACATCTCTTCCCGTTTATCTTCTCCTGCCCTTGGCTCTTCATTTCCTCTGCCAGCTCAGTCTGCAAGGACCCCCTCCATGCTGATGACTCACTCACTGGTCCACCCTCACAGGCCCCCGCCTCGTCTTCCCAGACGCCTCAGCCCCTTTCATGTGGGGGCTCACATTTCACGCCATCTCCTACTTTCTTGATTTACTTTTGGAGAAGATTGTCAAAGTCAAGTGGGTGTTCACGTGCAGTCTCAGTGGCCTTGAGATGGCGGGGGAAGCAGGTGCACTTGAGCTCCAGGAGCCGAGTGACGCCAGGAGCACGGGCAATTCTCCCACAGTGGGTTTCCCTACATCAGAGTGAAAGAATCATGTTGACAATTCAGGTTCTTTTTAAATTTTTTTTTTTTTTTACTATGGAAGTTATTAAAAAATTGATAATCATCACCCATCGAGTGTTTTTAAAGTGTCACTGATGTTCATTCACCTGATAGTTTAAAAATCTGCAATCTTCTCATACTTTTTTAGATTTGCTTCTGGAATTAGAGAACATCTCAAAGGGGGAGGGGGTGTCCAGACCATTGAGAGAGCACTCCTTTGGCATGCTTGGGAAAGACAGCTTTGTAGATCCAAATTTTAGAAATCCTGAAATTTGCTTTTTAACATAGGTGGGCACTGAGTTGGTCTTTGCACCTCTTTCCCCCAGAGTACAAATTTTTTATTCTTATTCCTATCTGCAAGAACTTCTAAAGAATGTCCTGTTGGGCTTTACTAGAAGAGTCCGTGTTCTTAAAATATTCACTACCCCCACCCCTTTTTGCATAACTCCCTCCCCAAACTGATTCTTACTTTCTGTCCCTTAAAAAAAAAAAGCATTCGAAAAAGATACTAAAAAAATCTTTCCTGGTTAAATAAATCATTAGTGAGATTTCATGAAGGTTTTATACCATAGTTTAAAAAGAAGATAATTGGGGCGCCTGGGTGGCTCAGTTGGTTAAGCATCTGCCTTCGGCTCAGGTCATGATTCCAGGGTCCTGGGATGGAGCTGCCTGCTCAGTGGGGAGCCTGCTTCTCCCACTTCCTCTGCCCCTCCCCCTGCTTGTGCTCTCGCTGTCTCAAGTAAATAAAATCTTTAAACAAATATAAAAAAAAAGAAGATAATTAAAAGCCTGAAAATTATCTTCTTAGTTTACTAACAAAAAGTCACCAAAATCATAAGATCTCTAGCTGTCGGCTAGAAGTCTTTCTTGCCAAAAATGTCTGTGTTTTTTTTTACTTTTCTTACTGTGCAAATTGAAAATCATTAGTCCACTTTTTCTCCTGATTTTTTACTGTATTTTTCAAAACAGGGTAACAGGAGTGAGGATTGAAAGAGGTGGGTGGGAAGGGGAGGGGTTGGTGTTCATGCTTTGAAAACAGCTCAAGCATCGAATTACAGCATTTGTGAGAAAAATTCTGCAAAGGGGACTCCGATGAGAGGGTCAGCACTGAGGGATGGCCGCCTGGGCCTTTGGCTGCTGCCTTGCAGGTAGCTCTGGGGACACCAGAGCCATAGAACTCTGGGAGAGTTGCATAAGTAAGAACTCTGCTTTGGAGATGACAGCCCTCCTGTTAGAGAATATTCGAAACTCTAAAGCTCATTCTGCCAACTTCATAAATTAAAAGCTAAAGCCAGCAAGAGCAGGCTATTTCTATTATGTAATCAGTGGTGAGTCTTGGAGGCTCTCCTACATTGTGCATAAAGATGCCAGTGTGTGTAACTCCTGGGTCCTGTGCACAGACCCCTGCTGTACTAAGTGGGTCCTTATCCAGCTGGCTGAGACTCCTCAGATTGTAGGCAGGAAGTGGGAACTCAAGGCAGCACTGTGTGTGATGTCATTTTGCAAAAACTGTTGGTTTTTGTTTTTTGCACAGTCTATTCCATCTGCCAGGACTTAAAACCAAACCATTTTATTAGTAGGTTCCATAGAAAGGTTTTTTTAAAAACCACTTCTGCATTTAGCATTGGTGACTTGAACTGTGTTTGTTAAGCTCCATGATGGTGGATAGCTTAGTTTTAAATCCCCAAACCTGCCATTCATACACTGTAGTCTATTTGGGCCTGAAGCCCATTTCATTGTAAGCCTTTAGGCCTGAATAAACCCTAAAAACAAACGGACCTTTGTCAGCTGTTCACCATTTCGTATGGAAGTGCAGGATTCTCAGCTTGCAGACAGCATAACTCATATATTAATTAACAGGTTACTTCGCATTAAGTATATGCTCCTTGGAGGAACACCAGCCAGTGATGCTTGCGCCTTAACCTTCCCGTGGTGATCACACTTCCGGAATGTCAGCCCTCCTGTTCGGGTGTCACAGGATGTAAAATAGCCTTCTCCTGTATGTCTTCAGTTCGGGTGGAGAGGGGTCCCGGGAGAGATGCTTGTTCTGTTCACCTTCAGATCACACCTACCTTTGGGGAAAAAAAAAATCTGAAAAATAGGCCCTGGCTTGTTCCTGATGGAGGCGGCGGCTGTGGTCTGAGGCTCCTGATGTTTGCTAGAGGATGCGCTGCCAAGTGGATGAGGGGGGAGGTGGAGTGTAGAAAGGAGGGGTTTGGCAGAAAACACAGAAGCCACCTGTAATACCGGGAAGGATTCAGAGAGGCTTTAGGACTCAAATAGACTTGAGAAAACAAGATGGTTTAAACAGCCAGGAAAAAAAGGCTCCCCCGGGGAACGTGATCCAGTGGCAGGGAGGTGAGTTTGTGCAAGCCCTGTTTGTGCTGTGGTCCTGCTGCAGATCTTCGAGCATCCTTCATGTTCCTCCCACCTGGTCCTGGTAGGAAGGGGGGGCTCTCACACCCAGAGCACCCCAGCCTCCCAGGAGAGAGTTAGGAGAGGACTTGCCCTTGAAAGCGACAAACGTGGCTGGAAAAGAGGATGCAGGATAATTTCGTTTCACTGGCCTTGTGCTTTGCATAGATGGTCCCCCACCCCCCACCTACAGTCCCGTTCCCCACCCCCCCAGGAAAACTGCACCTTTAGGTCATGGGCATTTCCAGCAGAGTTCCGATAGGTTAACACAATAACAGAACAACAGGGCTGCCAAAGTGTCTTCAAAGGAAAGTGGTTATTTGCATTGTTCTCAGCAAATAATTTGCAAAAGTGGCCGAGTCAGCTGAATTTCAGGTTCCCCTTACTTCCTGCCTGATAAAATCTTTTGCCTGTTTCTGGGTGGCTTGAAGCAGGAGGGAAGGGAAGTTGGCTGCAGTGTGGGGAGCAGGGCTTCTGGGGGCCGCCATTTATTTCCAGAATGTAAATGTATAAGGATTAGAAGATGGACAAAAATGAAAATAATTGGGTTGGAGCAGTGAGTTTATAGGTAACATTTTTCTCTGCAATTCCTTAATTATTTAAGTTTTAAAATTTCCAGAGTGAGAAAAAGGTAGTCATTGTTTAAGGGTTATAGATATTGCCCCCAAGGCTAGTCAGATAAATTCAGGAGTCCCTGCCTCCAAGCAAAATTTTGGCGGGCAGGGGGGTGGGGGAGGTCCTTCCTTTAAGCCTTCTGGCACATTCCTTCATCATTACCCGAAATGAGCTCCTTATTTGAGGCCTCCCCAGGCTGACTGGCTTCTGGGGCCCAGCTCCCCCAGCCGGACTCGTGTGGCCAGCCGGCTTGCCTTCAGGAGGGTGGGCACCTGGAGTGGGCCTCCAGCAGCTCTCGGCGAGCGTCTTGTGGCCGGCAGCAGGACCCCCTGAGTCTGCGGGTGGGGGTCAGGTGGTCTCATCTGTGGTGGCTTTTCTCTGTCTAAAGCTAAATAGCCTCGGCAAGGAGCAGACTCCGACTGGGTCTCATTAATATCATCTCCTTACCAGCGCACTGACCTACTCCGGAAAAAAGGGGACAGGAAGTCTTGGCTGACCCCTGCTGTGCTCTGGGTAAAGTTAGAATGCTGATGTCTGGACGGAAAGCCCTTGGTGACCCGCCCCCACCTACTGCCCCACACAGCCAGTGGCTGGGCTTCTAGTCCGGGGCTTGCTGCTCTCACCCCTCTGGGCATTTACACCTTCTTTTCCCCTCTTTCCTTCCTAACTCCTGACCTTGCAAGATTCTTTTGCTTCTTCAAGATTGGGTTTGGCAGCCACCTTTCCTTAGAATTTTTTCATCCCTTTTGTTCTCCTAACACCTGGGCATAACTCTACCAAACCAACAGCTTTTGGTGTCTCTGCTGTTTGTGCTTTCGTTCATGGCTTGATCTCTGGTACCTAGGACAAAGCCTGGCATATATTAGATGCTCAGTGAATGCTTGCTGACTTAAATGAGAGAAACTTCTCAGCAGATAGAAGAGTGCTCTTAAGGTGCTGGGAATAGCATTAGGAAAGAACATTTGTATTATATTAAATACAGACAGAATCAATGAGACAAATATATCCAGGGCTATATATTCAAAGAGTATAAAAATGAAAACAAAAAAGACCCCACCACCTCTCCCAACTTTTTTTTTGTTTTTTTCATACGGCCCAGAAAAGTCAGAGTTTAGAATGCTAGGGAGCACTCCGCTAAGTAGATTTGTTACAAAAACCAAGATCCTGGGGCATCTGGGTGGCTCAGTCAGTTAAGCGTTCGACTCTTGATGTCAGCTCAGGTCGTGATCTCAGGGTTGTGAGATGGAGCCCATGTCTGGCTTCATGCTGGGTGTGGAGCCTGCTTAAGTAAGATTCTCCCTCCCTCTGCCCCTCCTACCCCCCTCTCTAAAACAACAGCAACAACAACAAAACCACCAATAAAACGTGAAAGACCTGTTGTCTGCCTTAAGAGATTGCTGATATGGATTGCATATTTGATTGTGCTCATAAAACTTCCCCGATAATTATTTCTCTTACTTGGCTTAGATGTGGCACTCTGTCTAGTTACTAGTACATGTCTCTCAGAGACTAAAGACACTGAGCTGTCGCAGTTGGGCCGGTCGTGAAGTCCTCTCCCAGGACCCTTGCACAGAAGGCTTGGTATTTATTCTGATTGATACCATCAATATTTGTTCAGCTATAAAAGTTGATCTACTCAAAGGAAGTCTTGCTGTCTAAACCCAGAAGCTTCAAGTTTGTTTTGGGAAGTACTTCTTTTTAAAAACACATCTTTGTTATAGTGCTGTTTGAGATCTTTTGTATTTTCTGTAGTGATGAATTACGTGGGTTAGACTGTGTATTTCATAAAGCAGATATTTCACAAGAATATTCTTATAGAGGGCTGTCTTGATACACATAGTACTTCCCCGAAGCTCAGATTTCAAAGATACGACTAGTTCTCTAACTTATCTTCCCAGCCTCTGCTGCCACACCTAAGGAGGAGGCCGCCCTCCTCTTTTCAGCACGTCCAGTCAGTGTAGGGGTTGCTAACATTGGCCAACTGTTGGAAGAAAAAACTATGGCAGGAACTAGAAAATAACTCTGATGGAGTTCTTTTTATTTCTCTGAAGGAAGATGGTTTTTACTGCATTATGCTAAAATCCAGCATACTGGCAAGTATTTAATAATGTACTTTTGCAACTCTGCAGACATTTTATAGATTTTAGAGATCTTTTAGTTCCTTCTTTCAAAACAGGGGAAAGAGGTGCAGTTTTTTATCTTAATTTCTGATGCTGTGTATCTAAACATCTTTCAGTTTTACTCATAAAAATGTGTTTTAGGAACTCTTAAAACCCCAGATCATTTCTAGAAAAATAGTGTAATAAAAAGTTTTCTTTTAACTTTTGAAGCATGTTAAGAGTTTAATATATTTTTAGAACAATAACAAAGATTGAACCTGTGACAATAGCTTAGCAGTACGTTTATCTGTATTTCTTTTACTATTTGCAATATTGTCTTGACAACCTTATCTGAAATATCAGGCACTTAAAAAGGAAATAAAGTTTGCAATTTGGGCTTACAGTTTCCCACCATCCTGCTCTGATGTGTGGACAAGAAAACGCAATGTTACTTCATCGGAAACTGGTCTGGTTTAACTTTCTGCATTTCTGTGTTTTCCCAGATATGATCTTTCTTCAGGGATCAGAGGTCATATTTAAAGTGGCATTAAGTCTGTTGGGAAGCCATAAGCCCTTGATTCTGCAACATGAAAACCTAGAAACCATAGTTGACTTTATAAAAAACACCCTTCCCAACCTGGGCTTGGTGCAAATGGAAAAGACCATCAGTCAGGTATGCTTCAGTCCGACCTTCCAAAGGCTTACGCCCTCCTGGATTTGGAGAGCTTAATTTTCTTTTGATCGGGACCTGCCTCTTACCACTTGGTATCGTGGGCAGCATCTCGTGTGTTGCCCGGCAGGTAGGAAGCATATGGCCAAATACATGTTCAGTGACTTACGTGCATGTCCGAGCGTGCGTATGTTGGGAATGTGATGGGGATGTGCCACATGTGGACAAGGGGGCAGTGGTCAGTGCTGACAACCAGCACAGGTTATCGGTAGTTGCTTATAGTTAAGGGGCTTCACCCCTAGTTGTTTGTTCTTCTGAAACACATGTGCTATTCAATGTAGGCTCTTACAGTAGGAGTGCTTTGGTATTTTTTTCTGCTATGTGCTATTATTTGGAATTTTCTAAAAATAACCCTTTGATAGCAAAATCATGGTAGTATATATTCTAGAGATTTGTTTCATGATGTGTTTTGTTTTTGTTTTTTTTAATAGAATTCAGTTCCACATCTGTGGCTTGAGCACCTCTGGTTTCTGTAGCCAGTAGAACTGTTTCTCTCAAATGTTAGGGGCAAGGGTGAATTGAGCCAGAATTACAACTAGATCAGTTGTTCAATGGTCTGGTTTAGGGGTGAGAGCAGATTTTGACTCTGTATAAAGAAGAGTCTTCTAGTAATGTTTGCTGACTCTGAAGGACTGAGCTATTTATTTAGTAGAGGGTGGATCACCACTCCAAGTGTCCAGGGGCTGGATGGCTGAGAATGCTCTGGAAGGGATTTCTGCATCGGCGCCAGCAATCAGGCCCCTCCTAAGCCTAGAATTTACCTCACCTGCTCCCAGTGCAATGCAAACATAGAGCAGTTAGGTAAAAACAAGTAGTGAAACAGCTAATTTTTAAACAAACCCTTATTCTGAGAACTTCTGACAGTCCAACAGGAATCCAGTGATTCTGGTGGACTGCACCCAGATGCGGTGTTTCTGGTTTTATTTGCTGCCCCTCCTTCAGTGTGGAGCACAGAGAAAGAAGCAGGTGTGGCCTGGGGAGGGGAGCCGGTGTGAGCCCGGGTGACTCTGGATCTCCGCACATTTCCTACGCCCGTCCTTTGAAAGGGCGCTGCTTTTCCACTCTGCACTTTCATTTTTAGTGAATTGATGCATCTCTCTGTATTTTGCTTCCCTGGCACGTTTCTCTCAATGTGAATAGCTTTGGCTTGTTCAGGCCCTACTTTCTGCCAGGTTCTGTGTGAATCTACATATGCACAGGATCTCATTTCATCATGACCACATTCCTGAGAGGATAGGTGGTTTTAACCCATGAGGAGCATAGGGCGCAAAGAGGCAAACTCGCTGGCCCTCGGTCACCCTGCTGCCGAGGGGAGCGGTGGAGCTTCTCTTGCCTCAGAGTGACTTAGCAGCTTCTCAACACCACCACACGCCTCCGGGCATCATTTAATTACAAAAGTTTTTCTATATTTTACCTGTATGTTAATACTGAATTCTCTGCCCTTTTGATTCTTTAATTTTTGGCATTTATGTGCACTGATTCCCTTTTAGAGCTTTCACTGCATATACTTATATTTTATGGTCCCTGGGGCAAACGCAGAGAGCCTTGGTTACCTCACGTCTGTGCCCGGGGGTGCCTTGACCTGGCTCCTGGCTCTAAGGTGGGCAGTCTCACCTGACATTCAGTTTACCTCCTGGATATTGAGCCCCAGAAAAGAATCCCATTTTCTCCTCCCTTTTCTGTAAAGAATACTTATTCACAGTATCAGGTTCTCTTTAAATGTTGGAGGAATAGAAATGGACACAGCATGGGGAGAATTTTGTGTGTGTGCACATGTGTGTGCACCTGATTTGTTTCAGGCAACTGTCTTGAGCTTGGGATCCTTTATTCCACTGACTCCTTAAAATCCTGGGATGTGTATTATAATCCCCATTTTTATAGGTGGGGAAACTGGGCATGGATAGAGTAACATGCCCAACACCCTGTGTGCGATGGCAGAGCCAAGAATATAATGTGTCTCTGACACCGGAGCCCATCCTGTGCAGAGAATGAGCATGGAATCCAGTAATTCCAAATGTGGTAAGAGCCACAGTCGTGCTCATGCAAGGGCATATGGGAGCCAGGCTGGTGGAGTGCGCACTGCTGATTGGGAATTGGGACAGTTGAATTCAGCTGGGCCTGAGGAACGAGCTAAGAACAGGGGTCAGCAGACGTTTTCTGCAGTGGGCCAGATAGTAAGTCTTTCAGGCTTTGTGGGCCAGAAGGTCTCTGTTGTAGTCACTCTACTCTGCCTTTGCAGCACAAAGGGCGACCAGTAATATGTACATGAATGAAGTGACTGTGTTGCAGTAAAATTTTATTTACAAAAACATACAGTGGGTCAGATTCAGTCCACAGGGGGCACTCTGCTGATTCCTAATCACAGGCATGGGAGTGAGAATTGAGAGAAATTCTAGATGCCTTAGCATTGAACTTTGAAGGGAAGGGTGGTTGTGGATTGGGAGCAGCAGTGTGGGGAACACAAAAATCTACGTTTTGGGGCCCAGGTTTTCATCCTACCAAGAGTCTTGATGGGAAGCCCAGCTCTCTACCCTCTTGCCCTCCCATGCTTTCCATCTGGAACTTGACATCTGTCAGGCTCACTGCCCCCTCCCCACCTAGAGGGTGCTCTAGTTTCAAGTCCCACTCGGAGATGAGGCCTGAGGTACAGTGCGACTCCTTGGCAGCCTGAGAGGGCCCCCAGGCTCAAGTCTTGGAGGTCCACAGGGTGCAAGTGACAGAGCATTCACTGCACCCGACAGAGCATACTGTCTTGTATGTGAAAGTCCCGGTGGGCCTCTGTGATCGTTATGGCTCCATTTCATTCGCTGCCTTTTCTGTGGATGGCCTCAGCTTGAGCAGTGGGGACACAGCCTGCATCCAGGAGGGGAGAGAGGGAGCTCGGATAGGGCTCCGCGGCTTTGGTTCAGTATGGGCAGGTCCAGAGTTGACAGAGCCCAGGGCAGAAGGAGAAGGGTCTCTGAAGTCTCTGTGGCAGGTCCTCAGTTTAACTGTCAGTTGATTATGAGCCATAAAAATCCTCTGACCCAACAAGGGGGAAACCCTGGGAATAAACAGAAACCAAGAGGAGGAGGTCGGGTTTGTGCTTGTCACGGCCAGTGCTGTCTGCGTCTGCTGGCTCATTTCAGTGTAAGGAAGGAAACAAAGGTGGAGGGGACTTTGGGAGACAGGGCAAAGAGCCGGTTGTCAACATCCTTGGGGCAGCATTCAGAGTGTGGCCCCAGACCCGCACCTGTCCTTGTACCCTGTAGGAACTTGTCAGAAATGCAGAATCTGGGGCCTCGCCCCAGGCCTGCTGAGTCAGAATCTGCATTTTAACAAGAGCCCCAGGGGATTCACACACACACACACACACACACACACACACACACACACACACACACACAGGAACATTTGAAAAGCTCTGCTATGGGCAGCTTCATTGAACACACTAGACAATTCCCTGTTCTAGTTGAGCTTGTAGGATAGAAACCAGAATCTTAACAAGGTTCCTTTGTTCAGGAGCCGCTCCTCAAATCCCCAGTGTTGGGACGGCCTCTTCTGCGCCGGGAGGAGCCCTCGCGGCTCAGGCAGTTTTGGGCAGCTTGCTGGGCTGAAAACAAGGGATTTTTCCAGAGGCCAATCAGGGCCGTTCCAAAAGGGTGGGGAACAGTGAGGAGGAATATCTTACCACTGGGATTGTTTAGAATTGCTTGCATGTGGTGATCATAAAAAACAGACCAGTTTTTAGTTGGGTTTCTAATTTTTAAATTCACTACAGGCACTGTAGCCCCTGGTGGCCGATCCCCAGGCACCCTGCTCAACTCACTGAGATGGACAGATGGGGGCGGGGGGTCGGGGGCAAGGCCTGGAGGCTGGGAAGGTGGAAAGTATGTGGCCAAGTCTGCAGACGTCAGGGTTAATGGCTTCATTACATAGAGTGTCCACAGACTGCAAAGACGAACTCACTGGGTCTCCAATAGCAAATGAGCCAAGAACATAAACAGACAATTCACTGAAAAGGAGATCCATCTAGTAAACAAATATCTGGGAAAATATTTAGCTTCATGCATAATTTAAATAACATACAATGCTCTACCTACTAGATTAACAAAATGAAACATACTAAGGCCGGTACCCAGTGCCAGGGGTAGACTGTATCTGGCACATCGGTGTGCTGTTGATGGCGTTGTGCATCGGTTATTCCCGTTCGGGAGGCAGTTTGGCGATGTGTATCACAAGCCAGTAAAATATTCATACCCTTTGACTCAGTAATCCCATTTCTTGGAACGTATCCGTAGGAAATAATCCAAAATATGGGAAAAGCCATATGTACGAGGATGTTTAGAGTTGTCATTTATAACTACAGAAACTTTACAAGTAACTGGATGTCCAGCACTTGATGAATGGATTAACAGGGTTATGCCATGTCGAGTAGGTAGGATAATGAAGCCATTTGCAATTATGCTCATGTAGAATATATACAGCAACTTGAAAAAGCCTTGTTTGAGGACCTGGGCTCTCCTTTCTCTGCCAGCCACATACTTCCATGCTTTGGGATCAATTCTAGGGCACAACTGCAAAATCAAGGGCTCTAAGTATTTTAGCAGCCGGGAGATAATGATGCAATTAAGCAGCGATGATTATGACCCGGGATGGTTCCTGGGAATTCACGGAGCCCTGAAAGAGTGTACTGCTTTGTGCACAGCGGAGAGCCATTAACCGTAGCAGGTCATCAATCTGTATTAAAGGCCACAGGCTTTGTTCCCAGGTTTTCCAGATTAGTAGCTCATTTAAAAATAAATCTCCATGGAAGAAAAGAAGTAACCGTACATTTATTCTGCATCATATTTATAATTATACACCAGTGCCATGGCAGTCTCGGTTTTAATGTTTGCGGTTTTTGCTGTTTGAGCTGTTCAGAGGTTCCATGGTGTGGCATCCTTTGTAATTTTGCTGAAGCGCAAGGTTGAATGTGAGGGTTTCATGACAAGTGCGTGGAAGCAGCTTCCTTAGCTAAGTGGGCACCTACTCACCTGGCCAGGTGTGTGCTGGGAACTCCCATGAGTCGCTTCACGTAATTCTCACAGCGATGCTGGAGGTGGGTGCTCTCACCCCGTGTCAAGGCCCAGCAACCGAGGCCGGGAGAAGTCAAGTAACTTGCTCAAGGTCATTCAGGGTGTCGCCAGGGGAGCCCTGATTTGAGGGCTGAGTCCGTTTTCTTGACTGCACTATAGAGATGATGATCCCTGCTGACCTCACAGTCACTTTGAGGGACAACAGAGAATTGCCTATCAATATGGCAAACTTTCACACGCACGCACACCACAATACAATGTGTAGTATTTCGGCATAGAATGACTTTTGTGCCTAATTGGTCTTGTCCATTGAATTAAATTGAAAAGCAGGAAGCTGAAAAATTAATCTCCAGGCAGAGAAGTTTGTTGGGAATGGTGAGAAAGTAAACATGGTTTTTGAAATATCGATTTCAGGGAAGATAGGATTCATCCATGTTTGAATGCTAATAGGGCGCCGTTGGGGAAAATGAGGTTTTCATTGATTTTCACTACGTCGGAATTTCTTTCTTAAGGAAAGAGTTCCTTTGTGCTCTTGAAAGGTCTAACTTCATCCTCTAAATGTGTTTTCTGTGATGCTGGCCTTGTTTCTACGGAACCAGCATGACCGAAGGCTCAGACCCACACGCAGAGCCTCTCTGGGACTTCAGTCCTGTGCTCAGAGCCACAGCCCGTGGGGCGATCCCCCAGAAACAGCTGCGGAGAGAGGCTGCGGCCGCGCCTGACCCCATCTTCGGCGCAGCTCCCACCCAGCTCACTCAGAGAAAGTACAAACATGAACAACGCACTTGTGCACTTCGGGGCTGTTTTTCACGCGGGTGGTTTTTTGATCACTGTTACTATTATGAGCAGGAAGGCATTGTTTCATGTTCACTCATCTGTGTGGGCGACATTTGGGTTTTGGCTCATTTTTGCATATCTTATGTGCAAAGGAGGGTTTTTTAGTAAACAGTTCCATTACTTAGCTGTTCTTGTAACTCTAAAAACCCAAGTGAACTATAATTAAACTTTGACTCGGTGACTGGGCAAATAGGGCTGTGATTCTGTTGTTTTGTTTTTTTCCTCTCTCTTTGACCCACAGCTGATGTGTCTAACATAATAGAATTTTCAGAGAAAAAGGAAATCTGTACAGAAATGAGAACTAAAAATAAATTTTATAAAAAGCCTTTTAAAAAGTAAGGTTTGGGCTTTTGGAAAATGAATTATCAGAGACCCGTCCCTATTGTTACCTTGGGTTTAGTTCTCAATGCTTCTTTTGTTCTTTCTTCCCAAGTAGAATTGTTACCTTTTCCATGCAGGGAGTTTTCCTTATTTCTCCCTGATAGTACCGGGCCCAGAGCAGGTGCTTAGGGGATGCTTGCTGATATGGCCACGTACGCGTAGGTGTGATTTTTCTTTTTCAGTGCCTGATGACTTCTCTGTATGTAACAGGTGTTTGAGATGGATATCTCTAAACAATTACAAGCCTATGAAGTTGAGTACCACGTGCTTCAAGAAGAACTTATCGATTCCTCTCCTCTCAGTGACAACCAAAGAATGGACAAATTAGAGAAGACCAACAGCAGCTTGCGCAAACAGAACCTTGACCTCCTTGAACAACTGCAGGTAGAGCATATTTATAAAGCTGCTTCCTGAGCCCCGAGCGTGTGGTAGATCATTAGCGCACCAAACCACCAGCAGGCTGGGTTTTCCCATGACTGAGGGACCTCTCCCCACCTCCCCTCTCCCTGGTCTGTTTATAGTTGGGATCAAAGGTATCCCAGGAGAACTGCTCCTTTTTATTAGGGAGCAGACAGATTATCCTTTGCTGAGGTCAGACAGTCCTGGAACTTTTTGAGAGGCTGTCTCTGCACTTAACCCTTTTAGGAGAGAGGCCCAGCGATGAACTGGGTCCAGGATGCCTAGGGGCTGTTCGCTGAATGCCAGCAATTGTGCTTTGAGTAATAATGAGAGAATCAAAGGCTTGGGCTTCTGTGAGCGAAACCAGCTAGGTCCATGGAGGGATGTTAGGGGAGGGGAGTAACACAGAGATCTACCTAACAAAGCAAACCAGAGCATATGGTCAAGATTTTTGAGTCCTTACTACAAATAACAAAAGTTTGATTAATGAGGGACATAGTTCTCCCCTCTAGAAGCTTCCATTTTAACATGGATGAATGTGGATGAGGACATGTGTAGAAATGCAGACAGACCGTGCATACAAGAAAGGTGACATGGGGGTAAGCCTGGGGGTGCAGCTCTCGTCAATCCAGCGTTGTGTCCACCCACACTGTTGCACCGGCCAGACTGCTGACCTGCCCTGTCCTGAGTCCCTCGTCTGTGTGACACACCGTTCCTAACTGCTGAGCACAGCTCCTTTCCCAGTCACATAGAATAACGTAATGATACGGTCTACTTTCTTAATGCCATGAATGGGTGGTAATGCTATTAATGTTAAGGAATTGTTCTGAGGGATTTAAAAAAATTTTTGAGTTGCTGCAAAGACAAATACATATTTGCCCCCAAAGTATGTATTTTACAGTGTTCCTGGGCTGTCCTTAGAATAAGCCTTCCATCCTGACCTATGCATCTTTGTTTTCTCCATAGAAAGTTGCTGCAAACAATGAATCATGGAACACTATATCTAAAGCTAATGATGTAATGTATGGGGAGTAACATAACAATAAAAAAATTAAAAAAAAAATACGGAAAAAAGAAAGAAAGTTGCTGCTTTGCAGACACAAGCTTGGCTGCGATATGAGAAAGGCCAGCATTTGAGAGTTTAATAAATCAACCCTTGTCCAAAATGCATTCCTCCCAGCAGGGATTTGTCCCAGGAGACCTACTGGCTATTTACTATAGAGGAACAAAGAAAAATGCTTTTGATGCCCAGTCCTAACCACCAGGCACATTCTGAAATTTAGCTTTTTTTCCCCAAGACTGAGGTGTCCTAACTGAAAATATGCTTGTGTACAGTATCTCCAGGATGTCTTGGCTGCACCCCGAAGGGGAGGCTCGCAGGGATAAAGAGCCTTATCTGGCCTGTAACGGTCTGCAGTGGAGGTGGTAATTTTAAGTGACTTCCAAACAAAGTAGGTCTCTGAAATAGAGCCTGATAGGAACATTTCTGACAAAGCTTGGACTTACATTTGGCGCATGAAGATAGTATGGAAATAGAAGGTTCCGTTTATTGGGCTAATGCCCGTGTGATTTTTTTGTGGTAAAGGGTGCAGGTAATTTCATGGCGCTTCTATGATACTGTACCCCTTTCATGACGAGAGAGGCTGTGAAAAGCTGCTCAGATCTCGAAATTCCTCAAGAAAGGCACCAAGCGGTAATTGGTCATGACTGACATCCTCCTTGGAATGGTCTCTCTTTCACCGAGTGGCTGTGGTCTTGCGGAGGGACCATTCAAGACTGCAGCTGTGCCAACCCACCAGTATTTGGAGCCCCTGCCTTGCCGGGCGCCAGGGCCGCTGAGGTTCGGAAGACACTGCTGCTGTCCAGGCCTTGGGACGGGGATTACATTGTGTCAGTTTGCAGGTGCTTGAAGATCGTTTTCCCGTTTCCCTCCGTGAGTCACATGGGTTTACTGTCTTGCAGCCAGACCATATATATTCTGTAAGACTCACACCTCCTTTCCTTTTTTTTTTTTTTTTTAACAGTTTTCAGAGTCCAAGGATAGGTGTTAAATATAATAGTTTTCCCCAAAGTATCAAAATTGACCGTTTTCTAGCTTTGTTCTGTTCCTATTAGTTGTCAGACAGGCACCAAGGTCCCATTAATTTTCTGGTTAAACACTTAATGTTATCTAGCAGCTGGAGAGCAAAGTGTCGCCTGTTTTGTCCAGCCGCACATAGAAGACGATTCCATACACCTACCAAATGGTGCCAAATAATAAGGGACATACATTTTTTATAATAAGCAACTGTGAGTCACCCAGTGCCATTGAACTAGGTGCTGCGGGAGGCCCAACTCGTGTACAGGATGAGACGTGCTTTTTCCGTGAGAGCGCTTCAGTCTCGTTGAGGAGAGTGACAGTCCTGCAGAGCCACTCACCACGAAGCTGGGTGGCACGAGCAGTCCTCCGTGGGGGGCGGTGGACCTGTCCCAGGCCTTGAGCCTGGGTAGGAGTGTGAGGATCACAGAGCACCCCTTGCAGGTGCACACTCAGCGTGAGCGCCCCTGCCTGGTGAGCACGCAGACTTGGGAGCTCAGTCCTTTCTTCCTTCTATTCGGTCCTTTCTTCCTTCTATTTTGAGTGTTCCAGCGGCACAGCGGAGCTAGACTTTGAGTCGTGAGGTGTCTGTCTGGCACAAGTGTTGTCTTGTTCAAGAACCTGTTTCCCGTGTTTTGAAAATGAGAGAGAGAAAAAAATACATGTACCATTTGCCCCACCGCACGTAAGCGGGCACGTGTGCAGAGCTGCACGCATCAGCGAGATGGAGCGGCGGAGACCGTGCGCGGGGGGGCCCTTCGCAGACGCTGCCTGGCCCCGCTCGTGCTCCCCGGGGGTGCCCGTACTCCTTGAGGTGGTGATGCCTGGTTACCGTAGGAAGACGGGCCTTTGGAGCAGAGGGCCGGTACTGCTGGGGCCTTCCCCTGGGGCGGAACCGTCTGCCTCTCGGTCTGACATCAGTCTGTACGGACGAGCGTGTTTGTACGACTGGGCCAGGCTGCGCTGCAGTGATACATAAAGCTCCAAGTCGCAGTGGCGTGGCCCGGCAGCAGTCGCTTTGTCCCTGAAGCTCCACCTCCTGTTCTTGAAGCATTCTTGGCCCGGATCAGAGCTGGCTTCCCTGTCGTCGGGGCCGGGGGCCGGCTCCCGTTGCACTGTGAAGCCACCAACCATCTCAGAGTAGCCGCAGCAGGGAAGAAGTCCCTGCCTTCCTGCGGGGGAGCCTGGGAAATGTAGTCTTCCTGTGTGGCCGGAAGAACTGATGCTAAACCGGCTTGTCTCTGCCACAGTAGGGCTCCAAAGTGTCTCCAAGGCTGCACGGTGGAGTGCAGGGGGGAATGCCCCCCACCCGCCCCTACGTGTTCTCACTCGGCTGTTCACATTCTCTTCTTTTATTCTCCAGGTGGCAAATGGTAGGATCCAGAGCCTGGAAGCCACCGTTGAGAAGCTTCTGACCAGTGAAAGCAAGCTGAAGCAGGCCACCCTTGCCTTGGAGCTGGAGCGAGCAGCCCTGCTGCAGACGGTGCAGGAGCTCCGGGGGCAGACGACAGCAGAGCCGCGCGGGCCGGAGCCTGGCCTCGCAGGGCCCGGGCCCACGGGCGACTGACGGCGGAGGAGACGGCTCCGGGGGAGACTCGGCGGCCCCGTCCTAGCACTGTCCAGGCCTTAACTGAGAGGGACAGAGGATGCCAGAGGGAGAGGACAAGGCATGACGCGTGCTTCTCAGGGAGGACGCTGGCTTGCCAGCATGCAGACTTCTGAACTAGAACTTGCAAGTCATGGGGATGGAGGTCCCAGTGTTTTTGTTGTTGTTTAGGTTGCAGTTCGTCCCTTCTTCAGTCCCTTTTACTGTACCCAGTAGGTTTAGGTGGCATGAATGTGAATAAACGCACCTTCATGTTTCCTTGTTGTTTCGTTTTTCAGCATCACTGTGCTTGCAAAGGTCAGTTAGTCCTGTGGAAGTGCAAGGGCCGGGAGGGCTCTAGATGAGTCCTCTGGCTCAGATGTGGGTCCATCGCTCTTCCACGGCGGGTTTGTGGGACCACACCCTCTGGTCCCCAGCAGGCCATGCAGCCTGCCCCTGTCTGTTTTGGCCACGGAAGCCCCAGAGAACCATTAGGACATCTTGAATTTAGCACTCTCCTGGGTATTTACTGAAGTTTGTCTTTTTTAAAAAAATAGTTTTCATTTTTTACTTGGTCCTTAAGTATCAATCAAAGTCATTGTAGATAAATGTTTTATGGGTAAATCACCAGTTTTTAGGCTCAAACCAAGTGTTGCTAGTGAGCGACCTGCATTTTTAGACTCTGAGATGTTTATTTCTTTGTGGGCTTTTGTCACCCTCTTAGAGCCGGGTATTTATTTTTGCTGTTGTGTGATGCAAAGCAGCTGTGAGTCCCTTTGAGTGTCCACCCTCGGGAGTCGTGTTCCCTACGGAAGTAGCCAGGTACATCAGGATTGTCATGGGTCATGGGTGCCAGAGATCCTGGGACTTTGGAAAAAGCCATCAGCCTGAAATCGCAATCAGATAGATGGCAGCTGAGCGCAGTTTTTCAGAGCTGGGAAGTGTGTTCTGAACATTAGTCACACCACGGAGACCCCTTCCCTCAGGAGGATGAGAACCCTGGGCCTTCAACAAGCAGAGAGCCGCTGTGGCTGGCGTGGCCTCGTCGGGGCCCCGGTGAGGCCTCTGCACGAGCGCTCTCCGGATGGGCCCTTTCTGACAGCAGGATCGCTCTGGCCTTCGTCATGGTAGTCCGCCCTAGTCCACAGGGCCTTCTTGTGACCCTCTCAGCAGTAGGCATCTCTTTCAGCCCGAGGTCAAAGGAAGGATTTTCATACTGGAGGGCATCTTAGGTCTCCCCAGACATGTCCAAGGGTGACAAACGCGCTCTCTCCGGTGCCTCACGGTTGGCCGACACCCCCCGTGTCGGAGGGTCCGGTTCTCCTCACAAATCAAGATGACCAGCGCGGTAGCCTCCATCCCGAGTTGTTCCACCAGATAGAGGATTAACATTTGAGGGCTTCTTTCCACCTATTTTGCTGTTTGAATGTTTAATAATGTTGAATTTTGGACATCTTATTACCATTACTCAGAAAACATGGACTCTGCATTAAATAATAAATGAGACAGCAATAAATCTGTGCCCACGCTTTTATGGTGTCTGTTTTACTTGTAAACTTCGGATTTTTGCTTTTCAGCCCAGGTAAGGGAATGCCTCATGAGCACCAGTGGATCAGTGTGTGAATATTCCCTAAGCAGCAGTGAAGTCATTTGAGGTATTGGCACATTGTGTTTCCAGTATTGTTACCCAAGTGCTAGTTACAGTGTAGCACCTCGGCGGGAGGGTGAGCCTCGCCGCATCAGGTGCAGGGAGCCGGCGCTGGGAGGTCGCACAAGCCTGCAGATACAGGCCAGACAGAGGCTCGGCCGGTGTGGGACTTAGCCAGGGAAAGAAACATCCAGAGAGCCTCACACATGACTGTGTGAGGATTTGCAGAGGAAGATTCTTAAACCGAGTAAATTTCATGTTCTGTTTTTCTCCAGCACCCAACTGTATGCACCTGCACACACGTGTGCACTTGAAGGTTGTCTTTGATACCATTTGTGTTCTCTTAGAATTAGGACATTATGAGCCCTCAGGAAGCACACTATTACATATACATATATTTTTAAATTATGTAATATATATGTGATCTATAAAATAGAACTCAGTGCTATGTAGTAACATCCAGTCCCCTCTTAGGAGTTAGGTATGGATAGCATGACTGTGTCCAGTGTTTGGTTTGGTTGGTGAATCAGGGGAGAAGAGTTGCTCCGAGTGCTATGGGGATTGGACCAAACAGGGCCGTGTTACGTGTAAGGAGCTGGGGAAATGAGGTTGCGGAGGAAGGTACTTGAGTCAAGAGGAGTCACCAGTCGGTCCATCTGAGAAGCAGAACATGTTCGGGTGCCAGAGTGGGCCTGGGCAAGGTGGCGTGCAAGGAGCTCTGTGGGAAGCTGTTGCTGCCATATCGTGACCACCTCTGATTCTACAGCCAGGTGTCCGGTGGTGGGCCTGGGGCCACTCCAGGTCAATATGAAGATCAACACTTGAGAAGAAGAGGAGAAGGACGATAAGCTGGAGCCTGCCAGGCGCCTCTGTCTGTCACTTTTGACTACCATGACCTTCAGAGGAAAATGGCTCTTGCTTCACTTTTGCCTTCCAGATCTCACACAAGCATGTCTTTGAACCATGTCTGACTTAGAACCACCAGGGGAGGGGACTCTGGGAAAGGTAGTTCTGGCTTAACCAAGTTGGCATGGTACAAACAACTGTACTGAATTTTGGAACCTGCCTGGCCCTCCATCCAAGTATCTGTGGTCAGAGATCCGTAGCGTTCAGATTCATGGATTGATTTTGACTTTGAAAATCACTGATGGGGCGGTCGGTACTGGAGGCGAGAGTGTGACGGCATCTAGGACCGCCGCCCCCTTCCTCTGCTCGCCTGTCAGGTGTCACCAAATGTTTTGCACATTAAGATCTAGAAACTCTATGTGGTAAAAATAATTTACAGGCCACATTGTCTTTACGTTGATTCTACTTTCGGGGTTTGTAATGACTCAAAATAATCTTGGACTGGGAAAGCTGCAGGGAACCTTCTACTTCCTACTAGAAAACCACTTCTCACCTCATTTGATAGAGGAAAACACTGAGTGAGATGATGAGATGTTCAAGATCACCTAATGGTTAGCTACAGGATCGGAGTTAGATCCCCAGTCTCTGACTGCCTAAGAGTCCACACCACCCACTTTAATCCCCGTGATTTTTGGAAATCATTTCTGGTGACCTCAAGCACGAGTCCGAGCAACGAAGGTCTGCTTCATTCTCACAAGGATGATCTGTGTCAGTAGGAAGCCCAGATCAGATTCTCTCCTACATCTCAGGGGCCTTGAGTTAAAGCCAAGGGGGTGGGGCGCTCTCCAGCTCACTCCTATCTGTGGACAAGGACGTGGAGGAATCCTACTTCACCAGGGTCTAAATTAGGTACAGTGTTTGCTGCTGATAATCGTTTCTTTTTTACCTTGAGACTTTGAAAACCCTTGCATTGTAATGTTTTTAAAACAACACAGAATTCCCTTTGGTTTTACATAAGCGAAACTTTCCATTTATGTCAAGTTTTTTTGCTGCCATCTTTGGAAAAGATTAGCATGATTAGGGAAGTGGAAGAGCTATGGAGCAACCACAACAGTTGTTCTTTGGACAATTTGACACTGATAAAAGATGAGGAACAATATTCTTGTATCCAGGCTTCATAGTATCTGCCTTTATGTCTCTGAACTGAATAACCAACCATTTTGGTTGTAAACTCTTATTAGCAAACTTTGAATTTATACCACTCTGTGCATATTAAAACACCTTGTACATGAGTAAGTTTTATCAGGAAATAGAAAATCTAAATGAGTTGAAACAAAATAGTTTAAAAATATTGATTAAAATGTTGATCTCCTGTGGGTTTTTTTTTAAGATTTTATTTATGTATTTGAGAGCAAGCACGAGAGTGTGCACATGAGATGGGGGGAGGGGCAGACTCCCCATTGAGCGCGAGCCTCGGACGTACAGTGGGATCCCAGGACCCTGAGATCATGACCGGAGCTGAAGGCAGAAGCTTAACTGACTGAAACACCCAGGTGCCCCTCTAGTGTTTCTAAGGAGAACAGTGAACCCCTGATCATTTTAAATACATTTTTAAGACAGTGACACAATAATACAGATATCAGTTCCCAAGGTCAGCCTAGTTTGATTGTTGGTTTTAATGCTGGAAAAAGATGGCTTCCACATTCTAAATGGAGGAAGGGCACTGCTGGTCATTAATTCACTTTTATTCACCAATTATGCACAGGTGTTTGTTGAAATCCAGCTAGTAAATTTCCATCTTCTCTCATGGCTGACTAATGCAAACTAACCGAAACATGCTACAGTTTTATGTTTTTTGTTTTTTTTTTTAACCAAGGACTTTAAAGCACTCAAACTCTTCATTTGGAAAGTTTTGAGCAAGTTATAAAAGCATCTCCAAGACTGAGCAACGTTTACATGTTTCTTGGCCAAGAGATGACCTAAGCACAGCAACACTTCCAAACATCCTCTTCTGAAAAGCTCTTTCCATAGGACTTCGCAGTCTTGTCTTGGGCTCCCCCAGTTGGAGCCCTCTGCTCTCAGTTATGGGGCAGGGGTGGACTAGGTTCTAGGGTGTGGCTCTGTGTCTGCCCGCGTCCTGCTGCAGATTCACGGTCTCACTGCCCGCCCCTGCCCGGCCGCGGTCCCCTGCCCCCGCCACAGTCCCCTGTCCCCGCTGCAGTCCCCCCGGGGAGCCAGATAGCCTGTCGGAGAGCAGAGAGGAGCTAGTTGGCTCGCATGTTAAAAATAGCGCCTGTGATTCACTGCACTTTATTGCTGCAGTGCCCTTTGCTCAGAACCAGGGAGGTAGCCTGGACTATCTGACCCTGGACCAGGGAGTGGGGGGGACCAACGTTGTCACATTGTTTCTCCCAGATTCAGCGGCTTTTCCTCAGCCTTCTGGCTATGTCCTGCCATTGTTTTTGCCTTGTTCCATATGCAGATCTGTCGACCAATTTGGGGGTATCTTCTTCCTGCTCTTCTAGGCATTTCTTTCTAAAACTCTGTGTTTCTCATTTCTTCCAACGGTAGGCAAAGCTGAATGGTTACCGTTAGGCTCTGGCCGTGGTTGTCAGGCCCCTGCAGGGTGACTTCCTGGGTCCCATCTTGAGGAATCTGTAGATGGTGAAGTAGCACATTAGGGAAGTAGAGGCAAGCTTGCTTGAGGTGGGCGGGGAGGGGTCCATCTAATGACATCAAATTTCTGCCCACCTCAGGCCTTCCTGTACTTTCTACCGAGCATGGCACGATCCATTTTCCTTCCTTTGAGGTACATGGCAGTCACTTTACTCCTAATTTCATATGCTCAAATCATCTAAATGGCTGGGTTATTAGAAAGGACAAAGTGAACTTTTTCACTCAGGATCCTTCGCTTTCCCCCATCTGCTTCTGTGATCATTCCTAAGATCACTATCACCTGCTGTCTTCCCATAATGAAGAATTGGACCAGCCCGCCTCTCGGGCCCTAACTCTGCAGCCTCTGATACCCCGTTTGCTTGCCTGCCTGCTTTCACTCTGTCCAGCAAATGGTTGCGGTGACCCCTCCTCTGAACCAATCCCTAATGGAGGTCCTGGGACTATAAGGTAAGTGTCTGCCATCACTGAGCTTTTGTTTAGCAGGGGAGATAGGTAATTGAAACAAATCAACCAGGGGGTGGGGGCTCCCTGCATAGAGTGGTCTGAGAAAGCTCAGCTCAGGAGCTGGTATTCAAGATGAGAGCCCAAGAATAAGAAAAAGCAGCAGCTGAGAAGGAGTTTGGTGAGTGTTCTGGGCAGCTTGATGTTGGAAGAGTACTTTCCAAATGATGCATAATTCTATGCTAACCTTGACTCTTGTACCAAGAGACCTCTTTTTAAAGTCCCAATCCAGGGGCATCTGGGTGGCTCAGTTAGTTAAGCGCCTGACTTCAGTTCATGATCTCAGGGTCCTGGGATCGAGCCTCACTGAGCAGGGAGTCTGCTTGTCCCTCTCCCTTTGGCCCTCCCCCTGCTCATGCCGTCTCTTAATCTTTTTTTAAAAATCCCAATGCACTTTTTAAATTTTATTTTATTTATTTATTTGACAGAGAGAGCACAAGCAGGGGGAGCGCCTGCAGAGGGAGTGGGAGAAGCAGGCTTCCTGCTGAGCAAGGAGCCCAACGCAGGGCTCGATCCCAGGACCCTCGATCATGACCTGAGCCAAAGGCAGACGCTTAATCAACTGAGCCACCCAGGCGCCCCTCCAATGCACTTTTAACACTATGTCTTTTTCAGATGGCAAGGAAATGCCACTATTTTTCAAGATAAAACTCCCATTACTGCATAGTCTGTAAATATAAATGATAAAATATTGGTCTCATCCACTGGCTATTTCAACTGGTCCAAGGGAGTCTGCTGTTCTCGACTTTGCGTCGAGCTGCAGGGAGGAATGAGTAGGTGAAATGACACTGTGATGGGCACCGGACAGGGAGTGACCTGGTTGTTTGGGTCTGTGTGGGTCTCACTGCACACGGCCATATCAGCTCCATATTTCCCCTTCCAGTTCAGCAAGGGGGAACCAGCAAGGAGGAGATGTTCCTTAGGTTAGGCGTGACTTCATGGCCTGAGAGCCCAAGAGGGAAGATGGGTCAAGAGACTGTGAAACTCTCTGCAAGGAAATCCAGACTGCTCACATCCCATTCTGGGGTACTGAGGAAACGTGAGCAAAGAGTCGCTCAGTTGCTGTGAATATTCTCTTGGAATGAGTTGAGAATGGTGGAAGAGGTCCTGCAAACGGGAATGTAGAAATCACTAAAGAATTATAAAGCTAGCCAAAATTCCCAATTTTTTTTTTTTTAGATAAGGGAGGAAGTGGATGGTGTAAACGATGGTTTGTTGAGACCTGTGAGGCTCCTGTCTGTGTGGATCATGAGAATATTCTTGCAGACATTCCTGGAATCTTCTTCAAGTGTCTTCTTCGAGAAGCCCCAGGGCTTCTTGGGTACTTCTCTTGAGCTATATTTGTATTTAATTAATCCAATGTCAGCGGTGCAATTGAACATTGCATTGACATTTCCAGAACACTCAAAGCCAAATCGGTGACCCTTTAGGCGCCTGGGTGGCTCAGTCGTTAAGTGTCTACCTTTGGCTCAGGTCATGATCCCAGGGTCCTGGGATCGAGCCCCGCATCGGGCTTCCTGCTCAGCGGGAAGCCTGCTTCCCGCTCTCCCACTCCCCCTGCTTGTGTTCCCTCTCTCGCTGTATCTGTCTCTGTCAAATGAATAAATAAAAAAATAAAATAAAATCTTCAAATCGGTGACCCTTCAGTTAACAAACGTGCAAGCATTTTGCTCTGACCCATGACTCATTTTGACCCTTGCTGTTCTTACTTTACTACAGTGATTTCATGCTTTCTCCTATTTTTAATATCTTTGAAAGTCGCTGTAAAGCATTTGAGGAACAAGATGGAGCCTGGCAAATATAAACAGAAGCAACATCTAGTGGTTAAAAGCACAGGCACTGGAGTCCGCTGGATCCAACTCTGGCTCCCTGTCCATAAAATAGAAATCGTAATAGCCATTTCGTAGGATTATTTGAATATTTATAAAGAGCACTGAGCACTCTGAGACAAAGTTAAGCAATAAATGTTAGCTATCATTACATTATGATGATATAAACAAAGCGTATCCAACTCTGTGGGCTTGACATTGGCCACAGGCAAAATTCCTCAACAGATTCTAATCATAGTTAAAAGGTGATCTTTAAAAACTAGTATGATTCCCTAAGACTGTGTGCTACCAGGCCAATAGAATTTTATGTTTTTGAAAGTGGGATGACCAAAAAGAAGATGGAAAGCTGTAGGAACACATACCTTGATACCAGCAAAGCTTGTAACCATGTAGATCAATAACTTAAAGTTTATTTAACTTATTAAAGCTTAAATAAATCAAAGTTACATGGACAGAGGACAGTTCGGTGGGGCTGATTCAACAGATGGAACCAGGAAGACCTCTAGCTGGTAGTTCTCAGCCCCGGCTGGAATCACCTGGAGGGACCTTTGTACCAGTGCCAGTGGGCAGTCCAGGCTGGTAAACTCAGGCTCTCTGGGGTGGGGCCTGGACATTGTGTTTTGTTTAGATCTTGTTTTTTTTCAGCTCCCCTCTGGTTTTAAAGTTTGACCAAATTTGAGAAGCCCTGCTGTAATTATATGGCTTGAAGGGAGCCTACACCCTAGGGGTTTAATCATCTGACCGGGATTTTGTCCTTAGCCAGCCCCGTCCGCGCTTGTACCGGTGACCTACGGAAGGACATAGGGTGCGTACCCCACAGATGCATGGATGCCACAAAGCAAATGCAATGAATGACGTGACAGACCGTGATGGAGGGTGACGAGCTGGACGCATGACCTGATTTGGGCAGAATGCACTTTTTTAAATGTTGGGTTCTGAATCCATGTGTCGGGCAGTGGGTCCCAGAGTGTAATCCCCAGACCAATAGCATCAGCGTCATCTGAGAACTTGTTAAAAATATAAATTTGCTGGCTCTACCCCAACCTGCTCGCTCAGAAACTGTAGAATGTGGAGCTGGCAATCTTTTTGAAAAGTCTTCTGGGGAATTCGGGTGCCTGCTAAAGCTTGAGAACCACTTGTTTTGTGTGTGTGTGCGGGGAGGGGGGGGTGGAATCCCAATGGCCAAATACCGAGTGGAAGACAGCTGTGTTAGCAACAACACTGTGAGGAGAATCTCCTTATTAGTGACCTATTATCTTCATCTCTTTAGTAGTGATCTTCTCACTCCCGTTGCTCTGAAGACCTTTGTGGACTGTGCCACTGAATTCTCTCTTTGGACCTCATTCATGGTATAGATCTGTTCATCGAAAATCTAAATAATTCCAGAGACTGTTAAATAGTGAGAAACGCAGAGTGTAGGATATGATGATATAATCGCTAAAAGAATGGCCGCCGGGTGCCAGGCACTGTGATGAGCCCCATAGATGATATGAACTCTTGGAGGGAAGGCAAGTCAGGATCTGATCCCTTGCAGCTGTGGAGTGACGGCCGTTGTGGTTTCGTAGCCAGGGCTGAAGGGTGGGCTTGGTTAACTGCCAGTGTTTTCGGTAGGTCACTGGGTGCGCCGTGTGCCTGAGGATTTTGGATAATTAGTAAAGAAGATTAAGAACGACTGATCACCAGGATTTAAAATTTTAACCCCCCCTCCCTCATTCCATCCCATTCTCTGGAAAGGGGCAGATGAGGGGGAGAAGAAAAACCTGCCTCAACACATTGGAGGGAACGGAAGAAGGCAAAAAAAAGTCGGGAGGGACCCTGCAAGGCCGACAGCTGGCCTTGTTCCAGGGAACGCTGCGGGCCATGGCCCTGTCTAGGCCACGTGGGAACGGGGTGCAGAGGGTGAATATGCACCTGGGGCAGTGGACCCCAAACACTGCCCCCTCCTCCAGCTCCTGGAGACCTTGCAGGTAGCTCATCCACAAGGAGAGGTACAGGCCGGAGAGACCCAGACTACCTGTGGGGCTTTTTCTGGAGAGTGAATTGCTTGGAGCCAGTCAAAAGTTGCCTGCAAGAACTGTCCTATCTCAAGGCCCATTTCTCAACTGAATGTGGGAGGAGCAGTCTCACTCCAACGAAATGCCCAGAACAGATTTTTCTGTGGCCGTGGCCAGACTTTGCGGCTTTTCACTGTGTCCTGGACTTGGAGGGCTCCAGGAAGCAGGGTCCCAAAGTGTTCCGGGGCACGCCATTTTGGATGTTGCTCCTCTTGGAGATTAAACACACGTTAGCATGTGTTAAGGATACTAAGTCCTGTAGTAGACGTGATATTGTGATTTATAATAAGAAACATACTTGTTCTTTATCCCAGTTCCTGGCACAGAGCTCCTAAAACCATTGGAAGTTCCTGTGGCGAGAGCAATAAAGATATCATTTGTGAGGTTAATGAGGTGACTTTTGGAAAGCGCCTGGAGGCCGATTGCCAGTGGATCCAACCACATGATTAGAGGGTTGGAACTTTAGGTCCTACCCCCTGACTTCCTAGGAGGGAAGAGGCCTCCTCCCCATGTTGAATCAGTCACCAAATGGCCAATGATTTCATCAATCATGCCAATGAAAGGAAGCCTCTCTAAAAACCCAAAAGGACAGGGTTCAGAGAGCTCCTGGTTTGGTGAACACGTGGAGATGCTGGAAGAGTCCATGCCCAGAGAGAACGTGGGAGCTCCACACCCTCTCCCCATACCTTACCCATCTCTCCTACCTGGCTGATCCTGGGTTATATATAGCCTTTTATAATAAACCAGTAGTAAGCAGACTTAAACCGGTTGCCTGGGTTCTGTGAGCAAATTAACTGACTCCAAGGAAGGGGTCATGAGGACTTTGATCTGTAGCCAGTTGTGATCGGCATCCGAAGTGGGATGGAGGAGGTGGGGGGATAGTCTTGTAGGACCGAGCCCATCACCTGTGGGATCTGACACCATCTCCAGGTGGACAGTGAACAAACTGAGTTGAATTGCAGGCCGCCCAGCTGGTGTCTGAGAGTTGCTCGGTGGGGTGGAAAACCTCCCACACCGGAGTTGGTCTCAGAACTACAGTAAAGAGACCTAGTGTCCACTTTTCCAATGGGGTCTTTCTAAAACATTCTCCCACATGATTGTTACACACACATGGTAAAAACACACCACAGAAACATACAAAGTAAAAGCCAAGTTCTCCAAAGCCCCCTCTCCCCACATGCTACAACCCGAAGGTAATCACCCTTACTAGTGTATCAGCTCTTCTTCCAAAAATTGATAAGCATCTCACAGGAAACACCCATGTGTGTGTTTGTGGAAGCCTTTTGGGTTGTAAAAAACTGGGGGACAGGCGGGCTGTGTGCCCCTGTCTTCCAGTGGGTAGAGGGCAGAGACGCTGCTGAAAACAGACCCCCCCCCCAAAGAGTTACAGACCAGAGCCGACACGGCTGATCCTGAGAAACGCTGCTCTAGGAGAGCGGTTTTGAAGCCTGATTGCATCAGAATCCCCCGGAGGTTTCTTAGAACAGATTGCTGGGCCCCACCCCCGAAGTTTCCAATTCGGTAGGTCTGGAGTGGGGCCCCACAATCTGCATTTCTACAAGTTTCCAGGGGATGCCGATGTTGCGGGTCCAGGACCACACTTCCCAAACCTCTGCCTGGGACCTTCCCTGGGGTGGGGGTGGGGGGGGGCTTCCCCTTGTCCTCCTGGACCAGGTGGGCTCCCCGGCGCCTGCTCGTGGTGCCACCAGAAGGCAGGGACAAGAGCCAACACTGCTCACCCTGTGAGCACCGAACCAAGAAGGAGCAGTAGCAGAAATGGTTTCCACTCATGGCCCCGTCGACAAGAACCCAACAGATGAGCCGCACCCGGTCGCACCAGCGGCAGGAAGACGGGATTTCCAGCACCGTGTTCGTGAGCCCCGAAAAGGCAGCAGGGGATTTTATTACTAAAAGGAAGGAGAGAGGATGGTTATGGAGGACGGTTTGCTGAAAGGCGCTCTGCGATCTGCACCCCACCCCTGCTTCGTGTCCCCTCCCTTCCCACCTCTCCCCCTCACTTGCTGGTCCTTAGACGCACCCGACACTCTGCTCCGTTGCCCGCACGCTCTCGGGCCTTCGCCTGTGCTATTCCCTCTGCTTTCGAAGCTCCTCGCCCAGACGGTCGCTTGGCTTGTGCTCACTTCATTCTGGTCTCAGCTCAAATGTTCCTCCTCAGAGTGGCCGCCCCCACCACCCCAGCGGGGAGCCCCCACCCCATCTGCCCCTGTGGTCTTTCTCCCCTTCCTCTGCTCCCCTGCCCGCGTCACTCAGGGCTGCATATCTGTTTGCTTCTCTATTTGTCCCCGACCCAGGAAAGCAGAGGTCCGCGAGGGCAACGCCGGTCTTTGCTCTTACATTCTGGAACAGCTCCCGGCACAGAAGAAGCTCTCAAATCTTTGCTGAACAAGTGCAATCTTCCATGTTTGATAGGCACGGCCAGATTGCTCTTCAAATAGATTGGTGTTTCGGTTTTAAATTCGTGAGCCTGTGCAACCCTCATTAATTTGGAATATGTTCTTTGGGCTTCTTGTCCTCGATGTTTTTTGCGAATAGTGGCCCTGAAATATTCATCACGGGTTCCTCTGCCTCAGCGCTGGGGCGGCCTCAGCTCCCCAGGTCCTGGAAGCTACACTTCCCAGCTGGGGTATGAGCCAGAAGAAACAAAGTGGGCTGGCAGCAAATCTTCCTAACTAGGCAACACTGTTTCTCAAAGGAACATGTGATAGTCACACCCATTTAATGTAAGAGCCCAATCAAGGGAGAGGCATTGATCCAGCTGACTTAGCCCGCATCAGAAAAATCATCCCCTATCTAAACTATCTTGATTTACAAGATTCTTAATGGCTCAAAAGTGCTGTATCAGCTTAAGCAGATCAAGGAAAATAAACATTTCATAACTGTGATAATATAAGCGCCTCCAGACACAGAACAGCTCAGCCCCGATGGATGGTTCTTATAAATAAACCAGGCAATAGCACACTACAGAAATAACTAGAATTTCTGTGACTTCATGGGGAGCCAAATGGAAATGCCCTTGCCAAGTGAATGCTAAAGTCATCGCATAGTCAAAATATGGTCAGGCGCTAGATGGGAGCCAGACATTTTGCTCCAATGAGAGACCCCTTCTCAAGTGGGACCCAGTTCACTTGAGCCCTCAAATGGAATTTTTAGGCTTTGCGTTTGGGGAAAGGGACGCACGACAACGAAATGAGTTCTTCTAAAGGGTCTGGTTAAAACCAAACAGAAACGAAACGCCAGCAGCAGGCCTGGCACCAGCTCTGACTCAGCGGCTTCTGTGTTCTGCCTCGACGGCCCATGCCATCTGGATTCACAGCGCCTCGCAGCCCACCAGGGTCCTGTGTGATTAAAAACAGGCCAGGCACTGGTCCATGAGACAGAGATTTTCAGCACCACTGGTTAAAATAAAAACAGTTTCCTGTTAATCAGAAGAGGCCAGTTATCGGAAGAACCCCATTTCCTCAGCATGTTAATTTTTGAGATTTTATGGTGATAAGAAGAAAGCAAATTATTTTTCAAGGGAATCTGCTGTAGCAATTTCTCTGGGAAATTACATTTTCTGGGACAAGGTGTCCATGTGGGTTTTTTTGGCTGGGCATAGGAGTATCCCAGACAAAACCAAGGGAGCACCCCCCCACCTTTGCCCACTGGCTCAGTTCTGGGGTAACTGTGCCTCCCCATAGGGGCTGGGCTGCACTGATGCCAGGTTGGCCAGAAGAGGTCATTGGGTTCAGACTGCCCCCGTAACATTCCCTGGAGTATAGGTGGTGATTTTTCTTACTCCCCAGATTCCAGATCCTCTCAGTAACTAGCTTGGCAGTCTGCATGATGGGCAGTCAAAGTTGGGGAGCGAATGCATCAGATAGCCAGGCCAACCCGAGGTTCGGGAAGGCCCCTGGCGGGTGGGACCTGTGCGAACCCGTGGGTCGTCACCTCCGTGGCTTCAGGACTAGCAGGCACCAGCCACAAAGTCCCATCTTGGCCCGATCCAGAATCTTCTAGAAAGTTCTAGCATTTTCTGCACCAAGCAGGGATCATAATCCTGGGGTTGCTGCTACGGCGGCAGCTTACCAGTCAGGGAGTGCCCTCCTCCATGTTCCCTGGTAGGATCAGCCCTCAGTGAGCTCAGGCCCTCAGAGCACCAAAAGGAAATATTTTTCATGTGATGTGTTTGGAAACTGTTTCTCAAGGGCAGAGGCGCACCGAGCCTTCGAAGGCCACAAACCTAACAGTGTTGCAGACACTTTGGAAGCCAAAGACGCTTTTCCAGTTCCCGAGGCTGCGTGACAAGGCTGCCAGGGTCCCCAAGTTGGTTCGAAGATTCTCCCCTTCCCGTCTCTTTTCTTTCGGTTTCTTCTCCCATCCGATCCCTTTATTCCCCAACCGTGACAGCCTGGCCTCCCCTGAAAGCCTCCCTCCAGCTGTGAACTTGAGGGGATGTGCAGAACCCGTGTCCTCGGACAGCAGAAGTCTCAGTGGCCCAGGGTCCTTCAGATCTCTGGGGGGGCCACTGGCTTTTTCTGTTCTGTTCACAGTGCGCATGACCCCCTCCGCACCGGGACACGAATACCCATGCAGTCAGGGGCCCCGCGAGGAGAAGACAGGAGAGACGTCCTGTCTCCAACTCGCTCCCAGACCCCCAGCTCTGCTGCCCGCCTCCCCACACCGGCAGTAGCCCCCTGCTCCCGTCCCGCCACCATCGAAGACCCGGCTGGAGACCACCCCGACCTGTCCCATGGCAAACGCAGCCAATGCTCTAGGACCGCACTGGCCAGTCCAGATGCCCGCGTGCAGCCCGAGCACCTGAAATGTAGCTAGTGGGAACGGGGATTCCAGAAGTGTAGACTACACCGCGGATTTGGGATACTCAGCAGAAAAAGAGAATGTAAAATGTCTCGTTAATAATGTTTCTGGAACAATACTATTTTTGATATATTGGGTTAAATAAAATGTATTCAAATTAACTTCACTGTTTCTTTTTACTCTGATTCAGTGTGGCTACTAGGAAACTTAAAATGACCCGCGTGGTCTGCATTTCACAGGACAAGGCTACTCTAAAAACTCTGGAAGGAGCTCCAGTGTGCTCCAAGGGTCAGGAAAGGTCCTGAAGGGGAGAGTGGAGGGGAGGATTTCCCCAGAGAAGGAGAGGAGGGCTATTTTTGGGTGGGGAAGCCATCCCCAGCAGAGCGGCGGGGCTGGGGCCGCAGGACGTCACCTGGAGTGTGTCAGGTGACTCGGGGGCGCACGGACCCGGGAAGCCGCGACGTGATCCGTCTCCACGCCCTCGAGCCCTCCGGCAGGAGGGGGACCTGGTTTGCCCTGCAAGTCTCTGGGCCAGACAGTGGCATTTTTGCACCTGGCAGAAGGTCCAAGAGCAACAGCTCCTGTTTCAGGGCCGAGGCCTTACTGTCCGTTCAGTTGTCTCAAAAATCCTCCCCAGCTGGTTTAATTCCCGCCCGGGTTTCACAAACAAGGAAGCGGAGCTTAACAGCGCGCATGAGGTGACGCCAGGTCAGAGAAGCAGAAACCGGGACGGCCCCCGCGTCCCCGCCTCTGTCCTCTGCGCCACCGCCTCGGCCGGGACCCCGCCCCGGCCCGCCGGCCCAGCCCCGCTTTCCTAGACCCGGCAGGCTGCTCCGGATCCAGCAGGTACAGCCCCGGGGGCCCTGCCCAGCACCCCGCCCTGGGCCCCAGGCTGTGGAATGTCCGAGAAGCATCCAACAGCCTGCACTCCAAGTTCCCGGCGGGCTGGGGCCGCGCGCCTTGGGTGGGGCGAGAGGGTCCTCGGAGGCGCTGGCTCCCCCCTGCGCCCTCCCCCTGCCTTCCCTGCTCCGCTCCGGCTCTGCTCCCCGCGGGGCCCGGGGGGCCTCTGCCTCGGGCCCAGCCCTCTGTTTTCTGTTTCACCCTGGCAGGTTCCAGCTGGCATTTAGATCTTATAAATAGCCGCAGCTAGGGTGTGACTCGGGTGGAGACCTGGAGCTGGTACTCCACCCCGAAGGGGGGAAAAAAGCTTATTTAATTCATTTCTGCACTTGGAAGCCTCTCCCGGTTTCGAAGGCCAATTAGGCGGCAGCTGCCGGGGTTTTTCCTCTCCGCATCCCACCAGGGCCAGCTGGTTCTCGGCGCCCGTGGCCTTCAGCTCTTCCAGGAGGTTGGGTGGGGCGGGCGGGGTCGGACCCCAGGGCTCTGAAGCGGCCTGGCTGAGTCCGGCTGACTTTGGGCGAGAGCCTGTGGGTGGGGCTGGGCCAGGCTCCTCGGAGGACCCAGCCCTTGTCGGTTTCTTCCCGGAGGCAGGAATCTGGGCCAAGAGGAAGGTTTCCCTGAGAGAGGGAGATGGAAGCCCCCAAAGTGGTACCCTAACCAGATGCCCCCCCACCCCCACCCGGGAGGGTTCCAGGCCTCTTGTCTCCTGGAGAATGTGCGTCTCTGCACCGCGCATCTGGTATCCATCCTGTGCTGCCTTGTAGTTTGTATCGGCTCTCAGGAGCTGGGTCCTCAGGGCAGCGGCGATTACGGTGAGGGCGCAGAGTTCCTGGGAGGGCGGCCTGGTTCAACGCATGGAAAGCACTGGGCACAGCGCCTGGCACTCTGCGAGGGCTCCCAGATGCTCTCACCAGCTTCCGCACTAGGTTGAGATGGAGAGCCAGATAACGCTCAAAGAACAGTTCCTGAAGGCTCTAAAGCAACTTCTAGGAAGACCAAAAATAAACTGGAGGGTTTCCAGTCATCAGCCAAATGTTAATATCTTAAGTGATTTTAAAAATGGAAGCATTAGGTAATAAAATGTAAAATGTATATTAATATGTAATTTTTTTAAAAAGCATTACAAGATAAAATAATGACAAGAAAGCAAAGCAAGTGGGTATGTCAGCAGACAAAAATGTGAAACACCCCAGCACTCATCCTCCAGAGATCGTTGTCATTATGAAAACTCCTTGATGTGTGACCTTTTGGCTCCTTTTCTATACATATATTAATTTGCTTGCGTGCGTCTGGGCAGGCAGGGGATGAAGCTCTGATGTAGTTAGTGAAAGAAGCTCTTTGGATATCTGTGGATATGCTTGGGGCTTGTGTGACTGAAAGGGGAGAGATGGACTGGGGTGTGCAGGGGGTCCCACAGACAGAAAAGGGGTGACAAGGAAGGGATGTTATGGCCTTCATCCTCCACCCTCCTTGGAACCAGGCTCGAGTTTTCTCCACGGAGATGGGCAAGGACCATAGTCTACAGGAAATGTGTTCATGAAAGACTTTGTGAGACTCTGGGCATAGGCCTCAGCACCCAAATGACAAGCTGTGACACAGAGTTGGGGGGGACAGTCTTGGCACTGTCAGCAGTGGGAGGTTTTGTTAAGGGTCTGTTGGGTGGCCTCCAACAATGATGACTTACTGCGGAAAAAGCCAATGGAGAACTCTGTGTGGTTCCTGGGGCCAAGACACCCACACCCCTTCACAACTGCCTGGAAATAATGGGAAGATTTCAAAGGGAGGCTCAGGTCCTTCTGTTTGGCAAGGGGAGCTCAGAGTCGTTGGAAGCTGGGCATAAATGTGAATATGATGTCATTATTAAATAATATTGAATCATTTGTATCACTTCATTAGTAGCTCTTGCATGGTTAATTAGGATGAAAACGTATTGTTGATTATTTTTTTATTCAAGTATAATTAACATACACTTATATTAGTTTCAGGTGTACATTATTAATTCAACAATTTTATTCCTTACTCAGTGCTCATTATGATAAGTGTACTCTTTAATCCCCTTCACCTATTTCCCTCATCCCCTGACCCGCCTCCCCTCTGGCAACTACCAGTTTGTTCTCTATGGTGAAGAGTCTGGGTTTTTTAATTTCCACAGAGTCTATTCCAATGTCTGTTGAACAAGAGTAAGAAGATAAGATTCAAAGCAATTCCCCAGTATTCTTCAGATTCTATCAGCTGTGAGACACGACCAGGTATTCAAAGATGGTTGGCTGCCTTTCATTCCTCTGAACTCCATCCTTCCTTGGCATGATGGAGAAGGAAGAGGAACTCAAGACCCACCTGGTGCAGCATCTTACATCTAATGAGGTACCCAACTGAGCGAACAATTTGAACTTAACACATCCCACGTTGCAAGAGTGGGCCAAGACACGTGGCACCTGGGACTACAGCTTTGCCTCCTCCAGGAGCTAGAAATCTGGTGCTCAGGAGAACGTCAGGCGTGGGCCAGGCCCCTGGGAAGAAGCACACCCTCCTACCTAATGAAAAGGCCACAGTCCCGACTTCACTCTCATCCCCATGTCTAAAGGGTAGGTGCAACAGAGGAGGAAAACCTACCTACGGAAGCATCAGCCCTTTCTAGGTGATAATAGTGTCTTGCAGGGTGCCTTGGGGGAGCCCCACTGTACAGAATATTCCTTTTGTACATGGTGCCTGTGGGTCACGTTCCTTAGGGAATATCAGGTGAGAGAAAGCCTGGTGGCTGGCGGGTCTTGGGACCGCTATGACCTGGGAAAGCCTTTGGGGGCCAAACCTCTTGTTCTCTCTTCAATGGGAAGTTCCCTTCCCCAACTAGAAGGGTATCATCGTCTCCTCAGAACACCGTTTAACTTCCTCTTCTTCAGAGATGAAGTCTTTATTATCAGATGTCAAGATGTTTTGTGCTCAGGCATCAACGTCACATCTCAGAGAGACAGTATTTTATAACCTGAAGACAGAGAAGAGCATGGAATAGCTGCACGTACAGACAGTTGATTTCATTCATGAATTCCTTTTTCCCTTCAATGAGTGCCTAGAGAAATCCTTCTTAAGTCCGCTGTTGCCACTGTGACCACCTTGTTCAAGCCAACATGCTCTCTGGGTTGGACCAGTGCAATAGTTTCATAGTTCTATTTGCTTCCGTTCTTTTTTTTTTTTTTAATATTTTTACAAGTTTATTAATTTATTTTTAAGTAATCTCTACACCCAATGTGGGGCTTGAACTCATGACCCCGAGATCAAGAGTTGCATGCTCCACTGACTGAGCCAGCCGGGTGCCCCTATTTGCTTCCATTCTTGACTTTCTCCAGCCATTCTCATCAAAGTGATCTTTAAAATAAAATAAAGAGGCAGGGCACCTGGGTGGGTGCGGTTGGTTAAGTGTCTGACTCTTGGTTTCAGCTCAGGTCGTGATCTCATGGTGGTGATTTCATGGTTGTGAGATCCAGCCCCTTGTTGGGTTCGGTGCTCAGGCAGAGTCCACTTGAGATTCTCTCCGTCTCCCTCTGCCCCTCCTGCTCATGCTGTCTCTCTCTCTTTCTCGCTCTCTCTAAAACAAATAAATAAATCTTTTAAAAACGTTTTTTTGAAGGGGGCATCTGGGTGGCTCATTTGGTTGGGCATCCGACTATGATTTCAGCTCAGGTCATGATCTCAGGGTCAGGAGATTGAGCCCCACATCATGCCTCGGTTTGGGCTTTGAGCTCCTTGGGAATCTGCTTGAGATTCTTTCCCTCTCCTCATCCCCTGACTCTGCACACGCTCTCTCTCTCTCTCTCTCAAATAAATAAATAAATCTTTAAAAAAATAAAATAAAAAAATACAACTTTAATCTTGCCCTTCTGGATCCCAGCTGGAAAGTCATTGACTGGCTATTTCCCTTCTATCCATTGTTTGCCAATGAGGACTAAACCATTCAAGACCCTGCAAACCATGGTTACTGCCTGCTCCCAGGGTCAGCTTCTCCTCCTGTCTGAGCTGCAGTGACCCTGGCTGTCTTTCAGATCCTCAAATCTGCATGAGCCTCCCCTCCTGCTCCAGAGCCTTTGCCTGGACTCTTCCCCTCCCTTTCCCCCTTCACCTAAAATTAACTCCTTTACTTCAGATCTCAGCTCAAACCTCACTTCCTCAAAAAGCCTTTCACAGCCTCCAGGCTTGAACAACTTCCTTGAAATACGTTCTCTTAACACTTGGTAATGTCCCTTCATATCACTTATCAGAGTGAGTGCCTGTATGTGTTTCTGGGTGGTTACTTGATATTGAACTTCCTTGAAATACGTTCTCTTAACACTTGGTAATGTCCCTTCATATCACTTATCAGAGGGAGTGCCTGTATGTTACTTGATATTGACCAGCATTAGTCTGTGTCCCCAGGGGATTATAATTGCCTGAGAATCGGGACTGTGCCTGCTCGGTCTCTATCATATTCTCCGTGCCTAGCACAGAGCCCAACACAAAAGTGCCCAGTGATACCTGCCAGATATGTAGGCTTGGCTCCCGGGAGTTTGGCATCAGCTAGGACAGAAAAAGATCCCAACTTATTCTCCAAAGCCCTCTTCAAATGTCCTCTTCATTATGATGTTCCCTGTCCGTTCCCCTTTCCTCCCCTCTACCCTGGGCAAAATACAGCTCTTCCAGCACGTGCCCCAGCCTGCTCTGTGCTCCTTACTGATCCCTCCTTGGGCTTTTAGAGGAAGACTGGTCTGACCTCACCTATACTTTCAGCTGGGCCCCTCCACCCGGATGCCTGTAACCGTGTCTTAGGGCCGCTGTAACGAAGTACCAGGAACTGCTTAAAACAACAGAAGTTTATTTTCTCACAGTTCTGGAGGCCAGAAGTCAAAAATCAAGGTGTTGGCAGGGCCATGCTCCTTGTGAAACATACAGAGGAGAATCCTTCCTTGCCCCTTCTAGATTCTGATGTTTGGTATTTCTTGGCTTGTGGATGCATCGCTCCAATCTCTGCCTCCGTTGTCACATAGCTGTCTTCTTATAAGGACACCAGTCACATTAGATTAAGGGTCCAATCTACTCCAGAGGACCTCATCCTCATCTTAACTAATTAGATCTGCAGCTACCTTATTTCTAAATAAGGTCACATTCTGAGCTCTTGGGAGTTTTAACTTGGACGTATCTTTTTGAGGGATACAATTCAACTTGTAACAAGCACATTAGGTACCTCACACTCAGGTCCCAAATTGCCCTCAGCGTCTTTTCCCCAAGCCTACTCATCCTCCTGTATTCCCTATCTTAATTGGTGCCACTTAATTAGTGGCATCTAGAGCAGAAGAGAAAGTCATCCTATTTTTCTCCTTCTTCCATATCTAATTAGTCATGAAGTTCTACTGACTGTCTCTTTAACCTTTCTCGTATTCATCCCCAACGACCCTATTTTAGTTCCTCCATCATCTTTAACCTGGACAATTGTAGGAATCAAACCGATCTTTCCATCTCCTATTTCAATCCCTTTCTAATTCATCCCCTATGCTGCTGCACGAGGAATGCACTTAAAAGACAAATATGCATAGCCTGGGCCACTCAGTGGGTTAAGCGTCTGCCTTGGGCTCAGGTCATGGTCCCAGGGTCCTGGGATGGAGCCCCCTGTCAGGCTCCCTGCTTAGCAGGGACCCCCTCTTCTTCTCTCTCGCTCGATCTCTCTCTTTCTATCTCAAATAAATAAATAAAATCTTTTAAAAAAATAAAACACAAAAATGACCACCATACTATGTTTAAAACTCTTCAAAAGCTTTGCTTTGCACATACGGTGGTCCAGACTCCTATGCACGGCACAGAAGCTTCCATCATCTTATCCCGACCTTTCTTAACTTTTGCTATTGCCTCTCCGCACTCTCTTCTCTAATCACTTTGAACTATTCTGTTTCCTAAGCTGAGGAAATGGTTTCATGCCTTTGTGCTTGTAGCAGAGACCTTGACTGTGTTCGTGGAATGGCCACGTGTTCTGTACATTTCAGCACCTGGTGAACTATGGCTTTAGTTCTAGGCAATGCCGTGGGAGTGGAAATTATATCTGTCACCTCCGCGCTGAGGAATTTACCCTCAGTGTGTTACCTGACCGCTTCTGGTGCCCTTTAGTGCCAACTTGGAAGCCACATGTTCCGGGTGGTCCAGCTGTAAGAGTGTATGGACGCCGCTAGCTTCGGTCCTCAGGGGACCGTGTAGAGCAGAGCCTTGCCTGTCACTCCTCCTATCCACCCCGTGACCAGCCGACCTGCACGGGACCTGTGCTTCGAGTGAAAGATGAATCTTAGTGGTATTTAGCTGCTAAGACTTCAGGGTCATTTTGTTACCGTGGCATAACTTAGGCTAGCCCGACTCACGCGGTGCCTCTGTCCGAGCCGTTCCCTATGCCCGCGCCACCCCCCTGCTTCAGCCGCCTGGCAAAGTCTTAGCTGATCCTTCCAGCCCCATGCTCTTCTGGTCTGTGAAACTGATCCGACCCATTGCCAAGCAGAGTTAGTGACTCCGTCCTGTGCTCCCACGGAACCTGGTAGATCATGCCAACATTGTCCTTATCACCTGTTAACGACAATAATTTAGAATCCTTCGAATCATGAAAATAGTAGAAGGCGCGTGCCTCGGGGGGCAGGGAGCGTGTGTTGTTCAGCTACCACGTTTGTACTTCCAGCACCCCCACAGGGTGGCTGGCATCAAGGGGGTACCCAATCCAATAAATGATGAGTGAATGAATGAACTGACTACATGTAATCTGTCAGTAGCGAGTGATGGGGAAGGCCTTAAGGAACATGAAAACACCGAGTGGGACTCCGTGGCTTGGAGGCATCAGCAGTCGGCGGCTGCGATCTTGAGCTCGTGCAGCGTTCCCAGTCACGTCGGCCCAGACAGGATACCTCCCCGAGGCTTCGCCAAGTGAAAGGCTTACAGAAGGTAAAACTCTCACGTGTGCAATCAGGAAGATGAAGATCAAAAGGAGGTCCAAAAATTACTTTTAACTCAGGAGTGAGTGCACTAGAGTGGAATAAAAGTGGGTCTTATTAGCAGGAAGTGATGATTTAGGAAATAACATTACACGTGTGTGACACCGCCAGAATGACTATCAAATTAAAATCGTATATATCTGGCTCACTGGAAAAGCACGAAACAGGGATTGTGAACAAAATGCAACTCTCTCTCTCTCTTCATCTGTCTATTATCGCTCTGTCCCTGAGAGCAGTAGGGGCCGATCCCCACGTTTTGTGAGGCCCCTCTTGGTCTCCTTAAATTTTATTTGATGGCAGCAGAATCCCTCTTCCTCCGATGCTGACTTGGGCAAGCCGATGAACTTACTGTCATGTTCAGACAACACAAAAATCCTTTGAGTTGCAAAAAAATAGCCTCATTTCAGACCTTAACATTCCAAGTCCCAGGTAATAGTTAAAATCCTGAAACTGATTTTGCCTGAAATCTTTTCTTCTCCCTTGGCTCAAACCTGCCTCATCCTGGAAGCCTGCCCTGGGAAAGGGGGCATGGTCCTTTTCCTCGCCTCTCCCTCTACTCACCTCCTCCCCCTTGCTAGCTGCTCTTTCCCTCCATGCTTGGAATGAAGCCCAGAAAGGGGAGAGGTAAGGGAATAAGAGAGTTCTCACGTGGCTGGGTGGCCTAAGCCCTTTGGGCCGGCAGCTGGCCTCTGTGGGGTGGCCTGGCAGATGATTAAAGCTGGCTCTGTCACGGACTCTGCAGCGGCCTCCAGCTGGGCCCCCCGTCTCCTGTGGTTCCCTTGACCCAGGCTGAAGGTCTCTATCCCTCTGGGTGGTCTCATGTGACTCCTTCTCCAGCTCCTGGGATTCTGGGGGTATAATGGCCAGCCCCTTTCTGCTGAGGTCTTCTGTTCATGCCTACAGGACCCCAGACCACCTCACACTGCCCCACACCTGCTCCCTTTCCCACGGGGCCCACATCTGGTCTTGGAACATTCCCCTGGCTTTGCCACCAAAGTCGTACCCACGGCTAGCACTGAAATGTCTCTTACGCTGTTCCAGCACCGTGCTACGGACTTGATGTTTGTTACTGCAGTTAATGCTCATAACCACCTACGAAGCAGGTAAATCTGGCAGGCCATATCCGTGAGTGTTTATTTAAAAACTTCTGCCTTAAGGTCTATTGTCACAAAACACTGCAGGCACATTTCATCTGTCACTGGTTTTGATTACAGACAGAGGAATTGGGAGATTGAGGCTCTAGCTTAGCTTGACCATAAACTCACAATGAGTCTTAGGGCGAGTCAGCAATCTCCCAGTTTCCTTCTCACCCTAAAATTCTGGGACTTAAGAAATAATTCTAGAATAAGGATGTGGCATGTTGGTGTTTCGTGTGGGAGGTGAAAAAGGCTAGTTAGGACCTCAGATGCAGAGAAGCCCAGACAGTACAGATAGAAGTAACCCTTAAACGTCTGGAGCATATCTACGCTCTGAAAAAATAATATTAAAATGTCTTGAAATCTAGGTCTTTATCATTGTTGTTGTTTCTTTTTAAATTTTATTTATTTGTCAGAGAGAGAGAGTGAGCACAAGCAGGGGGAGCAGTAGGCTCCCCGCGAGCAGGGAGCCCGATGCGGGATTCAATCCCAGGACCCTGGGATCATGACTTGAGCCAAAGGCAGACGCTTAACTGACTGAACCACCCAGGCGCCTCTCACTGTTTCTTTTATAATCCTAATGAGAAGTCTCAATAAAAAAAGAGGTTTCAGCCCATGATTTCAAGAACCTGCAAAACATTTGTCCCTCTGACTCATTAACTCCACTACCAGAAATAAATTCTAAAAAACAATCAGCAGCATACACAGAGATGTGTGAATGACACTAGTCTTTAGTAAAAAGTAGGAACAACTCCCGTCCTTCAATGGCTGCTCACGTGACTCCAGAAAGGGTCTCCGAATATAGTAGGGCTCTCTCTCCTCACTCCGACGGCAGGTGTACATCAGAGCACTCAGCAGCCTCTGATGTTGTATACTTGCATTTGTTTACTGTTTCTTTCTTCCAGCTAAGCCGTTAGCTCCAGGAGAGCAGCAGGGGCAGATCCAAATTTAGTGAGGCTTGGAGAGCATATAAATCTGAGGTCCTTGTTCAGAAAAACAATTAAAAAAAAGAATATGATCCCAGGGTCCTGGGATCGAGCCCCACATTGGGCTCCCTGCTCCGCGGGAAGCCTGCTTCTCCCTCTCCCGCTCCCCCGCTTGTGTTCCCTCTCTCACTGTTTCTCTCTCTGTCAAATAAATAAATAAATAAAAATCTTAAAAAAAAACAACATGAAAATGAATATTGATTTGGAACGAAAAGAAAAAGTCCTCGGAAGGCCCCTCATTAGCCTTAGAGCAAATCCGCGTCAGAGCGGAAGGGGCGTGGTGTGCCTTGTTCAAAGCTGCAGTCCCCGGACCTAGAACAGAGTCCGGCCCCATCGTAGGTGCTCAGGCAATACTTGCAGAATGAAAGAGCGCCTGATGATCGAGAGCCGGTTCAATGAATGAGCTAGAGGAGGTAGAAAGGGTTTCCATAACTGGCCCCTAGTCGCCATCAGTAATCGAAAGAACTGGATTTGAGCGTAGGTCTCTCTCCCCTCCTCTCCGGGTTCGTGGCTGCGCAGCTAGACTCCATCCCCAGCCTCCTCTGCCGTCGGGGGTTCTGTGACCACGTGACACAATTCTTGCAAATTAAATGTGAGCAGAGATCATGGTGCCACTTTGCGGCTTGAGGCTTAAGTCCATGGGTATACCTCCTCCTCACGCCTTCCTTCCACCTGCTGGCTAAAATCTGGACGGGGTGGGGGGGGGCGGGATTCCGTTTGACAAGATCGTGAGGGGGCAGAGCAATAGCTTGGAAAGAACCAGGTTCTCAAATGATCATAAAGAAACAGAGCTCCTTCACTGACCGGCACAGTTTACATCAGGATTGTGACGTGACAGAGAAATAATCTTCTTTGTACTGTAAACCATGGTGTGTGTGTGTGTGTTTTAATTTAATTTATTTATTTTAGAGAGAGTGTGTGCTCAAGCAGGGAGGGGCAGAAGGGGAGGGAGAAAGAATCTGAAGCAGACTCCGCACTGAGCCGGAAGCCCCACACGGGGCTTGATCCCACCAGCGCAAGACCGTGACCCGAGCCGGAACCAAGAGTGGGCGGCTCACCCCACTGGGCCATCCAGGCGCCCCAAGTCATGGTGTTCTGAGGCCTCTCTGTTATGGCAGTTTAGCTGCACGTTAACTCACATCGTTTTTAAATCCAGGCCCTTTTCATCACGCTGTACTTTCTCCTGGCAGCGCTACCAGACACAGGGAGGGGGACTGACTTAGGGTCAGCCTGACAGAGCTCTCGTGGCTATCTCCGGGCTGTTCCTCATGCTTCCTTCCAGGCTAATAGAACAATGGCTAGCTCTGTGTCCGGTACTGTCCTAAGTACTTTCCATGAAATGGCTCATTTAATCCAGCACATAGATTATCTCCATTTCACAGCTGAGTAAACTGAGGTGCACAAAGGTTAAGCACCATAGCTAGTAAGTGAGAGTGGGATTTAGAGCCATGCCAGCTTGTTCCACTGCTTACTCTCCCAGCCACCATGGTACGTTCTTCTGACCCTCTTGCTTCATTTCTTTCTTTCTTTTTTTTTTTTAAAGATTTTATTTATTTATTTGAGAGAGAGCATGAGCGGGGGGAGGGGCAGAGGGAGGGGGAGATGCAGACTCCTGGCTGAGCAGGGAGCCCAGGACCTTGAGATCATGACCTGAGTGGAAGTGAGACGCTTAACTGACTGAGCCACTCAGGCGCCCCTTGCTTCATTTCTTTTGCTGTCCTTCTGTCCTTCAGATCATTCAATTCTCACCTTGTGAAGAGGCCAATAGAACACCAGATGGCCATAAAGAAAAAGAAGTTTCTGTGTGTCCGCCCCCATCCTTCCCCCCCCCCCCCGTCAGTGGTTCTACCTTTTATGTCCCTTCAGTATCTTCCTATGGTGTTGGGAACTCTAGCATGTGGGGGGTGCCATTTGGTACAAACCAGCAGCATTCCATCAGGCACCCTGGGCACAGTGAAGAGAGCCCTGAACTGGAGCCTGAGCTTCCATCTCTGGCCTGGCTCTGCCATGGGTTGGTGTGCAACCTTGACGATGGCACTCTTCTCTGTCAAGTGACAAAGAGGGATGATCCCTAAGGTCCCACTACTCTGAAATCGATACCCTGTGAGTCTTTCCTTCCTTGGCCCACTATCTGTCCGCTGGCACTGCTGGCCTGCCTTTTTGCAGAAGGCCAAGGAGCAGGGATCAGCTCCGTATTTGGGGTTTTGGAGGGACACCACATGGTCTCACTGGATTTAGAGATGCAAAAGGAGAAGATGAGGATGAGTCAGACTCTGTTGGTTTCCTAGCAGTCCTGCCACCTACAGGCTCAATGTCTCCCGCATATACAGATGCAAATGAAATAGGATTCAAGAGCAAGAGTGGGGACAAGGAAGCTTCCGGGCTTGAAGAGGGAACCTGAACCCAACTGACCAGTGAAATGGTGCCCAGCGTGGAATCCTCGTTTGCCTGCAAGCTGGGATAGCACGCCCTCCAGAGACTAACGGACGAATGTGGTGCCAGCCAGTGCTTAGGAACTGCTGCCAATCATGGCAAAGTGAGTATCTCCTGAAAGAGAGAGATTGAGCAAGAAGAAGAATTAGAGGATGCGGGAATGAATAAATAAGGGAAAAGGCAATTTTCCCTCCGCAAAGACCTTTGAGCAATCAAACAGAAAAGGCATTCAGCTCTCCAGGATGGACCCCCCCCGCCCCCCATCACTACTTCATGTTGATTGGTCGTGGCTGGAACACATGTAGGTTATGGGAAACCTTTGAGTCTGATTCGCTGCTCAAATGGCTCCTTCCTGATTTTACCAGAGTCCCCCTTCTGGAAATTACTTGCACATGGTTTGATAGAGTATCAGTTCCGGGCTAAGAAAATGGCAGCCAGGCCCCATTTGGTCATATGATGAGCAGTGACAGGAAAAAACAGGGAAGAGATAAAACCTTAAACAGGGTGGGCCTCTGCCAAAGGGAGGGTGTCTAGTGCCCTTTTGCTTTCTCAACAAAATTACGAAATTGAGCACCTTGACTATTTGCACCTCGCTCACTCTGTCGAGTGGGTGGCATAAGGGAGGAGCGGGCCGTGACAGGAAAGGACATGGGGCTCCGAGAGGTCAGGAGCTGAGGGACGAGGACCATGAATTCAGAGCAAAGGGGCATCGGAAGGAGCAAGTCTGCATCATGTTTAGCTAACTTCTTTCTAACAAAGGAGAAATTCTGTGCAGTCATGGATGATCTGCAATTTAAAGAGCCAGTGCCAATCTGAGTTGAAAATATGCTTTGTGTGGAAAGGCATTCACAGTATCGACGCCCACATACCTCCCACCCAAGGGAAGTTGTCCGCTACCTCTGAGGACTTGTCAATGACACGGGTCCCTCGGCGCCGCCACTTTCCCTTCTCTCCTCCTCTCTCTTCTTCCTTCCATACTGGTTGCGTGTCTGTCACTTCAGTTCAGCCTGGACATCTGGAACCTTCCCTCCGAGATAATATCCCCACCTCAAATTAAAAACGGCCCTTTCCTACTTGATGGGAGCTCCGGTATCAGGATAGTTGAGGACGATTGCTGAATGGCAGTGTGATGTGGAGATTTCCTGGGGATTTCAATTCCTTGGCTCCCCCTACCCTTTCATGATAAAGGTTAATCACGAGGGGAATGAAAACAACACACAATCTTATGAGAAATGAGGAATGGGTCAGATGGAACCCACAGAGGCTGGCTGAGATTTCAATTTTCTTACTGTAATGAAAACTGCATTTCCATTAACTGCTGCAGTAGAAATTACTTACCAGCGGTCACCTGTGATAGCATCATCCCGTGGGTCACGTGGGGCGCATGGATGCTGTGGGGGGGGTGGTGTGGGGGGGGGGAATGGTTGCTGAGGCACGTTCTCATTATCACCTTCCACACCATCCTCGGGAGGCTGCAAATAAGCAAAGGCGGTACTTTTGTGTGGAAAAAGAGGCCCAATTCATACTATCATGGTGATTTAAAAACTGTTTCCCTCTCCTACCCTTTTCCTGTGACCTTCCCTTCCCTGATTTGAATTTGTGGTTTTCTGCATGTGTTCTGCAGGACACCTGATAGAGGTCAATCATAATAAATCACTGTGTTATGTTCCAGGGACCTACTCTGAGCCAGGCAGTGGACCTGGTGCTTCATTTACCTTCTCCCTCATAGTTTCTTTTCTTTTCTTTTCTTTCCTTCTTTCCTAAGATTTTATTTATTTATTTGACAGAGAGACAGCGAGAGCAGGAACACAAGGAGGGGGAGTGGGAGAGGGAGAAGCAGGCTTCCCACTGAGCAAGGAGCCCAATGCAGGTTTGGATCCCAGGACCCTGGGATCATGACCTGAGCTAAAGGCAGATGCTTAACCCACTGAGCCACCCAGGCGCCCCTCCTCATAGTTTCCACTTCCCCACACACCAGAGATTGTCCCCCATCACTCACCTCTCTCTTCTTCCTTGATAATATAATGCCACATTTTTTTTTAGCTAGGCTCATGGATTTCTGCGAGAAGGCCACAGAGCACAGCCTCCCTTGTGGCTACACGTGCCTGTATGGTCACTGTCTTGTCAGCAGAAGTGTTGCATGCAATTCTGAGCAAGTGTCCTAAACAGGAAGAAGCATGCCACTTATTGTCTCTTCTTTTCTATGCCAACTGGAATGTGTACATGATGGCTGGATGTGAACAGCCATATTGGGCCACGAGGTGGAAGTCACTTACTGGAAATGGTAAAGCAACAAGAAGGAGCTGCAGTCCCTGATGATTGTGAAGGAGAATGTTGAGGGTGTTTGTCACTTGCAGCCGAACCTGTCCTACCAGAAATATCCTGTAAGAAGGTAGTAGAATGAGGTGTTGGAGAATAGAGGCCTCCAGGGTCAGACACACCTGGGTTAAAATCCTGCCTCTTCCATGTGCACTAGCTTCATAATCTTAGGCAAATTACTTAGCTGAGCTAGGTCTGATTCTTCATTTGCAAAATCAGTATAAGTAAAAAATAAACAAAACGGATTGGGGGAAAAATTAAATTAGAATACACTTAAAATTTTCAGCATCGTGCCTGGCACATGGTAAGTGCATGACAAAGGATAGATATTATCATTCTAATATAAGTGAGGAAACAAACCTCAACGAAGTTAGGAAACTTCTCCAAGGCCATAGACACAGATAAACAACAGAGAGTATTAGACCTGGAAGCTCCCAAGGCTTGTGATTTTTCCATGACATTGACCACCATGGATGCCCAGATGTCACCATGAAAAACAAGGGAAAAAAGTTAACTCTTTTTCATGCTTGCTAGTGAACACACACACACACTACACACTTTAGGTAGCTCAGCTCATTCTTTGAATGTAAAATTATTAGTTTTACAAAAGAATCTACTGAAACAGAAATGTTTGTTTGCACGAATATGTGCCAATATCAGTAGGCACAAAGTTTCTGGCAAGCTGTGCTGTTGTCCGCAGACCCCTCAGGGTCACTGGCTGGTGATCAGTCCCCTGTGACATTTCTGCATTTCCTTGCGTCCACACTGAGCTCGAGCTCACTTTTTCATTTGCAGATGAGTGGAACTCAGAGATCTCAGTCCTTCGTATTTCCAGTCTGTGCGGGCAGTGTCCTTCCTGCCCAGACCTTCTATCAGACCAGGGCCGAGGTTTGGACGGAACTGTTTTATAGCAGCTGAGGGCTCCTAACAGCAAGGGTGAACTCAGGGGCCCATAAGTCGAGGTGGGTGATTTGAGGAGGCAGGGACCGTAGAAAGTCAGGGACTGTGTCTGTTCCGTCCACTGATGCATCTCTACTCAGAAGGACTTAATCAATATGTAGTGAAGCATATTTGGATGCATGAGAGCTCTCAGGATCACCATGCAATAAACCATCTTGAATAAACCAAGCCACTGAGCTGATGCTCACAGGACTCCCCCATGGGGCTTGGGTAGGGGGGTCACTCGTCCAGCTTTGCCCCCAGCACCCAATCCCACCACTCCAATAGCACTCCTTCTTTCTTTGAGGGAGCTTCCCACCACAGGCTGCTTTTTTGGAGGGCAGGTGGTAGAGGGAAGTGCCTGCTCTTAGAAACCAAAGGGGCCGGATCCTCTCTCTGGGAGCTTTGAATTTGCACAACCATTGCAAGAATGTGGGATGGTTGGAGGCCATTCACTGCAGGACCAGTGCGCAGACCACACGCCTCTGCTCTGAGTCTCCTCTGGCCTCGCCTTTACCAGCTGCCTTAGTCCCTGCCCACATTCCCACCCTCGACTTCCAACCTCCCACGGAGTCTGATGTGCCATAAAGTCTTTGAATAATCCCCAGCTCCTTTGTTTCTTAAAATAGCTTTCAAGCAACATTGCAAGAGAGATTTTGTTGCTAATCTTTGTCTTTCCTGATAGACCTCAAGATTATTTGGTAAATTTCCAAATAGCAACTTGGGAGCAGCAGAGAGAAGTTGTATGGTCAAGGCCAATATTTTTCAATTTGAAATATTGGGACTGAAGTAATGGGAGAAGGTGACAGTGACTATTTCTTAAATGATTATTAGGATCGACTCTCTGGCACTGACAAAGTTGGAAAGAAGTGAGTTGAAAACTGGATCCATGGCTCAACACGGTGCCAAACACCTAATTTTACAATTGTTGATGCATTTTTCTCATCGAGGAAGAATGTACTTTGGCAGGTTTCTCCTCCCCACCCCCGCCGCCCCGCCCCACAGAATGGTCATTGCCATGAGGCCTCTTCACATGTTGTGATGATTCTGGGTCATTTTCTCAAGTTTGGAATTGTGGATATGGCCATGACTGTTTCCAGACAGAAAACAGTGGAATCCTGGAAAGAGCTGAAGAAATGATCAACTGTGATTTCGTACTTTGATCCAACTGAATGAAGAAAGCAGGTCCTTTGGGTTTTACACATCCATGAAAGCAATCAGGCTCTCCTATTCTCCCCTCTGAGCGTTCTCCGAAAAGAATGCACTTGCATTTTTTAAACTATATCAGAAAATATGTTTCTTTGGTCTTTATATCTTAAAAAGAATGATTTTGAGAATCAAGTTTCACACGCCAATTTTAATAGTGTAATTTCTGTTGGAGTAATTAGCTCCCTTCTTCCTCATCTTTTTCTGAATCCACTGGAAAAAGCAAAAAGACAAAGGAGGGAGGCCGAGAGACACCAAAATAACATCTTTCCTATTGATAAGGCCGACATTAGAAAAAGTGGAATATATCTGTGGGCAAATGGACTTCCTAATCCTGAGCCCACATATTGGCCAGACTTGCCCATCTGGCCGCAGACAGAGTCAGACCACTGTTAGCCTCCACACAGGGTAGGCGTGGAGAGCTTTATTGCTATGCTTGCCGTGGGTTTGAGAGCCACCTAGATCATGTTTTCTCTGGTATTTCCTAAAAAGAAGACACAGGAAGGGGCTGGGCTGTGCATGCTTCGTTTCTTCTCACAGATTCCCCGATTAGGTAAGTCCCTCTGCTGTCCTGGGGAGGAGTGAGTGAGGGCTTCAGGGAGATGCTATGCTAATGGGGCTCACAGCGCAGGGAAGGGAGCTCCTGAGTAGGAAGAAGTACCTTCCCTGTGAAAGTCTTCAGGGACAAAATCTATTGCAGTCAGCATTTTTTACTTACCAGTTTTGGTTTCTATCCCTCTCTCCTCTTCACTGCCCCTTGAACATTCTAATTTGAGCAAGAGGGAAAAAAAAAAAAAAACTGCATAGGAAAAAGAACACTGGAGACCTGGGTCCTGGTTGGGCTGGTGGGTAAGTCATGGGGGCTCTCTGGGTCTTGTTTTCCTCCAGCCTGAAGGTGTAGAAGAGGTTGTTCCTTGCTAAAGCCAGTCCTATGGTCTGGCTCCCATACTTTTCCTTCTGGGAACCTTGCCTTCCCCTGTATTTTCAACTTCTTTTCTCCCCCCGCTGGGTTCCCTCCATAGGCTTTTAGACATTTACAGATTTTGCCCACTTAAAAACAATATCCTCACTTGACCCCCGCCCTTTCTAGCAACTTCCTTATCTCTGTATCTTCATTTTTTTTAAATAAGGAAACTTTTTCAAAATGTTGTCAGAATGTGCTGCCACTTTCATCTACCCCTCAAAACAGACTGGCTTCTGGCTTCTAGCTTTATGATACCCCCAAATGCTTCTTGCTAAGTTGGTCACTCATCTTTTACAGCTCAATCCAGTGGACGTTTTGGTTCTCGTTTTACTTGATTTCTCAGCATTATCTGACACTGCTGACCAGTCCCTGCTCTTCAGAAATCGCATTTCCCTTTGTTTTCCTGACACAACACTTTCTTGGTTATCTGCTTCTGAAGGCTCATGTCCTTCTAGTCAGCTAGATCTTAGGGTTCTGCAATACCCAGGTCCTCTCTAGATTTCTCTTTATTCTCTTTCACTAAAAGAATGATGAGACAGTTTACTTATTCAACAAACTTTTATAGGCACCACTATGTGGTAGGCACTATCTTAGGCATGGAGAATTCAACAGTAGAAAAACAATTCCCTGCTCAGATAGAGCTCCCACATTCTAGAGGGAGAAGAGAGTCAATAAATAAATAAGAAAATGAGTATATAATATATTAGGTGGTGACCGTGCTATGATGAAAAGTAAGTTGAGGTGAGGGAATGCATATTTGTGTGTGGAGAAGCAATACTATAGTTATATAGAAGGGTCAGGGAGGGCAGAGTCCTGAAAGAACTGAGTGACTGGAAGAGCTTGAGAAGGATTGGTGTTAATTTTTCTTTAAATATTTAGTAGAATTCACCTGTGAAGATATCTGGTCCTGGACTTTTTTTCATAGGGAGGTTTGATTACTGATTCACTCTCTTTACTTATTATAGGTCTGTTGTGGTTTCTGTTTCTTCTTGAGTCAGTTTAGGTAATTTGTGTGTTTCTGAGAATTTGCTCTTTCATGTAAATTATCAAATTTGTTGGTGTACAATTGTTCATAGTATTCTCTCCTAATACTTTTTATTTCTTTAAAATAAAGAAATACAGTTGGTTGTAATGTCCCCATTTGCATTTCATTTTATTTCATTTTTCTCTTTGTCAGCCTACCTAAAGGTTTGTCAAGTTTTGACGTGTGTGACTGAGCCACAGAGTTGTCTAGTGGTTAGCATTCTAGGCGAGATGACAAATAATACCAGCTAACATTTACTGAGAACTTGCTGTGCATCAGGCATTTATTCCAAGTGCTTTACCCAGGTGGTAAGTGTAGTAATTCATCTTCTTTTTCTTCTCACTTTCCAGATGGGGAAACTAGGGCACAGGGAGAGGTGAATGTCTTGTGAAGATCCAATGGCTAAAGGGGCAGAGGTGTGATTCCAGTCAACAGTCTGACTCTAGGACCCCATCTTTACCTCCATACTCTTACTTTCCCAGACTGTGAGTCCAGTGAAAAGAAATTACCAGAATATCAAAACAAAGACAATAAAACAAAACCTCATCTCATAGATCTCAGTATATAATTTTTCTCTTTTTAGAACTATCTGAGAAATATGTCATTTCCAGCTTGGAGTAAGAAATGGTACAATAATTTTACCACCTAATTTTACTCCTTAGCTGGTTCCAGGATATTAATAACTAGAGTTGGACCATCCCTGCTACATTTTGGTTTTCTTAAAAATCCCCAGCTATTTTCCAATATACGCCATTTTATCGAATATATTTTTCCCAAGTATTTTTTCCTTTCTGGGGTAACAAAAGCATGTTTTAACAGCACACAATCCATATGCTTCTGATTTACTTGTACTCAAATCTCAAAAGTGTTGCTTTATAAGCGTTATTTTATTCCTCTTCAAACTGACTTGAATAAAAATTTCTTAACATTTTCTTCCTCTTGAACACTAAGGGGTATTTTGCTAGGTAAAGAATATTCTGATAACACCATAACTTGATTGGTTCAAAACCAAAGCCAGGGCTTCTTAAAAGGCCCTGGAGAAACATGCTTCCCCATCCATAGCTAAATCATGGGATGATTCAGAACCTCTAGGCAGCTAATGGCATAGGTTAAGGATGCTGATGGCTCCAAAGACACAAAAGAGTTTTTAATCATTGGCCATTCCTATGCACCCCACAGTGGAATTGTAAGTATTTTTTCTTCTCTGTATAGAAAAAAAAAAAAAAGGTGAGTGGGAGAAGAAATTTCTCTTGTCAGCTTGAGCTTTAAAAAGAAGAAGGAAGTATGGGGTGAGTGGATGTTTTTAAGCTCAGGCATATGTTAGAGGGGGAGGAAATGAGACTGAGTGAGAAACAAAGTGCTGACGCTGAGGATCCTCCGTGGCCTCAGGATGACCCAGGAATCTCATCAGTTCCTATAACAAACGCCACATGCTAAGAGCATGTTTTGTCAAAGAAGCATCAGCACTGAGTGAAATCAGCAGAATTAGGAGTGGTGCCAACCAGGGCTCCTCTGTAAGGTGAGAACTCAATTTCCCTTCATCCATCCATCCATCCATCCATCCATCCATCCATCCTTCTACCCATCTGTCCATCCATCCATCCATCATCCATCCATCCATCATATCCATCCATCCACCCATCCATCTGTCCGTCCATCCATCCATCCATCCATCCACCCATCCACCCATCCATCCATCCACCCATCCACCCCTCTAGCCATCCACCCCTCTAGCCATCCACCCCTCTACCCCTCCCAGAAACACTGGGGAAGGCAGGCAGGAAAGATAGAAGGGAATGGAAATTAAATTCCACTGATCATTTGCTATGCCAATAACGACAGGCTTAATCTCGGGACAATGGTGATGGATTGGTGGTGTCTGCCTGGAATGCTGTATTGAGAAGGATTCTGAGGTCTGGTCTATCTTCTCTAGCAAAGAGTATTGGGATCGATTCAAGGATATTAGCTATGAGCACAATTGGGGCGAGTGTCAGCAGTCACACACATCCTCAGAACCACCATACTGTGCCACACTCCCAGCTCAGGGCTAGTTAGGGGAGCAGACAAAGGACATTTTTGGCCTGATACACACCTAGGATGGATGGGAGTGGAGAGCTGGCCATGGTAGGGGGCAAGGGCGGGATTTGGGGAATGAGGACTTCCTGGCGGTCTGTGCCACTCTGCCAGGAAAAGCATGAATGACTTCAGCACGCTAGTGAACCTTTCTCTGCTCTGAGCCCTGACGTGTTTTACACCGTGTCCTGATCCCTTAGGTCCTGGTTACTGACAGCTTCCCTGGGTCATCCACTGAAACCCTGGGAAGTCCAAATAGGTGATAAGCACAGCTTTGCAAGTGAGACCGTCCTGGAATTCTACCCACCACCACTGAGTTGCAGTTTGTACTCCCAGAATCCTTCTGAGCCTCAATTTTCTCACCTGTAAAATGGAAAAAAACCCACCCCTACAGGATCGCAGTGAGGATAAAACATGATAAAAAGGTCCTGTCTATAGTGACACTTTCTAAATGACTAATGTTTTTATAAAAATCCTCTTGACTTTAATTTGGCTCTAGGCTATCAGTCGATAATATTTATTACACACTTAGTAGGTACAAAAGAGAACAGAAAGAGGTCTGAGGTCTAGGGTGACGGATAAGACAGGCGCACCAGAGAAAACTGCAGGATCAGGGACAAGTGGCTGATTTCTAGCAGACATCTGGAAGAGGTGGAGAATTTGAATGGGGTGCACATTTGAGGACAAACAGCAAAGTGACTTCCCTTTTCCCAGCCATGAATTTGGGATATTCTTCTCTTTTCCTGCGTGGGCTTTTGTGTTCCTCACAGAAGAAACCTGCACTTCTGAGAAGTGGACAAGAGAAGGTCAGGCTGTTACTCACGAAACAATGACTCAAAACCCTGAGTCTTTTCCGGATTTACCTACTTTAAAAAAGAAACCCTTTGCCCCATTCAGGGGAGCTGGAGCAGCGGTGGGAGAGGCCGCAGGGGGTCCTGCGGCTTTCTGGCAAAGGCAGTCCGGGTGTGAGGAAACCCTGCCGGCCAGCCCCTGCCACCAGAAGGAACCAGAACACGATGAGAAACCCCATTCGGCAGACCACGGAAAAGTCCTCTTTGTCGTTTGAAATTTTTATCTTGTTTGTGGCAAATCTAATGATTCAGTAATGACCACAGCTGTGTTGGGGCCTACGAATTTCCTCCGAGGCTTCCCCACCCCCCCCTTCAGAGCAGGAACAAAACCAGCTGGGGAGCCTGTCCTCCTCCCGGCTCTCTTTCCAGCTTCTGCAATGTGTTTGGGACGAGCAGAGCTCCAAGTGGCCGGCCGAGATTTTATCAGACTTCTCATGAATCTAATTCCGGGGGGGAGGAAGCCAAGGCAAACTGGCTGTTTGGTTCACGGACAATGCGTTTCTGGGCATGAAATTCAGCTCTCTTTATCTGCTGTTGAAGTCACTTTGAAAGAGCCCAACGGTTTCTCATTTTGGTCCTCACTATGGTCATGACAGAGCATCCCGGAGAAGATTCGGAGTTTCCCAACCCTGCCAAGGGAGGGCAGTTGGCATCTGCCAGTGACTTGCTTTCTTGCCCCTGACTTGTCCCCTCGGTCGGTGTCTCCCTACTGTGTGCTCTGAACCCAGGAGCAGCAAACAGAAGGCGAGGCAAGGTGGTGTGCCGTGGTGGCCACCGCAGGGTGGTGTGGGGTGCTGACTGCGTGACCTCAGCACACAGCTGCCCGGAGGCCTGCAGCTGGTGTGGGTGCGGCTCCTCGGGGCCCCCCCACCGTGTGGCTCCATCTCATGGCATGCTAATGTCCCCTAGAGCCTCCCTCTCCTCATGGAGGAAATGAAGGCATGGAGGTATGTGTTGTGTGTGTGTGGGGGGGAGTTGTTCATTCATGGGTCTATTTATTTATTCATCCATCAAACCGCCCTCCCCCCCCCCCCCCCGGCGCCCAACACACACACATGGACTCTGTGCTAGGTGCCTGGGATAGGAAATGAATACGACTGGGCTCCTGCCTTCCTGGGCTCACAGTCTGGAGCGCAGGAGAAAGAAATATGCATATCAGTCTAGAAAAGTCATCTGCGTGATAACGGGAGTGTGTGAGGTGCCCAGCCCTGCGGGGAAATGTGGAGAAAGCTGATCTGGAAGGGTGAGTCAAGGAGGCCAAAAGAGTGGAAGGATATTTCGGAGGCAAGTCTCCATCTTGCAAAAGAACTTTGCCCGAGAACAATAGCAAGGCCGAAAGAGATTTTAAGCACAGAGAGAGACGAAGAAGGCAGCAGGGACTCTCCAGTTTTCAGGATCCAGCTGAGATTCCAGTTTAGTGAGAGAGAAGAGTTTTTCCTTCCTCTGAATTTTGAAAAACGTATGGACCTTCATCAGGATGGCCCAACTGCTAGTATACCACACATCAGGCCGCTGGTACTGGTTTTCCTGGGCCAGGCATGGGAGGAGATTTCTTGTTGCTCTTTCTCACACAGACCCTTGATAAAGCCTGAAGACTTTATAAAGACTGTTGTGATTTTTATTCTATGGGATCAACGGCTCCTTGGAGAATGGAAAGAAAGTGATAGACCATCTCCCCCAGAAAATGGACATCATTTTGCATGAAAATTCAGGAGTTTCCAGAACCACCCCCCCTCCCAACCCACTCATCCGTTCCAGGTAAAGCACTTCCCACCTAGCCTCAGGTGTGAACCAGGGGCCTGACATGACCCAGTGTAGACACAGAGTCTGATGGTGATAAGGCCTGATGTGGGCATTCAGCTCGGACATTGTTGAGAAAGTGAAGTCCCAAGGCAGACCCTCAGCTGGGCCCGGCCACCGTTAGGTGAGGGCACGCGGTGCGGACAAGCGCTCTTGGCTCAGACTCACGGCCCGGTGCTCTGGGACCCGGCAGAAGCCGAAGCAAGTGAGCTGCCAGCTCCAGAGCCCTAATCTGCGACGAGGCTAGTGATGGGCACATGCGTTTGGTCAGGTTATTGGGCAGTTACACTGAAGCGTGTACCCGGTTTAGGTACTTTCTCTTGACTTGAGTGGGTGAGTCGGGTAGGAAGGAGTGTGGTGACGCCAAGACCGTTCTCAGATGGGATAGAGCAAAGGCAGGTGTGCCGGGAAACATCAGGAGCTGCGTGTGGATCCTGTAGAGACCGAGTGTGGAGAGGAAACGGAATCCTTCTTCGGAGGACTCCAGCAAAGCCCATACTAGGGTGAAACAAGAGGGGTTTGCGGCGTGTCAAAATGTAAGGGAGGGGTGCCCCAAACTCAGTAACTGAGATAACTAATATTTTAATGCAATCTTAAAAAGTCAAAATCAATGCCAAAAATCCACCATGAAAAGAATTTCAAAACTTCAAATAAAGATGAGATGCCGTTTTGCCCCTGCCTGGATGACCTGCCTCTTACCTCACCCTAATCCCACTGGGCTTTGGAGCACAAAGCCATGTCTTTAAAGTCCAAACTTGCATTTGAGTAAGACTTGAACTTCATGGAGTTAGTGCCTGGACTGTCTGAGTTAGTTCTTGTAGTTGTCTAGGAATGGTCCCAGGCAGTGTGGACACCGGCCACCCTTGATGTAGCTTCAGCCCACCTGCCCGCCCACCTTTGCCCAGGGAACATTGTTGGCAGTGACCCAAATGTCCCACCAGGTGGCACTCTTGCTTTGCTCCAACCAGGCCCGCCCCTCTCCCTTCCGTGAAGGGGATTCTTAGCCCAACTGAAGAGATTTAAACTAGTTGCTAAATTGTTGCCAGTTGTTTTCAGACAACTGAGCAGGGAGGAGGGCAAGCCGAGATGGCACATGAAGAGGATTGGAGGGATCATCTGGAGAGCCCGGAGCCAGGTACAGCTTGCTTAGGAACAATAGGCCGTCCAGCTCTTCAGCAGGTGAGGAAAATGAGAATTTTAAACCATCTTTTGTTCTCGTATGCAGTATAAACACACGTGACATGGGAGAGAAAAGGGGGATTAATGGTTTTCGGTGACGCAGAGGCTGATGGGAAGGGCTCTGGCACTTACCTGCAGTGCTGGCCCCATTAGCTGTGATCTTGGTCAAATAACTGGACTTCGCAAGCCTGAGATTCTTCATCTTGACGTGGGGATCCTTGTAGCTGCCCCCCTGGGGGGGTCATCAGAGGCTTAAGTAAGCTGCTGTGCAGAAGGCAATTTGCCTGGCACCCGGCACCCAGGAAGTGTTCAGCAGACGAGAGGTGCTATGATGGGCTTCCTGGCAGAGGCTGAGAAGCTAGAGTTTGCCCCCTCCCGGGCTGTTATTAATTAAGAGATGACCTCAGAGTGACCCAGAGAAATAACTTGATAATGAACCATGGCTTTAGCAGAGTCAACCAGAAGAATTTCCCACCTGGATCGAGTTTCACAGGTGTGATTTTTGAACCAGGAAATCAAGCTGGGTTCCCGGACAAAACCGTCTCACCTTTGGTGACCGGGGGAAACATCTGACCACCAGGTGACTGGCCTCACCTAAGCTGTGCATTGTTGTGGAAAGTATCCGTTTACAGGTGCGTTGGTCCGTCGTCACCTTCCCATTAACCCAGTCTGTCTCCTTACCGTTCCGAATTCCTGAACTCACAGAGATGCCCCTAAATTTACTGCTCTTCAATAACCACTTCAATAGTGGTAATGGTTTCTGTTTATTGAGGCTTACTGTATGTCAGTTGCTTCATTAAGCACTTTACACACACTGTTTCGTTTATGCCTTAATATCACATGGAGAAGTAATCGAGCCCATTTTACAGAGGAGGAAATGCAGGTTGAGGGAAACTTAGTACCTTATCCTTCTGCCAGTTATTGGTATAAACTTAGTTCTATTGACTTCTAAATCAATCAATCATCCATCGATCGATTGATCTATCTACGTAGCTATCATCGATCGTTCTATCATCTATTTGACATGTTAAATACAAACTACTTTGATCTACTAATCAAGACACGTTCCTTAGAAGCCTCTAGGCTCTAGGGAAATCTTTGTTGGCCTCAATTCAGGCTTCTCTTTTGACGATATAGAGATGTATTCGTGGCTGTAGTTTGCAGACGCATGCATACAGAACACATATACATGACCTTCTGAGAGCGCGTTCTTACTCAAGGCCCCATATTAGATTGCGATCCACTCTGTGTCAGCCCCATGTCCAGGAGTTCCTGGAGAGAGAATTTCGTGCTGTATCCTCTCACTTGGGAGGATAATCAGACAATGCCACTCTCCATTCGGCACTGAGCTCCCTTTGCAGCCACGGACAAACCTTGTTGACCAGAATGGTCTCACTTTTCAATGGGAAGCTGTTGGACAAGAGAGGGGGTGTCAGAACATCAAGCTCAGTTTGACCGAGCTGCAAGAAAAAGCAGAAGAACGAATCTGTCTTCCCAAAGGAAAAATACCACCAGTGGTCATGGAGGGAACTTGGTTTTCAGTTCCTAACTGGAGAAGACAGATACCTGTCAAACGATGTGCAGTCAAATGGTGAGCCAGTGTGGATAAATGAGAGTTCCCACTTACAGCATGTTTGTTTTTCTCCCCCAAAATGCAGTTTATTTCCTCTAAATTAATATTGTAACTCATCTCAGATTAATAAAGTTTTCTCTAATAGAGGAGGCCCTTAGAGATTCTAGTTTATTACACTAAATGGGTTTTAATTAGACAATTAGAGAATGAGTTCTTCTCCAGGACTTCAAAACTGTCTTGTCAGATATTTCAGTGAAAATGTGGTTGGCTTTATTTATTTAGCAACCTTGAAAAAACAGTCACTTCCTGTTCATATTATTAGAAATGAATTCAGTCCTAAACATCAATGAGTTTACGGATTAAGAGAGAGGAAAAAATAATGTATTTCTTTTGCACGTAAATCTTTTTATTAAAATAAAAATAAGCCCCAGTAGTATAATAAAATATAAAATCACTACAATTTCTTAGGGAAGTCGATTCGTTGAAAGACATTTCGCATTCGCACGCCGAGATGTATGGAGGCTGGGAGGCAGGGGCCAAGGCTTACCCACCGCTTCATCCTCTGTCCCTAGCATAGGGTCGGTGCGTGCTCTGTGCTCAGCACAGGCTTCCTGATTGGAATTCAGGTCCAGCGCACTGATTTGCCTTTATTTGATTCCCTGAGATGGAAAAGGCCAGTCTTCTCTCAGCAGGTAGAAGGCAGGGCACAGGAGCCAAGCCTCTGGAAGCCACCTCCAGGAGAGAACACCCGCCCCAACCCTCTCCTTTCTCATGTGCGCCCCGGAGGGAAGGACGGGAGCTCAGCTGAGCTGCAGGCCAGACAGAGTGGGGTGGAGGCCCTTTTCCTGAGCACCTGTGACGGTGCATCAGGACCTTTCTTTATGTATTATTCCCCCGATCAGCACAACAGAACTTTATTTATTATTCTTCCATCAGATGCTCACAAGGAGGATATGAAGACACTCCCATCGTTCATTTCCCCTCCATTCTTAGAGAGTCAAATCACCTGCACCAGGGAAGGACCTGGGATTCAAATCTGGGACTTGAGAATGGAAACTCCTTACACAAGGCCCAACTTCCTCCCCACAGCAGGGATCCACACAGGAACAAGGGCTCAGCTGAGAATGGTAACCAGCTGTTTGTGACCTTGTGAACAAGGGCATTTCTAGGGCACTAAGGACAAGTGGTTGATTTGGCAGATAACCCACCAGAGAGCTAGGAAATGAAGTTGACTTGAAATTGAATAATTTCATGTTCGAATTTTCTTTTCCTCCAAATCTACCCACTGAAAAGTCCTAGGGCAGGAGGGGACCTGAAAAGAATGTCAGGATGGAAGAGATGAATGTCTTTCTTTTGCATTTATTTATTTTCTTTTTTAAGAGGCTTATCTAAAGCTCCCGAGATCTGCTTGGGTCTTACATAGGAAGGTGAGTGAGTCTCACACTCTTCCATTAGAAAACCATCTTCATAGGTCAAAAGAGTCAAAGGACTCTGAGGTTCTATTTATATCTTCAAAAAGCAAAATTCACTGCTAAGTTCAACACCCATTCTCCTTTCACTGACCCTAATTAAATATCCATTTATCATCTTTTTATCTGGCTTGTGTGGCCCTGAAAACTCACGAGTGCTTTGCTGAGATGCTCGCTTCCTGCCCTCTCTCTGCACCCCCCAGTCTGTGAGCTCTGTTTATCCCAGTCCCTGCATAGGAATCAGGTAAGGAAGAACGATCTCTGTGCCCAAGAAAGGGTTAGGTAGGAGAATTCAACAGAACAACCATGAACATAGGGCCTGTGGTGAGGTGTGAGGGACAGAGTCCTCTCCCTCAAGGGACTCAGTGTCTGCTGGGGGGGAGTACAAGCCTCTGTTGTCCAGGACCCCGTGGGGTCCTCTGCTGGGGGCCTGATGAAGGCCCACCTGAAGCTTGCTTTTGTATCCGGAAACTGTCCCTTTGAATCCAGCTCCTGGCCAACTTCTAATTCTAAGACTTTTCTCCTTGGCAGGGAGACCTCAAATTTTTAATTGATTAAAGAGAAAGGCTCCTTTGATGCTAAAAAGGAGAGCATCTGAGTTGCCCGGTAATTTAATGCAGTTACCTGTCCTGCTCCCAACCGGCTGGGATGAGCTAGGGAGAGAAAGTGTAGGAATGGACACACAACCAGTTACTTTCTCACTAGCCATCAGCAGATCAGGAATGTTCATTGAGGTTTATGATGCTTCCTGCCGCAGTGTGAAGTGCCTTCAACAAAACAAAAAACAAAACAAAATGATTTCTCTGCATTTCCAAATACTTTCCAATGCTTTCCAATGATTTCACTACCTAGAAACCTCTGGGTTTTTGTTTTTGTTTTTGTTTTTAAATCCATTTAGAACATTTGTGTGTTGAACTTCGGTTTGCTTTTTTTGGAGGATTCTCCCCTCCCTGTAGTGGTTTGCTAGGGCTCTGGTAACAAAGTACCCCAGACTGGGGGGCGTAAGCAACAGGAACGTGTTTTCTCACAGTTCTGGAGGCTGCAAGTCTGAGATCAAGGTGTCAGCAGGGTCGGCTTCTGCTATGGGTGCTGAGGGAAGGATGTGTTCCAGGCTTCTCCTCTGGCTTCTGATGGTTTGCTGGTGATCCTTGGCATTCCCTGGCTTGTAGATGCATCACCCCGATCTCTGCCTTCATGTTCACGTGGCCCTCTCCCTGTGTGTGGGACTGTGTCCAAATTTCCCCTTTTTATAGCACACCAGTCATTCTGTATTAGGGGCCCACCCTCCTCTGGTATGACCTCATCTTAGCTAATGACATCTGCAATGCCCTTATTTCCAAATAAGGCCACATTTTGAAGTCCTGGGGGTTAGGACTTCCATGCATGAATTCTGGTGTGTGTGGGGGAGCTCAGTCCAACCTCCGGCTCTAGCAGAGGCACCTCCCCGTTGCTGGCTGAAACCAGAGGTGGGGACATCCCTTCACCTGCTTGCTTCTGGTGCATCTGCTTTCTGGTCCCAGGGGACGACCCTGATGGCTCCTGTGGGTCCAGGCACCCACACAGGACTTGGAAAACTGCCAGGAAGTCTCCCCAGAGTGCAGAGCTGGGGCATACCTGCTCCCTTCCCAGGTCTAAGGGCCGCAATGCCCACACCTGAGTCCCAGAGATTCTGATTCTGATCTACTGGGCTGACGGCTGGGATCCCCCACCATATGTATAAAAACCTCCCCCGGGGGGGTTCTAATATGCAGCCAAGGTTGAGAACAATGGTGATCCGGCCCACTGATTTGCAAACTGGCCGCACATTGGAACCACCCTAGAGGTTTAATAAATTCTAACGCCTGGCCGCCACTCCCAGAGTTTCTGCCTTCATTGGTCTGGAGTGGTAACCTGGCGTAGGGATTAGGGAATCATTACCTTTCACCTGAGGTAAAACCTCAGAGGGTGGCTCGCACCTAACTGACGATCATTGCAAACTCAGCTTGGAATTGCTCTCGATGCTGGTTTTGTGGGAGAGATCCCACTCTTTTCACTCTGCCATTGTTGATTGGTTCCCAGTGGCCTCCCCTCCGCTGGTATTTTCCTCAAATCAACCAACATGGCAGACAGTGAGGGCTCAAGGGAACTAGGACAAACTTACTTGAAGAAGAGTTTCTGGAAGACACTGTCACTGTGGTTAAACTCAGTCAACGGGCCTAAATGTGAAGGTGAAAAATCATTCGTACATTCAGAGACAAAGCTCTGGTCTCTGATCATCTTTTAAAGGCTTTCTAGTTTTCAGACTGGGTAAAAATTCCCTTTCTCTCCCCCAAGGGGTCAACAGGAAGCTTCTTCCTCCATGGTGGACAGATTTTATTTGACAAGGTATGTTTGGAAAGTCAGATAATCGTACTGACTAGAAATTGAAAACATTATTTTAATGTCCAAACATGAGACTGTTATAAACTATAATGCACGATTTGCACAATTTTAAAAAATGAAAATAAATATCTGAGAAATTTCACGCTACCTGAAACTAACGTTGTAGGCCAATTATATTTTGATAAAAAAAAGAAATCTCATGTTTCTTTTTTTCTGAAGCATGGTTGCTTCAGATTGGCCCGCCACCGATGACCGCTGTGATTAATTATCTGTTAGAAAAGTTTGAGACCCATTGAAACAAGTGGGTTCAGCCTGCTTTTCTATGATTTAAATGACTTTTAATATGCTTTCCCCCTGCTGGGGATGCTCTTCCCTTACTAGGGTACCTGATGAACTCCTCCTTTTGCCTCAAAACCCACCTCAGGTCTCCCGCCCTCTGGCACACCTCCCCCCCCACCCCCACCCCTTAGAGGTTCGCACCACATTCTCTGTACTCTGTACTCTGCATTCTCTGTACTAAGACTCGATACCCTCTGAGGGCAGGAATGACTTTTATTCGCTTCTTTTCCATGTGCTTTGCCCTGGGCCTGACATAGAGCAGATCTCAGTAAGAGTCGGTGGATGAAAAGCAATGTTGGCTTGGTTTTTTTTTTTTTCCTTCTTCAAAAACAGCTGAAGAATCCCAAACGTTCCAAGTCACTGCTACTTAAAATCCAAAAGGAGATTGCTAGTGGTTTTATTTTCTGAGTCAGCTGTGTGACTCTGAGTGTGTCCAGAAGCCAGAGGAGTTGCCCGGGCAGGGGGCTCAGGGAGGGGTTGCCCCCAGATCCTGGCATGTTGGTGGGAGGGGGAGAGGAGAAGGTGGAGGGAGCGCAGGGCAGCAGCGGGGCCAGCTGGAAGGTTTGCCGTCAGCTCCCTCCTCCCAGACTCTTTGAACAGCTCTATGCCTACGGCCCCGTGGACAAGCCCTGGTATTGTTTGATTCTAGTGTAGGGTCAGAGGCCTTGTAGGAATGGCATGATTCTACTTCCTTAAATAGCGACTTGGGAATGAAATGAGTAACCGTGTCTTTAATTAGCCATACCCCAGAGGCCCGGAGGGGGCTGGTAAATGGTGGGCTCCCAGCCAAGGTCAGCACTGTGCCGCTGATACTTGGGCCAGGCTGACTTGGTGGGACGTTTTATTTGCCTGGCTCCGCCAACTTGTCCTGTCAGCCCATCCTCCATTCTGCCCTCATTTCGGCCTGATGGGCTGCTCAGGGTCGACACAAGGGAAGAGGGGAGGAGAACAGCTAACTTCTTCTGAGCATCTCTCCTGCGCAGGCTCTGGGCCACACACACCGGGAACAGCGGAACGGAAGATCCGAGAAGCGCAGGATGGAACCCGGTGGGAGGGTAGTCCAGGGTAGTCCGTGCTGGGCCGTTCCAGAGCCGTGTCCAATAAAGAGGGTCCCGGTGACCAAAAGATGCTTCCGAGTAATTTAAGTCCTTTACTTGTATGTTCAAGCTCTGTAAATGGAAGCCACATGGCCAGTCCTGAGCTACCCTTAATCCAACCTCTTCTCTTCTCTGTCCTCACAGCCTGAGCCTCCCCTGACACTCTTTCTTCAAAATCCCCCAGAAAGCTGCCCTGATCCATGCCAGGTTCCCTTTTCTATCCTGGGGAAAACCTCTTTCTGGCCCTACTCTACATGCCTCTCATCTCTTCAAAACCTTCTTTCCTTCTGTCTCTTCATTTTTCTCTCCCAGCCTTTGATTCTGTATCCCAGAAAAGAAAAATTCTGGCAATCTCGAATCCTAGAGAGTGATAGAATGGTAGCAATGAAGTGGGAAAGCACCTTTTTAGCTGGTGAGGAAGGGGGAGATGGGCTGGGAATCCTTAGAGGCTAATCATCTCTTTCCTGTCACTCAGACGTGTGAACAAGATGGAACCGGGGACATGGTATGGTGCGCGAGCAGAGAGGAAGGAATGATCACGCTCCCTGGGGTGCCGAGGGATCAGCTCCCAAAGCCAGGAAGCCTGTGATGAGTGTCAAAGGAAAGTTAGGGACTCCCCATGAGGCCAAGGAGGAAGGAGAAGGGGTTCCCATTCAGGAAGGACAACAGGGGCGCCGTCCCCGCGGATCCAAGAAGAGAAGGTTGAGTCCCTCAGTGGACTTGGTCAGGTCTCTACCCTATTTTCTAGATCTAGACCCCCAGGCTCTCTAGAAGTGTAAGTGATTGCACATGTGGGGCCGGATCCCTTCCTTTTGGCTGTTTGCACTGAAATCTGAGATGCAGCAGGGACCTTGATGACGGCTGTGTTCATGAACTGGTCTGGCAGGGCGGACAGATGTCCCCAGCTTTCCCAAGGGAAGAGAAGGCAAATGCAGACATCTGTGCTTGGGAGGTGAATTTACTGTCCCGAGGAAGGCGAGAACACCTCGGGCAGGTCTGGGCTGGGCAGGGCAGGGCTGACTTTGCCCAGACCAACTCCCGGACAGTTAGGAATGAGATGGAAAGCCTGCCTATAAACAAGCCTTTCTGCAAGTTCTTTCGGCTTCCTCTTTCCTCAGTCGCCCATTCTTGACAGGTTTATTCTTAAGTGTTGTTCCACTTGGGCTCCACCTGTCCCCTTTCTTCAGCTGCTCTCACATGCTTGTGCTTCTGGGCTATTAAATACCACACTGTGCTGGGATGGTGGTGTCAGCTGTCATTTACAGGAATGGATCTGCTGGTGCTAACACAGCCCCCGGAATTGAACAGAGCAATCTCTGGAGACACACAGTGGGGTCCCTAGACCCCCAGCATCCCCTGGGAACTTGTTAGAAATGCAGATTCTGGGGCTCTATCCCAGCCCCACAGAACCAGGGGGATGGTGCTGGAAACACAACCACTGGTGTTGGAACAAGCCCTTTGGGCACGCTCTGGTTCAGGGCTGGACTGTCTGTGCTCCAGGGTTGCTGACTGTCCCGCTGTTAACCTGTGAGGACTTGGGATGACTAGGGCTGAGTCCTCACGTGTGTGGGGGTTCCGAGGCCCGGGAAACACAGGTATCGAAGGGCCTCTTCTCAGAATGAAGACAAAAGCCCTCTTTGCTCTTTTCCACGAGCACCGTATGCTTGACAGCACGCCAGACATGTTCCATCAGAGGCAGAAGTCTGACCTCTCGGCCCGCAAAGGAAGCTTTGCTCTCTGAGGGTGGGAGGAGCTCGGGCTTCAGCTCCCAGCGCTGCAGGCGAGCTCCACTGGAGGGCTTTCAGTTCCAGGGCTGATGAATGCACCCATCCCCTCAGTGCCTGCTCTAGGACCCGCCCCACCCCTTCCCCTTCCCCTTCTCAGAAGCCACGACGCCCACTTCTCCAGCTCCCCTTGGAGCTGAGCAAGAGGAAATGCACTGTGACGGAAGTAGAGAAATTCCAATTCCCTTTAAGGGACTTTCTGAGGGCAAAGCCTGGAACAGATTTTCAGGGCAGGTTGCACAATCTTTTTTGGACATCTCTCGTAGGGGCCAAGAAATAGAGCCGTTCAAGCTGGTACCTAAACTAGGTACAATCCTGGCTTTCTGTGACTCAGCTCTGTGATCTTGGGGGGAAATTACTTAACCTCTCGGCACCTTCATTTGCTTGATCTTAAATTGGGAGTCATAACGGCACGATGCTCATAGGTGTTTGGGAGGATTAAATTAGATAATGTATCCCGAGTAAGGACGAACTCAGGACCTGGCCTGCAAGTGTTCGCTAGATATCAGCTACTAGCTCCTGTCAGGGCCTAGCAGGGCGCAGACACTCCGTGCCTGCCTGCTGAGCGGATGACAGAGTCCACCTCCCTGTCCGGACAGCCGGAAGGCCACCAGAAATACGAGACCACCAAAAATACATTCCACTGCTATTGCCGATCCCCTTACATTCTGAACAATTCCATTACCAGGGAGTGGTCCTATTTCTTAAGGCTTTAAGGAAGCTCGAAGCAGGTATTTTTCACAGTGGTTTTCTATTTCTGGAATGTCTTCTCTTTTCTGGTCTGTTGTCATCCAATAGGCTGTTGGTGGGGAATCAGAGTGACTTAAATTGCTCCCTTGGACAGAGGGAGGAAACAAAAAGAAATGGAGGCTTCTCGGGTAGAGTTACAAGGCTTACCACCAGGTAGCATTTCCTGACAAGACCCAGCTTGGAATTCTCTTAGCAAGTTGGGAGAGTGAGCCCTCATCGCTGCCTGACCCCTCCCGCCACACATTCCCAGCAGCTGGAACTTTATCAGCGTGGATGTCCGACAGGGACAGGGGGCTCATTTCCTTGGCTGAGCTGCTAAGGGGAAGAGAAACTGGGTTTTAGCGCTCACACCTGTGCTCCCAGGGAAAGGCACCCTGGGCAGCCACACGTCACACCTGGGACCATCTAATTCCCCGGAGAGATTTGTCTTCTTCATATGCTTTTATACCCACGCCATGTAGGTGGTTTCTCCCTACTGTTGACCCCGGGCATTTTATAGGGAGGCTGTGAAGAAACTCCAGAGCACGTGCAAAGGGTGAGGGGTAGGAGCGTTTGCGGAGTGCTCTGGGGGTCCACTCCCTTGCAGAATCCTCCAGTCTGGAAGCCCAGCCGCGGCAGCAACCCGGATCGCATGCTTTTGATTTTGCCCAAGTGGCCGGATTTCTCCCTGTGGATGAATCATCCAGTTCTTGTCCTAGCCCCTCCCCCACCTCCACTCCCCTGCAGGGACCTCCAGGTGACCTTGATGGCTGGACATTCCTTTGTGGTGCCCCTCGAACTTCTGCTTGTGGGTGATTTTGTAACCAACATGTAAAAACAGGAACTCACAAAACAGATGAGCTGGGGAAGTGGATGATTATTTGTATTGGCTATATATAGGAAAGAGTCAGTTTATAACAGAATTATTTTTATATGCTATTTTTTCCCCCCAGAGCTCAGAACAGCCATCCAATCTACGGATGCCTATAAGCATTTATTTTTATAGTGTCTCCTCTCTCCCTCCTGGGGGTCAGATACGAGCTCTTCCTGACTCCTCTACCACGTTATGACTTTTCCCAGTGCCTGGCGCCGGGCTCGGCGCTCAGCAAGGCCCCGCAAGGGATCCTGACTGCTGGCTCTATGCAGGCCTGGACAAGGGGCGTCCTGTGGGTGCCTTGGAGCTGTAGCCCCAAGCTGGTCTTTCCAGGAATGCACTGCTTGAAGAAGCAGTCTTTCTTCCTTTCAAGGTGGCCTGGCAATCAAAGGGCAGGGCAGGTGTGCTCACCCCACCCAGCCTTCTCCCGTCTTGGCTGGGAAAATCTGTGCAACATCGGAAGCAGCCCGAGTGTGTTCTGTACGTGTCTGCATGTGTGACCCCGTTCCTCTGTGGCTGGAAAACAGGCAAAGCGTGAAGCAGGAAAATCTATGGGCTGCAAGGAAGAGAGCTCCGTGCATTACCGCTGGCTGACTTCCCACCTCTCGGATTAAGTCTGATTTATTCGGCTGTGATGGAGTGTTATGTCTGTCACTGAGGGAGCTGGTTAAGAAGGAAGCCTCTATCTCGGAGCCATGTGAGGGGTCAGCTGTCGGAGGGATGGCGCAGCCAGGGGCTCTGTGCTCTCGGGGCTCGGGGCCCACGGTGCCTCTTCGGCTTTACTCCCAGCTGTCCCCCTCACACCCATGTCGTGCCTTCTCTTGAAATGGCCCGGTAGCTGTGCCTCTGGGGCCTCTGCTCACTCTGTTTCTCTCAGCAGGAGGCCCTTGCCCTCTGTCCGGGTTGCCCGCCCCTGGAGGGGGCAGAAAGTTTCTCCTCTCTGCGTCTCCAGGGCCTGAGATAATGCTTGGCATAGAGAGGATACTCGACAGATGCTTATTAAATGGGGGAGCGGAGGGATGGTAGTCTCTCACCTCACCCGTCCTGTTCGCCTGGCTTTCAGGGACATTTACCGAGTGCCTACTATGTGCAGGCTCCATTCTAGGTACTTGGGACACATCGAAACACAAAAATCTGCCCTTATGGAGAGAAATTACATTCTGGTGGGGGTGGCAGATAAAAAACAATAAATAAATCAGTGATAAGTGCCCTGGGAAAGAGAAATGGGAGTCGGTGCCAATCGTGATCTTAAATAGGGTGGTGAGGGCAGGCGTCCACGGGAATGAGTGGGTCCCCACCTGAACAACCACTGTACTTTCTCCGAACCTCTTGTCTGGCATTATTGCTTATTCTTTGTACTTATGTATTTACACACACGCACGCACATGCACACACACACACACACATATACACATACATCCCCACATATGTGGGTTATGCCTATGTTGGGTCTCTTCCTAGGCTTCAGCATCCAGAAGTGACTTTTATGCCCGATTAGTATTTGTATCCTTTTCAGCATCTAACACATAATAGGTGTTCAATAAAAAGTGGTCAATTGAATGCGTGTTGATACTTGATTTGCTGAAGAGAGTTATGCAGTCATTTTTTCCTTCCTGCAGAAGTAATACATGTCATCCTGACTATTTTATACACACAGAACTTGCTGTCTTTATGTTCGGTATCAAATACCTTGGGACACTTTGTGAAGAGCATTTACCCTATACTCGGCTGAAGGGTTGATCTGCCTCAGTGGCCTTTAGGAAGAAAACAGAATTAAGCAGGGAACACCATGGGGTGGGTGGGGGGCAGGGGCAGAGCTTTCTGTCCGTGAAGGATCAGCTTTTTTGAGCTGCATTGACTCTCAGCCTGGCCCGGCAAGCTTTGGTAAATGTTTTTGCTTCAGGGGACCGACGAATGCTTTGGTGTCCCTAAAGTATGAATGTGGTTTTACGAAAGGTAGTCGTATGTGGACCCAGAGGGAGCGCAGTGGGATTAGGTCAGGTAAATCCTGTTTGGGAGGGAACCCAGGTGCAGAGATGGGCTGGGTAACAGAATTGTGTGGTGTGAGTGCCTGGGCGCTGTTTTGGCCTGATCTGCAGAGAAGACCTTCCCCTACACCCCGAAGGGGACAACGGTCTTGTCTGTTGCTGTGAAACTTAGATGAAACTTACACTCCTCAGAGTTCCTCGTGCTGTGCTAGATCCTGTTTCAAACTGCCGAAAGGGAATACTAACAATGGTACTATTAATACAAGAGCTTCCGTTTATCACCATGGACCTATCTCCATGTTCAGTTTCTATCCAATATCGTAATTCTCACAGCTGTCCGGGAGGGAAGGGTCACCGTTCCTTCTTTATGGGCAAAGAGACTGTCATTCCAAGAGGCGAGTTTCACCCAGATTGTCCAGATGGTAAGGGTCAAACTGAGGGTTTGACTCCAGGCCTGTCTGGCTCCAAAACTTGGCCTCACGACCACCAAAGGAGAAGACAATTATTTTTTCTTAAAACAAATGTGGGGTATCCCCTAAAATAGAATCGTGGAGACCACGGAAACACGGGGTCTGGGAGGTGCTGCGTTTGTGTTGCCGTGGTACTGCGGTGACAATTCGGGACAACGACGTGGCACCCGTGTGACGGTCGCAGCAAGTGGGCCACTTGCACGTGCGAACGGGTGCTAGAAAGATGTGGCCAAAATGGAAGAGGTTAGGTGAGCTTGGTGAGGTTTATGGAGGGTTTGCTCTTTCAAAGTTTTCTTTAATATCATTGATATATATTTCTAATCTCTCTCTCTCTCTCTCTCTCACACACACATGCATGTGCAGTATGTTTAGCCTCTTCTTGCTTCCGAGATCCAAGGCCAGCCTAATGCAGGGCTACACTGATGTCTGCCATCCCACCCCCAAAACACTCTACCACATTCCTTTCTTGGGTTCCCATCTATCCAAGTAAATCAAACAGCTTTCTCAACAGTGACTGAGGGTCTTGCCCATTTCCTTTCAATCAGATCCTTTTCTTCTGTTTAATCTACCATCTATTTCCATATACCAATCCTGGAGCAAGTAGACACTCTGGAAATATTTGTTTAAACAAATCCCACCCCACCAAATTATATATTAACCCCCTTGCACTAAGCTTTCAAGTTCATTTTGCTTAATAGCCACGGTTAGCCCACGGGTGTAAATGTCTGAGACTATACACCACTCTTCCAACTGCCTCTGCTGCCCCTGTCCCCACCCACTGGGCTCCGGCCAGGCCGATGCATTTCAGCTCCTCAGACCCACTGGGTTCTTTCCCACCTCAGGGCCTTTGCAGATACTGTTGCTCTCCTTGAAGTGAGCTGTCTTCCCTCCACCTCCGATCTGACTCTTCACAGGTCCTGCTGCTTCTCATCTTTGGACTCTCAGCTTGAACACCATCTCCTGAGAGGGGCCTCTCACCACTTTCTGCACAGCGGGTCCCTGACACTTCGTTCTTTATCACTACACCCTTGTTTCCTTTGTAGTCCATCACTATTTATAATTATGTATTTCTTTGCTGCCTTGCTTAGAGCCTTTTCCCCCCAGGATGTCAGCTCCATGAGGAAAGGGGTGGATTCTGTCATTTTTAGCACATATACCCAGCACCTGGAAGAGCCTGGCACAGGCTCTAATAGATGCTCAAGTATTAACTGAGTTGAATGCATGAATGAATGACTGAGTATTTTTCATAATCTTTTTTCTTGTATTTTTTTTAAATCCTTAAAGATTACTGGGTACTTTCTCACTGCTGTTCTTCTGGTTATATAAATGAATGCTTTTCCCTTGAATGTGGTTTTGGGGTTTTCAGTGTACATTTTCCCCCTTTCAGGTTCAGGTGTCATTTTATGTTCTCTGATCCATGCGGGCAGATCTGCTGTCTTGTTCTTCCCTGCCCTAGTAAGATGTACCCCTTTTCTTGACAGCAAACTGGGAAAATCAACAGGACTGTAGAGAACGATATATAGAAGGGAGGACGCTGGGGAGTGAGGCCTTGGGACCGAGGCCAAACATCAGAGAGAAGAAACACTGCGTGGACACATGCCTCAGACTGCTTTCTAGGGAGACGTACCTAGAGGTAGAGACGATTTCTTCACACCGATTACGAATCCAGCCTCAGGGTACGTGGTGGTCATGATGGCGGGTGGAAACCATCTGTTCAAAGTGTGCTCTGCTGATCAGCAGCCCCAGCAGCACCTGGGAGCGCGTTTGAAATGCAGAGTCTCGGGGCTGGCATTGGACAGACTGAATCAGAATCTGTATTTTTGCTGAGCCATTCGGGTCACTTGTATGGCCAATACATTTTCAGAATCACCCGTCTACTCAAGATAGCTGCTGGAAATTGATTTTGCTAAAGGCAGAGGAAACTTCTAGTCAATTATTGGCATGTGTTCCCGACCAGTTCATCCACCAGGAGGGAGGGAAACTGCTTGTGCAAGCTCTCTTCTGGCCACGAAGAAGGCTGAAGTTGACATGAGCTGGGACAAGTAAGGTGATCTTCTCATTTACCCTGGAGTTCTTGAGAGCCAAGGTGGGGGCTTGGGGGACAGTCGAATACTGGAGGCGACAGAGGAGCGGATTTCAAAGATGAGCATGATGCAAGATTCTTTAAGGGAAGATGGCATGACAAGGTGAGAGCCTTTAAAGACAGAACCTCTGCTATGTCTGAAACCAAAAACGGTGCCGGTGAGGAAAAAAAGGAGGGTGTTTAAAAAGGTGGGCGTGGCTGCCCAAGGTCACTTATGGAATGCAGACATGCACAGAAGGAGGAAGGAAGAACCCACGACTGAGCAGGAATTTAGAAGACTTACTTGGATCTACACCAAGAGTGGCAGGTGGCTAAGGAAAGAGAAAAAATGTAACTTGTTAAAGCGTTGGCGACAAGAGCTTCTCTGGGTAAGTGTGGAGCAAGGAGGGCTAGAGAGGAACATTTCTGCTATTTGGAAAGCAGAGTGTGTCACTGGCTCAACAAGGTCCACCTGACGGCTGCCCCCCACCCCCCAACTCTTTCTCTATCACATCGTTCATGGCATTTATTGCTGCTTGGAAGTAGGTAGTTGATTTCTTGTTTTCTCATTCATTATCTACTTCGCCCTCTTCTAAGATGTGAGCTCCATGAGAGCAGTGACTTCATTTTCCTGATTGGCCACCAGATTCCCAGAGCCTGGCCCATGACAGGTGCCACACACATGTGAATGAATGAACCAAAGTCTGTGACGAAGCCGAATGCCTCAACCCCTGTGTTCTGGGGGAGGTATCCAAACTATTCACTTCTGTCTGCTCTGTCCAGACCTGGACGTGAGGCTCTCCAAAGGACAATAAACTTAAAAAGAAAAGAGGAGAGTTAGTCACCTTCCTTGAGAACCCACGCTGGGTCTGCATGTGTGACATAAATGATACCACTGAGCTCTCCTGCTAATTGGGGCTGGTCTTCTCATTCCCGTTTAACAGACGAAGAATCGAGGTTCAGGGAAGTTAAGTGACCTGCCCAAAGCTACTCAGGAAGCTAGAAGTGAATTGAGTCTCTTTGGTTCCTGAACCCACGCTCTTTCTATTGTGTTGTATTGAGGCTTGGCAGGAACCAGACTAAAAGAGAAATGAACCCTTTAACTGCTTTAAATAAACTTAAATCTCTAAGCCCTGGACAAGGTAGGTATAAATTATTGCCACAATAATGCTGCTTAAAAAACCATTCCAAAACCCTATGGTGGACGATGAGCGCTTATTTCTCGGTCGTGTGTTTGTGGGCTGGCTGGGGTTTGGCTGATCTAGGCTGAGCTCTGCTGGGCATGGCTCCCAGCTGTGGACTGGGTCCAGGTTTGCTCCATGAGTCTTGCATTATGCTGGTACCAGTGGGCCTCCTGGGACATGCCCTTCCCTTGGTGGTGGCAGAGCACAAATAGGATGAGAAAATCACCATACACAGGGCCTAGACTGAGAAGGGGCACATTGTTCCTTCTGCCGACATTCCGGTGGCTGAAGCAAGTCACATGCAGCCAAGCTCCACACCAATGAGACAGGAGATACGTACCATCTCTAGTGTGGAGAACTGCAGCGTCACATGGCAAAGGGTATTGATCCTGGGAGGCATGAATGATGGGGAGTAATGGTGCGATTGACCTTAGGAACATGTGCATAACATACATGGCCTGCAGGACTGTACCATTTGCTTTAAAATAACTGATTTGGGGTGCCTGGGTGGCTTAGTTGGTTAAGTGTCCGACTCTTGATTTTGGCTCAGGTCATGATCTTGGGGTCGTGAGGTAGAGCCCCGAGTCAGGTTCCATGCTCTGCTGGAAGTCTGCTTGATATTCTCTCTCTCCCTCCCCCACTGCCCCTCCACTGCCCTCCCCGCGCTTGCTGTCTCTCTCTCAAATAAATAAATAAATCTTTAAATACATGACTTCATGGAAGCCTCACAAAGATCCCATTTGGTAGGATTACTGCTATCCTTACTTTTCAACAAGAAAATTTAGGCTCTTGATTGGTTGCTCAAGTTCTCACTGAAGTCAATGACCTAGCAGGGATGTACACCCAGGTCTGTTTGGCACCAAAGCCCATATTCTTAGCCCCGATTCAACTCTATTGAAACCACCAACAGCTATGATGGAAAAGGAGCTGCCAGAAATTTTTCAAAACGATGTGGCTCCATGGTCCTCAACTCTATGGTCAAATAATCTTTGACAAAGCAGGAAAAAATATGCAATGGATAAAAGACAGTCTCTTCAATAAATGGTGCTGGGAAAATTGGGCAGCTATATACAGAAGAACGAAACTCGACCATTCTCTAACACCATACACAAAGATAAACTCAAAATGGATGAAAGACCTCAATGTGAGACAGGAATCCCTCAAAATCCTAGAGGAGAACATAGGCAGTAACCTCTTCGACATCGGCCACAGTAACTTCTTTCAAGATACATCTCCAACGGCAAGTGAAACAAAAGCGAAAACGAACTTTTGGGACTTCATCAAGATAAAAAGCTTCTGCACAGCAAAGGAAACAGTCAACAAAACAAAGAGGCAACCCACGGAAAAGATTTTTGCAAATGATACTACAGACAAAGGGCTGATATCCAAGATCTATAAAGAACTTCTCAAACTCAACACCCAAAAAACAAATGTAATCAAATGAAAAAATGGGCAGAAGACATGAACAGACACTTCTCCAAAGAAGACATACAAATGGCTAACAGACACATGAAAAAATGTTCGTCATCATTAGCCATCAGGGAAATTCAAATCAAAACCACATTGAGATACCACCTTACACCAGTTAGAATGGCAAAAATTGACAAGGCAATAAACAACAAATGTTGGAGAGGTTGTGGAGAAAGGGGAACCCTCTTACACTGTTGGTGGGAATGCAAGTGGGTACAGCCACTTTGGAAAACAGTGTGGCGGTTCCTCAAAAAATTAAAAATAGAGCTACCCTATGACCCAGCAATTGCACTATTGGGTATTTACCCCAAAGACACAGATGTAATGAAAAGAAGGGTCATATGCACCCCAACGTGCATAGCAGCAATGTCCACAGTGGCCAAACTGTGGAAAGAGCCGAGATGCCCTTCAACAGACAAATGGATAAAGAAGATATGGTCCATATATACCATGGAATATTACTCAGCCATCAGAAAGGATGAATACCCAACTTTTACATCCACATGGATGGCACTGGAGGAGATTATGCTAAGTGAAATAAGTGAAGCAGAGAAAGTCAATTATCATATGGTTTCACTTATTTGTGGAACATAAGGAATAGCATGGAGGATATTAGGAGAAGGAAGGGAAAAATGAAGGGGGGGAATCGCAGGGGGAGATGAACCATGAGAGACTATGGACTCTGAGAAACTGAGGGTTTTAGAGGGGAGGGGTGGGGGGATGGGTTAGCCTGGTGGTGGGTATTAAGAAGGGCACGTACTGCATGGAGCACTGGGTGTTATACGAAAACAATGAATTGTGGATCACTACATCAAAAACTAATGATGTAATGTATGTGACTAACATAACATAATAAAATTAAATTAAATTAAAAAAAAAACAAACCATGTAGCTGACAAAGAAGGGGCCAGAAGACTAGACACACCCAAATGGATGAATTTTCAAGAGACGGGAGAAAGTGGGCTCCTGAATCTGTATATAAACTTGAGTTTCTTTTTGTGTCATGGATGGATGTCTTATAAAATGCTCTATGGAAAAAGCCATCAGTCCTGTGCCTGGGCTAATAAATCAGGCTGGACACTGGTAGAGACTGGTGAATTCATCTGAGCTTCCTCATGCTAATCCCTCAGCTTATGTGGGTAATGTTCAGCCAATCTCTTCTGCTCCCAGTATTGGTTTTATACTCTTGTGGTCAGGTGCTTCTCTTTAATGTCTGACTACCTTAATTCTCAACTTACCTATTCCCTGGACCTTTGATTTGGGTCCCTTCAGGGGTGGTTTGAGGGCTCCTTGCGTGAATGCCCATTTAGGTTCCTGCTGCTCACCCTCACTGCCTTGCACATAACTCCCAGACAAAGCCTGGCACCTGACCCCCTTCTGTCCTTACTAACCGGGCACGCCATCAGGATTCTCCCAAGTCCTATCACCCCCAAGGAGAGATACCTCCCTGGAACATTCTAGAACAAATTTAGAACAAGTGGCCTGTGGGGATTTCTAAAGGTGATTCATGAAGGTAGCATGAGTTCAGTAAGGATGAACATGGTCTAGCAAATCTGATTTCCTTTGTGAAAAAACTGGACTGGCAGATCAAGGGAGGGTCATGAGGGTAGCGTCCTGGATTTTAAGGGGCTTGACAAATCCTTTCATGATCCTTTTAGAAGACTGGGAAACACAGGCTGATTTAGGACAAATAGATTAGTTCTTGGCTGGTTAAAAAATTTTGCTGTCATTAATCAGATGTGCTGATTAGTGACAGCTTGAGGAAGGCTGCTGGCCTGGAACAATGGAACTCTGTCCTCAGCCAGATCCTGTCCGGGTCCTCCCCCACCTCGCTCCCCCCCTTCCCCCACCCTTCTTTGTCTCTCTTCGAACAACTTGGATGAAGATTCGGGAGGTTGGTTTATAAAATTGGTGGGTGGCAAAAACAAAGGGGGAGTAGCGAACACACAAAAAAAGCCAGGGCTAAGGTTTTTAAAATAATAATTAACATATACAGAACCTTACAAAGCCCGTCTCTAAAGAATGATTTTATTTAAGTCTCTAAACAACTCCGTGTGGTAGGTATGACCAATTATCCTCATTTTAGATGGGACCCAGGACTTACATAAATTCCCCAAGATCATTCAACGTTATACCTCAGAGCACCCAGGTTTATGTTCTGGTTTTTCTGATTTCAAATTCTATACTCTTTAAAATGGGCCAAAACAAACAAGCGAAAATGAATAGAAACATGTTTTTAAAAATATACAAGCACAGGTTGGGAGAGAGATCTGGTGTACCAACTGCCATAGGAATGTCTCCCAGCATCACTCCTGGGTCCCCAGATCTGTGCCATAGCCCACTACCTGCCCTTCTCCTCCCCAGCCTGGCCCCTCTAGGCAACTGGTAAGTTCATCCTGCTGGAGGTGAACAGGAATGTGAACTTGGTCCCCACTCTCATAAAGCTACCACCTCTTGGTCTGATTCAGGGGTACCTGTAGCACGGTGGAAAGGCACGAGCTTAAGGGTCTTGCCCATCACTGGCACCATGCTCTTACCCTTTCTGGACCTAAGAACTGGCTTCAGTAATCCAGGAGACTTGAGGGGCTTTTGAGTCCTCTGGAGAATGCCCATGTACAGTTAGCCCCGTGTTTATTCTGGTATAACTCTTGGGGACCTTCTCAGATTGCAGAAGGTGGCTCTCTGGAGTCATCCAGATAGGCAGGCGGATTGAGTAACTCATCTCCTTTCCTTTACTTCCTGGGCAGTTTGGTAGGAGAGGAGACAGAAAGAAGGGGGAGGTGGAGAGGAGACTGAAAGAAGGGGGAGGTGGAGGAAGGTGCAGAAATGGTGGGAGCAGGTACCTTTGTGAATTTCTTTCTTGGTGTTGCATTTTGCCTTTCTGAGTCCCTCTGTCTTCTGGGTGATACAAGGAAGCTACTGTTTGCCTAGAATTTAATACTCCCTTCTGTTTGTTTTAATCCTTACCAGGACCAGGTGTGTCTTTGGGGTTTTGAAGTTTTCATCGTGGAAGTGTACTCATTTGGCACCATAAAACTACTTTAAACAAGACACACGGTTTTATATATCATAAAAGTAGAAACAAATTAAGTATTTTCAAAGCAATATATTTTAAACCATGTCCAAATAGCAAGCACTTACCTAGGGCAATAACTGAACTCTCCTGGAACAATAGATTGTAAAGCTGATTGATTTATTTTGTACAATAGTAGATAATAATTTACCAAAAGCTTCCTATGATAGGGACTTTACCCACCATGCTGTGGTTAGGCCAGCAAAACATGATGGTTGTTTCTGACAGTGGACTCTATATAAACTTCCAGTCTCTGCAATTTACATTCATAGGCACCAAAACTTGATGTTGGTCTTCTAGCCTTGCACTGAAAACGTTGCCTTTCTGTTAATCACGGTCCCTCCTTTCTATTATCATCAGTTGCAGAGCCATGGCACGTTTGTCCTGTATTTTGGTCTTCACTGTTTGTCCTTCAGATGATTCCTACAGCCAACCATCCCTCCCGTACACACAGGCCAGTGTCACCCATTTCTCTGCACTTCCTAATTAATCTCTTGGGTAATTCTTGGGTGTGAAATTGATGGGCACAAGTCTTTTTTTTTTTTTTTTTAAGATTTATTTATTTATTTTAGAAAGAAAGAGTACACGAGGAGGGGAGGGGGCAGAAGGAGAGAGAGAGGAGAAGCAGACTCTCTGCTGAACGTGGAGCTGGATGACACAGGGCTCCAGCCCAGGACACTGAGACCATGACCTGAGCAGAAACCAAGAGCCCAACGCCAAACAGACTGAGCCACCCAGGCGCCCCAGGCACAAGTCTTTTTTTTTTTTTTTTTAATTTATTTATTGACACAGAGAGAGAGACAGCTAGAGAGGGAACACAAGCAGGGGGAGTGGGAGAGGGAGAAGCAGGCTTCCCGCTGAGCAGGGAGCCCGATGCGGGGCTCGATCCCAGGACCCTGGGATCATGACCTGAGCCGAAGGCAGAAGCTTAACCGACTGAGCCACCCAGGTGCCCAGGCACAAGTCTTTTTAATAGTAATTTTAACAGTGTCATGTTGGGCAACATACAGATATACTAAGTTTTTGGAACAATTTGCAAAGCCAGTTGATCATTTGGTTCAAACATTCGAACACTTACTCAATTTAGCTGTCATACCTTCATTGAAGCAGGATGTTTTATTGCATCTCTGAACCGACGTTGCCCCTTCTACCATTTTGAGTATGTGAAGAATTATATATTTACTCAGTGAAAGTTGATTAATATTAGCATTTTTAAAACTATGCTTTAAATACTCCACTGAATGATGTTTGCCCTGCTGTATTACAGCGTCAGAATTCATGTTCCCCTTAAAAGCCTGGACCCAAGTGGTTCAGTCTCAAAATGGTATCCTACTGGGGCGCCTGGGTGGCTCAGTCAGTTAAGCATCAGACTCTTGATTTCGGCTCAGGTCATGATCTCAGGGTCGTGAGATCAAGCCCCGTGTTGGGCTCCATACTGAGCCTAGAGTCTGCTTGAAGTTCTCCCTCTCCCTCCGCCCTTCTCTGTCCTTTTTCTCTAAGAAAAAAAAAAAAAGGTATCATACTTAAGAAGCACAATACAATAGCCAAAAGTAATTAAAAAGGAATTCTACTCTTTTCTCGTATCTCCTAAAGGACGCTAAAGCAGATCTAAGCACACAATACCCAGACTATCCCTTCCTCACACATACATCCTTCATACCCTCGGCTCAAGTCCCCCGACCCCCTAAACCCTCCTCTGTGGGTGCTGTTATTTTTCTCTAATGTCCACACCATCTGTTCTTTCCTTCTGTGGATGAACTTAGCTTCTTTCCCAGTAAGAAAGAATTTTTTCTGGATAGAGGACGAAAATCAGATTGGCAACTTTAGGGTTTCTCTTGGATGCATGAAGGACGATGAAGTCTTTTCACATGATATAAAGCGTGAAAAACAATGAAAATGTCATATTACTGCGATTTTCATAGTCATCCACATTATCAATGGTATAAGGTGATGGAATAGATATGCCTTGGACCCCAAACAAATCACTTACCTGCTAAAAAGGACCAGGTCGGGGCGCCTGGGTGGCTCAGTTGGTTAAGCGGCTGCCTTCGGCTCAGGTTATGTGGGATCGAGCCCCGCATCGGGCTCCCTGCTCGGCGGGGAGCCTGCTTCTCCCTCACTCTCTCTGCCTGCCTCTCTGCCTACTTGTGCTATCTCTCTGTCAAATAAGTAAGTAAAATCTTTAAAATAAATAAATAAAATAAAATACTACCAGGTCTTTAATATTGTATTTTATCCATTTTAGAACCCCCTCTCCCCATCTTTTAACATTTCTGAAAGAAGAATGTGCCTTTCCATGAATAATGATTTATAATCACCATTAGCCCTCCCCCCGCCCCCAATTTAAAGTCTCTGAAATCCGCTCACCGGGGAGGTCTGAGCTAAGATGAGGACTATTGATTTCACCTGTTGGGCGCTGACTCCTGCGTGCCACGGTGGGTGCAAGTCCGCGATTGCAATTGGGATCAGGGTTTCCAGGTCACTGTTGTGGAAGACTCAGGGCGGGGGGCAGCTTGCCCATGAAGGGGAAGGACTCTCGGGGGGGTGGGAGTCAGGCCTGTGGCCCTCTCGTCTTGGGGAGCTTACCTGACTTAGGAGACCCAGGTGAAAGGGAGCCTCAGGACTCCGTTTATACCTCATTGTGCGGCGCGCATCCCGCTTCCGGATTCCTTGCTGGGCCCCCGGGATTCCTCACCAGCCAATTCCAGTGTAAGGCAGCCCGTCCTGAAGCTAGAGACCACGTCTGAAGTCAGGCCCTGCATTCCTGCGACACTCAGCCCTACGGCTCCTGCAGGGCACCTTAAGGGACCGCAATTAGAAGTTGTACGAAACCATTGCAGTGCTGCTGTGTCATCCTGCCTGCCACCCGCCCGGGGGCGCCGGGAAGGTGCCATCCTATTATGGTGAGGGAGCTAAGCGGCGCCGGCAGTAAAAAAACAGTACAGTGGCCTGGGATGGAGGTTCAGGACAGAAGGGACTTCAGAGCGGTCAGGAGGTCCTGAAAGCCTAGGTTGTCCAAGCCCAAAACAACGGGGGCAGGAATCCTATGGCTGCTGCTCCCAGGAAGCTGCTGGCCAGGAGAAGGGCAGAAAGTTCTCAGAGACTCTTCCCCTCCGACGGGGTCAACAGGGGAGACAGCAAAGCCGTTGAGTGCGGGGAGGCTCTTTGGTCTGGCTGATCCATCCCCAGCAGGGCCGGGTGACCAGACCCCAAGTAAATAAAGGCAGGAAGCATGTGTAAGGGCTCATCTTTCAGAAAATGTACGTCTGTCTTCCTTGTTCCCTTTTATGGTTTGTTGGCTTAGCACACACGGTGCTAGTTTTTACTTTTGGCCTGATGGAAGCCTGGTCAGGGGATCTGAATACCCGGAGAGGGTTTAGGATTTGGATCTGTTAGTGTTACATCATGCTAGGCTGGTGGTCTTTGAGGAGGTTGAGCTGGGGCTTTTCTAGTTTCAGAAGGTACTAGATGTGGCCGTCATAGTCCCCACACCTGTAGGTACCCCCGGGTAACACCTGAACCCATGGCTCTAAAATAGTTGGCTTTGCTCCCAGAATCTTTTGGAAAGGGTGGCATGTTACTCCATCCTCCTCCAGCCTGAACCTGACTCTTGCACCCACCTGCAGCCTGAGAGGTAGCCGTGCTGGGGTGAGGCTGCCCGCACCCGGGGCCTGGGCTCTAGGGAGTGGAGAGAAAGAGGGAAGAAATGGAGCCAGCTAGAAGCGTTTATCCCTTTTTACCACTTATTGAGGATTTGTACATACCAGGCACTATGTAATTCATCTTTCACCAACCTCATCTCATGTAATCCTTACAAGAACCCATATATCGGTCAGGGTTCTCCAGGGAAACAGAACCAATAGGACTGTGTGTGCACAGATACGGGTATGATATAGATAATGTCTCTCTCTCCGTAACACAGAGTATATCTATATCTACTATAGCTAGATCTATACTCTTAAATATATATGGTATATATATTTATATTTTATATATTTTTAATATATATTTGAGAGAAAGAGATTTTTTTAAAGATTTATTTATTTTAGGGAGTATAGCACACGCAAGTGGGGGTAGGGACAGAGGGAATCTTCAAGCAGACTCTCCAACGAGTGCAAAGCCCGACATGGGGCTTGATCCCATGACCCTGAGATCCTGACCTGAGCCGAAACCCAGAGTTGGACGCTCAACCAACTGAGCTGTCCAGGTACCCTGAGAGAAAACGATTTTGAGGGATTGGTTCATGTGACTATGGAGCTGGCAAGCCCCAGATCTATAGAGTGGGCCTGCAGGTTGACTTGGGAAGGGCTGATGTTGCAGATGAAGTCTGAAGGCAATCTCCTGGCAGAAATAACTCTTGCTCGGGGGAGGCCAGTTTTTTCCTTCTGTTTGGTCCTTTACCCGATTGGGTGAGGTCCACTCGCATTACTGGAGGGCAGTCTCAAACTCTAATGACTTAAATGTTAACCTCATCCCAAAACACCCTCATAGACACATCCAGAATAGTGTTTGACTACCTATCTGGGCACCGTGGCCCAGCCTAGCTGACATATAAAATTAACCATCACAGGTATGTATTACTGTATACATTTTATAGATGAAGCAATTGGGGTTTAGACACTAAGCAATGTGACTGAGATCACAAAGCCAGTGAGTAGCAGCTTTAGGCTTTTCTGCCCTTATTGCTTCAAACCCAGGTGTTTCTGTATTTAAAGCGTGGGCTCTTAACCACTTTGTCTTATTCTCTCCTTACCTGCAGTAGTCCTGGAGAGACCTGACATGTAGGAAAGTCAGTCAGTGTTTGCATATGAGCAGACTCTAAGGATAAGCAGAGCAGAAGTAGCTAAGAGATGTTGGCTGGAGGAGGGGTGGGTCTCAGGAACCAAATAGGAGAGGGACCTGAGGCACTGGGGCAAGTCAGACCTACCAGACATTGCGGGTTGGTTTCCTGGTGGTGAGCTGGATAATGTAGAGTAGTTTGGGCTGGATTAGTGACAGGTGAGAAAATGGAGCAGGGAAAAGACCGAGAATCCCGACGTCAGAGCAGGCGAATGGAATGGTGCTGGTCTGTTCCCAGAGAGGAGACTGGGCTTGAGGCAGAACCTTCAGTACCAGCTCCCCCTTCGCTTACTCCAAGCCAAGAAATCAGACTTAGGGGAATCCTATCTGTGAGGAAACCGTAGCTCCAGAATGTTTCTCCCCTGAGGATGAGGTAGTCATTCCCAAATCTGGAACAGAGTCTCATGGACTGAGGTACCCTGATACAAAGCTCCAAGAATATTCACAAAAACTGGAGGGAGGCATGTGGAAGGTTCTCTGAAAGTTCCATGGCAGCAGAACCACCAGGCATATTCTTAGGATCATATGACATTCGACCTAAGAGAGACTCTAGGGGTTTACTCAAAAAAGATGATCTACATATTTTGAGCAAGCAATAAAAAAAATCAGAATTCAAATAAAAATCCATATTTCAGAGCTCTTTTTAGAAATCAAACAACTGGAAGGACAGTTTGCATTCCTATGGTAGCTGAATTGAGTTGCTGTATTTGAGAAGAAGTCCTCACCTCAGGAGGCGCCTGTGTGGGATCTCTGCAGTCCCCACCGCCCCCTATTGCCTTCTGGACACCAGGATTTTCCTTACGCTCACTGCGCGTCCTTCCTTTACATTTGCTGCCTGCCTCTGGGATCCCTGCTGTAGACCAACATTTCCTTTACCGAGGAGGAAACAGAGGCCCACGGAGGGGATCCATCGTGCCCAAGATGAGGTAAATGAGGACTTTAACCCAGGACTTTTCCTACCCAACCCAACCTCTTTTCTCCACACCCAGAAGAGAAACCGTTGTGAAATCACACTCTCCTCACTCCGGTCTAACGCGCTGTCCATTATCATCTTTGGAATGCTACAAGGACTCCGGGCAGTAAGAACCAGAAAGGGAAGGTGAAGGTGATGGTGATAAGATTTTTTTTTTTTTTTTTAACAGTAAGAGACAATCACAGAGATCAAGGAAGCAAAAATGTGGAAGAAAAAGAGGAAGGAAATTCAAGCTGCCCAGAGTCGGAGCTGTCAAAAACACCAAAATCCCCCCAGACCTGGGAACCTAATTATTTCAGAAAGCCTTGCTTAGTTCGGAGTCTGGGGACTGTCAACATTGAGAAACTTTAGAAATTGCAAATATTTTTTGTAGATGAAAGATAAAAACACACTTGGATGGGGAAAGGGGAAGTTCTATTTTTGAAGTGGACACTGCAGGAATAAACAGTCATAAAAATAAGACAGTGATATAGGCACCCTGCTTCAAAGCCGAAAAAGCAACTTTATTTGCATTATCTTCCGTGTTATGAAAAGCTGCTAATTGTTTTATGGCCAGAGGGGTCTGTTCTCCTCTTTGTTCTGCTGATGGCATCCTGTGATCTCAGATAGAGATGCTTAAACTCCTGGAAGCTGCTGGGAATGTCTCGGACCGAATATCCATGAGAACAGATGACCTTGCTTGACAAGTGGTTTTATTTCACATAAGGGTGTTTTTGTTTTGTTTTGTTTTGTTCTGTTTGTTTGTTTGTAGAAGTGTTTGTAGAAATTAGCTCCTCCAGGACAGGAATCATCCACCTCTGTTAGCTCAGGTCTTTATTGAGCTCTGAAGGGCGTTCGAGGCAGGCGGTGGCCCCCCGGGAGGACAGTGGAGACTGAGCTTTGTGGTCCCTGCACTTCCAGAGCTGACTCGGGCCTACTGTGCACTGTGACTCACTAAGGCTGGATAGACTAGGACATTTCAACAATTTCTAGTTGCTTTTTGCTTCTCCCAATATTACTTTTTAGTTGAACTGTAACATGGCCCGGGCAGTGGTCCTCGCATACATAGCCCCCCGAAAATGCCACGCTGTGTGCAAAAGTCTTACGATTAGCAAGACTTGAATTTTTTATTTTATTTTTTTAAATTTAATTTTATTACGTTATGTTAGTCACCATACAATACATCATTAGTTTTTGATATAGTGTTCCATGATTCATTGTTCTCGTATAACACCCAGTGCTCCACGCAGTACGTACCTTCCTTAATATCCATCACTGGGCTAACCCATCCCCCCACCCCCCCTCCCCTCTAGAACCCTCAGTCTGTTTCTCAGAGTCCATAGTCTCTCATGGTTCACCTCCCCCTCCGATTCTTCCCCCGCCCTCATTTTCCCTTCCTTCTCCTAATGTCCTCCATGCTATTCCTTATGTTCCACAAATAAGTGAAACCATATGATAATTGTCTTTCTCTGCTTGACTTATTTCACTTAGCATAATCTCCTCCAGTCCCATCCATGTTGATGTAAAAGTTGGGTATTCATCCTTTCTGATGGCTGAGTAATATTCCATTGTATATATGGACCACATCTTCTTTATCCATTCATCTGTTGAAGGGCATCTCGGCTCTTTCCACAGTTTGGCTACTGCGGACATTGCTGCTATGAACACTGGGGGTGCATGTGGCCCTTCTACATAGCGTGCAGAGACTATCTTAAAACTTTCCCTGCTCCTGTAACCTGTTTTTACACAAAGTCAGCCTTGGGTGGGTCCCCAGGTGACTCTCTTTTGTGGTTCCTCCCTTCCTTTCTTGTGTAGGCCGGGATCTCCAGGGAGATGCTGAGAAGTGGTCATAGTTGTTGTCATGTCCCTGATCTTTAAGGGACTGCTCTGGGCCCACCCAGTTTTGTAGACTCACCATTTACTATTATGTGTGGGGTAGGTTTTAAAAACAGTATTTTCTTTTTTTTTTAGTTTACTATTTCTTATCATGATCGATGTTGAATTTTATTGAATGCTTTTCTGCATCTATTAAGATGATCAGGAGATATTTTTCTTTTGCTCTGTTATGTAGTCAAGTCATCCTGTTGTCTTTTTTATTAGATATAAGTGGATTCAGTTTGATGGTATTTATGATTTTGTGTCACCTTCATGAGTAGAATTATCTTGTAGTTTTCCTTTTCCAAACTGACCTTGGTTGTTGGTACCAGGTTATGCCAGCCTCATAAAGTGGAAAGAGTCATGCATTTTCCTTTTTTTTTTTAAAGATTTATTTATTTTAGAGAGAGAGCACGAGCAGGAGGGGCAGAGGGAGAGGGAGAGAGAGAATCTCAAGCAGCCTCCAGGCTGAGCACAAAGCCTGACATGGGGCTCGATCCCATGACCCTGAGATCATAACTTGAGCTGAAAGCCAAGAGTCAGACGCTTAACTGACTGTGCCACCCAGGGGCCCCAGGTAATACAGAGTCCTGTTTTGTCGAAGAATTTATCCAAGACTGGAATGATATATTTATTTTGTGGGAACATTTTTTTAAAAGATTTTATTTATTTATTTGAGACAGAGAGAGAGCACAAGTAGGCAGAGAGGCAGGCAGAGGGAGAGGGAGAAGCCGACTCCCCGCTGAGTGGAGAGCCCAACGCGGGGCTCGATCCCAGGTATCCTGGGATCATGACCTGAGCTGAAGGCAGATGCTTAACTGACTGAGGCACCCAGGCGCCCCCTCTGTTTCTTTACTCTGGAAAGGCAGGGGAGTAGAGCTGGGGAGAGAGAAGGAATAGGAGGAGAGGCAGGTGTAAAACAAATCCTCCCTCACAGCCAGTCTCCAGAGCTCTGAGACGTTCTGACTGTTACTCCAAAAATAGCGGAGAGACCCATTCTAGACCAGCTTCACAGGGCGGACTTCTCCCTGAAGATGAAGCAAAAATGATCAAAGGCTGTCCATTTTTTTTCAATTAAACTTTTTTTTTTAAGATTTTATTTATTGTCAGAGAGAGAGGGAGAGAGCGCACACAAGCAGGGAGAGCTGCAGGCAGAGGCAGAGGGAGAAGCAGACTCCCCGCTGAGCAAGGAGCCCGATGAGGGACTCCATCCCAGGACCCTGGGATCATGACCTGAACCGAAGACAGATGCTTAACCCACTGAGCCACCCAGGCACCCCTTAAACTTTTAGATAATAAATAATTAGGTTATACATACACAAATAGAATTTTTCATAAATGTGAACATATCCTGTAGTCTTTTTTTGTTCTTGTCATTTTCCTTGTTCTTGATTTTCATCTCCTAAGCTCCTCCTATTCATCACCCATGGACCTCAGCCTCCACCAAATAAAACATGTTATAGCCCAGGATGAATTCTTCTAGATTTTTCTCCATGCACATGTAATCATACAAATGGTGATTTGCCATTATTCTATAAGAATGGGTTCATATTATGCACACTTGTGTTTTTCATTCAGTAATGCCTCATGGAAATCCCTCAAAACCAACTGATACAGCTCTAATTCACTCTCTTAATGGTTATAAAAATCTCCTTTTGTGTGAATATACATAATTTATTGGATCATTCCCCTACTGATGGGCATTATTTCCGGGTTTGTCACTACAAACAAGGCTACGATAAATATTCTTGTAAACATGTCCTTTGTACCAGTAGTTTTATGTTTATGGGATAGATTCCCAGGAGTGAAATTGAAGGGTGGAAGGGTATGTGATATTTATTACATTTTAATAGACATTGTCAGATTGTTTCCAAAAGGCTGTGACAATTTACATTTCTATCAGCAGTGTAGGAGAGTACCCTCTTCACTGCATCCCCTAGTTTTTATTCCATTTGTAGTCACTTGACACTTTCAATTTAAAAACCTTTTGGCATATAATGGGAGTTAAGTGATATCTCATTGTTGCATAAATTTGCATTTCCCAACCATAATTAATTTAAATAATTTTGCTATTTGGATTAGCTCTTTTCTGAATTGTCTCTTCACTATCCTTTGTGTATTTTCCTGTCTTTTTTTTTGCCAATTTGTCAATATTCTTTTTGTCTTACAGATGTTACTCTTTGGTCTGTCATGTATATTATATTGTATCCCGAATCTATTATTTTTCTACTAATTTTATTTGTGGCACTTTTTTTTTTTTGGCCCACAAATGTATAAGGATGTTTACATAGTTAAATGTGTTTATCTTTTATTTTCAATGTCCTTCTGGTTTCCAGTCTCAGTTTGAAAGGTGTTTGTCAACCTTAGGATTATAGGTCAGACCAAAGAGGCCCCAGGGCCATTGGGTGAGAGGTACTTACCCCAAGATCCCCCAACCTGGATAATGGATAATGAAGTGAAGAAGTTTTGCTTATGATTAGGTAGACTCAGTTCTGACAGTGGCTAGTGAATCTGCTTCAGGCTAATGGACCATCCAGCGAGAATTAACTAGTGGGATGATATTACACCCGGGACCTGCACCATATCCAGGGAGGACAGCAAATGTCACTACAGAGTGACCTGGAGCCCAAGGCGAGAGCTGAAGGAGAGGGGAAAAGACTGACGAGGAAGTGCTTTCCCTTTCCCCACAAACAGGGTAGGACTCGAGAGATGAGAAGTCCAAGCGCGGGTGAGGAAGTAAAAGCTCAGAGACGGCTAGGATTGGCTCAAGGTCACACAGTTTGTTCAGTGGCGGAGTTGGAATTTAAGTCCCGTCTTCTAACTCAAAGACCTGTGCTTTTCCCAGATTCCATTGACTCAACTCTTGGTAGAATTTTGGCCATAAGCATACAGCGTCATTGAAAGCTAACTGTATGCCAGGTACTGTTCTGAGCACTTAGCATGTACTATCATATTTTGCCCTCATAAAAGTCTAGGAGAGGGGAGCTAGTATTTTCTCGAGGAAAGAACTGAGGCATAGAGAAAACTAAATATTTCATCCAAGGTTACATGGTTAAAAATTGGTAGGGCTTCAATTTAAACTCAGTCCACTAAGCTTATGCTACACAGCCTTTTGACAGAACTTCCCTGCTTCTCTTCCTCTCTTTTGCTTTCTATCCTTTGTAAAATAGATTAGTATTTATATTTATTCTGTTTGCTTGTCTGTTTTCCAGTGTCATTTTTAAGGTTGTTTCTCTGCACTATAGTGAATTCAGTTGAGTAAAGTTCATTGGGGGATTGTCCTGTGCCAGGCCTCAGCTACTGATGGAATAATTGACCTCATGAAATGTATTTGCTGATGTTCTAGATTACAAAGACAAACCAAAGAGGACGAGGTGGAGAGGAGACGCTGTGGAGACACAGTTTGCCTTCTATCTCCACACGGGGTTTGCTGGGCTCCACGAGGTTCTCCCAGACCCTCCTGGTTTATCCCAGATCATGCAGAGTCTATCAGGGTGCTGGTCGTTAGCTGTGCTGGTTCTTGCTCAAGAGTAAGGAGAAAAATCTAGAATACGAAATAGTGACAGCCGAGGTTTTCCCACTCTCCGTTGTCATGCTCGCTTTGCTGGAGGCGTTTGGGAAGTCTTTTCTTCTAGTAGAGCCAACAAATATTTTTAAGCATCTACAGGGTGCAGAGCATGATGCCAGGCATTGCTGGAGACTCCACACACCTTTAGTCTGTGCCCAGTATCCTTAGGGAGGCAGATACGTATCCACTTTGACATAAAATTGATAGTGTGACGAGTCCTACTAGGGCTCAAATCCAAATACACAGGGAACGTAGGAGAGAGATGAGTTTTCAATGGGAGTTATGGGAAAGTCATTCTAGCATGATGTACTAATAAAAAACCAAACACTCTATTTGAACAGATTTGTGGGAGGTGTGGGGAGGAGACACAGGTGATGCTTTTATTCAGGAGTTCGGAGACCTGGGCTCTAGGCCCACGTCTAACATCCTTGCCAGTTGTGTGACCTCACCCGAGTCACTTAATCTCTCTGATTAAGTTTTGTCACCTGTAATGTGGGGACATTAACAAGTACCTTAAAAAAAAAAAAGTACCTACCTCGTAGGTTAGTTGGGAGGATTTTAGCGCAGTATTTGGCGCATCGGAGGCTCTCGGTAAATGCCTGAAATGAAGTGTGTGTGTGCGTATGTGCACGGGCACTCACGGGTGTGTGTTGGGAGAGCGTTCGTGGGTGGGCAGGTGGGGCAGGGCTGGAGGTGACTGTGGGTAGGGCGGGTCGTGATGACAAAATTGGGGGAGGAAGATGGAGTGAGAGATAAGACTAGAAAGCTACATAAGAATCAAAGAATGGAAAATCTTAGATTTTACTCTGTTGGAAACCGAGCTAACCATGTTTTTGATCTGATGATTAGAAAGTGCCCTCAGGTCATGGAAGAAATGACCAGACCTTGCGGTTGTAGACCCAAATATTTACTTAGCGTCTATTTAGAGCAACAGATTGTTGTTCCCTGAAGCTATACCCCTACCCCACCCTTCTTTTTGTCTTAAAGGCTGTCCTGCCCCTGTGTTTGGAGACCTTGAGGACAAAGGTGATTTGAGCTTTCAAAAAAAACCCCAAATTATGTCTCATCCAGTCACATCCTCTAAACCAGCCCCTTCCTGAGTTACTTCATATGGGCTCCAAAAAATAATGGGGTTAGGGGGAGAAGCTTATAAGGTTAGCAGAAGATGTCAAACCACATGAGACCTGATTTACTTCCATGGAACCGTCTTTTCTTCCCTGGAACAATAGCCTGCGAGATTGTAAATAAAGGCATAGGAGTTAATAAATCAGTCACAGAGGGGCCTTCCTGCTGCCAACCCATTCTCTGGAGAATGGAATCCTGAGGGCAGATTTAGGGACTGAAATCCAAATCTGGGGAACTGCCAAAGTGCCCTGCCTTGGCCTGCCAAGTTCAGTGGGAACTTCCGGGAACTTTCTTTGCAACAGTTAGAATCAGCTGCCTTGGTGCAATGCAATCCCAATGGATGACATTATTGAATATAGGGTTGTGGGGAAATAGACCAGGCCGGGGCATTTACTTAGCTCATGAAGCTTAATTGCCAATGGTAGACCCCTGGCTCCGGCAATCTTTTCTGATTAAAAAGCTGCTGGGAGCTCATCTGGCTCCCCCCTCCTTTATTACTGTTCTTTGGAGGAAAGTCTAAGAACTGAGCCTATCGTGGGAGTTAAGATTTTCAAGTCAATGATTAATGGCACGATTGCATGTGTTTTCTTTCTGAATTAACCCATGTGACCCATGGCATTTGCACCTCATGTTAACCATTAGACACAGAAGTGAGTCCTGTATTTATTTGGGTGGTGGAATCCTAGGGCCTGTTTTTTCCCTTTGTAGTGAGAGGACTCTGTGATGGGCAGGCCTTTTTCCAGGGCATGGGGCTGGGGGGCCTGCCTTCTGTCCCTCTGGAGGAAGGAGTTCTGTCGGCCTCTGTTTGCTCCAAGACTAAGGCTTGTCACAGTGGGACCTTTCAGTGTTTCATATAAAAGTCCCTTTGATGATGCATCGCAAACCAAATCTAGAACCAGCATAGGCCGTTGTGCACTTCGAATGAATCAGGCCTCTTTCTTTAAAAATGTCTGCTTTTCTGGGGCGCCTGGGTGGTTCAGTCATTAAACGTCTGCCTTCAGCTCGGGTCATGATCCCGGGGTCCTGGGATCGAGCCCGCATCGGGCTCCCTGCTCAGTGGGAAGCCTGCTTCTTCCTCTCCCACTCCCCCTGCTTGTGTTCCCTCTCTCACTGTGTCTCTCTCTGTCAAATAAATAAATAAATAAATAAGTCTGCTTTTCTTAAAGCAAATTTATAGTTTTTGGTCTTTGAACTCTCTCCGTACTTAATGGGAAAAGAGGCGGTCTGTAGAGATACCCTTGCCAAGTGATTAGTTTCAGGTAAAGTCAGCTTAAAATTTGAGCAAGAAAATGAAAAGTCTGATTTTCAGTTTCTGTGGAGCCATTCCTCCTGCCAGGAACCATGTTGAGCCCAGCCCCCCCCCACCTGTTGCTTTCATTGCATTGCCCGACATTGTGTGTGTGTGTGGTTTTTGGGGTTTTGTTTTTTTTAAAGATTTTATTTATTTACCTGACAGAGATAGCGAGAAAGGGAATACAAGCAGGGGGAGTGAGAGGGGGAGGGAGAGGGGAAGGGGGAGAAGCAGGCTTCCGGCCAAGCAGGGAGCCCGATGTGCCCAATGCGGGCCTCGATCCCAGGATCCTGGGATCATGACCTGAGCCAAAGGCAGACTCTGCTTAATGACTGAGCCACCCAGGCGCCCCTTTGGTTTTTTGTTTTTTAAGGGCTTGTGATGCCATGGGGAGGTAGGGAGGAGGGATGGGAGCTGTTTAGTTCATAGTTTTCTGGCTTTGGAAAGGATCACCTTCACATTATTTGTTCCTTTAATAAGAATTGTGTGGGTATATGGTGGGGGAGAGAGAGAGACAGAGAATGTTGGAGGGGGTAGGATTTAGTTTAAGGACTTTGTTTTATTTAATTACTTCAATTTGTTTTAAGTGTTGATGTTAAATTAATTTATTTTTTAAAGACTTATTTATTTATGAGGGAGCGTGAGAGAGAGAGAAAACGAGTGGGGGGAGGGGCAGAGGCAGAGGGAGAGGGGGAGAGAGAGAATCCCAAGCAGACTCCCTGTTGAGCATGGAACCCCACATGGGGCTCCTCAATCTCATGACCCTGAGATCACGACCTGAGCTGAAGCCAAGAGCAGGACGCCCAACCGACTGAGCCACCCAGGCACCCCGATATTTTTTCTTTTGAGATTTAAATAACATTAAATGAGGATGTGGCTTTTTTATGTTTATTGAAAGAAGTCATGAATGAGTGAATGAATACTGGAGTCTATTTGACGTGTAACATTGTGTAAAGTTTAGGTGTATAACATGCTGATTTGATACATTTATGTCTTGTAATATGATTGCCATTGTAACCATAGTTAATACCTCTATCACTTCACATAATTACCATCTCTTTTTTTGTGGTGGGAATAATTAAGATCTAATCTCTCAGCCAGTTGTATGATCATAATACAATATTGCTTAGATTCACTTTCCTGTGCACTGGGTCTCCAGGATGGATTTATCTACTAGCTGTAAGTTTGTACCCTAAATAACAAGGTACATGCAGCCAAGAAAGCATGAATTTAAAAGGCAGGCAAATGTAAGTATAAAGTCTCCTAATATATACTCTGATCTCACCTAGATGGCTCTCCTCTCTCTCTGTCTTCTCTAAAGGGAAACGCACTCATTTCTTAAAGCCCAGCTCACTGGGCACTCCCTCTCAGAAGTCTGCCCTGACCATCCCAGCCAGGAATCTTTCCTCTTCTAAAAATCCTCCTGCACTTTGTTCGAAGCGTCTCTTAAACAGTGTTTTCGATTGCTGTTACATCTCTGAAGTCTGTCTTTTTATTTGCGCTGCGCCTAACACGGGTTTTGTACACAGGTGAGTATGCACCCGAAGGTATATATTCAAAAAAATATTTATGGTGTAAACACAAGGATGATCTGGAAATTCTGAGAAAAAGGAGAGAAAGGGATCCTGTAGTTAGATGAATAAGGACATAAATCTTAGAAGACATTTCAGGTGCCTGCCTGCCACAGAGGCCCACCCTGAGGCCACAGCAAAGCTGGGAATGCGCTTACCCAGGAGGAGGAAGTGAGAGGAACAATCAGCGTGGTCCCCAGGTAGCAGGGGCTGGGAGGGGGGCGGGCTTCCTCTGCCCCTGGGGCTCTGAATGGCCAGTCCTTTCACTCTTCTTGCTCAATTTATTTGGAGGGTCCTCTAGGCCAGATGTCCTTTTTATGGATCCTGACTGAAGTTTTAATTTATCTACACTTTCTTCTGAAAACCTACCTTGGAAGAAGCTTCTGGACCCTATTGTGGGCTGTGTCCTGCTGCTCCCTGAATATTTCCTTCGTCCTTCAGCTCAGACCTCTGTAGCTGGGGGCGGGGGCAAAGGGGGCACTCTCTGTGTCCATTTTCTATCTGTCACGGGAATGCCAGATTCCTATTTCCAATTGCCTATTTAGTATTTCCGGTGGATGTCTGGTAGGCATCTTAGGCTTGATGTGTCCAAAACCAAACTCTTGACCTTGTGCAGAGCACCCCTGCTTCTCTCCTAGCTGTCCCGTTTTGACAGACATCAGATCCAGTCCTCAGTTGTTCAGACTGGTTATCTCGCAGTCCTATGGATGCTTCTCTCGCTTTCCAACCCCACATCCAGTGAATCAGCTGTACCACCAGGATATATTCTTAATTCACCCCATCACCTCTCACCACCCCTACCCCGGCTTCGAGCCACCGCCATCTTTTGCTTGGCTCCTTGCAAAGGCATCTAACTGATTTACCTGTTTCTGTCCTTGTCCCGCCTTCATGACGTCTTCTCAGCAGGCAGAACAATGGCCAAATCCCATCGTTCCCTGCTCAGAATCTTCCAGTGGTTTCCTAAATCTCTCAGGATGAAATGAGAAGCTCCTTCTCAGCCTTTAAAATCTGATGTGATCTCTGCCCACCCTTCTTACTTCCATCCCCTGTCATTCTCACCTCCACACAGACCTTGCTGTTTCTGAAACGTCCCCCTTTATACTCAGAATGTTCTTCCTCCAGCTGTTCAAATCATGTCATCAGAGGGGACATCCCTATGCACTGTCTCCCAAACAGCAGACCTCTCTCATCACTGTCACTAACTATCTTATTGGGAAATCTTGGATGTGTAGCTAGGCCTAAAAACTGAAAGGATTCTGGCTTTGTGTTCAGATGGTGGACTCAACATACTTATCTTAGTTAGCTTTCTCCCCAAACCCAACTGAAATTACAGAAAAGACTTAAAAAAAAAAAAAAAAAAACAACCCACAAAACCCCCAAGGACAGGGACAACAGATGAGGAAATAGCAGCAACACAATTTTGGACGTTGGACAATAGATGGACATATAATAACTGACTTAGCAGATTGGAAAAAGCCATAGCCCAAAATGGCAGGGAAGAAAGTGAGGAAACCAACCTGTACAAAAGGCATAGAAACTTCTAGAACTGTGCATGAAGGGGGAGCTCATGTAGGAAGTAGGGTGAACCTACTTGAGAAGTTACTGGATCTCTAGATCACTTTCCCCAGTCCATGCCTCTGAGCATTACACATACCTGAAAGATGTTTGGAAGTTTATTTTCTGGAAAAACAGAGGATCCCTCCCTGGTTGAGAGATACCAGGTGGATGGGCAAACATGGCCAAAATAGGGGGATTAAGTGATTGTATGCAGATTGAATATTGATGGTACAGATTCCTCCCCCCCGAAAAAAAATTGGCAGAAGATACTTTAAGTAAGGTCCAAGTCATAAAGGGAGAATGAGCAAAAATTAGACCTCAGTGACCGAACCTCTGTAACCAGCAGGGTCTTGGGCCTTGACAGAGTGATAGTCATAATGTTTAACAACCAGCAAGGGCACCAGACCATCTGAAAGATGCCAGACATAAACAATTGGTGAGCCTGAATGGTATGGTTGTGTGGGCTGTGCACTGCACAGCTGTAGACCGCAACCGAGCTGAATGTGTGCTCCAGTCTTGGGTGTTCTGTCCTCACTTTTGATTTGACTTGAATGCCTTACAGGTAGAGCCGAGGATATCTCCAGAATGATGTCTTCTGTAATTGGTTATTCTAAGATTGGGAACACATTCCACAGCAAGATCATCCTGCTGGTCTCAATTTTTCCCCCTGACATTTCATATTAGTCAATTGATTTTGGACTCATAATTGTTAATGAAATAAACACAAGAAGCAACTCCTGCTGGGAAAAGAAAGATAAATACTCCAAGCTTGTCCCCCAAATCAGTGTAGTTGAAAAGCAGATGTTAATTGAAAACAGTTTAACTCAGCAAAACTCACAAAGTTCTTTCCAATGTCTTTGCTAAATTAATCATTTTAACATTTATCCTGCATTCTTAAAACAAGATCGTTTGCAAACAGGTGACCTGACTTGCAACTTTCCATTGTTTTTCAGGATGGGGGAGCAAGAGGAGAGACAGGAGGATCTAGAATTCTGGGATAACAAGGCACCTCTCTCTTCCCTTTCTGATGAGCTGAGTCCTTACTCTGAACAGCTCTTCTGATTTTAATGAGCTCCAGGTTTGTCTGAGAAAATACCAGGGCTAATTTCTTTAGTCCGTGTCTGAATTTAGGCAAAGGTTTAAAGAAGTTGCAGTTATTAACCCCCTGCCTGCTACAGAGTTGAAGCCTTCTGGAAGCTTGCATTTCAACTAAGTTTTCTTAATTTATTGTGGATGAATGATCCAGAAAGTTAATGTGCTCCTTTTATAAAGAGTCAAGTTGTAAATCATTCACTAGTTCCCTAACTGGTCTCCTTGTAGGGAGAGAAGGAAATGCTTCAGGGCCTGCTAGCCCTTCCCTTTGTCCCAGGCTTTCCCGGTTACCCCCTGGATGCCCAGAAAAGTTGTTCTCTCTGGGGTCTGGCTGCAGACTGGCACTCCGGGTGCATGCCTTTAGGCAGGGCTCAAACCAGATTTGGGGCTGCTACCTGTTATTTTTTGAGGTGGAGCCATGGGTGCGGCTACAAACAAAAATAATTTCATCCTGATGAACCAGATGGTCAGGGCTGGTGTCATCAGGGTGGAGCCCTGCTCGCTGTTACCCAAGCTCAAGGTAAGAGCCTGGAGTCACACTCTTTATCTATGGCTCCTGACCCCGGGGTCAGGGTGCCAGTAAACCTGGCTGTTTCAGACACGCCTCGTGATGCATCTGGACACTGGACTGTGGAACGTGGTTCTGAAAAAAACAGATGTTGGTCATCATCTGGCAGGGATGGAAGCCCGATTTTCTTTCTTGGAAAAATCTGGAAGGGCTGTGGCTTCATTTCTTAGTGGATTAAAAAAGACTTCCCTGAGACAAATGACCTTTTGAATATTCATGTGAGCTTGGGTAAGCCAATATTCTTAACTCTAGTTTCCGTGAACCTCCAGCCCGTGCTCTGAGTTTCTGTCCAGAGCCAGCTCCCACCCTTCCCCCACCAGTGCTGTCTTGTGACCTTGGGCACTTGGCCGAGGCCACTGCTGGGCATCCAGCAGGTGTTTGAGGCCTGTCTGCTGGTCTGCAAATCCCTGTCACTTGTCCGGACCCCTGCTCTTGGCTTTCTTGAGGGGAGTTCTCACCTGGCCTGGCATGTATAACCCTCACGAAAAGAGTGACAGAGCAACCCTTGTTCGCTCCCTATAACCCAGCCTACGGATTCAAATTCAGTTTTAAACAGAGTTAGAAGACCATAAACAAAGGGCCTGTATGTCTCTGCCAAACATCAGCCTGGGGTGAGCTTCCCAAGGATCAGTCCTCAAAGGAAGCTTTCTCTGAAAAGGTTGATCTAGTAGGGACACTCCAAGTCTTATTATTCCAGAAACCTGGCTATGAGTTCGGTTTAATGCATATAAACCTTCTACAACACGCGCTCTTGGCCTTCGCGCTATCTTCTTGGAAACCTCCACACCATGAGAGAAAGAAGCGAATGCGCAGGCTGCAGCGTAACAAAGATGAGGCAGAGGTCCAAGTGAACCACTGGCCTGTGCACCCATGGAGGCCACAGGGGCAGAAATAAGGAAAGTCAGCGGCCAGGGATGCTGGTTCCAACTGTTGGACAGCATGCCTACTTTCTAGAGCTTGCTTCCACGGATTTAGAACATCTATCACCATCTGATCGCAAGGTCCACCTTTGGGAGACCCGCCTTGCTCATACTGAAGCAGTCTTTTGCCCTGGACCTGTTGTGGACTTTTGGGACCGATTCTGTTTTCATCCGTTCATCAATGTAACCTGAATACAGTAAATCACCTCTTCTGTCTTAGCTGAAGAAAAAAAAAGGAGGTCCTTAGACTCGGATAGATCTTGCTGCTCTACTTCCCAGCTGCATGATCTTGGAAAAATTACTTTTCTGAGTTTCAAGCTCCTTATTTGTAAAATGGCAATGTTAATGCCTACCCTGTAAGGTTGGATCGTTGGAAGGATTCAGTGAGATAATCTATCAAGGGCGGTTGAAGAGACAGCATCTAAGACGTGGGAAAGCACTGTACTATTTCACATGCGTCGTCTATGGACGAGGAGGCATCGGGCATAAAGAGAAAAAGACACGGCCCTCCCCGTCCACACTTTACGGCGCCGGGGGAAGTTGGACCCATGAACAGGTCATTTCAGTAGGTGCGGGAGCAGCTCAGCAGAGGCCAGCCGAGAACCTGGTACTACCTGAATATCTTCGTTTTGTTTTGTAATCACCTGATAGTGATGTGTTTTCTGGCCGGTTGGAGTCATGGGTGTAATTAGGTGGGGCAGGTGAGACCAGAGGCCAGGCACAGCCTGGGGAAAATGTGTGAGCGTGGGGGGCAGGGCGTGGTGGGGAGGGCGCGGCGGTGCTATGAGTGGTCTACAGGGGTCCTACTTGCTGGAGAGGCGAGACCCCATGGTCAACATCAGCAGTGAGGTTCAAGACAGCCCGTTGCGCTACTCAATCTCTCTTTACCCAGCCAGTGCAGACGGTAGTCTAGATTGTGAAAACACTTGCCAACGTACCCATTGCTGAGAAGTTCTTTCTCCTCTTTCCCCCAACACAAAGCCTGTTTATAGTACTTCTGCTTGGCTGTAGTCATGGAAACCACCTTGTTGTCATATTCGCTTTTGGGCAGAATATTTTACCTCTAGTTGTTTTTGTGGAGGTTCAAGCTGTTAGCGACTAGACATTCTTAGAAAAATCCAAATTCTGGGCCCAGTGAAGGGTGTGGTCAACACGGATGTGACGGATTTAATTAAGTGTTCATTCTTGGGTTTGACAACAAACTCACCAGCCTGGCATGGGAAGCTGTCCACAATTGGCCTTTACTAATCTTCCCATTCTAGCTCTTCATCTTTCATATTCTGTTCCATGCAGCCTCTCTGCATCTTTGTTCCTTCGGTGTGAAACGCTGTCTTTTCTCGACCCCCTCTGATTGGATACAATCCCTTTCTGGCACTTCTCTCAAAATACCTTATACGTGGTGTTGTCTTTAATTCTAGTTATGTAAGTACTCATTCTTTCCATGAGCTGGCAAGCGAGTGAGCTGATGGTAGGAGCCTTTTCCCCTCTGTATTCCAGCGCCTTACACAGAGGATGTACTCGATAAATATTTGTTGAACTAAAGGATGTTAAAAGAACATGATTAAACACCTAGAGCGCGCCAGATGGTGACTGCAGAAGGCTCCAAAGCCAGAGTGCCCGTTTTTTGGTCTTCCTGACTTGCCTTGGTCTTGGGTTATAAACATTAAACTCAGTTGGGTCCTTCAGAGTATTTAAACAAGTGCTTGCCCTTGATGTGGTTAATGTTAACTTTAGAAATTGATAATGAGCAATAGAAAACAAAGTGTCTGTGGGTAGCAGTGATTAACAATAGTCCGCGTCTAAGGGCTGCTCTTGGCTCTATGGGGTTTCTGCAGGTACTTTAATATGACATGAAGATCAGTAAGTTTTGTTCAGACAGCTTCCCCCACCTGACTAGTAGCTCCGCAAATACCCTGGGTGGAGGAGGGAAACTCGCCATTATAGGATGATGTCGATTTCAATTCCCAAAGCAAGAAAAAGGCCACAAGATAGGTGCGGAGTATGGCTCAGTATGGGACTGGATGACTCAGTTTTTGTTGTGATAATACTATGGAACAAACAACCTCAAAGTTCCAACGGCCTTCAGGAACAAACATGTATTGTTTGTCCGTGTAATTTGTCAGCGGCCGTGAGCTGGTGCTATGGCTCAGGGTTACTCCCATATGACTTCTTCTTCTGAGACCCAGGCTGAAGGAACACGGCCCCCCGCTGGTCAGCAGGGCTCCCATGTCGGAAGGCAGGTGTTCGAGACACCTGGCAGATATTTGCGATGCCTCTTTAAGGCTTCACCTGAAACTGGCATGTTCTCACTTCTGCCCACACTGCATTGTCCAAAGTATTTTACCCGGCCAAGTCCCAATTCGGTGGGGCAGAGAATGGGCAAGGGAGAGGGGAGAGGCAATATTTGCTAAATTATAATTCAGTCTACCAGAGGGACACTTAGAATATTTTATTCCTTCTACAGATGGAAGTATAATCCCCTGGAAGAGAGAGCCCCATATCTTGTGCATTGCCTGGCACATGATGGACATTCTGTACGTGTTTGTTGAGTGAACGATTAAACTGTCCTGGATCAGTGTAACTAGGTGCATGGCCTTTCTCTGTTTGCATCGTGGAGAAAGTCGTGCTTTTTAGAAACACAGACCAGATGGAGGTTCTATGTCGTTGGAAGCTCTGACCCTAGTCAAAGGCGAGTGTTCGCTGTTGTTCCGTGTGGTGACGCTGTCAGGAGGGCAGAGTCATTGTTGAGGCTCCTTGTGGGTGAGCAGATGTAAGGAGGTGGTTTGGGTGGCTCCCCACCCACTGCCCCACCCAGCGCGGGGCCAGCCTTGGATGGGGAGTAAATAGGAGGTTTCACCTGGTGAGGCTTCCCCCACCCAGTAAGGAGGATGGGTGTGCCTTGCCGAGGGAAGCTCATTATTATATAAAAGTTTGAACTTACGAAGTGGGAAGCTGGAGAGGGGCTATTTCTGTGGCAGAAGCTGGCTTCTTTCAAGAGAAGTTAGAACTCCTTTTGTGCAGTGGTGAAGACAAGGAGGTTGGAATTTGGAATTTGGACTCGAGCAGGCCTGTGTTGGAGACCCAGCTCTACCACTTGCTGTGTGACCTTGGGCAAGTCACAGCCCCTCTCTGGGCCTGTTTCTTTGACTGTACACTGGACAGAATGATAGTAATCACTTCCAGGGCCCTTGGAAGGATTAAATAAGTCAATGCATATAAAGTTCTCAGGACAGTGCCTAGGATGGAGAAAACATAGTAATTGAAAGCTCTTATTGTTACTATTATTATCAACATCACCATCATTATTTTAAACATGTTGATGGAATTTCAAACGTTTTCAACTTTGCTTACCTTTTTTTTTTTTTTTTTGGTAAAGATTTTGTTTATTTATTTGACAGAGAGAGAGAGAGCACAAGCAGGGGGAGCAGTAGAGGGAGAGGGAGAAGCAGGGCTCTTCTCTGCCGGGAGCCCGATGCAGGGCTCCATCCCAGGGCCCCGGGTTCATGACCTGAGCTGAAGGCAGATGCTTAACCAACTGAGCCACCCAGGTGCGCATCAACTTGGCTTACTTTTATCTGCAGGAGAATCTTTGCTCTTCAAAGCAAGGAACTCCTGTAGCTTTTTTTAGGAAGAGTGAGAGGCAAAATGTAGAGAACAGAGAAAAATATAGACAGGAGAAAAGAGAGAAGGCACAGAGGGAGAGTAGAGAAGAAAGAAAAGAGGGCGGACTGTTTTTTTTTTTTTTTTTTCAGGCGTTCAAAGATGAGAAATTAATAGGGGATTGACTGGAAGAAGAACTCTTGGGTTTGGGGCTTCTCGGAGAGGAAGGTGGTCCAGAGCTCATGCTGGGAGCTGGGCCTCAAGGGACCAGGAAGAACAGACAGTTGAGAAGAGACACCAACTTCCCGGGCCCAGGGTGGTGGCGGTAAAGGTGTCCATGTGCAAGATTCAGTCTCTCCAAGACATGGGCTGGGAGGGAGACCGTGTCAGGAAGAAGAAAGGGGGTCGGGGGCGATCGCTGCCAGCATTTTGGGGCATGCATACCTTGCCCAACAGGCTGGGCGGGACAGGGGTGAGAATAAGGCGGGCCTGGGAAGAGCTGAGGCAGGGCAGATGGAATGAAGTTGACAAGAGTGGCATAGCCATGCGGAGACCCATCAGCCTCGTGGGTGCTCCGGGCGAACCAGGATTACAAAGACGCTGAGGTTCTCCTCCTTCCACAGTTTTCCTTTTGTTCGGTTGCATTACCTTCCTATCTTCCGAAGTTCTTTTCGGATATCATCAGATGTTGAATATAAACTCTCAGGAGCAAAAGGCGCTCGGCTTCAGCGGGCCGGAGGACACCTAACAAAAGGCGCCTCTCTTTGCAGGAAGCTGTTCCTCTGCAGAACATTCAGGGTGACTGGTTTCACGGCGTGTGGCCGCTTGGCTCGCAGAGGTGTGTGTGCTGTCTAGCTCCGTGTCTGGCGCGTGGTAGGAGGCGCTCAATAAATAGCTGTTAAATGAATACGTGGAAAGTGCTCCAACACCTGCAATAGCTCTTGTTAAGAGAATGTCAAAGTTCTTTTATATTAAAAAATGTGAGAACTCCAAAAGTGCTAAACATTTATGGATCTGGGAGAAGGCGGAGAGGCTCACCTCCAGAACAGATCTGGGGTCCCTGCCGTCCGAATGACGGACCTAGGCCACGTCCAGCCCAGCCCCCTAGTAGCATTATCCCAGCCCTATTTTATCAGTAGGGTCCTGGTGAAAAACTGCTGGTACTCTCATATTGGGTAACTTGAGGAGAGTTTATTAAAGAGACTATATGCAAGGGATGGGCAAGGTGTCGGGGAGCTACAGTGATGAGTTGGAAGCCTGAGGATGGTACAACAAGCAAGGAGAGGGTGTGGGTGGGAAAACCTAGAGAGAGAGCTGGGAGGAGAGGGCTCCCTGACAAGGCAGTGACTTTTGGCGGAAGGACTTGGCAACAACTCTAAGGGAGACAGCTCAGTGAATGGATGCCCCGACTTCACGCTCCTCCCTCCCCCGCATTCCCTATAGTGCTCCCTATTGGCTGAACCCAAGTGGGTGCCAGAGGGCTGTGGAGTCCATTGAGGCGGCCCCTGTAGGTCAGCCCCCTGAGGTATAGAGCAAGCGGGGAGAAGGGTGGAGCACGCAGATGGATGGAAAGGTACATAGAATGTTTGCAGCTCAGGGGGTCATTTTAAGAGCCTGGGGAAAATAAAATGTGAAGTGGAGTCTTCAAGTTCCTAGGTGTGGTCACCACTTAAGGCACTCTGTGGGCTGACCATGGAGTCCAGCTTCTTCAGTCAGTGTGTGGTCACTTGGGATGGAAATTAGAAAGCCCACAAGTGTCATGAAGTCCAGGCTGAAACTGATGCATGGTGGGGCCCTGGGTGGGGCTGGGGAGGTCAGCTTAGGTGTTGCCCATTTAATCTGTGCTAATGATCCATAAGGTGGAAACACCTTGATGACATTGGTCAAGGTGACCAAATTATAAGGTGTTATAAACTTTGGCAGAGAGAAACTAATGACAGACCTACCAGTGGAGAATTCCCCTGGCCTTAAAAGACAGAATATGGCCCAATGAGATTTAGAGATCTGGAGGCCAGCATGATTCAAAGCACATACATCCACTAGGAGGCAGAAAACAGGAAGGCCAGGACGTGATCAACCAGGAGGACCTGAGAAACAGGCTGCAGGAGACGCCAACCCGCTGGGGGCTGTTGGGAGAAGGGAAAAACCTGTGGTGGGTGATTCGTTTAGAGCATCTACATATTTGCAGCGTGGCAACCATGAGTTCAACCACCAAAATCATTTAATTAACCAGGAACTCTGCACAGAGTTAAACTCATGAGCTGTGTGTGCTAATGAAGTCCTCTCACAAAATCTAAATTAAAAGATTGTCTCTCCTGGAATAAGAATAAAAGAGTAGTTTCAAATTTTTTACATACCCGTTGTCCCAGAATTCTACTTTAAGGAATTTGTCCTAAATGGGGTGCCTGGGTGGCTCAGTTGGTTGGGTGACTGTCTTCGGCTCAGGTCATGATCCTGGAGTCCTGGGATCGGGTCCCGAGTCGGGCTTCCTGCTCATCGGCAGTCTGCTTCTCCCTCTGACCCTCCCCCCTCTCATGTACTCTCTCTCTCTCAAATAAATAAATAAAATCTTTAAAAAAAAATAATCAAGCTGATTCTTAGCACTATTGGTACAAGGATGTTCACTGTAGAATTTGTTACAATGGCGCCAAATTAGAAATAACCTATATGTCCCATGGTAGGGATTGTTGAAAAAAAAAATTTATAGAAAAATTTTAATGACATTAGAATATGTTCAATATGTGGTTTAGAGAGGAAAAAACAGATTCTACAACACTTCGATCTCATTTTGGTTATAGACATACACACATAGCAGATTGGAGAGATCGCTGTAAAATGATTAAAAGTGATTAACTCTAAAAAAGATGGTATTAAGAATAATTTTGCTGTTTTTTTCTTTTTTCTTATCCAAACTACCTAAATTTTTACAGTGGATGTGCATTACTTTATGGTAAGAAAGCAAATTATTTTTTTTAAACCCATAGAGAGGACTTTCTTGCCTCTCCTGCATCCAGTTAGCTCTCCGGTATTTTACCAAATCAGTAAGGTGGGAAAGGGACAGTTGTGCAGAGGTGCTTACAGGAGGTTGGGCAAAGGACTGAGGGGGGGCCCCTGGAAGCACAAAGAAGGTCATTGTGTATTTTATGGTGACACTGAGGAGTGTGTCTGAGACCAATAGAAGATCATGGATTACTGAACCTCAAGGAGAAATATCATTTGGCTCATGCACTCTTTATTACTTGGCTTTGAAGAAAAATCATACCAAAGTCAATTGCAGGAGGGGGATGGAGTTGGGGTACATCTATTACTAGATTATCAGGACTGAAAAGGATCATAGACCTCATGAGTCAGACATGCCAGAGGCCCACTCTAGTATCAGATATGACAGCAGAACCTTGGCAAACATCTGACTTTCTAGTAGAAGGGGATTTTAAAGTGAAGTTACAGAGAAATACCCCTCAGTCCTTGCAGGTGGCTTCTGAGGAAACCCCTCAGGTTTGCAGAATATGATTTGTGAACATCTGAGGTCCTCTGAGCTCTAAAATGCTACGATCTCATGGCTCTAAGATTGCCGATTGCTGGAGAGCCTAATTTAAGAAACATGAGAGGACCAGGATGTAATTTGCATTCCAAGAAATAAGGAAGAAAGGTTTCTTCCTCTCCATTTATAAACAATTATTGAGCACCTGCTCTACACCAGGCCTTGTGCTAGGTGGTGGAGGTAACAAGAGGAAGAAGACCTAATCTTCTCCTTTAAGGGGTTTACATTCAAGTGGAGGAAACAGACCCTGAAACAGATGATCATAATAAAGCAAGGCAAGTTCTACGATAAAGGCTTATACAAAGGAATATGGAAGAGCACGGAAAAGAAGGACCTTGAGTATGGCTTAAGAGAAGGGACATTGAACCTGGGCCTTGAAGGATAAGTGAACTTTTAGCAGTCAAGGAAAAAGTGTGTGTGTGTGTGTGTGTGTGTGTGTGTACGCCCATGTGCCCACCCACCCGAGGACAATGCACTCATTGGGATTGAAAAAGGCATGGCATTTTTTGGTATATCTTCTTCAGTAAAGTGTCAAATCTTTTGCTCATTTTTACTGGGTTGTTTATTTCATTACTATTTAGTTTTAAAGTTCTTTACATTCTGGAGTCAAGTCCTTTATCAGAAATAAGTATTGTAAATATTTTATCCAGATATCTGGCTTGCCTTTTCATTAATGTATTTGAGGAGCAAATGTTTTTAATTTTGATGAGTCCAGTTTATCATTTTTTCCTTCTGTGATTCATGTTTTTGTGTCCTATCTAAGAAATCGTTGCCTATACTAGATTTACAAAGATCTTCTTCTGTGTTTTCTTTTTGAGGTATTTTTACACTTTTAGTACCCACCAGCATTTCTAGTTAATTTGGGGGCATGGTGTAATTACAGGTCAAGGTTCATTTTTCTCATATGACTATTCAGCTTTTCCAACACTATGTGTTTAAAACACTATTCTTTCCACCACAGGAAATCATTGTTGAAAATCAATTGACCATATCTGTGCGGGTTTATTATGGGCCCTATTCTGTTGCATTGATCTACACGCCTATTCTTATGCCAAAATTAAGCTCTCTTGATTACTGTAGCTTTATAGTAAGTGTTAAAATCTTGTAGTGCCTCTAACATGGTTCTTCTTTTAAAAATCATCTTGGCTATTCTAGATCTTTTGTACTTACATATAAATTTTAGAATTAGCTTGTTAATTCCTATAAAAAATGGCTGTTAGGATATTGATTGGCATATTGTTGAATCCATAGATCAGTTTAGAGGGAATTGACAACACTATTGAGTCTTTTAATGCATAAACATAGCATATGCCTGCATTTCTTTAGTTTTGCTTTGATTTTTCTCAGCAAGGGTTTTGTACAAGTTTTACACATATTTTGTTAAAATTATCTCATAAGATATTATTTTTTGATGCTATTGTAAATTGATTTACCTCAATTGCCAATTGTTTTTTGTTGGTACATAGAAATATTTTTATATGGATTTTCTATCCTGCAGCCTTGTTAAACTCATTAGTTCTCGTCATTTTTTAAAAAATAGATTCCCCAGGGGGTGCCTGGGTGGTTCAGCTGACTGAACATCCAAACCTTGGTTTTCCCTCAGGTCATGATCTCAGGGTCGTGAGATAGAGTCCTGCATTGGGCTCTGCGCTCAGCACGGAGTTGGCTTGTCCCTCTCCCTCTGCTCCTTCTCCCAATCTCTCTCTCTAAAGTAAATACAAAATCTTTAAAAAAAAAAAAAGTAGATCCCTTAGGATTTTTTTTACCTACAATCATGTTGTCTTCAAATAAAGACAACTAAAGACTTAGGTGCACATGATTACCATCTCTCCACAGAACCTTCCCCGTGGCTTCCTGACTTGTCTCCCTGCCCCCACTGCATCTCCCTTCCTCAGCTCCACTCCCAATTCTTGTCTCCATACCACTGCCATGTTATCCTTTTAAGACACAGGTCAAACATGGCCCCAGGGGCTCCTCTTCTCTCTCCTCCTCTGTATTATTGCAGGGTCTTGATTCACCTTCCCCAGGAGTGACATGCCTGCTCTTTCTGCATGGCCTAGAATGTTGGTGGGTCTTGATTCTCCCCTCTTAGCTCCTCCTGAAGCCGGGATTAGGGTCACTGTACCCAACAGGGTGGCTGGTGGGGCCCTTAGAGCCTCCTACTGTCTGCATCTTGGTGACCAAGTACAGAAGAGTCTAGGAAAGCTGGTAGGTTTGCCAAGTCTGGGAAGACAGACGTTCCCTGGGGCTTCTCACTGGAAACCCTAAGTAATACAAGTGTTTCCTAAAATGAGACATAATGACTTTTTATCTTTCCTGCAAGTCTTTAATTAGAGACTCCATCACAGACATGTCACATTAAATGGGTCAGGAATTCCACAGCAGGAGGGAGTGAGTAGGAAATTCCTTGGCCAAAACACAATCAAACCAGTTTGATGCTTGTAATAATGTCTTTCCCACTGAAGACTATATCCATTATCCCTTAGCTTCTGGTGAAAAGTGTTTCAAAAAAAAGCAAGGAGGGCTTGTTCCCCAAGACATTATCAATCACTTGGGCAGTCAATCAGCAAAAGCATTGCGGGGTACATATCATCGGCTCATTTGTGGAAGGCACTTTCCTATGCCTTATCTCATTTTTTCCCTTAACCACCCTGTGAGGTGGGCAGGAGGCATGTCACTCGCAGACAGATAAGGAGTACGAGTCCCTAGAGGCTGAGTGGCATGATCACATTGCTAGACAGTGACAAAGCTGGAGCTGGAACCCCGTGATGGGGTTCAGGGCTGGCTGCCCTCAAATATGGTGCTTTGGCATCTTGATTATTTTGAATTAAATTTACCTCAGAAACAGCCAATGCAGGAGGGGCACTCTGATCCTCCTTTGTCCCCCTGGAAGCAAAAAATAAATCTCCCACGTGAAAGGTGCCTTACCTATAGTAGGAGGTAAAGAGACATCCTTATCACCAGAGATAGGGAATTCAGGGTTAAGAAGGCACATAAACAAACTCTGTTACTTCTTTACTAATTTAGTACCCCAAGCCCAAACTTCTTTGTCTTATCAATTCTTCACAAATGTATGATTTCTTTGTCTAAAAGGTGTAAAAGCTGTCTACTTTGGTCACTTCTTTGAGTCTCATATTTCTATGAGCTCCCATATGTATGGAATTAAAATTTGTTTTCTCTTTTGTTAATCCCCCTCGTGTCTATTTCATCAGACCAAGCAAAGAACCTAGAAGGGAAGAAGGAAAAGTTTCCCTCCCCTCCAGTTTTGGTGCCCAGTGGGGGGCACTGCTGTGGCAGTTGAGAGATCCCAGGATGTCAGACGAGAGCCGGCAGAAGATAAGAAGGACTTTCTTACCACATCAGCCTTCTGGGGTTCTGCCCCAGAGTGGCTGCCAAGAGTCTTTTTTTTTTTTTTTTTTTTTTTTACCAGGATCACCAGGAGATTTGCTGTGAGCTAGTTCTTTGGGTATAGTGAATCTGGTAAAGATTTGATATGAGTCCCCTTGATTTCTATCGATCTTGTCCCTCCCAGAGATGGTCGTTGTTTTCTCTTGTCTCTGTCTTTTGTGTCGTTTGTCATAAAGAGGAAAATCATAGGGTCGAACGGAGGCATAGGCCCTATCAGCCTGTTTGAGCTGGCCTCATAGACGGGTGAACTCCCAGTTCTCACCAGGCTGGGGTCTGCTCAGACGAACTTTGCTGTGGGTTCTCTATGGAGGAAACTGGATGAGGGTTTCCTTGTGTTTTGTTCTATGGCTTGAGAGCTTGGCTTTGTGGCCAGTGAGAATATTCTCTCTGGTCTCCACCATCTGGAAGGTGCACGAACTGGTGTGCATCTGGTGGCCCGTCGAATAGACTGGGGTTCTGAGACATGAGTCCCAGGAAGCCCTCTCTCTGTCCGACTGTGCCAACTCTCAGGGGACTTTGTCATGAGGGGTCCCAGTCCATAAGGGGCCTTTGTCATCTCAAGCTTCGTTGTCTTGTTAGTGCTGGAAAAGTCCTGTCCCAGGAGTGCCTGCCCAGTGTCACAGATTAGTGGGTCTGTGATTGGAGGCATCTTATGTTCTCATGAGAGACTAAAGACACCGTTTTCACCACACATGCCTTTGCTTTCTTAGGCTAACCAACCCTGGGTGTGAACTTTCTGGATCTTGTGGGGGCTGCATCTTTTGCACTCTCCTTTAGGATGCCTCTTGCATCCTCGGTTGAGCTATAAGAAGCCATGTTGGTTTGAGTCACTAATTGAAATGGGCAGGTGATGGATCTTTTGAATTGGAAAAATTTCTAATTTGAAATATTTTCTTTAGAGAGTTTTCGTCCTAAACAATGGTCTTCTTGGTACCTAAGGAAAGTGCAAATTAAAAAGTGGATACAAAGAAGTAAAACAGCTAGCCTTAGGGGTCCTCTTAACAAGATGAAAGAATGGAAATTAAACTTAAAACTAAAGTCCACATCCAACATGAATTCCATTTCTTAAATTTGGTCTCATCCCCTCAGCAAATTCCCTGAGCTCCCCAAACTCCTCCACCTTCCCTAGAAAAAATCCCTTAAACACCTAGCTGCCCGTTTCAGCTTTTCTTTCCCCACAAGATTTAAATAGAGCACTCCAGCCTAATCTTTAGGTCCAGGATTTGCATTCTTTCTCTGTTCCTTAAAGATGTAAATCTTACCAGGTCTTTAGAATGTAAATACCCCAGGAGGTAATGAAAACTCACTTGAGAATGGAGAAAAAAAGTAAAAGAGGGAAAAAGGCCTTTTAAAAATACAAACTGCTCTTTGTTTTTTGGGTGTTGAATTTTATAAGTTCTTTATAGATTTTGGATACTAACCCTTTATCGGATATGTCATTTGTGGGTATCTTCTCCCATTCCAGAGGTTGCCTTTAGTTTTGTTGATTGTTTCCTTCGCTGTCAGAAGCTTGTTATTTTGGTGTGGTCCCAATAGTTCATTTTGTAATTTTGTTTCCCTTGCCTCAGGAGACTTATCTAGAAAGAAGTTGCTGTGGCCGATGTCAAAGAAGTTACTGCCTGTGTTCTCTTCTAAGATTTTTATGGTTTCGGGTTTCACATTTAGACCTTTCATCCATTTTGAGTTTATTTTTGTGGATGGTATAAGAAAGTGGTCCAGTTTCATTCTTCTGCATGTGGCTGTCCAGTTTTCCTCACACCATTTGCTGAAGAGACCGTCTTTTTCCCGTTGCATTTTTTTTCCTGCTTTGTCGACGATTAACTGACCATATAATTGTAGGTTTATTTCTGGATTTTCTGTTCTGTTCCATGGATCTACGTGTCTGTTTTTGTGCCAGTACCATACTGTTTTGATCACTACAGCTTTGTAATATAATTTGAAGTCTGGAATTGTGATGCCTCCGGCTTTGCTTTTTTTTTTTTTTTTTTCTTTTTTCTTTTCAAGATTGCTGTGGCTGTTTGGGGTCTTCTGTGGCTCCATACAAATTTTAGGATTGTTTGTTCTAGTTCTGTGAAAAATGCTGGTGGTATTTTGATAGGGATTGCATTACCATATGATTTCACTCACATGTGGAATTTAAGAAACAAAACAAAAAGCAAAGGGGAAAAAAGAGAGAGAGACAAAGCAAGAAACAGACTCTCAGTTATAGACAACAATCTCATGGTTATCAGAGGGAGGGCGTGGGGGGATGGGTGAGATGGGGGTGGGTGGGGATTAAGGAGTGCACTTATCGTGATGAACACTGGGTGATGGATGGAACTGTTGAATTACTATATTGTACACCTGAAACTAATATAACACCGTATGTTAACCAACTGGAATTAAAATAAAAACTTAAGAAAAAATAAAATTACAAACTGCTAGACAGGCTCTCCTGCCCACAGCTTCCTTAAGATTACTGGTCAAAGACAAATTCAAATCTTAGAAGTCTTTTCCACAAATATTAGCAAACAACAAATCCCCCCCTTCAAAACCCTTTCAGTGGGTAACCTTAATTTGTTCCATCTGCCAGAGACATAGTTCTTTTTAAACGAGTGAGTTTTACATTATACCTGATTCACTGCTAAAGTTTTGGGATTAAAGCTGGGAGATCTCTGTTTGTGTCTGTCTGTGTGTTTATGTATGTCTATGTATGTGCATTACAGACATAGTATTTTTCTACCTCTGCATGGCATTGTGAAAATTAATCTGTAAAGATCTCAATTTAATTGGCTTAAAAATAAGTGTGTATGAATTAAGTATTTTTAAATTTTAGAAATATAATAGGAACTAACCCAAATGTTTTTCAAGTTCACATGATCTAGGATACGTTTTGGTAAACAAAAACTAGTTTAAGTTTGTTGGTTTAATTAATACAGGCCTGTCTTTAAACTTACCAGCACTAAGTATAATACTTTTATTTTATGTAGGTTTACTAAGAGTCAAATAACCTGGTGTTATCTCTGTTACAAAATCGGTCAGCAAGAAAAATAACTTAAGATGATGGCTAACCACTTTAATGTTTTATGAAATTTTCATGAGTTATCTATGGTTGTTAAGAACAAATTAATTAAGTAGATGTGAGGTATTAGTTTTTAAGTGAACTTTTTACAATGATTGTTTTATGGTATGTCTACCTAAAAATAATTACCCAAATCTCTTTGGTAACTTCCACTGTTAAGAGGTTTGCTAAGTTAAATTAAATGACAGAATTTTATTATCTAGATAAGATCAAATACTAAGACATTAACTGATAAACTCAGGCTTCCTTTTACAGAAAACTAAAGATAGTTGGGTCCAATTGTGAATACATCCTGGGCCATACTGAAAAATTTATTATGAGAAAACATATTTCTAGAAATTGTAAAAAGTATTTGTAAATTTGCCAAGTCACAGAATGCTAATATAAAAGACAGTTAATAGTTGTTTACTTCCTTTTTTTTTTTTTTAAGATTTTATTGATTTATTTGACACAGAGAGAAAGACAGCTAGAGAGGAAACACAAGCAGGGAGAGAGGGAGAAACAGGCTTCCCACTGAGCAGGCAGCCCGATGCGGGGCTCGATCCCAGGACCCTGGGATCATGACCTGAGCCGAAGGCAGACGCTTAACGACTGAGCCACCCAGGTGCCCCAATAGTTGTTTACTTCTTTATTTTCACTAAAATGTTAAGGTTTTTAGGGGTTAAGAATGCTAATATACGTAATTAAAGCCACTGGAAATAATAAGGGAAACATCTTTAAATGCCAAGAAAGCAGGGTGTGTGTTTTCAGTTTAAAAAAAAAAAAAAGGTATGAGGAATGGACATATATTTTGCTGAGGGGAATTAAATAATTCTGTCCTAAAGAGAGGCTAATTATTTCAAAATGGAAAAGAGGAAAAAACATAGGACAGAATCTGAATGTATAAAGAAAGTTGTAGAAAGTTTATGGAAAAAGAAATCTTTGGAAAGGAATTTTAATGTGTAGTCAAGCTGGCTAAGATTAGAACAAATTTAATTAAGTTGAAGAAATTTTTTTTTTTTTTTTTTTTTTTTTTTTTAAAGATTTTATTTATTTGACAGAGAGAAACACAGCGAGAGAGGGAACACAAGCAGGGGGAGTGGGAGAGGGAGAAGCAGGCTTCCCGCCGAGCAGAAAGCCCGATGCGGGGCTCGATCCCAGGACTCCGGGATCATGACCTGAGCTGAAGGCAGACGCTTAACGACTGAGCCACCCAGGCGCCCCTAAGTTGAAGAAATTTTAATATCAAAAATAAGTTGGTACAAAATTAGAATTTGGTTTTCTCTCTGTTAAAAGGACATTTTCTTGAACTACTGGTCTGCTATTTACAAGTGATTATAAAAGTTTTTTCTTTACCTTATTTATTTACTTATTTAGAACTCTTAAAAACATATTTTATTCATTTGATCCACAGAGACTATTCTATGTACCTCAGTGTGGTAAACATATATTTTTCAATGAAATAGTACTGCGCATATTCACATATTCAACTGACATTCTTAGAAACAAAGGTTTTGCACGTGTTTTTAGAGTATATGCAATTAAGCACTTTTTGGCAAACATTCATTCAGTGAGGCACACTGTATTTATTCACGTGCCCAAGTGTCAATCCTGGAAACATATTTCTTTACTCTTAAAAGTAATTCGCCCAGAAAACAAAAATTTTGTATCTTGTCCAAATAATTTCCTGTGTCTTTAGCAGGGCCTTTATTATTTAAGACAGCTGAGTCTTCTCTATTAAAAGAGCTAAGGTTTTTGTTTGTTTGCTTTTTATAACTATTTAACTTTCTGCATTTGCCTGTGAAGTCTTTACTTGTCACTATGGTTAAATGGTAACTATGTATTGTTTCACAGTGACCTACGATCCTTATTTGACCGAATGTTTTAAAACCTCTGATATTTTTGGCAAACTTCCCCCAAATCAAACTCTACATTGAGTCTTTTCGACCTTGAACTAACTTTGTGATATTTCTAAGGGTCCCTAAAACATCTCCAAAAATTTGTTTTCTCTTCTTATAAAAAGGGAGATTTTAAACTAATTAGGCTTATTTGGTATGTTAAATTCATGGGAAGCATTGCCAAATAAAAAGTCATACTAAGTCTTCATGTTGTATGGTATAGGGATTCTACAGATTGTAGAAAATTCCTAGAAATTCAATATGTTCTGGTATTATATTATCAGTTTTTTAAAACAATTCCAGTTTTATCTCAAAATGTGATGTGTCACAGACATAAGCAAATTTCCTTGTCAATTGCTTGTAATGAACTCTCAACAGATCTTTATGGCCATTTTTAGGTCTTTTGTCATTTACATATGGTTATTGTTTCACTCTGATGCTTTTGCAAAAGCGTTTGCAAAAGACTTCATCCTCAAGTAGACTCATGGAAAGTAGTCTAGGATACAGGTTTCTGATACCTTTACTATATATTAAAAAAACCCTGAACCTGGTAAGACTTTGCAGAACTAGTGGAAAAACTGGATTCAAGCAAAACGAATATTAATTACAAAGGACATAAACTGAGGAAGATGTTGATAATTTTTGTGACTTTTTTGTTTAAAACATAGCTGATACTTTTAATATTTTGTTTTTCCAATTCAAAAAACACCTTTTCTCTTTTCTCTGAAGTTACCTATGACTGAAAGCAATTTGGTAAAATATACCTTTGTGAACAAAGAGGAAATGTTTATCTTTTTATCCCTACCTGATCCCTCCTGCCCCAAGAATTCAGAAACTCTCAGGGAGTAATCTTATTTTCATGGCACTATAGTTATTTACATACATTTACAAAAACTATTGTTCTTGCAACAGGACACAATTGGAAAACATTATTAGACCAGTCAAAGAACCTAGAAGGGAAGAAAGGAAGTTTTCCTCCCCCACACCAGGTCTCCTTATGTTACCAAGGCTTTGACTGAAATGTCATATTTGAGGGAGATCTACAAAGACTCAAATATGACCAGATAGCTTTAAGGAACTAAGACTGACTTTATGGAGCCAATAAATCCCCTTGGAAAAATCAGCCTCATACCTTGCTTACAGGGTTACCAGCAGCCTTAGTAGGTGAGCAAGGAAGGTCACTTCCTGGAGGATGCAAGAACCTCAGGATATTTTGGGGACCTTGAAAAGAGAGAAATTAACCCAAATCTATAGGTGTTGTAGGCAAAGTCTGATGGCAAGTCCTTGGCTTGCCTTCTTAGCTTCTAGAAGCTTTTAAAAGTCCAATCTGAGGGGCGCCTGGGTGGCTCAGTCGGTTAAGTGTCTGACTCTTGATTTTGGCTCAGGTCATGATCTCAGGGTCCTGGGATTGACCCCGAGTCGGTCTCCTTGCTCACCACGGAGTCTGCTTGAGATTTTCTCTCCCTCTCCCTCTGCCCCTCTCCCTGCTTTTTTTCCAAAGCCACCATGCAAGCTAAATTATACAACTTGATATAAACTTCAGAGAAATTACCACAACGGCTCGTATATGGAGAGATCATCTTCATGCCAGTGGCACTGGGAAAGGTCACCAGAGACACTCAGACTGCAGACCAGGACAATCTGTCAGATTGCCACTGCCCATCCGCAGTCTATCTAAAGATGCTTCCAGCCTGACATTTAGAAATCTTCTACACTAGCTACCCTCAGAATTCAGAAACGGGCTTATAATTTGCTCTAATAATGAACGATTATTTTTCTTTTGTTTCCATAGAAATGCCTCTTTTAAATACCTCATTGTCTGTACAATACAGGCCTAGCCTTGGGAAGCCACCTGCCTCACTGCCTCCTGAAATGAGTCACAACTGTTCTCAGGACTGAGACTGGTTCAGTGAGAGACGGAGCAATCTACTATGAAGCGACTAACCTGATTCTGCTCTCCACAGACATTAGCTCCGGTTTTAATAGACAAAATTTCCAGGGAAGTTTCAGAGGAGGGAGCTGATGGTCTTCAGGGCGGGCTGCCCCCAAATATGCCACTTCGGCATAGTGATTATTTTGAATTAAAGTTACTCAAGAAACAGACAGTGCAAGAAGGACACTCTGACCCTCCTTTGTTCCCCTGAAAGCAGGAAATAAATCTCCCATGTGCAAGGTACTCTCCCTGTACTGGGAGATAAAGAGACAGCCTCATCACCAGGGATAGGGAATTCAGGGCCAAGAAAGTGATATAAACCTACTCTCTTACTTCACTAATTTACTACCCCAAACTTCTTTGTCTTGTCACAAATTCACTGTTTCTTGGTCTACAAGGTGTAAAACTGCCTGCTTCGGTCACTTCTTTGAGTCTCATATTTCTGTGAGGTCTGTACATACAAAATTAAAATTTGCTTTTTTTCCCCTCCTGCTAATCTGTTTTGCGTCAACTTAATTATTAAACCAGTCAAAGAACCTAGAAGGGAAGAAAGGAAGTTTTCCTCCCCTACACCAGGTCTCCTGCTCTGGATTTACTCTTTTCAACATTCAGATAATTTCTCTCTCTAGGAGCCTAACACTGGCTCAGCACCCCAGGACATGGCGCCCAGGGAGAGGGGCCACACTCCCTGCCATCAGACACTCCTTTATGATGACTTGTGCTTTGAGTTTGCTGTAGATACTATCTTAAAAAGACTTTCTCACTCAACACAAAGTCAAGTATGACAGGAAAAGCCTGGGGCGTTAGGGGTGACCACCACCCGCTGCAGAGAGAGGACAGGAAGGAGGGAGGGATGGGCTCCACAGTGGCGGTGGGGGCAGGGTAGAAATGAAGGGAGGCCACCTGCAGGGTTTTGCTGGCTTCCCAGGCTGCTGTATCCCTCTGAGCTGTTAATCTTGGCTCCTTTCTGACCACTAAGTTCTCTTTAAAGAGTTGTTTCCCCCACTGCTCCCCCTCTGCCTTTCTTGGAGAGCCCTTTAAAGCAGGCCTTAAGTCAAATAAACACACAAGTGAGACAAGCCAGGGCAGTCCCATGTGAAGGATGCAGGCAGGAAGGTCAGGGAGGCCAGGGTCTTAGGCAGTGTGTGTGTGTACGTGTGTGTAAGTGTATGTATGTGTGACTGTGTATGAATGTGTGTGTGTGGATGTGTGTGTGAATATGTGTATGGGTGTACGTGTGCATGAATGTGTGTGGATATGTGTGTAAATGTGTGTGAGCATGTGTATGAATGTGTGTGGATATGTGTATAAATGTGTGTGAGCATGTGCATGAATGTGTGTGGATATGTGTATAAATGTGTGTGAGCATATGCATGAATGTGTGTGGATATGTGTATAAATGTGTGTGAGCATGTGCATGAATGTGTGTGGATATGTGTATAAATGTGTGTGAGCATATGCATGAATGTGTGTGGATATGTGTATAAATGTGTGTGCACATGTGTATAAGTGTATATGAATGTGTGTGCGTGTGCATGTGTTTGAATGTGCGTGGGTATGTGTATAAATGTGTGTGCGCATGTGTATAAGTGTATATGAATGTGTGTGCGTGTGCATGTGTTTGAATGTGTGTGGATATGTGTATAAATGTGTGTGTATGTGTGTGTGCATGTGCATGAGTGTGTGTGGATATGTGTATAAATGTGTGTGTATGTGTGTGCACGTGCATGTGTGTATATGAATGTGTGTGTGCATGTGTATGAATGTGTGTGGATATGTGTATAAATGTGTGTGTATGTGTGTGTGCACGTGTGTGTATATGAATGTGTGTGCATGTGCATATGTTTGTGTGTGGATATGTGCATAAATGTGTGTATGTGGGTACACATATGTGTGTGTATGAATGTGTGTGCGAGTGCATGTGCATGAGTGTGTGTGGATATGTGCATAAATGTGTGTGTATGTGTGTGCGCATATGTGTGTATATGAATGTGTGTGCATGTGCATGTGTATGAGTGTGTGTGGATATGTGCATAAATGTGTGTGTGTGCACGTGTGTGTATATGAATGTGTGTGCGTGTGCATGTGTTTGAATGTGTGTGGATATGTGTATAAATGTGTGTGTATGTGTGTGCGTGTGCATGTGTGTATATGAATGTGTGTGTGCATGTGTATGAATGTGTGTGGATATGTGTATAAATGTGTGTGTATGTGTGTGCGCGTGCGTGTGTGTATATAATGTGTGTGTGCGTGTGCATGTGTATGAATGTGTGTGGATATGTGCATAAATGTGTGTATGTGTGTGCGCATATGTGTGTGTATGAATGTGTGTGCATGTGCATGTGTATGAGTGTGTGTGGATATGTGTATAAATGTGTGTGTATGCATGTGTGTGCGTGCACCTATGTGTGTGAGGGTGTGTATGTGTGTGTACATGTATGGGGATGGGGTGAGGGAGCCCCCATAGCCCTTTGCCTCCTTCTCCTCTGTTCTGTTTCCTGGGCCTCTCATGAGTCTCTTAGGCAACCACCATCTGCCTTGATAGATGTGCTGATGCTCATTTTCATCTCACTTGATTTTGATCTGCTTCTGCCCTCCGCCTGCTGACCTTCCTGCTCTTCCTTGCTCCCTCCCCCCCTTTTCCACTCCTTCCCTTCCTTTGTTTATTTTTCCAGTAGAGTAGATCCTTCTGTGATTTTAAAAAAATGAACATGTAGCTACATGTAGGAAGGGACAGTAGGAAGGGAACGGGCCGTGGAGCATGGGGTTAAGCCTCTCTGAGCTCAGCTCTTCACATATAAAATGGGCTTAACTATGGTGACCCTATGGGCGGTTGGGAAGATCAGATGGGATGATATGCATAGAGCATTTAGAACAGTGCCTGGCACACAGTAAACATTCAATGTTACTGAACATTCGCATTATTGCAGGATTTCCTATTAGCAGGCGCGGTGGCGACAACAGCAGGTCCTACTTTGGATCCACGGACCCATCTTTCTCACAGTATATAAATGCTGTTTTCTGTCTAGTCAATTTTTTGCTTATCTGACTTGAAAATGGCTGGACTACATCCATGATTTTCATGAGATCCCTAAACCTAATGGAGAACAGAGAGACCCCTGGAAAGATTTGGAGCCTAACAGTTGGCCCTACCTGCGGTTGGGACAAGGCCCCTCAAAAGGACATGAGAAAACCGGCCCTGCCTTTTGTGAGTACTTCATGGCTGGGGAAATTCATTCCTCTTTCTGGGTTTCAGTTGTTCAGCAATAAAATGGGGATAATGAACCACTTCACAGGATTTTGTGAGGGCCAATGAGCTGATGTCTCTGAACGCACTTAAAACTCTAGAGCTTGACATTTATAGTCCAAGTGAGGGATTTTACATGTGAGAAAACAGGACTGGAAGGAGGAGGTGACTCAGCCGTCCCCACACAGAGCAGAACCCAGGGGCCCCGCACGTGCTCCTTTCACTAGACCACGTGGAAGGGCACCCAGGGACTACAGGTGTGGGTCCGGTCCCACTGACAGACTTGCCATGGGCAGTTCTCAAGGGTTACAGTCCTGTTAGTACTGACAGGGGCACACGCTCAGGTAGGCACCACGACTGAGGTGTAGAACCCTCCATGCCTCAACGAGAATGCCTTCATGCCCCTTTGCCGTCAGCCCCTCTCCCCACCCCACTCCACCAACCATCACTCTGGTTTTTGTCCCTATGTCATTCTGCCCTTTTTCAGATCACCCTATGTCTTAGTCCATCTTCAGGGCTGTTATCACAAATATACCATAAACTGAGTAGCTTAAAAAGAACAGATTTGTTTCGCACAGTTCAAGAGACCGGAAGTCCAAGATGGAGGCACTAGCAGATTCAGCCTCTAGGGAAAGCCCAGTTCCTGGTGCTTCTCGCCTTGTCCTTGCAGGACAGAAGGGGCAAGGGAGCTCTCTGGGGCCTCTTTTATTAGGGAATGAATCCCCTTTATGCCAAGGCCCCACCTCCAAATACCACCACATCGGGGGTTCTGATTTAACACATAAATTTTGGGGACACAAACTTTCAGTCTATGGCATCCTATACATGAAAAATATAGTGTGCAGCCTTTTGAATCTGGCTTGGCATAATGCATTGGAGATTTATCAGTAACTGTTGCCATGTATTAGTGGTGGGCTCTTTATATTAGCGAATAGTTCTTTTCTTTTTTTTTTTTTTAAGATTTTATTTATTTATTTGACAGAGAGAGACACAGCGAGAGAGGGAACACAAGCAGGGGCAGTGAAAGAGGGAGAAGCAGGCTTCCCGCTGAGCAGGGAGCCCGATGCGGGGCTCTATCCCAGGACCCCGGGATCACGACCTGACCCCAAGGCAGATGCTTAACAACTGAGCCACCCAGGCGCCCCTATTAGCGAATAGTTCTTGCATGGAAGCATCACAAATTGTTTAACCACACACCAACTAATGTACATGTGGGCGATTTCAAGTCTTTGACTACTAAAATAAGGCTGCTATGAATAGTCACATACTTAGGCTTCCCCTCCCCACCAGGTAAAGACCTAAAAGTGAAATCCTCGGTCATTGGGCAAGTATATGGTAAGTAACTTTAGAAGGAACTGCCGAACTGCTTCTCCCTCTCCCTCTGCTTGTGTTCCCTCTCTCGCTGTGTCTCTCTGTCAAATAAATAAATAAATCTTAAAAAAAAAAAAAAAGAAATCAAGTAATGTTAGCTCCTCAACTTTGTTCTTTTTTTTTTTTTTTTTTTTAAAGATTTTATTTATTTGAGAGAGAGAGAATGAGAGACAGAGAGCATGAGAGGGGGGAGGGTCAGAGGGAGAAACAGACTCCCTGCTGAGCAGGGAGCCCGATGCGGGACTCGATCCCGACTCCAGGATCATGACCTGAGCCGAAGGCAGTCGCTTAACCAACTGAGCCACCCAGGCGCCCTCAACTTTGTTCTTTTTAAAAGTTGCTTTGGCTCTTCTACATTCTTTGCACCTCATTGTAAATTTTAGGATCAGTTTGTCAATTTCTACCAAAAAAAAAAAAAAGCCCTCTTGGCATTTTGATTGGAATTGTGTTGAATCTATAGATCAGTTGGAGCAGAAATGACTTCTTAACAACATTGAGTCTTTTGACCCTTGAACACAGTATCATGCACCTCTTATTTAGGTGTTCTTTAGTTACTTTCAGCAGTATCTGTAAGTTATCAGATTTATCCTCAAGTATTTCATATTTTGGTGCCAATGTAAATAATATATTTTTTAAAGATTTTCTTTATTTATTTGACAGAGAGAGAGATAACGAGAGCAGGAACACAAGCAGGGGGAGTGGGTGAGGGAGAAGCAGGCTTCCCGCTGAGCAGGGAGCCCGATGCGGGGCTCGATCCCAGGACTCTGGGATCATGACCTGAGCCGAAGGCAGAGGCTTAACGACTGAGCCACCCAGGCGCCCTGTAAGTAATATTTTTAAAAATTCACTTTTGCATTATTTATTGCCAGTGTATAGGCGTACCATTGCTTTCTGTACATAGATCTTATGTACTGTGATCTTGCTAAACTCACATATTAGTTCTAATAGTTTTTAACAGATTCCCTCGGATTTTCTACATAGACGATCATGTCATTCAGGAATAAATACTTCTTCCTTTCATAACTCGATGGCTTTTATTTCTTTTTCTTGCCTAATTTCACTGGCTAGAACCTTCAGTAGAATGTTGAATAGAAATAGAAGGGTGGACCTCCATGTCTTGTTCCTAATCTTAGGGAGAAAACAGTTACTATTTTATCTTTATGTGTGATGCTAGCTGTAGGTTTTTGTAGTTGCTCTTCATCATATTGAGGAGGTTTCTAGTCTCTGTGAGTTTTTGTCGGGAATGGATGTTGGAGTTAATAAAATGCTTTTCTTGAGTCTATTGAAATGCTTATATGATTTTTCTTCCTTTTTTTTTTTTGTTAACAGTGAGGATCTTGAATGTTAAGTCAATCTTGCTTTCCTGTGATAAACTCCACTGGGTTTATCCAATTTTTATATTGTTGGATTTGATTTGTTAAAAGTTTGCTTAGAATTTTTCTATCAATCTTCATGAGGGATATTGGTCTGTAGTTGTCTTTTCTTAAAATATTATTGGTCTGGTTTTGGCATCAGAGTAATGCTGGCCTTATAGAATGAGTTTGGAAAAATTTCCTCCTCTTCAGTTTTCTGCAGGAGTCTGTAGAATTGGCATTTTTCTTCCTTAAATGTTTGGTAGAATTCCAGTGAAGCCATATGGACCTGGAGTTTTCCTTGTGCGAAGGTTTTTAAACTGAAATTTCAGTTTCCTTGATAGATATGGGGTTATTGAGGTTATATTTGGAGAGTTTTGGTAGTTTATCTTTTTTAAGGAATTGAACCATTCTTATATAAATTATCAAATTTATTGACATGGAGGTTTTCACAAGATTCTCTTTTTTTCCTTTTCATGTTTGTGGAATCCATAATGATATTGTCTCTTTTGTTCCTCATATTAGTAATTTGTATCTTGTCTATTTTTTCTTAATCGGTCCAGCTAGATGCTTAATAATTTCACTGATGAAGAGCCAGCTTTTGGTTTCATTGACTTCTTTTGTTTTGTTTTTTGCTTTTTCTGTTTTCAATTTCATTGATTTCTGATTTTATCTTTATTATTTCCTTCCTTCTGCTTTCTTTGGGTTTAATTTGCTCTTCTTTTTTATAGTTTCTTAAAGCAAAAACTTAGATAAGTGATTTGTATCCTTTCTTTCATTTCTAATATAAACATTTAATCTTATAAATTTCCCTCTACACTCTGCTTTAGTTGCATCCACCAAATTTTTATAAACTTTATTATTTTTATTCAGCTCAAAATATTTTCTAATTCCTCTTGTGAAATACTCTGATTGATGAGTTATTTAGAAATATGTTGTTTATTTCCAAGTATTTAGGGGTTTTCCTGATATATTTTTGATGATTTCTAATTTAATTCCATTGGGGTCTTAGGAATTATTTGCATGATTTAACTTTAAAAAATTGTTGAAGTATATTTTTTGGCCAAAACCATTGTTTGCCTTGGTGAATATTCTATGTGTACTTGCAAAGAAAGTATATGCTGATATTTTGGAGTCTTCCATAAATGTCGATTAGGTCAAGTTGGTTGATAGTGTTATTAGGTCTCTTCTAGCCTTACTGATTTTCTGTCTGCTTATTCTATGGATTACTGAGAGGAGTGTTGAAATCTTTAACTATAATTGAAGATTTGTCTATTTCTCCTTTCTGTTCTAGTAATATTTGCTCTATGTATTTTTTTAAAGATTTTATTTATTTATTTCAGAGAGAGAGTGAGCGCACACGCACATGTGAACATGAGTGGGGGGAGGGGCAGAGGGAGAAGCAGACACCCTGCCCAGCAGGGATCCCAGGACCCTGGGGTCATGACCTGAGCCAAATCAAGAGTCAGATGATTAACTGACTGAGCCACCCAGGTGCCCCAGTAGTATTCATTGTAAATCTCTATTGCCATGTCTGGAACACAGTAAGTGCTCATTAAGAATTCATTGAATGAATAAATGCCTAAACTTAAGAAAAAAAGGATGTTCTCTCTATGTCCTATATATATCAATACTGTGACCATGTCCTTTTCTTTGAAAGACATGCATTAGTCAGCTTTTGCTGTGATAATAGTGTATAATAAAGAACTCAAAAAACCTTAGTAGTACATCAACTATTTATTTTTCTCAGTGATCTTTGGGTCATGGGTCTGTGTGTTGACTGGGTGGCTCTCTCTTATTTGGGACTTAAGTCTGTTCCCCAAATCTGGCATTGTGAGATCAGCAGCTACCAGAGACATATATTTCTTTAGGTTGGATTCAGAAATTTAAGAGGCCAAACCAAACCACAAAAGTACATTTTTAGCCTCTCCTTGTATCACATGTTCTAACATTTCACTGGTTAAAGTCATAAAGCCTAAAGTTAGCCAGGGAGATTTTAAACACACACACACACACACACACACACACACACACGCACACACACACACACACATTTTACATTGTCCTCACGGGTACTCTGGGAGGTACAGCAAACCATATGGCAGAATGTGGACATATAATTCCATTGCAGGGATAGAGTGAAGAGCCAGTAATCCAGTCTGCCATGGATACCTTCAGTAATAATTGTGAACACACATATATCTATACACAGGCACTGTTATAATCATTTTGCATATATGGACACATCAGGTTTAATAATGCCTTTTATATGGGCTTAAGGATGGATGGAGATGTAAAAGTTCAAACTGGTTTTTGTTTAGATTTATAGGGTTGGTTTTTTTAAATATTTATTTATTTATTTTGCAAGAGAGAGAGAGCATGCAAGCAGGAGCAGGGGGGAGGGTTAGACGGAGAAGCAGACTCCCCGCTGAGGAGGGAGCCCAATCCGGGACTCAGTCCCAGCACCCTGGGATCATGACCTGAGCTGACGGCAGATGCTTAACCGACTGAACCACCCAGGCACCCTAGACTTATAGGATTGGTAAAGGATACTGAAAGTTATATACATGATAATGTTGCAAAAGGCACTCAAAATTTTGAATTCTATGTAAAAAAACAAATCCATCATGGAAGGAGTCCAAATGTCTTGTATTGTTATTCAAGGAGTTGTCTGAAAATATCGCAGTCATTTAAAAAATCTGTATATACCCTTCACATTTATATCAACGAATATCAATCAGCAAATATTTATTGATTCCTGTTGTATACAAGCCTTTACATGCTGTACTGTGGGGGTTCCTGTCCTTGGGGAACTTAAGATCTAGCCAGGAGGAAAAAGGTATTTCCATGAGGACAACTAACTGTAACTCAAGGCAGAAAATGCCAAGTGCCAAATGGCAGCTGTGAGGACAATGGAGTTTCAAGGAAGGCCTGGTCCATGCCTTTGCCCTACTAAGAGGTCTGCCATTAAAAGGTCTTTAAGACTAGTCATCATAAAGCCCGGATGCTTCCCCATACCTCTCTATTTGGTCATGTCCTGTCTGAAGATTTGTTTCAGACATTCAGAAGAAAGGTGGATTGTCATACATCACTTTCCAGAACTCCGAAATTTCCTAGAGAAGCAGGGCGCAGACTGTGTTACACTTTACTGATTTGGTGAACATACTTAATGACACTGGCCCTTCCTTCTTCTGTCCTCCACTCTCTGTTTCTAGGTATCAGAGTGCTGACCAACAGAAGTAGATGTTTGTTTAAAGTCTTCACACCAGTGCTCACAAAACCATTTGCCTCCTTATACTTCAGTGTCTTGATTTTTTTTGGTTTGTCCAAGGGTACTAGGTAGTTTTTGTTTACCCATGGAAATTTCTGTTTACGATAGAAAGGGAACTGGAAGTTAATTTCCTTTCAAGGCCCTACCGTTTTTGCCAATCCCAAGTCTGAGACCAGGGTTGGGTGGGGTGGGGGGGTAATGCTGTGATTCCTGAAATGTGAATGCTATGAGAAGTCATGTTTGACCTTGAATTTTTCTCTTTGAATGATATCCTAGAGATAAGGGATTTTTTTTTTCCATTCTGATTTTTCTCTCAGCCATTTCATTATTGATTTTAAGTACTTTTATTCAGACACATTATACTTTTCGTGATATATGTGTGTGTGTGTGTGTATGTGTGTGTGTGTGTGTGTGCATACTGGCCCTTAACTCACAGGACACATGATGTAAAATGGAGGTCAGTTTAGGAACTTGAATCCCTGCAGGTTATAAAACACTTGCGGCGTGGCTGTGGTCTTATTTGATCCATGAAATAAGATACCTGTCCAAACACTCCATTACCCTGGAAATCGGGTTATACTGCCCGGGCTTTCAGTTAACATCCTCAGTCAAATTTTTGGATTGAAAGTGATGAAATATGCCTTTCGAAACCAAGAAATAACAAGTTTCTTTGTATTCACTTATTCCCACATTTTATTTAGATTTTGAGGTACAAGAGGAAAAATGGTTGCCCATCTCACTTTTGAGAAGTGGCTATGAAGTGAGTGAGTTTAATAATCCCTTAATCACAAGGCTGCCATTGCATCTTTCTGTTATTCTACCCACGAGGTTTGCTCATCTACCTTTCTTATGTTTTTGATTATGTCCAAACTCCAGTGTGCAGAGACCCTCAAGAGGAGCTGGGCATTCATTCACCATCATCTTACACTCTGCACATGTCTTAGGCCTTTCTTGGCTGGAGAAGGAAGGAAGGAGGGAAGAAGGAAGGGGAAAGAAGGGAGGGAGAAAGGGAAGAAGGAAAAAGGAGAGGAGGAGGACAGAGAGGGAAGGGAAGAGAGAAAAAACTGGGGTTTTTTTGGTAAATATAAAAGTAAGGACATTCACACAAATCATAAAAATTGGCTAATTTCACTTCATCAAAATTAAATACTTCTTTTCATCAAAAGATATGATGAACAAGGAAAAATAGGGCACAAATTGAGAGAAAATATTTGCAATGCATATGTGATCAGAGATCTGAATAAGAAAGCTCTAGAAGAAAATACAGGAGAAAATTTTTGTGACCTTGGGATAGAAAAGATTTCTTAGATACCATAGAAAGGCACAATTCATAAAGAATTAATAAATTGGGCTTCATCAAAATGGAGAACTGTTATTTGAAAAATACTGTTACGAGATGTGCCACGAACCAGGGGAAAATATTTACTAATCACATATTGATAAGGGATTTGTGTCTAGAACAAATAAAGGACTCTTGTAACTCAGTAATAAGAAAACAGTCCCTCCAAAAATGAGTGGAAGATTTGAATAAACTTCACCACAGAAGAGATACAGATGCAAATAAGCATATGAAAGGACACCCAATAGCATTAGTCAGGAAAGAAATGCAAATTAAAAGCATAAGATACTCTTACAGTCTTATCAGAATGGTTTTTGAAAAACAGTCAAACAAATCTGGCAAAACCAAGTGTTCATGAGGCTGGGGATGGTGCAGCCAGTTTGGAAAACAGTTTGGCTACTTCTTCTAAAGGTAAACATTTCACTTGACCCAGCGATCCCACTTCTAAGTATTTATAAAATATGAAAATATACGTCCACACCAAGCCCTCAATAAGCATATCTACAGCAGCTTTATTCACGATAGCCCCAAACTAAAAACAACGCAAATGTGCATCAACTCATGAATGGATGTCCAAACTGTGGTGTATCCATGGTATGAACTATTGATTTATCCAAGAGTATGAATTAATTTTAAAAAGTTTGATGCTAAGTTTAAAGAAGCCAGGCCCAAAAGGGTACACACAATATGATTCCATTTCTGTGAGAGAAATAGGTCAGCAATCAAGGGGGGTGAAGGGACTGATGACAGAGAGACTCAAGGGAACTTATTTGGGGTGATGGGCAACTTCTATCTTGATTGTGTTGTATGTGTTTGTCAAAAGTTATAGGATTATTTACTAAAATGTAATTTTTTTCTATAGATCTAAAATATATCTCTTTGAACCCGCTTAAAAGGAATTATCCACCTTTACCATAACATTAATAGACACAGTCAAGGGGTGCCTGGGTGGCTCAGTTGGTTGAATGTCTGACTCTTGAATTCGGCTCAGGTCGTGATTTCAGGGTCATGAGATCGAGCCCTGTGTAGGGCTCTGCGTTCAGTGGGGAGTCTGCTTGAGATTCTTTCTCTCCCTTTCCCCGTCCCCCGTCCCCACTCATGTATGCTCTCTCTAAAATAAATAAATCTTAAAAAAAAGATGCAGTTAAAATTAAAAGAAAAAGATAGCCAAATCAAAGTGAGTATAGAAAGTTCAGAAAATAAGCAAGAAAAAAGGTTAATCAACTATAATTATAGCTCCTATAGATGGTCCATGTTAACAGCTTGAGGTACACACATTTTTTCATATAAAGTTTTATTTATTATTTATTTTTTAAGATTTTATTTATTTGACAGAGAGAGACACAGCGAGAGAGGGAACACAAGCAGGGGGAACGGGAGAGGGAGAAGCAGGCTTCCCGCGGAGCAGGGAGCCCGATGCGGGGCTCGATCCCAGGACCCTGGGATCATGACCTGAGCCGAAGGCAGATGTTTTAACGACTGAGCCACCCAGGCGCCCCTATATAAAGTTTTATAGCTCATGTTGATTTCTTAATATCTTTACATGACCATTTTCTCCTACACCATCATTTCCCATGGCCACAGGGTATTCCATGTAAACATACCTCAGATGATTTAACAAATTCTCTATTATTGGACATTTAGGTTATTTATAATTTTTCACTTTCATAAGTCGTGCTGCACTAAGTATTCTTATATGCATATTTGTGAATAACCATGATTTATTTCTTAAGGGTAAATTCCTAGGAATGACATTGCTGGTTCAAAGGAAAGGCATATTTTTAGGGATATTTATATAAGTGTTATCAAATTGCCCTGCAGAGAGTTTGCACCAGTTTCCATAAGCCTATTTTTAGACTCTCTTTCTTTTATCTCCATTTCACAACCTTCCTTCTAAATTCATCCTGCCCCCCTCTTAATAGAAAAATTCCAGCCCAGAAACTACGCATCAGAGGACTTTCTGAAGGGCTGCTTATAGAGGAAGGGGATCCTGTGAAAGAATCCTGTCGTATTCCCAGTCCTTTCCCTGTCTCTTTTCCTGCCCTCCTCACATCCCATGGTTTGGAGCTTTTTTTTTTCCCACCAGATAAGCTTAATTTATTAGTTAATCATTCATTTTTCTTTTCTTTTTTTTTTTTAAGATTTTATTTATTTATTTGAGAGAGAGTAAGAGAGAGCATGAGTGGAGGGAGGGGCAGAGGGAGAAGGAGAAGCAGACTCCCGGCTGAGCAGGGAGCCGACATGGGGCTTGATCCCAGGACCCTGAGATTAGGACCTGAGCCTGAGGCAGATGCTTAACCACCCAGGCGTCCCAATAATTCATTTTTCTCACAGAATAATTTTAGTTACCAAGCTAAGGGGACTGAAGTTCAATGGAAAAAAAATCAACGTCACATTTAATTTAGTATACAAGCCTATGCTAATGTGTGATTTCTGATCAACGTTGTGTGCACTGAAAAACCCCTTGTAGAGCCTGGTACTGGTCTCAAGGACTTTCAGAGGTTTGAGACCCCAGGCTTGGGCCCACGGATCTGGTGGAAACAACCAGGAATAAGGGGCCCCCCATCCTGTCAGTGGTCAGTTCCGAGCTCCACACCTATCCATGCACCATCCAGTAGCCTTGGGTGCTTAGATAATTACCTTAGTGCAGTCTAATAAAGTCCCTCTTACCTGATGTTGTGAGGCCAAAAGGAGACATTGCTTCTGAAAGCATTTGAAAAGCATCAAGTATTATTCGAATGTGCCTATGAATATTTACTATTTTCTGTTGTGATAACACTGGAGAATATTCCTGAAAGGCTCAAGCACCCTCAGTTCCACTCCCAGAGACATGAATGAGTGCGAGCCCCCCTTCCCTTGCTGGGCCTGGGGTCTAACCCGGGGTGTGGAGGGTGGTGTTCTCAGAGAGATCCTCTCGGACCAGCCTCTCTGATATACTCCTGTCATTAGTTTGATTCCTTCAGAGACTGGTTTTTATCCTGGAGGTCTTTATCCAGAGCAGCAAGGAGCTGTCCTGATTACATTTAGGGGAGCTGGGGCAACGAAGTCAGGTCTGCATTTTGGAAAGAACACTGGGGCGGCAGCCCGGGGGGGAATCAGAGGGGTGCCCGCGGGTTGCCTGTCGGCCTCCAGGCCCGCTCCCCACCTTCCTGGCTCTGCACTGTATCCCAGGCAACTACGGTCCTGGGCTCCCTTGCCGCTGGGCTTCCACCTAGATGGGGCCCTTGGAAGGCCCTGGCGGAAGCCTGGGGGGAGCAAGTCGGGGAGAAGCCAGGGTACTCTTACTCCTTCCCTCTCGGGCAGCATGTCCTCTAGAGGCTGCATTTCTCCAACCGTTCCAGCTCGTGCTGAATTTCAGCACCAGTCACACAGCCCCCACCTCTGGGCTCTGGCCACCTCTTCTCCTCCCTGCCCTGGGAGCCCTAGCGACTTCCTGCAGATGCTAATCCTTGAATTGCCTCCAACCTCCTGTGGGCCTCCCAGCTCTTCTATCAATTACAAACCAATTCCCTGTGTTCAATTTCCCTTTTGGAAACCCCTAGAATGGCTTCTGTTATCTTGATTGGATTCTGATGGACAAAGAGGGGAACAAGAGCAGGTAGAAATTCAGTTCAACAGGTGTTCATGAAAAACTTAGGGCACAGGCCAGTCTCCAAGGGGAAGACAGGCACACAGGTGGACAATTTCCATATACTGTCGTACTAAGTGCACCACAGGGGTGTGCACGAGTGTGAGGGAGCCCGGTGACGAGGTAGTTGCCCTTGCTAGCGTCCAGATGTCAAGACTCATGTAGTGCTTGAACAAAGGCAGGGGTGGATGATTGGAGAAAAGACTCGATGGGCAATTGGACGTGAAAGATGAGGGAAAAGAGGAGCTGAGAAAGGTCCACAGCAGGCCAATTCTGCTTTCACCCCAACTAGAGAGTGAAATTCTCCCCATCTTTCCAAATGCAGTTCAAAAGCTATCTCAACCATGATTTTCTCTGCTGTGAACATGAATTTTAAAAATCTCATTTAAGGGGTGCCTGGGTGGCTCAGTCGGTTAAGCGTCTGCCTTCGGCTCAGGTCATGATCTCAGGGTCCTGGGCTCCCTGCTCAGCACAGAGTCTGCTTGTCCCTCTCCCTCTGCCCCTCCTCCCTGCTTGTGTTCTCTCTCACTATCTCTCTTTCTCAAATAAATGAATAAAATCTTTAACAAATAAAAATAATAATAATACAAATAAAAATTAAAACCTCATTTTTTTTTTTTTTTTGCAGCCTCCAAGCCCAGCATGGTGAACTCAAGACACTGAGATCAAGACCGGAGCTGAGATCAAGAGTCACATGCTTAACCCACTGAGCCACCTAGGTGTCCCCTGGCTCTTTTGTTTTTTAAGGTCAACACCATGGATCTCCCCAGTGGAAATTCTTTTTCCCGCCTCTGTGCTTTCATAGTACTTCGTCTTGGCACTATTCAAGCACCTACCCCACTTCTCTTATATCCTAATACACGGTCTGTAAGAAGGGCTACCACTTACAAAGCACTTACTATGTGCCAGAAAAGTATTAGCTTGTCCACCATTTTGTTCCCACAACAACCCTATTGGGGGCGGGGGCAGCTATTACTAGTTTCTGTATTACAGATGATGAGGAAACTGAGCTGTGGGGACATTTAAGGATTTGCGCAAGGATGCACAGCTAGTGAACAGCAGAGCCAGGACTTAGTATGTCTTCAGGGCTTATGCCATTAATCACCCCATCACATAACTCCCTCTTTATACTACCTCTACATACTATGTACTGACTGTTTTCCTACAGAGAACATGAAGCTTCTTGGGAAGCTGGTCTTGGATATGAAGAAGCATATACTAACCCATTTCTTGAATACCCCAGGCCTTTGCACATGCTGTTCGCTTGTCAAGAACATGTCCCCTGACCTTTGCACTGTGGCTTTTGCTCATTGTTCAGTTCAGGTTTAGATGCTACATCCTGAGCAAGATCCTTCCTGCCCATCCTAATAAATCAGATCCCTTTCCCCTGTTCATTTCCTTCAGAGCACATTGTTCAAGTTATACATTTGTTTGTTTACTTGCATGGTTTCTGTCTTCCTCAACTAGATTAAAAGTCTGAGAAGGCAGCACACACACCCGTTGTACTCACCACTGGTTGGTTAGGGCCCGTAAGGGCATCTAGCACACAACAGAAGGTGAATTAATAAGGAGGGATGGTATCTTCTCACTGGGGTACATAGAACATGTTCTCATCCTCATGTGACACCATTATTAAGAAATAATTCTGAGTAGGAATGCAATGGATGGAGCAATTAGATAGAAATTAGAAACTGGGAGTTTTTAAAAAGATCCTAAAGGTAAGAAAAGAATGATACTCACAAGGTATTTTCAAGGAGAACAGTTCTAGTGAGCCCATCAATGGAATGTATCATTTCCCTTCAAAAAATGAATGTCTGTTTGGCCTGCATTTGCTTATGTTTTGTTATCATTTCATATCTGAGATGAACCCAGCCCACATTTTGGTTCACCTGAGTCATGGATACTTTCTCAAAAATTCCCCTCACACCCTGACTCAGGTTCCCAGTGAAATGCTGTGGGAAACCAAGACATCAAGGTACAACTGGTGAATTTCATGGTTAGTCACAAAGCCCCTGAATTTAACATCTGTTTGATTGCAAGTATAAATTTTGCAATTTTGAGATGAATGATATGCCATTTACCCCGAAAGCTAATTATAGCAAGTAGGCTATATGATAGCTAATGCTTATCACTTAGTCATGAAATCAGCATACATAGGCCCTGCCTTTGCTCATGGATTATTACATGATCAGTATATCAGTTAACCTCCAAAATTACAAGATACCAACAGCTTTCAAATTTTTATTTGAAGAACTTTAACATTTTAAATAATTCAGTTTCTTTGTGTAATATATTCTCCCTTAGGAACTGATGTCTGGCTAATAATAGTACAAAACCTGAAATAGGAAAAGGATTTAAAATTTTTTCTTAACTAGGTGAAGAAAATACAAGATGTAAGAAAAAGCAGTTTGGCAAGTCTCCTAGGGATCTTTAAATACATGTGCGCGCGTGCACACACACTATTATTCAATCAGCAAGTATTTGGTTAGCAGTGTGATCACGTCAAAGTATGCTACAAATGGACCCATATTCATGTTCTCCGACCCCTAGAGGCACATTTTATAGACTAGAAAACTAAGGCATAGAGAAGCTGAGTACTTCAAGGTCTTCTAGCACATTGTTACTCAAGAGAGTAATTCTTGGACCAGTAGCATCCCCTGGAAGCTTTTTATAAATACAGAATCTCAGAGCCCCCAAGACCAACAGAATCAGAATCTACATTTAAGTACGATCCCCTGGCAATTCGGATAGTCATCACAGTTTGAGAAGCACCAATGTGATGAATCATGCTGGAGGTGGGATTGTCACCCTCATCTTTCGATTTGGATATATTGCCCCACCTTGGGTCCTGGTTGGGATGTCATCTCCTTCAGGGGAACTTCCCATGACCTTCCTCATTCTATTAGTTGTCCTTACCATGTGATTTCAGGGTACCCTACACTTTCTAAGTCATGGAAACCGTCACATTTTATAGCCAAACAGTGCAGACAGGCAATTCAACGGGCAATTACAATAAGCTCAGTGAGGGCCAGGATCCTATGTGCCTATATCCTGGTGCTCAAGGCTCACTGGATGTACAAATGAGAGACATGCATTCAGGGGTATCTTCTTTCCCAAAATGGTTTCATTGCAGAAACACCAAGTACATGTCTGTATTTAAGGTGGCCTTTTGGACCTGGTCTTCACTTAAAAGCTTCAGGGCAGTCTGTAATACTCCCATTTCCCTTTAGAGCCCTAGCCTGCCATTTATGAGGTCTAGTTAATGAACTTCAGCGGTTGGTAATAAGCACACCTCAGGTATCATCCCAATAAAATCCAGTAATTAGGGCAGCACCTTTCCTATCATTTTCAGGCCAGAGGGCCCCACCCTGTCCCCTAATTACCATGGTCTGCAGGGCACAGCCCCAGGAAACAAACAAGGAAGCCCTTCTCTACCAGCTCTTCCTCAGTCTGTTGCTAATTTACAGAGTGGCCCCTTCTCTTCCTGCTAAATAAACTATGCTGTGGTTTGGGAATGAATTGTTGCCTCTTTTTAAAAGATGTTTGAAGCTCTGGGTATGACAGTATTTGCAGTCATCAGAGGTCACTCGCCAGTTGGCTAATTCACAGGCTATTTTGGGGAGTATGGTCCTTGAGGAAGCAAGCAGTTTGCAAATGTCCTGTACACACACACACACACACACACACACACTCATGGAAGATGTGTGAATTGGCTTTGGAGGCTTTCCAGCTCTTCTAAATAAAGTGGTCAGTTCTCCAGTTGACTTTTAAAGTTTCCCTGGGATTAAGGTACCTCCAGACCTAAGTTGGATTTTTTTCCAAAGTCTCCTTCCTATGTTAGTCTGGCACTTACATAATACTTTCTTGAAGACTAGAAAAAAGAGGTTCAGATGATGGTGTAAAAGGAAATGCAGAACACCATGTATGACGCATGAGTGAATGACGCTGTCTCAGGGGACATAGGATTGGGGTGGGGCAGTGGAGCTAAACTGCAGGTAAGAAAGCTGTGTTGAAAGTAGAAGGGGAAGGGGCTCTGGGTGGCTCAGTCGGTTAAGTGTTTGCCCTCAGCTCAGGTCATGATCTCAGGGTCCCGGGATCGAGTCCGGCATTGGGCTCTTTGCTCAGCAGGGAGCCTGCATCTCCCTCTGCCTGCTGCTCCCCCTGCTTGTGTGTGAGCTCTCTCTTTCTCTCAAATAAATAAATAAATAAAATCTTTAAAAAAAAAGAAAGTAGAGAGAAGTGCTTGAATGTACAAGTTTACAGATAAAATTTGAGTGGCTCTTGAAAATATTACCTAGGTAGATTATGGGACTACTCTTTTGGAAATTACTTTAGAAAAGAGAGTATTCTCTGGACTGGCTTAAGTTTAATTCTCTGCAGTAGCAACAGTATGGATGGCACAACCTTTATGTGGACACTTTTTCCCCCCAATGCTCTGATATCCCCTTCTGACAGTACCTGAAGGGGTCATGATTTCTGTTGGTCCCTGCCTTGTATACTCCAAATCCATTAAGTTTCTCACCTTCTACACAAAATCTTTCTAGACAAACAAGAAATAGACATCAGGGGCTCGGGGGTGGCTCAGTTGGTTAAGCAGGTGATGCTTGATTTCGGCTCAGGTCATGATCTCAGAGTTGTGAGATCGAGCCCCACATCGGGCTCCATGCTGGGCGTGGAGACACTTTAAGATTCTCTCTCTCTCCCTCTTCCTCCCTCTCTCTGCCCCTCCCCACCTCTAAAAAAAAGCGGGAATAGAATTCAAAGTCGATTTTTTTCTGAAGGAAGAGAGGAATTGCTATTTCATGAGGACCTCCAAAGTGCCACCTCAGCCTAGACCCTTTGGTTTATCTGACTTCACTGAATCTTCTTGACATCTGTGACTCTTTACCTACGTATTTGGTATATCTCATTTACTTTCTTTCTTTCTTTTTTTTTAAAGATTTTATTTATTTATTTGAGAGAGAGAGAGTGAGAGAGAGAGCACAAGAGGGGGGAGCGGGAGAGGGAGAAGCAGACTCCCTGCTGAGCAGGGAGCCCGATGCGGAACTCGATCCCAGGACTCCAGGATCGTGACCTGAGCCAAAGGCAGTCGCTTAACCAACTGAGCCACCCAGGTGCCCTACTTTATTTCTTTCTCAGATGAGGCAGTTGTAAGGGGGTTAAATCATTTATCTATGGTCATGCAAATTAACCCAAATAATTAACTCTAAAACTCATACTCCTTTCCTTATTCCGTCCTGCTTCTAAACTTGCTCATTTTTTTTTTTGCACACACATAAACATGCAAACAGACACACAAAATCTAGCCTCAACGTTCAATAAAATATATTTTTATTTATACCTACATTAGATATCTAGTGTAATATTTAGATCCCTGAAATGGCTCAGCCTGATGTCACTGGGCCAATAACCATTTCCTAAGCTTTCTATGATTGGGCTCAAATGTTGAGAATATACATGTTCTTTTAATGATACGGCAAATTCCTCAAGGAAAGAGCCCACCATTTTCATTTGTTTTTACTCCTCCTCCCACCTGCCCCCCCCCCCCCCCCCCGCCGGCCCTAGCACAGACAGTGCTGGCCCTCAGTCGATATTAGTACGCATTTGATAACCAACAGAAGACAAGAGGTCTATCTATTGAACTTGCTTTTCCATTAATCTTCAAAAAATCCTGGCAAGGAAGCACATGGGGTATCCCATTTATCAAGGAGAATCCACTGCAAATGCTTTTCATCAGTCTGTCATCAAAACTGCTTTTTAAAAAGTTAAGCTTCCTACCTGATGTTCCACCTTAGAAACCTGACTATCCTAAAAGAAACTAGAAGTCTTTGTCAATAGCTAAGGCTACGGCTGGGCACTGGTGGACCTGCCTTGGCTCTCAAAGCCCTGTCAAGGCTATGAGACTGTAATTCATGATGAGTCAGGACAGGAGCTAATGGCCCAGTGACATCAGGCTGAGCCATTTCAGGGATCTAAATATTACACTGGGAGCCTATGCTCTGTTTTGCATATCTTACAGGATTCTAACAGCAACTGGCTATTAACTAGCTTTTAAAATATTTCTCTTATGTTGCCATGTTAGACTTTTTGTTAGCTGCCCCCCATGGATTTAAAGCAGTGTGTTAGTCAGGGTCCTGGCAGGGAAAGGGGAGTATATGCAAATGAAGTAATTCAGAAAGTGTTTTCGAGGGACAATTTACCAAGGTATGGACAGAGTTGAGGAAAACTGACCAGGGATGGAGCCGGGACCTGGGATTAGTAACGTGGGGGAGCAGGTACCACTCTTGGCCTAAAGGAGCAAGAAGAAGGACTGATTATTAGAATCTGGAGGGAATTACTGTGAACAGAGAGCCACATGACCTTCAAATGGTAACAGGCAGCAGCCTTGAAAGGAATGGACTGGGGAAATCAATACCCTGACCTCTCTCTCTGCCTGCCCTCATGTCTCCTTCCATTGGTTAGGCCCAACTAAAAGTCAATAGGCAAGAGACTCTTGATGCAGTTCAGATAAGTCACCTCTTGAAACACAGGGCAGCAAGAAGAAGGATGAGGATGGACCTGGGGGCACACGGAAATGTCCATTCCTCAAATCATCCTGTTTGGAAACTATCTCTACTGGATGCTAATACGTGTTCTTTAGAAATAAGAGAGTCAAATGAAAGCATAAGTTTGCAAAACCCTGACCTCTTTACTCTAGGACTTCTTTGGAATTCTAAAATGCAAACGCACAGTATGTTTCTTTAACAGAAACAGTCTATTTCCCAAAATTAGTTGGCCAAGACCATGATCCTTTATTTTAAGAAGCATCTCATAGCTCTTGCATCAAGAACTTGCTTTAGTTAAAGACCTATTGATTAAAAGCAAAAACAAAAAGACTGAAACAATAATAAAGGAATTAGGAAATCTTGGAGGTTGGTGTCCCTAAGTTACAGGCAACACGATAATTTTTAGCTGTCAATGAACAGTAACCCAAAACCCAAAAAGGAACATCACCTTGTATTTTACTAGTCTGGGTTTGGCTTTGACATGAAAGAGCGTAAAGAAGGCCTGGCCAAATCCCATGACCTCAGCCTCCACATGGGTCCAGCTGGTGACACTGTCACCCTCTTCTTTTTCTCTGAAACTGGAAAATGCCAGTAGCCTCTCAAGACCACCCACAGTTGCCCCATGAGCCTGTACATGTGGGAGGTCTGTCTGTACCTCACAGCAGGACAGCCTCACTTGCAAATCAGCATGGGCCGAACTGGCCATTTACTCAGCTCGTTTTGGTTTCTCTTGTCACTCAGCTCTCTGAGGCACAGTGTGGGAAAACCAACCAACCAACTAACCAACCAACTAACTAACCAACCAACCAACCAACCAACTAACCAACCAACCAACCAACTAACCAACCAACCAACCACTTACCTTGTTATTTGATCACCAACTGCATAAATAGTAGTTTCCTTGCTAAAGATCCTAACAATACTCTATTCATTTGTAGTCTTCTGCCACTCTTAAAATTTCCCACATGTTTTCTTATTTAAGCATCATGACCATTCTGCGAGACATACTTGCAGCTCTTTACCAGTGGGGAAACCAAGTCTCAAGGAAGTGAAGTGACTTATTCGAGGTCGCTTGGCAATGATGGGACTGGAAACCAGGTATTTTGGTCCCTAAATTGCTGCTTTCTTTACCTTGTTGTCTAAATAATGTGAGGAGAACTGGTATTTAAAACCTAAAGCACCTATGGGATACTACATACATTCAGACAGAGAATCTACCTCTATACTTTTCCAGTTCTCTCACAGAGACAGAAGGAGGTAGAAAGAAAAATCCCCTTCCAAAGCCTATGTCTAGTTCGTTGCTCCTGGAGTGGCCTGGCCAGGGCTTGGCAGGGCACAGCAACGAACCCTCAGTGATGCAGTGAAGGGGGGGTTAAGAGATGAATTCATCCACATTAAAAAGTGCAGAGAATTGAGTTCAAAGGTGAGAGGAAACCGAAGGGTGGTGGTGGGAGGACAGAGAATAAGGAAGTCTAAAGCAAGACTGAGGGTGCAAAGACACACGGGAATGAGACAGATTGATTTGTAAGGATAGAAAGGTCCATTGTCCAACTTGAAGCTGTTTAGAGTTTTGGTGCCATAATTCTTTTCTGATCCTCAAATTTGAGCCTTGTGTGTTGGGGGGTGCTTTTGGAGAAATCGAGGGAGAGGAGTTGTGTGCCCTGGCGTGGGCAGCCCGTGGGCAACAGGAAAGCGCTTGTTCACTGGACTGATTCAGGGGAAATGAGCTCAGAGACGGAAGTGATGGGGAAGAAGAGAAGACCCAGAGAACACTTTTCTAACCCTGAGAATCCCCAGAGGATTTCGAGGCACAAGGGCCACTACTGAATGCGGGATGGAGTTGATCAATGTTATCGGGCCCCAAACAGCCCAATATCTGACACTGGGGCGTTTGCTGTATCTCTCCAGGTTATTCCCATCACAGCAGTGTGAGTGTCCCAGAGGGACCCCCGGCTCCCAGGCCCCTACTTTCTAAACTTCAAGCACTCAAGGGGTCTCTCTTCATATTCCCGTCAGCCCCCGGGTGACTGCAAGAGCCCCCAGTTCTGCCTCACACTCCTGACTCCAAGAGCCCTTTATGCTATGATACCTGCAGTTCCAGAAAGCTGTGGGTTTTGGGAGTTGGTATGTTTATTTTTAACTGCTCTGTCCCAGCTGACCTGAGCAGGGCTCCCAAACACCTGATGGGAGTTGGCCTACTCTTGCGCGAATACCAAAACTATCGGCGGCCCCATTCCTGTGGCTTCCCAGGAAGCATGAACTCTGTGCACTGGTTGTGACCCTCAGGATTCTGCACTGCTCCGGGGATGCCCACTGGCCACTCACCTGTCCTCGGGCCGGTTATAGCTCTACTTTTCCCTCTCTTCAGTTCTCCTGTTTGGGTAAGACTTCCTTGGCATCGTGCAGGAGCACTGTACCCTGCCAAATGTGAGCACAGAGCAAATGGTGAAATAATCTACCTGTGGTAGGTGAAAAATGGTATCCCAAAGATGTCCATGCCCTCATCCTTGGAACCTGCGACTATGTTACACTATGCAGCAAGAGGGCCTTTGCAGGTGTGATTAAATTAAGGATCTTGAGATGGAGACATTATCTTGGATTATTCAGGTGGGCTCAACATAATCACGAGGGTCTTTACAGGAGGGAGGCAGGACGTCAGAGTCAGAGGAGATGCGCCATTAGATCATAATGTGGGGGCAGGAGCCACTAGCCAAGGAATGTGAGCAGCACTAGAAGCTGGAAAAGGCAAGAAGACAAAATCTCCCCTAGAGCTTTCAGGAGGAATGCAGGTGTGCTGATCCCTTGATTTTAGCCCAGTGAAACGTACTTTGGACTCTGACCTCCAGAACTGTAAGATAATAAAGATGTGTTGTTTTAAAGCCACTACATTGGTGGCGATTTGTCATAGCGACAACGGGAAACTAATATACTACCGCCACAGAAAATGGAATCCTAAAGAAATAAAACCTAGGTCAGAAAACATTTTCTGGATGTTTGCATATTGTAAAGAAATAAACAGTATTGAAGAACAAACTGCAAAGTCAAAATAAAATGTACTCAAATCTTATCACCCTCAGTCAATACGTCTGTCATTTGACCCTGTTCCCTTTCAATATCTGGCCCGATGGATTTTTAAAAATATAGTTAGAATTGGAACGCTTGTAATACTTTGTGACTGCTTAATCATTAACATACTTCCAAGTTGCGACCAAGTCTTTCTAATTATCATCTTAAAATACTCCACAGTCCTTCCCCGAGAGAATCTGCCATAATATACCAAATGTTTCCACATAATATATCAAATATTTTGGCTGAAGCCAGTGATTTGCTATCACAGCAAGTGAACTAAATGAGTATGGATCTAGGTGAGCACAAGTTTTGAGGGCTGAGCAGGTGAATGGCCTTCAGAAAAAGTCCTTCATGCCTCCGGGACCTCACTGAAAAATGAGACTGGTAGCTGTTCTCTCTGGAGCTGCGGTGAGATGTAAATGAGCTACCGAAAGTCTGGTGCCTTATGGGATGCTGAGCACACAGTGGATTCCCAGTAAGTAACAACTGCTGTGAGTCCCTTCTTCAGACGGTAATAGTAATTTGATAATAGTTCTTATCATCCCGGGTCCAAATTTCCCTAGCTGCTTCATAATTATTACTGTTATTGAAATCGGTTGATAAATCTTTTTTTTTTTTTTAAAGATTTTATTTATTTGTCACAGAGAGCGAGCATGCACAAGCAGGGGGAGCGGCAGGCAGAGGGAGAAGCAGGCTCCCCGCCGAGCAAGGAGCCCCATGCGGGACTCGATCCCAGGACCCTGGGATCATGACCTGAGCTGAAGGCAGATGCTTAACTGACTGAGCCACCCAGCTGCCTTCAGTTGATAAATCTTTAAAGCCTCTTTTAATCTACAAAATCCCTCTCCGTCTCCTTTCTCTGTTTTTTTCTTTGCAACTTATTTGTTGAAGAAACGGGCTCACCTGTCCTAGAGAAAGTCTCTCGGTCTGTTTTTGCCGATTGCATTTCTACAGTGTCATTCGGCGTGTTCCTGTGTCCCCTCTATTTTCTGTACATTGGCAATTAGAACTAGAGGATCTATCAGATTTCTATTCAATTCTTTGGTAGGAATATGTCCTAGACGGTGTTGTGAACTTCCATAAGGGGGCACGTGAGGTCTGCTTGTTTCCTTTTCATGGCATCAACCTCACACATGCCTACATCCATTCATTTGTTAGGAGTTGCAAAATAATGATATTTTAAATCTTTTTGTTCATATAGTAGCTGGACTAATTCTATAAACTTCTTCTTATCAACTCTTTGGTACCCTGAAGGACATTTTATAAGGAAAGGACAGATAAATACTTGATTCTTTATTCACTAATTATTTTTAAGTAAGTTTCCTAGTATCTGCTAAGAGGAACAATGAATTTTCAAAAATCATTATCATTATGAGCTCATGAATTTAGTCAATGCAGTAAAAGTCCTTCTTGATGCTCAAATTTTCCCATTTTTGACAAGTTGTTGTGTCCATTGTTTTGCTATTATAATTAACACTGAGATGAGCTTTTCCATGTGTACATATTTTGTTGGAATTTCTAACTGTTACTAGGAGGGATTCCTATCAAAAAAAGTTATTGAGTATATCATATAGCTATTGCAAAAACAAATTAGCCCAAAGCTTAGTTACTTAAAACAACCATCATGGGATGCCTGGGTGGCTCAGTCTGTTAAGGTTAAGCGTCTGCCTTCGGCTCGGGTCATGATCCCATCATCCTGGGATCAAGCCCCGTGTCAGGGAGCACTTCTCCCTCTGCCTCTGCCTGCCGCTCCCCCTGCTTGTTCTCTCTCTCTACCCACCCCCCCCCATCAAATAAATAAATAAAATCTTAAAAAAAAGAACAACATCATTTTTTGAGCTCATAATTCTGTGGTCAGCAATTTGGCTTGGCTTCATCTAGGTGGTTTTTACTATCTAGACTGACCTCAATCAGACATCTGCAGTTATCTGCTAGATGGGGTGGAGGTCAGCTTATTTTAGACGGAATCAGCTAGGACAGCTCATCTGCTCTTCATGTGGTCTCATCCGCTAGAAGGATGGCCCCAGCTTGTCACGTGATGACTGGACAGAGCAAGCAGAGTGTGCAAGACTGGCAGTCAGCATGCCATGATTTCTGGTACATTCTCTTGGCTAAAGAAAGTCACAAGGCCAGCCCAGATTCAAGGACTGGGGAAATAGACTCCACCCTGAGATGGGAGGAGCTATAAAGTCACATTGCGAAGGACATGGATACAGGGAGGGGCAGAGAACTGGGGCCCCATTTGCAAGCAATCTACAACTTTGGGTCAAAGCATATGGACATTTAAGAGCCTCTAACATATGCTGGAGGGCCCATTCTTTTATTCTATTTTCCCCCATAGGACTGCCGTCATATATTATATTTCCTCCCAGATGACTGCAGTTCCTTCAGTGTAAATAGGCTGGGCGTAAATTTTTTTTTTTTTTTTTAATCTGGACATATATCTCTAGGGAGTAATCATGAGTAAAATGATAGGAAATATGTATTTAAAGCCTCATTGACTGCAGTATCTGTGAGATGAATCTACGCAGTCCATATCCCAACAGATTCAACCAACTAACCACACCATTTGGCTTAGGGTCCAACTTGGCAGACTAGATTTATGGGAGGGTGGAATAAGGACTGGGATTTGATTTGGAGCCCCACAATTATTCTGGAGCTACTCCAGGATATAACCCAGCATCCATGCCCCCTCCCACTTCCCTAGAAACTTCGGGATTCTCATGGGCTGCTCCAGGTCAGAGTTGAAGGGACTTCCTAGCTGGTGTGGTGGAGATAGCAGTGGCCCTGAAGACAGGAGAGATGGCTTCTAGTCCTGTCTCTGCTGCTTTCCAGCTTTGGGTCATTGGACACTCATTCTCCCTCTAAGCCTCAGTTTTATCATCTGTAAAACGGGGACAAGAATCCCCTCCTCGTAGAGTCGAGGTGAGGATTCCATGGAACACAGCTTAATATAACGTAGTAAACGTAACTTCTTTACTCGCAGCTTTACTACTTGAGGACTGCTGGCAGAAGAGGTGGGGAAGGTAGAACAGATCCTTCATTAGCCCACAGATACCTCACGCCTCTCAAGGCACCGGGGCCAGGGCGTTCCGTTGTCTAAGCACCTGGCTTGTGGCACAAAGCGTTTTACGGGTGTAAGTAGTTACTTGAAGGGGGGAGGTTGGCAATTGCACAGTTCAGGTCAGAGCTTTGAAGCACATGGTGCCCGTGCCAGTGCCAAAGCTGGGGGTGGCTCTGCTACCTCCCTGACTGGGACGAACTCCGCCTGCCTGGGTGTGTGCACGACCCGGTCCACCGCCTACTCACAAGCCCCGCCCCAATCCGGTGCAGGTGTCCCGAAGCACCAGGAGAGCAGACTTGTCTGGTTCCACTTCTGACTCATCATCACTCAGCTTGACAGCCTTCTGAGCTTGTTTCAGACTGAAGGTGGGGGGGAAGGTGGAGGGTGTAGTGGAAATAAGATCCTTTTATTAGAGAACACTTTCCTGAGGGGTTATTTTCTCGAATGTTAATCCGGGCCCGGGTTGTGATTCTAAAGGTGCACTGGAGCTCAAACTGCAGTTTCGGGTTTGGCTGTTAACCCGTTCCTGACTCACTTGGCGATGGCCACCCAGGAACCTGAGTAAGGGCTGCGGCGCTGGATTGGCTGCCCACTGGGAGCCTGGGACCCCGATTTTTCCCTGCACCGTGAAGGCCCACTTTTACCATTTGTCCTTCAGGCCAGGAATTCTTGCTTATAGGTGGGAAGGAGATCCTGGATCCCATCCAACATCCCCATGTCTGTCCAGTCTGATACTGGATCTCTTCTGGAATTAAGTTTGAAGCTACATGACTAGCCATTTGCATGGGGTGCCTGTTGGCTGCGTTGGGGAGCCCCATGAAGTCTAAAGCAAAAATGCAGGCCTGGGGAGTGGGGGTCAGCAGATAGGATTAAGTAAGGGTTGGCAAATTATGGCCCACAGGCCAAATCCAGTCTGTTTCCTGGTTTCATTTTGTTTTGTTTTGTTTTAATAAATAAAATTTATTTTTTAGAGTGGTTTTATGTTCACAACAAAATAGAACAGAAAGGACGGAGATATCCCAGAGGCCCCCTGCCCCACGCCTGCACAGCTGCCCCCACTATCTACAGCTGGCACCAAGTGGTACCTTCGTTAGAGTCAACGACACATCATTAGCACCCCAAATCCATAGTTTGTGTTAGAGTTCGCTCTTGGCTGTGACAAATACACAGTAGCGTGTACCGTCCATTGGAGGGCCGTACAGAACAGTTCCCCTGCCCTAACAGTCCCCGGTGCTCCACTGGTTCATCCCTCCCCCTCACTCCTTGGCACCCACTAATCTTTTCACTTTCTCCCTAGTTTGACCTTTTCCAGAAGGTCATGTAGTTGAAATCTTACCGTATGTAGCCTTTTCAGATCGGCTTCTTCGACTTAGTGATATATGCATTTAAGATTCCCCCATGCCTTTTCATGGCTTGATAGCTCGTTTCTTTTTCGTGCTGGATAATATTCCATTGTCTGGATGTAGCACAATGTACATATCCATTTACCTACTGAAGGCCATTTTAGTTCCCAAGCTTTGCCAGTCAGGAATAAAGGAGACCTAAGCATGTGCCCGCGGGTTCTCCCGTGGACGTGCATGTCCGGTTCCTGAGGGCCGGGCCTCACAGTTGGTGGCCCCCCAGGCCTGGGTCCCATGGGCCGGCAGCAGCGCTGTCAGGAAAACCAGCACCCCACAGCAGCCGCGCTGGGCCGTCGCACGCTGGGCGTTTTCAGATCCTACAAGGCAGCTCCTCTCTGCCCCGATCCTTCTAGAATTCAATTCTCTAGAGTATTCTGATTAATAAGTAATGAAGACACAAAGAAATGACTTTGAAGGGGGCAGTGTCAATCTCCTAGGGCTTCTGTGACAAAATACCACAAACTGAGTGGCCTAAGGCACAGACATGTACTGTCTCACAGTTCTGGTGACGAGCAGACCAGGATCAGGTGTTGTCAGGGCCCTGCTCCCTCTGAAAGCACTAGGGCAGGACCCGTTCCAGGTCTCCTGTTAGCTCCTGGTGGTTCCTTGGCTTGTAGGTGGTGTGCTTCCTGGGTCTCCACATCGTCTCCTCTCTGTGCACGACTGTGTCCAGATTTCCCCTTTTGATCTGGACACCATTAGACTGGATTAGACACACACTAATGACCTGACCTTAGTTAATGACAAAGGTGATGACTTTATTTCCAGAGCAAGTTACATTCTGAGGTACTAGGGTAGGACTTCAACCTATGAGTTTTGGGGGACACCATTCAACTAATCTCATTACATGGGCTCCTTCTGTCCACTGCATGCCTCTGCCACATGATAACGTGAAGATGACCATAATGAACAGAAAACAATCCAGAGCGTGTAGCTCAATAATGTATTACACTTCGCCATACAAACCTCCACGGTGAATTCAGAAACACTTACACCTTCGAAGACACCTTTGCAAATGAGAAAACGGGGTCCCCGAGTGCTTAACTAATTTCTCAAGTGGTAGAGCAGGTTTCAGAACCCCGTTTGGCCTGATTCTGAAGCCCCCACCTCCTTCCCACTGGGCTGGCAGTTTGCAAACTATGCCAGAACCAACAGCAGCAGTCTCGCCTGGTGGCTGGTTAGAAACGCCAACTTGCAGGCCCAGCCCAGACCTACTGAGTCAGAAACTCTGCTGCAGTAGTAGAGGGCACTGTGATACCGCGAAAGTTCTGGAACCTCCGTACTGGGCTGAGCAAGAAAGCAGGCAGGTTGACACTTACTAAGCCCTTCTGCGCCAGGCATGTTGCTGATTGCCTCCATTTAAATTGTTCTATATGATTGTAGTAGGCAGATTAATGCCCCAAATTGTTCATAGCCTCATCCCTGGAACCTGTGACTATACACCGCACAGAGCAAAAGGGACTTTGCAGATGTGATTAAGTTAAGGATCTTGAGATGGAGACAATATCTTGGATTTATCCAGGTGGGCTCAATAGAGTCACAAGGGTCCTTATAAAAGAGAGGCAGGAGGGTCAGAGTCAGAGAAGGAGATACGGTGGTGACACAGTGTTGGCTTTGAAGATGGAGGAGGGCGACACAAGCCAAGGGAGGCAGGCGACCTACAGAAGTTGGAAAAGGCAAGGAAATTCTCCCCTGGAGCCTAAGGTGGAGCACAGTCTGGGGACATCCTGATTTTATCCCAGGGAGACCCCTTTTGGACTTGGGGGCCCTCTGGGGCTAGCAGATCCTAAATACGTGTTGTTTGGGGTCACTGTGTTTGTGGTGATTTGTTACAGCCGCAAGAGGTGACGGATACAGCGCAGCGTAACAGCCCTACTAGCTCCGTGAGGCGTCTCTTCTGATGCGAGGAAAGTCAGGCTCTGCGAGATTAAGGAAGCCCGAGGTCACAGAGCCGGCTGAGGACTCAACCCCAGCTCTGCGGCCCCGAGCCTCCTAGGGCCTTGCCACTCCAAGTGTGGTCCGCGGCCGGTGGCGGCTGCGGCATTACGGGGCTTGTTCGAGGCGTGGCGTGTGAAGCCCCATCCCACACCTACTGCGTCCGAGTCGGCACTTCACTCATGGGCACAGAAGTGTTCGAGAAGCCTGCACCAGGGCACGCTCCATCCTACAACGTTCTGTTTCAGGATTTCCCCCCTTTGGAGACAGAGACACCTGTTCAAAGTGACTGAAACACTGCCAGGGGCTCAGGACCACCCTTGTTGGGAAAAGTCCTCTTCGGGAGATAGTGCGTATGTTTTGGTTTATGCAAGGGTCCCACCTCAAGCTGCAAAAGCTGACGCCCAGAGCAGCCTCGCTCCCCGCAGCCAGGCCTCAGAGCTGCTGAAATCAGCAAGCTGGTTCAAAGACCCGCCGCCACTGAGGCCAACCTGGCCTTCTCCAGCAGGTAAAGCCAACAGAGGGTGGAGGCCTTTTGAATGACGTGCAGTAGAGAGCAGCACTTCTCAAGTTGGGATGCGCATCCACCTCCCCTGGGAAGCTGATGGGAATGCAGATTCTGCTTCAGAAGACCTGGTCTTCTGCGTTTCTAACGAGCTCCCCCCAGGTGATGCTGAGAGCAGGGACTAAGGAGGAAGGCTTTTTGGAAGAATCAAAGCCTGAACAGAGTTTTGAGGGATGTCATTAGACAGACAAGGCAAAAGAAAGGCTCCCCTAGGTATGGGGGAGAAGATCCGAACAAAGAGGCCAGAAATAGCTTCACTGGGTCTGAGAAAGCACAGGTCCAAAAGAGAAGTTCTGGTGAGTCCCTGAGCAAACACAGCAAACAGGCTGCCAGGGCAGGACCCCGCCGCTGTCCCCAAGGGAAATTTTGCTGACTATACCAACCCTACTTAAGAGCGTCCCTCCGTGGGGAGGACAGGGCATTTCCAGAACCCCAGTCCCCAGCAGAGACAGAGGCTGGCTTCCTCCCCCTGGGTCAGCATGACTTCCACGCATATGATTCAGTTCATTCTGGGGCTCCAAAGTGCGGTCTAGAGACCGGAAGCATCCGTGTCAACCCAGAAGCTTGTTACAGATGCAAATTCTCAAGCCTTACCCCCAAAGTATGAAATCAGAACTCTGGGGGCAGGGCCCAGCAGCCTATGCTTTAACAAGCCCTCCTCAGGATGCTGGCGCACGCTAAAGTGTGGGAAAGAATTCGTTCACGCATCATGCTATATTGTGTTTTCATCTGTATTCTACAGTGGTCTGTGAGCTGCTGGGGGCTGATATGGTACCCTATTCATCTTTGCATCTCTAGTCCTTAGTCCCAAGCTAGGCAGGTAGGCAGGATGATCATTTTGAAGGAAAAATCTGGTCGGCGAGCTCTACCCGTACCCTCTCCTTGAACCCTTCGGTGCCCTCCCATTGCTTCTTACCATAACGTGAATGTCCCGGTGCATCGGGCTTCTGACGCTCTCTCCCCCTGGCTTACTATGCTCCGACCATCCCACCTTTTCACTGTCCTTCAAACATGGCCAACGCCTCCTCAGTTCAAGCCAAGGCCAAGTTGCTCCCAACACTTTGCCTGCTTACTAACCTACTAATTTCTACTCACCTTCAGCTCTCAGCTTAACTATCACTTCCACATGTAAGCCTCCCCTAATCTTCCCCCACAAACACACAGGTGAGGACCCCTGTGAGACCCCCACCCCTATAGCATCCCGTGCTTTTCCCCTGTGGCACTGGTCACGATTGTCATTATCTGATTCTTTGTGTAATATCTGTCTCCCCCATAGGCTGTAGGCTCCACAAGTGCTGGGATCGTATGAGCCTTCCCCCTCCGTGGTGTCAGCCGGTGCCCACAACCCAGTAGGGGCATTTCCTCCCTGCACCCATCATCCTTTGTTCAAGTGTCTTCGTCCCTGAGCTTGGAAATTTCCAGGTCCTACTCATGGTTCCTTTCCACAGGCAAGGGGAGTCCCTGGCAATAGGGCTTCTGACAGACTGACTTACCAGACAGAGCTTACAACCTGGCCTGGGTGGCTAATAATATAAAAGAGCCGCTGGGTAATTTCCAAGTGGCTATTTGATAAATCAGTCTTCCCGGCCCGATTTCCATTTGACTCCCCCTGGTTTCTTTCAGTTTCCTGGCACATAGTGAGTGCTTTCGTTCCTGACTTTAGGTTTTCCAAAAGTATCTGATCAGAAGAGGGGAATTCCTCCTGATGGCTTGCTGATTCATTCTGCAGAGAAATGCCTGAGTTCCTCCTGTATGCCACACGCCTCCCACATGCCATCCCAGGACAGGGTGGTGAAGGACACGGAGAAGGCCAACCTCATGAGGCTTACCTTCCAATAAACATCTTTGCATCGGTGTTAACCGAACACAGAGTGACATGTTCCCAGGAAGCAACGTTTTGCTGGAAATTAGAAACTGTGTTTCCTTGAAGGGGAGCTATGGGTTTAGGGTTTTCTGGGAGATGTGGCCCCTGTCTCTGAAGGATGGTCAGTTTTCCCTAAGCGTTCAAGGACTCTGTCTTAGGGTCCTAGAGGCTGTAATTCCCTGAGGCTTGGGTCAGTCTCTAGCTTCTAGGGTGTGGTAGTATAAGAGAATGTTCTATACTTGAGATCTGGGGATGGGAAGGAAGCCAAGAGCAAACTTCCTCATCTTCCAGTGTAATACACCTGGTCCTTACTCTCCTAGCAGTCTGGGCTTTCTCTTCAAAACACTTCATTTTATATGATTATTCTTTTAATCTTGCTCTCTCTTCCCCTGCCTCCTTCCTTCCTTTCCTCCCTCCCTCCCGTCCCTCACCCATCAGTGAGCTCATCAAGGACAGGGCTTCCTCCATCTAGCTCACTGCTTATCTCTAGAAGCCTATTCTGTGCCTGACACATGATGGCACCCTTAAATTCAGGGTTGGGTGGTGGTGGTGGTGGGGTGAATCCTGAGCTCTTTCTTAGACCTGCCATACTTGTGCGTTCGATGTTTTTATTTTAGGCAGATGAGTTTTACTTTGGAGATTTATGGCCTAATGTAGACTTTCCCCATATTTTTAACCCTCTTCTTTCAAGTTCTTGAGTCAGTCTATTTCATTAAAACTAGCCACTGCATTTTTAAAGAGTTTTCCCCAGAGCAGGGAATTTGTATTCTGCTTTGGGCTCTGCCTCTAATTAATTAAGTAGTCTTAAGTAGGTGCCTTTGCTTCGCTAGCCTCTGACCCATCCTCCTTGTAAAAGGAGCTGGTCTGTAGGATTCTTCCAGTTCTAAAACACAATCACTCTTTGGCCAGACCTAGCACCTCTGCAGGGGTCTCTGCCAAGTGGTGATGGACGGTGGGAGCTTTCCAGGAGTTTCTTTTCTGGAGCCGGGGGGGGGGGGGGGATGGTAGTAATAGACATAAAAGGTCACCTCTCCCTACCTGAGCTGCTCCCCCTGGCCTCCACAGGGATGTCCAGGGAGGTCCGGCCAACCCCAGAAACCTCGTCACTGCCAGTTCTGTTAATGGACACACTGTCAAGGTCATTTTCCAGGCCTGCTGAGATGTTAGTTCCCTTCACGTACAAGTTGGCCACTCAGCCCTCCTCAGACGCATGACTCTCCTTTGATGCTTCACAAAAGGACGCTCTAAAACCTCCCCTCAAGGGCCATGTGTCTAGATCTCTTCTAGACTCTGCCTCCTCCGGAGGGGTTGCAGGGATTCATGGACGGTTCACACCCACTGTCTGGTTTTAAAGCTGGGCTCATGACATCCTGCAGCTAGTCCCCGCCTGGACCTCACCTGCTTCCTGTAGGTCTGTCAGCAAGCAGATGACTAAGGGGTTAGTCCCTCAGCAATTGCATTGCAACTCGGCTATACATTTACTTTGAAGGAGATGTTACTTAACCACTCTCCCTGCCAGGGTTTTCTCACCTGGAAAACCGGAATTAAAAACAGACCTTGGCCTTAGGTTTTCTGTGAAATGGTCATTTGCTGCAAAAGTGCTTCGTAATGGGGAAGTCACACTGCATGGAGCTTCCCCTTGTCCTTCCTCCTCCTTCCTCCACTCTCTCCCTCCCACTCTTCCCCCTCCTTCCATTTTCTTCCTCCTGTTGAAATTTTTCTGATGTGACATTTAAAAAAACACGCAGAAAAGTGCTCAAAACTCCAGAAAAACTTAATAAATGTTCGTAAAATGAATAGTCGTGTCATTACCACCCAGGTCAAGAAACAAAATGGTATCAGCTCCAGAAACTTCCCAGGTGTCCTTTCCAACAGCGAGCTCTTCCATCCCCCTAGTGGTAACCACTATTCTGACTTAAAAAAAAAAAAAAATCATTTTTTTCTTTATTCAAAAGCCAGACATCGATTTCTGTATTGTTTCCATGGAGTTCTTCATGCACGGCTAATACCATCTACCACCTACACAGTGCTTCCTGTGTGGCAGGTGCTGTTTGGAGCACTTGACAAATACCAACTCTTTTCGTTCCTACAATGACCCTAACAGATAGGTATTATGATTGTTATCCCAGTGGTACGGGTGAGGAAACTGAGGCAAGAAGGTTGAGTAACTTGTCCAAGGTCACATGGCTAGGAAAGAGTCTGGATTGGACCCCAAGTAGTCTGGCTCCCAAGACTGAAGTCTTAGCGAGTATACTGTTTCTCATTAAACAGAATCTGAAAGCTGCATTGAACAGTTGTGATATCTGTGAAGTCTCTCTCACAGATGTGTAAAAAGAGGTCTGAATAATTGTAGCAACAATAGAATAGCCTCATGACTGAGACAACACAACCTTGCTTTCATCTTTGTAGTGAAACCAATTTAGGGGTGTGTGTGTGTGTGTGTGTGTGTGTGTGTGTCCTTTCTGGACATCGTACTCATTTCAAAGTTGAGTTGTCTAGTGATCTTCTCCAAAACCAACAAAGCCAAATTTCCGGGTGCCCAAGACAAACTTCTGGTTCTATGCGCCCCACAGAGTGACTCTCATTTCCGGAATGGTATACCTCAGCTCTTCCCAAACCTTTTGCCTTGAAGAACTGCTTGTCATTATTCCTTGGCCTTGACTAAGTAAAAGCCAATGCCCCCCTTCCCTCCCGTGTTTTATTACCAAAGACGTACCTCTGCCAAACATTGCTTCTGATCACCAGGACATAACTAATCATGACCAGTGAACTTCACTTACACTTGTTAGCTGTGTCACCCTAGGCAAGGCACCTAACCTCTCTGTGCCTGTTTCCTCATCTGTGAGAGCTGAACAATGTTCTCTCCCTTCCTGGGTTGTTTTGAGTATCAGAAGAGACAATGGGTCCAAACTGCCCAGCACAGAGAAAGTGCTCAGGAAATATTCACTGTTGCTATTGTTCTTATTAAGCTGAAAGTAGTGGTAGTACTTCCTATCGGTTTGTCTTGAATTCTAGCCCAAAGCAAAGATCCGTGGACATTTGTGTTGGCCTGTTCATCTTTCCTTAAGATATGTGAATTAGATGGACTTGTTAAAATACTGAAAATAATTTATGACTGCTCCTTGCCTTACTCCTTTGCAGAAACCCAGTTGTCTTGGGACCCCAGGAAGGAAACAACTAGCCTAAGTGTCAGCCATGGAAGGTTTTGGGTATATACAAATTCTGTACTGATTGAATTTTTACCCCAATTATACAATCAACCCTTGGTTACTTGGGGACTGCAGTTCAAAGGCAGGAAAGTTCTCAGCTTCCTCCTGTTTTCATCGGTTCATTCCACGTCTGGTTGGCTCCTCTCACCCAAATTCAAGAGGATTTTGAACAGCAGAGGATAGAAAGAGAAAATCAATCAGTTATATTTATTACTTGTTATTAATTAAGGTTGAAAGAAGGGATGAAAATACTAACCAGGACACATTTGGGGTTTTAGTCACCCATGTTGTCTCCGTCTTCTCTTGCAGGTGACGATTTGGATTTGTCCGTGTGTCAGCTGCTGGGCATTTGGGCAGACAATGTTGCAGGGGGAGAAAAGTACAGGTGTCATGGTCAGTTCCAGGTGTGGAAGGTGGCACCTCTACTCCCTACTACCTTTGTGATCTTGACCAAGTCTCTCTGAGCCTCAGTTTCCTTATCTGTCAAGTAGAAATAATGCCCATCTCACTGTGAATATTAAATGAAATGATGTATGTAAAATGCCTGTTGCCCAGCAAGCACTCGATAAAAGTTAACTCCTTTCTTCTGTCTCTTCCTCGTTGGTCTATGAAAATAAGGTGATGAGTCAATTTGGTGAAAAATAAGAGTAGAAGTTGGTGACCCGACTCCACTTAGCCAGGTAATTTATTCACTGACTATATTGTCATCATCGTACCAGCATTCCAAAATTGTTTAGAGACAGCTTAAGTGTTATAGAATAGTCACAGAATTTTGAAGGAGAAAAAATGGGAGAAGTTGCTATAAAGGCATAAAGACGAGGCTCCGCCCCTCCACCTCCAACACCCTTCTTGCACTGTCTTCAGTGAAAGGCTCAGGTGATGATGGCGGTCACCAACATCATCAGACCATCATTTTTTAGAGTTCCTACATGTGTGCTGTCTCCTTTCATGCTCAGTCATAGGGACTCCCTGGGATGGCGGATGACATGGTATTTTCTCCATTGTCTGGTGATGACACTGAAACTCATGGAGGTCAAATGACTAGCCCAAATGCACACTTCTAATTGGTGGCTGGAAAAAGATTTGAACACATCTCATGACTCTAGAACCAGAGTCTTTTTACCACTTAATGTTGCCAGACACAAAATAATGATTCTAATTTATTTCTGAATATTTGATGCATATTCAATTCTGCTTTTAACTTTTTACTTCCTTATAGAAGATATACTTCTCTCAAAGAAGTATCTTAAGCCTCAACACAATCATATTCATTTATATTATTACAGATCAAATTCTGTGGTGACAAGGTTACCAGAAATCTGTGTGGATGTATGCATGTGTGTGTGTACATTTTTTTTCTTTAGAAACTATCTAATAGCTCATTGAAAAGAAAGGAAATACATTCAACCTAAAATCCCAAATGAACTTGGACAATATTTTTGAGTTTGTTGTGATGGAATTTAATTTCTATCCTATCTGGGACTCATACTACTTCTTGGATCAGAAAGAGTTTTCTAGTAGAGATAAATGACCTCTTCTAAGAACAATAAAAATGAACAGAGAGGAGGAAAAAAACCCAGACAACTGAAAAAAGAAGAGATATAAACAGGTTGACTTACTTTAAAAAGTTGGGCTAGAGATTCATAAAATTAAAAAAATATTTGAAAGAAAGGAAGGAAGGAAGGAAGGAAGGAAGAAAGAAAGAAAGAAAGAAAGAAAGAAAGAAAGAAAAAAGAAAGAAAGAAGAAAGAAAGGAAGAAAGAAAGAAAGAAAGAAAGAAAGAAAGAAAGAAAGAAAGAAAGAAAGAAAGAAAGAAAGAAAAAGGCAGGCTACCTATTAGAATAGCCTTCAAAGAGTAGCTCTAAATTTAAGTCAAAAAATATATAAATATAGCAGTCACAAAATTTTCTCACCACAACTGAGATGTGCAAAGAAAATGTGCTTCTTTTTTCTTCAACACTGCTCATAGTTCTTCATAAATCTCACCTCTCAGAATACCTAGGAAAATTCAGACTTGCCAATAAACAATATTCCAACTTCTGGTTTAAATAGTCTCCTCTCCATTTAAACCAGTCTATTCCAAGTTCAGTTGGGTATCATCTGGAACGGCATGAAGAGCCTCTTCAGGATACACCTGTCTCTTGGGATAAATCGCCTTTCAGAGTGTGCCCTTTCGTTTCCCTTCCCCAGCATGGGGGACGGTAGGGGCCTATCTCTGTCTCTGGATAGACCAGCTCCCTGGACTGGTGACTGTTGAGTGGGGTTCTGTCTGCCCTCTCTCAGGGGCAGGGGCTCCTCTGTTGTGAGGAACCAGAAACATAGTTTTGGACTCATGGTGATGAACTGCCTTCTGTCACCACCACATCACTGTCCCTGGATCATGTTAAACATGTCTCCACCCTATTGATGAGAGGACATCAGGCCTGGAGAAGTTGTCATCCACCCTTTCCTGCAATATCCCCGAGATGGTCTGAAAGTTTCTAAAGCATCCCACACTTGCTCTTTGATCATCTCTCATTTTTCTCCCCATCTTGGTTCATAAGGGGAAGGAGCATTTCCTCTGCAATGGGTAAAAACTAGAGATTAGAGTCTACCAAGCTTCAACCTGATATGTATTGGGAATTAAAGGATTCCCGATTGGCTTTTAAAGAGTATTGTCTTGGCCATTACATTTCTTTTGAATGTCAAAAGCTGCACTTTCTTTCTTGAATACATTCTTGAGACAAATAGATGCCTATGGCAGAACTAGGAAAAGATCATTTCATTAATAAAATTTCTTTAAAAACTATTATAAGGGGAGGGGAAAGATGGCGGAGGAGTAGGGTACCCTATTTCAACTGGTCCCCGGAATTGAGCTGGATATCTACCAGACCACTCTGAGCACCCACAAAACCAGCCTGAGATGTAAGAAGATCTGGATCTCTAAAAACTATTATAAAAAACTGTTGTATTAAAGAAATATAGGGGCGCCTGGGTGACTCAGTTAAGCATCTGACTTCGGCTCAGGTCGTGATCTCAGGGTCCTGGGATTGAGCCCTGCGTCAGGTTCCCTGCTCAGCTGGGAGTCTGCTTCTCCCTCTCCCTCTGCCCCTGCTCGTGCTTTCTCTCTCTCTCTCAAATAAGTAAATAAAATCTTAAAAAAAAAAATTAAATAAAAAAATAAACAAAATACATTCTTGTTATAAATATTCAATAACACGAAGTATATAGTAAAAAAAAATTCTATCTTGCCTTACGCCCCTTACTACCATCCCACTTTCTTCTCCAGATATGCTCTCATCATTAAGTTTAGGGTATAGCCTTCCATACCATTTTCTATATGTTCATATACATATACATGTGAAGGTACAAACATAAAAGTTTTACTTTCATTTTTGAAAGTGCCTTTATGATATAGTCTTCTTTTACTTAACAATATAGTTGTAAATCATTCCATATTCATAACTATAGGTCAACCTGACTGAAAAATTGATGTGTAGAAATCCATAATATGGACGGACTACTGTTTATTCAATCATTTTTATGATATACGGTTAGATTGTTTTATAACTCTTTGCTTTTATAAATAGTGCCACAGACAACATCCTGCTTTACGTCTCGTGGTACAGCATTTCAAGCATTGCCAACATGTATGCTTTATAAAACCTACTATGGAAAGTGGTGACATTCCATATCTGCCCTTCGACCAACTGTAGACATGAAAAGCAACACTATCAGGACTCCCCATTTCCAGAGGCTAAGCCTCTGTTTTCATTTGAGTATTTCTTCATTTTTACCAGTCAGCTAGCTCCACTGAAATGGCATAGTCTTCAACTTGTTTTTCTCTCTATTGAAAACGTACTACAGTATCAGCAGAATAAGACAAATCCAACGTATTCATCAACGTGTATAGACGTGGGCATTTTTTAGCACCATTATTTCAGGGAGTAAATTTGAAACTCACAGTGCTTCATCTTAATAACTGTGGGAGAGTGGTGTTTGACTTGGTGGCACAGTCCTGGCCCTGGGTTCTGTCCGTGGCGGTGGTGTGCCCTGTGGCAGCCTGCTTAGGTTGCTGTCGTCGTGATGAAGACTTGAAATGCTGGCTCCCATTCCCTGCACAGTGGGCTTTCATGGAGCACTGGCTTCTAGTTCAGAAACAGTGGCCAGTTCTCTTGTCACGTGTTTGTTGCTTCCCAGTCTAGAGGTTCACCGCTATGGTGACTCCATGCTTTTTTCTCTGTTCCATTGCTTCTACCACTAGCAGCTACATCCTAGTCTCTCTTTCGTCCAAACCACCCTCCCACGGAGCACATCCTCGGCACTTGCACCAGCAAAGCTCCCGGCCAGGCTGTCTCATCAGTCACCGGAATGATGAGCTCCTCTGGGTCAGGCGCTCACTCCCATGAGCTGTGGCCAGGGAAGCATGACCACATGATATAAGGCTTGCAAATTAAGGAATTTCCAGAGGGGGACATGGTGGACATGCAGAGGCATCTCAGAAAGGGACAGAGTAACTGGCAGGCACTCTGCGTGCCTATCTGGTGCATTGGGAGAGGACATCCTGCTAAAACTTTTGTCGGAAAACTCCTTGTCAGTGTTTTCAGCCTGCAAAAGCCACAGAGGGAGCCGCTTAGATTTCATATGATTATACTCTGTTTCTCAGAGAAATAAATAGCCCAAACTGAAGCATACTTCCGGTTGTCAATTTTTTACAAGCACCCTGGAACTCAAAGACAGTTCCTGAGGATCGATAGGGTCCTCTGACAGTGAATTGATTGTTCCAGCAGAGATCTTTAATGAGATTGTTCACACTATTTAGGAACCACCATCTCCCGCATATTACAATGACAATGGCAGGACCTTGTGAATACAGAAAGCAAAGCAACTTTCCTGCTCATTTCTTTTTTGAAAGCACCAACCCTTAGCAGTAAGGCCTTCTTGTTAATTAGTTGTTAATTATGGAGACAGCTCGTGAAATGTTTATTAAAGAGCTGGCCCACTGGTAAAGAAAAGAACTGCGAGCAAGAGACTGAATTGAAGCGTAATGAAAGGAACGAGTAAGCTTTTTACACAGTTGACTGGCACCAAGGAAATTCTAGCAACTTACCCTCTGGTACCAGAGGAGAAGTACTGTAGAAATGCAGAGTGAACAGACTAGAATAGATGAAACTATAATGGATGCATAGAGCTGGAAGGGAATCATCCTCTCTCATTTTACAGATTGGGGAACGCATGTAACAGAGCATCACTGAACTGCCCAAGTTCACATTTCTAGTTGGTGTCCCAAGAATCAGTTCAGCCCAAAGAACTCATCAACTACCAGGCTCTGCTGCAAGGCCAGTGTTGGGGCATTTGGCCTGGACCTCCCATTCACGAGGGGCATCTATTCCAAGTGTTTGTACTTTACCCTCAAGTGAGGTTATAACATACATAGCCAAAGCAGCACACCGACGGCTTTAGAACTGGTCTTCAAATAACTTTAAATCTGTGTTCTGTTACCGTGTAACCAGACCACGGTATTTTTGATGCATTATACATGAATATGTACTTTTGATGCATTATAAATGAATAGTTTTAAAATAAATTCTGATATTCTGATATTGTGTGAATAATTATATTGTCATTTACTTTTTTTTTTTGCTGTTGAAAGTTAATTTGTCACATGTATATATTTAGAACACCGAACTTTCTATAACCTTGCTTTGGCATTAAATTTTTTTTATTGTTTATTTTTTTAATATTCTGAAATCTCCAAAAATGGGAGTGGCCCAAGTCTCTGAAACCATCTTAGAGGTCTTGTTCACTGTTCCACACCCTTTCTTTGTAGACTATCACTTTCTTTTTTTTTTTTAAATATTTTATTTATTTATTTGACAGAGAGAGACACAGTGAGAGCAGGAACACAAGCAGGGGGAGCGGGAGAGGGAGAAGCAGGCTTCCCACTGAGCAGGGAGCCCGATGCGGGGCTCGATCCCAGGACCCTGCGATCATGACTTGAGCCGAAGGCAGACGCTTGATGACTGTGCCACCCAGGCACCTCTAGACTATCACTTTCATCAAGAATTTAAGTTTACACAGAGGGGTTCTAGTTTTCTGAAAAGCAGCGTGTCTTAGTCCATTTGGGCTACTATAGGAAAAAATGAAGAAAATGAGGGCAGGTCATAGTTTATAAACAACACACATTTTTTCTCACAGCCCCGGAGGCTGGGAAGACCAAGGTGCTGTCAGATTTGGTGTCTGGTGAAAGCCCACTTCCTACTTCATAGATGGCTCTTTTTGCTGTAACCTCACAAGGTGCAAGGGGCAAGGTAACTCTGGAGTCTCATATAAAGGCACTAAGGCCATTCATGAGGGCTCCATCCTTATGACCCAATCACTTCTCCAAGGCCACACCCCCAAATACCATCACATTGGGCATGAGTATCTAACATGTAATTTTGGGGGAGTCATAAGCATTAAGTCAACAGCACAGGGCATTCTGTGTCACACATCTATAGGGTTACCATATGGAGCTCAGAACATTGCTATCCTTCTCCTAGTGGACGTAGGCTACCTGGATGCTTTGCTTGATAAACTCTTAGGGAAGTTTATGTTTTCATTCTCTATTATCCACGGTGATCTACTGAGACAGCTCAGTAACATGCCTTCCAGCTCATTCCCGTGTGCCATCATTTTTAAATGTTACATTGTAGGTAAAAAAAAAATTAAAGTAGGAGCAAAGAAAGGGTGGTGTTAAATACACTTTTGTCCTCCCTTGAGAAGTTGCTGTAAAATGTCTTTTTGTTCCTGTCTTCTGCTTTCAGAAGCTATGTAGAAGGCAACGCTGGATCGTGGGACCCTTAAAATGAAACCCGCAGGCTCTATGCAGCATCTGAGAACTAAAAGGAAAGATGCATATTATTCTTAAGGAAACTCCCAAGTCTCCACACAGAGCCTGTTCCGGGACCAAGTGGCCAGCTCCACCCAACTCAGCCAGTGGCTCTCCCCTTGTGTTGTTTCTCTTCCAAGTTGTATGGCATGGACTCAATGGTTCTCAAACTTCAGCCCGCATAAAGATTGCATGGATAACAGGTATAAAACTCAGAATCCGGTCTTGCTCTTAGAGATTCTGATTCATGCGGTCTGGGGTGGGGCCCAGGAATCTGCATTTTAAAGACACACTGCAGTAATTTCTGTTGCAAGCATCCTAAGAATGCTCTTAAGAAACTGTGATCTGCCCTCATTTTCCTCACTAGGTCCCTTGGAGGGATGCATGTCCTGTCTCTCTGAATTATGGGCTTTATCTCTCCTTTTGGGTGATTCACTTATAGGGGAACATCTTGATTGATGACCCTCTCCACTCAACCTGACTTCCAAGATTTGCCTCCCCTCTCCTTGCCTCTGGGGGGGAGAAAGAAGGCAGCCCGGGAAATAGCAGACCTCCCCACCCCTCATCAGAATCTGCACACCCGTGGAACCTCTCTTCTAGGCTCACTTGCTTTGCCTGTGAACATTCTTTCGAAGGGATTTGGAAAGATCCCAGACCATTTGGGGCCAGTTCTGATGAACTGAGTTTATGATCACCTGGGGAATTACTGCTCAGAATCAAAAGTTATACCTAACTAGAACACATATCACGACTGACATTCTGGCTTGAGTCATAAAGGCATCTAAGCACAAGATGGAGAGTTTCCAAAACATTCTCCAAGTGACGGTGCATATCACAGCCAAGCTGCCCCCAGATGGATGCACAGGTTGCTTACAACCTTCTGATGTTCTGATTGGTTGGGCAGCCATTTTTATTGATCGAGTGTCTCTTTTGATTGGTTGGTACCTTTGCCATGCCAGGTGTTCAATATTTGCACCAGTGGAATCAATATATAATTTTTCTTTTGAAGGACAAAACTGAGACTATCTCCATTCTGAGTGTTTTTTAAAAACCCAGTCTTGTGAATTAATAGCCACACGTTGTAAGTCATATAAGTCATTTGGCACACATTCTAAGTGAAGGGCTGCACTAAGCCAGCTTAATATTTGTTTTATCACATTTATTCCAGCCATTAACTCATGATGGGCTGGATGCATGAAAACGTCCAGTCTGTTGTACCTATTATACGGACATCACCTTCCAAACCATGCATAAGTTTGGTGATTTAACACCCCAAATGCTCCAGCAAAAAGATACCTTTAACTTTCTTGGCCACGTCCTTTGCTTAGTTTCCTACAGATGGTATTCTGCTGATTCATTTCCTGATGGTGCACTCAGGTTGATTGTTTTATTCTTTCGAAGAATGTTATAAGCTGCACAGTTTGCTTAGGGTTAGGTGCTGAGGGCATGGGCTGGGGTTTACAGTTGAGAAAGACCACTTTAGCTTATAGGAAGAAAGCATATGATGTAGGTTCACTGACCATGCTGAGGAAATATTTATAAATAATTATACGCCTGGGTATGTGTGTATGTATATAGTTACACCTATTTTTAACCATCATAGAATTTAAATTGAATATGAAAATCTTCATACACATGGTAATGCAAAACTTTACACCATTTAAAAAATTGTCTATTTACACTCCAATTTGGGGGGTAAAAAGAGGGGTCAATTCTCAGTCCTCATCTTATGTGGCTTATCAGTGTAGCCCTTGGCAAAACAGGCTCCTTTTGTCCATTTTGCTTCCAGAGCATCACACTAGATTGGTTTTCCCCCTACCTCCCCAGCTGCATCTGTGAGTTGTTTTTGTTTATTCCTTTTCCGCCCAACCTCGTAGCATAATTAGTGATTAGGATTTAATCTTGGGACCTTATCTTTAACTACACTTGTCCCCTGCAGTTCCAAACTTGTATAGCCTAGTCAACTTTTCCACTTGGATGTCTAATAGATATCTCAAATTGAATTTGTCTAAACCGAACTCATTCTTTACAACCCCCTCTTCCAATCTAGTCCTATTTTTTTTCCCATCACGCAACCCCATTATTCTTCTTGCTCAGGCCAACACCTCAAGCTTATAACTGACTGCTCTTCTTTTCTCACGCTCCATATGGAATCCATCAGCAAGTGTCATTGGCAAAGACGTGGAAATACAATCTGCCAACCTCACAACCTCCATCACCTTCCTGGTCCAAGCCTTCATAATCTTTGTAGTTTATTATTGTCACGGCCTAATTACCAAACTCCCTGTCTCTTGTCCCTCCTTAGTCTCTTCTCAGCACAGCAACCAGTGGGATCCTGTTAATGCTTGATTCCAGTCATGTCACTTTTTTGCTCAAAATCCTCCAACGGCTTCCCAGATCACTCAGCATAAAAGCCAAAGTCCCTTCAATTGCCTATAAAGCCTTATCCTTCTCCACCATCTCTAAGCTCATCACTACTACTCTCACACTTGCTCACTCTGCTCCAAGCCCACAGCTCCTCTGCTGTTCCTCTAACAACCCAAAGGTGCTGCCACCCCAGTGTCTTTGCATGTTCTATCTCCGTGTCCTGGGCAACTCTTCCCCCAAATACCACTCCCTTGCTGCCTTCACATTTTTGATGAAATGTCATCTTCTCAATGAAACTTCCCTGACCATCCTATTTAAAGTGCAGTCCTCCATTCCACCCCTTATAGTCTCAATCCTCTTGCCCTACTTTGATTTCCCTTCAGAGTGCTCATCATCAACTGACATACAGCTTATTTATTCGATGGTTGTTTACCTCCTCACATTAAGACTTAAGATTCATGAGAGTAGGGATTTTTGCAGGCTTTGGAAATTAGTACTTTTTTAGCACCAAGAACAGCATAACAGATACTCAATAACTCTTTGTTGAAACATGAAGCAGAATGTCACAATTAAAATACATAAGCACATGAATTAAATATACATACTGTGGTAGCCAGTCTCCAAGATGTGTCCCAGTGATCCTTATCTCCTCCTAGTCATGCCCTTGTAGAGTCTCCCTCCCACACGTATCAGGGTTAGTCTGGGTGATCAATAGAACATGCGATGATGTGTGGCTTCTGGGACTAGATTATAAAAGCTAGCACAGTTTCCACCTTGCTATCTTGGATCATTGACCCTGTGGGAAACCACGGGCAATGTCAACTGCCCTGTGAAGTGGGTTGAATGGCAGATAACTGAGACCTCCAACCAACCACCACACCATTTTGCTAGCCATGCAGTGAGTCATGTTGGAAGTGGATTTTCCAGCCCCAGTCAAGCCTTCACATGCCTGTAGCTCTGGCCAACCTCTTGACTACAACTTCATAGAGCTTCTAAGCCAGAAGTACTCAGCTAAGCTCTTTCCAAATTCCTGACCCACAGGCTATGTGAGATTTTTAAATTTTGTACTTTTTATTCATTTTTTATGTGATATTTAAAAAAATTAATATTTATTATTGCTTTAAGCCATTCATCTCAGGGTAATTTGTTATGAAGAAGTAGTAACCAATATAGGTTTTTGTGCCTGGAGGTAAGTAAGTAAGGTGTTGCTATAACAAAAATCTAAAATGTGGGAAAAGCTTTGGAACTGAATGGAGGGTAGAAGTCAGAAGGATTCTGAGGAGAGTGGTAAGTGAAGATCTAAAGGATTTGGAAGACACTGTTAGCAGAAGCCCAATGACCTTTGAGGAGGCTGCTGGTGTGAACTTAAGGGAACATGTTATTGGATATCAGAGAAAAGTGAGTCCTTAAGTAGTGATATATTTGTGACAAATGTACCACCTTTTTCAGGCTTTGGCTTAAAGCAACTCACATATTTGGGATTCTGTTGGATTCTTTCTTGCCTCTAGATTCCAAAGAAACCAATGATATTCCATGCTCATAACTTTAGACTGCCTTTAATTAGATTTGTTTGCAGAAATTCACACACACACACACACTCACTATGATTACATGTGTAGAGTATGATAATAACAATAATTTACTTTCAAAGAGTATCTGATTGCATAATCAGATACTATTTTTCCTTAACTTCAGAAATAGCACCCCCATAATAATCTTTCTTTTCCAAGCCTAGCTTTCATGCATCTTGCTTTAATTATTGGTGATCTTTCAATAATTGTGATGTGAATAAATGAATCTAATATTAGGTAAATATTTGTGGGTCGGAGTTATTTTGAATAATGCCAGCAGGTTTTCAGTTTATGAAATAGTGACCTGCTAGCAATCAAGAGAATAATAGAATGAGGTGGGGGCGGTAATAGGATGAGGGAAGTGTTGGGTTGAGGAAGACTCTTCAGGGGAGCTGCTGTGTATTTTATTTTGTTTGACCTTGCTATCATCCGTGACTTTGACACAACTAGGAAACACATTCCCTGATTAAATGTGAATGTGATTGTCCTTGATTGTATTATCTGTGAGTGACATCATGACATTTAAGGAGTCTGGGGATAAGATTCTTTCAGTTTGGTCTGCACAATTAGTAAGTGGTGGGACTCTTCTGAAAGGACTCAAGGCCCAGACTTCTAGAAGCATGTGAAAAGTGCCAAGGGTCAGGCACAGAAGGAGGGTCCTAGCTACAACTTTGTGCCTGTACTCGAAGTTGGCACTGTAATGAGATGAGCTTATTCCAGACCGTTTTCTTGTAAAGACACCCCACGGAGTGCCCCTACCATCAGTTCTCCAAGTCAGAGAGATGTGGAATGCCCCAGTGTGATAAAAACACCTCTGGCTTGTAACTCTGGCTTCCCCAACTGTCAAGTGATGAAAATGAATGCAGTACCTACACACCTCTCTCACTTCCTCTCTCCTGTTCGGGGAGGACTGTGAGAATTCACAGTTGATCAGAAAGCAGAGTGACAATGGGATGTCACCGAAGAGCAAACTAGCAGTGACATCCCTGAAATCTGGTGATACCCAGCCAGTGTCCCATCCAGCTAGATTGGATGGGGGTGAAGTTAGTTCCCATCTGCAGAGCTTGAGGTTGTCCAGGATCCTTTTTGTTAAGGAATGCCAATGACAAGGGGAATCCCTGCCTCACTGTTTGCATATAGATTGAGAAGGAAATGCAGATTTGATCATTTGGTTTCTGTGTAACTTCAGAGTCAAAGTGAAACTAGGATGTGAATATTAGCATGTGAACCTTCTTAGCATGAAGCCTGGCTGCCGTGGCATTTAGGAAACGCGCCGTGTAATAGAAGCACTCAATAGAGTGAGGAAGACGATCGCTTATGCTCAGCCCCTCATGTTCTATAGAACCCAGCACCCCACTGTTTGCACACAAGGGTGTGTGAATTAACAGTAATCATGGCACATTTTCTTTGGGTTTGCATTCTAGTCCTCTGCGAATGGATTTACTTAAAAAGGTGGCTTCAAAGACATGAAGTGTTGGTTTTTCTTCTTTGGTGGACAAGAGTTACAATATAGGCTCATCGTTAGAACAAAGTGCTAGGCAAAAGGCAATCCCGGTTGACCCGAATACACCAGGTTTCCCTAACTGGTCTCCATTTAAGCCCCCCACTAGATTAACTGACGCAGCCTCCACCGTACCTGGCAAGCATCTGCCTGCCGCCTTCAGGGAGCCGAACACACCTGCATTCTCAGCATGCATCTGGGCCCTCCTTCCACCATTTGTGATGTCTGCTTGCCAAGAGCCAGTTTGTTTGCTCCCAGACATATTTAAAAAGGTTGCAATTGAAAATTTAGAGTGTAATTAGGAATTATGTAAGTGATGAAAAAAGAATGCAGAAAGAACATTCTTAAGAAAATCAGGTTGCTTTGGAAAGAGCTGATAAAGGTGAGACACACCAAAAAAAACCCAAAAAACAAAAAACAAAAAAACAAACCAAAAACCAAAAAGGAAAGAACTCTCAGATTAGGTGTGGACAAGCAACTATAAAAGACTGAAAGTTAATCACTAACATCTAGCAAGCTTGCTCTCTGATTGCTTTGCAAATGTCTTCAAGTTTTTGCTCCACTTGAAAGAAACTGGAATATTGCAGCTGATGCATGAAGGGTGAGAGACAGAGTAGGTGGGTATTGTGATGTTGTCATTTAGAATAAGAAATATATATTTAGTCTTTGTCTATTTCTGGAACAGCACTCCTAGAACCCTTAGAATTTTCTAAGACAGGAGAGCGGTAACGGTGTCTTTTGTTATGTTAATGAGGTGACTTTGGGAAAGCCCCTATAGATGGGGGCTAGCTGAGAGAACCAACCATGTGATTAATCCCACAGCCTCCTGGGAAGGGAGAGGAGCCTGAGGTTGAGTTCAGTCACCAATGGCCAATGATTAAATCAATCCTCCCTAAGTAATGAAGCCTCCATAAAAACCCAAAAGGAGAGGGTTCGAGAGCTTATGGGTTGGTGAAAACATGGATGTTCAGAGAAAGCGGTGCTTCCAGGGAGCATGAAATCTCCATGCCCTTCCCCCATACCTTGCCCTATGCATCTCTTCCATCTGGCTGTTCCTAGATCATATCCTTGTATAATAAGCCAATAATCTAGTAAGTAAACTGGTTTCTCGAGTTCCGTGAGACGCTCTAGCAAATTACCCAGACCCAGGGAGGGGGTCATGAGAACCTCTGATCTATAGCCAGGGGGTCAGCAGCACAAGTGACAACCTGGACTTGTGACGGGCATCCAGGAGGGGGGGGTGGGGGGCAGTCTTGTAGGAATCTGACACCACCTCCAGGGAGATAGTGTCAGGACTGAGTTGAATTGCAGGACACCCAGCTGGTGTCGGAGAATTGCTTGGATGTGTGGGGAAGAGCCCACGTGTCAGAATCAGGACCAGAATTGTTAGTTGGTGTTAGGACTAGAGCTGGTGATCTGAAGTGGGGTGAAAGTCGAGATTGTGAGTATAAAACGCAAAATGAGTGGAGACACTCTTACCCGGAAACTTATGCCCAAAGACCAAAAAAAAAAAGAAAGAAGGAAACCCAGTAAAAATAGTAAATCTGGGGGTGCCTAGGTGGCTCAGTTGGTTGGGCAGCCGACTCTTCGTTTTGGCTCAGGTCATGATCTCGGGGTTATGGGACTGAGCCCCATGTCGGGTTCCAAGCTCATCTTGGAATCTCCTTGTCCCTCTCCCTCCCCTTCTGTCCCTCCCTTCTCTCTCTCAAATAAATACATAAATAAAATCTCTAAAAAACATAGTAAATCCATAAAATGCTTAATATGTGCCATGGATTGTTTAGACACTGGAAACATTTTACTCATTTCATTGTCATAATAACTCAGTGAAGGAGTAAGGGGTGGTATTGTTATCCCCATTTTACTGAGATAGGGTGACACGAAGTTCCTTACTCTAGATAACCCAACTGGTAAGAGAATCGCTGGCCTTCAAATGCAGGCAGTCTGGCCCTTAGTCCAGGCCCGCAGCCATGGTCTTCCACTAGTCCTCAATTCTACAGCAAAAGATTTCAATGTTTTATTTATTTATTTTTAAAGATTTTATTTTTTATTTATATACCTGACAGAGGGAGACAGCACAAGCAGGGGGAGCAGCAGAGGGAGAGGGAGAAGCAGGCTCCCTGCTGAGCAGAGAACCCGATGCGGGACTCGATCCCAGGACCCCGGGATCATGACCTGAGCCAAAAGCAGATGCTTAACTGACTGAGCCACCCAGGCGCCCCAGATTTCAATGTTTTAAATAAGAACAAAATTAAGATATGTTTGAACCATTAGTTTTTTTTTTTATTATGGAAATATGAGAGCCTGTATAAAAGTAGACAGAAGAGTATGCTGAGTCCCATGTACCCATCACTCAGTTTCAACATCGATCAATTCATGGCCTGTCTGTAGTGCATCTACCCCGCCCCCCAGCTCACTTCCCCCCTGCTCTTGGAATATATTAAAGTAAATCCTAGAAATCATACTTTTACCTGTTAACTATTTCAGAGTGCATCCCTAAGAGACAAGGCCTTCTTTTTAAAAGCATAGCTAGAATCCCATCATCACACCTGAAAAATGAACAATAATCCCTTAACTCAATCGAATATCCCAGCAGGATTGGAATTTCCCTGATTGTCTCAAAAATGTTTTGAGGGACTTTTTTCCCCCCAAATCCAATCCAAAGAAGATCATTGCAATTAGTCTCTCTTTAATTGTAAGCTCCCCCTTGTCTCCTTGCAGTTTATGTGCTGAAGAAACCAAATCCTAGGTCCTGTAGTTTCCCATAGTCTGGATTTTGCTGATTCCCCCACTCCCCCAAAGGTGTCGTTGAAGACATTTCCCTGTTTTCCATATTTCTTATAAATTGGGAGTCATATCTAGAAGCATGATCTGATTCGGGTTTTACATTTTTGGTACGCAGCCTTCGTCGATGGCGATGGGCTAATTCTGGCAAGAAGCCCGTCCTCTCGGCTGTGTCTATTTCTCTAACGCCGGCATCCATTGCCTGGTGCATTAACTTATCGGGGGTTAAAAACAGCACTATTCTGTTATTCCTACCTTCGCTATTATCTGGAATATTTCCACAGGAACACATTTGACTTCAGCAACAATTTAGTTACCCTGAGTGTGTACAGGAGAAGCAGGATAAATGCTTGACTCTCTCTGTCTTCCTGTGCAGTTTTCCAAGTAATGACTTACTTTCTAGCTCTTCGAAAGGTAACCAGGGAGGTTCTTTTTTCTGAGTCATTTTAAACCTCGAGGTTGACGATACTGATGTGTTTCTGTCCAGCGCAGTTACTGATGCTCAGATTTTTCTGTAGCCCAGGGAAAACTCTTCCATCTGGCTCTGGGTCCTTCCAGTCTTTGCTAGCTTCCTGGCTCTCCATGATGACAGAATGTTCCAGGCTCATATCTCTCCCTATTAGTCTTTTTCAATGAGCCAGAGCTTCCAGCTTTTATCTCGTTTGCTATGAGACTTGGGCAACTTACTTAATTAACTTTGCTTTGCCTCAGGGGGTCATAATAATTGTACTTAGCTCACGTGTTGCTACAAGGAGAAACTGAGTCAATATACGTCAATCCCTTAGACCAGTAGCTGGCGCATAGTAAAAACTCAACAAATGTTAGTAATTATCATTAGGTCTAATAAGATTGCTTTTGATATATCATCCTCTGAATTTTTTTAAGTATGTCTGATATAACTTGTGATCATACTTCATATTGATTTGTTTCCTTTTATTTTTCCCATAACAACATAGGCATTTCATATCATTTAACAAACCCAAGTTCTAAAAACCCTGTAAAACTCTCATGTGGTATGTACCATAATTTACCAACTTACATGCTCTCCGATAAAGAGCAGGTGATTTCCATTTTTTCCCTATTATAAATAATAGAGCAGTGAAAATCTTTGTAAACAGCAGTTGCTGTCTTCCTTTGCATTTAGCACTTCCTTACTACACATTTCCAAAAGTGGAATGACTGATCTAAGTTATGACCAAACTTATTTCCCAGTGGTCTGTACTGATTCCTATTTACCTTGAGATTTGAGCACAGGTTAAACGATGCTTATAGACTGCCAATTATTTTTCCTGTTCTCTTACGAAATCCAGCGACAAAACTAAGCCATTTCTATCGATCAGTGCTATTGCTGAGAGACAGAAGACTATGGTCGCCGTCTCTGGGCTGCCCATGTACGGTAGGGTCAGTCTTGCCCCGTGAGTCAAACCAGTGAGGTTTGGGGGAAATCTGACTGCCACCGCCTTGAATGCGGTGGGAAAAAAAAGAAGAAGAAGAAATTTAAAAAAAACCCCACCCAGCACTTTGAGTGATTTAGTAATTGGGTTCTGCCCTCTTCTGAGCTGACTTGAGCCCACAGTCACGTGACACAACCACGAAAAGATGGTTACCAGCTCAGCAAGTGTGACTTGGGCTTGACAGGTGTGAAGCGTGCTGGGCGGGGAAACGACGCGTTTAACCCTTGCAGGGCCCCACTGCCCGCTCTCCAGCTCCTGCAGCAGTCGGACCCACTGCTGGCCCAAGCGGGGAGCCCCTCTGCAGACGTCAGCCTCACAGGGGGGCCTCCCAGAGGGGCATGCTTATGCAATGTCCCCACCCACAGGAGGTGTCACTTTTGGATTCACACGAAGGCTTTGTATGTGCCAGTTGTGACCCTGATAATCTTTCCCACTCAGGAGCCTTAAACTTGGCAAGAGAGGAAGCAGGAGAGCGCTTAACCATTGCTTCTCCAATCAGCTCCCGGTGGAAACTTTCCATCCCTCCCTCTGTGAAATTTGCTTAATGGAGTTTGGATGCCTGCGTTAAAATGGAAGATGACTGGTCCCCAAAGACTGGGGACCCCAGTGTGCATTACCTGAGCCACTCCTAAACCCTACTCAAGCTCCCTTCTAAATTGCTACCCCCTCCCAAATGGCTATCTTAATGTAGCCGACCCTGTAGCCTAACGGTTAAGCCCTAGAAGCGAAGTCAGAAAAATGTGGAGTAGAGTTCTGCCTCCACTAATAACATCTGTGTGATCTCATGTTCCTCCTCATCTCATATTCGGGCAATAAAAGCTCCGACCTTCTGCCTTGCAAGGGTGGGTGTGGGGATGAAATGGGATGCTGCCTACAAATTGCCTGGCATGTTCTAAGTGCTCAGTAAATGTGAACGCACCCTGCCACTGTGCATTTGAGTCCCTTTTCTCCCGCTCCCTGCCTGCTCTGGTCCAGTTTTTGGTATGGGGTGGGTTTCTTCCCTTGTGATGGGAATACTTTTGTTTTTCTGTGTTAACAATCTTGGTTCTGGGCATTTGCACGCCAGTGGAGTGGGAAATGGGGGGGGGGATCCTCGCTCACTTTTGAAATGCACAAACAGTGGCCACCTTCACGAGCTATTCCTTTCCTAGTCCCCCTGAGCGGAATCCCAGGCCCCCCCCCCCCCCCCCCCGCTCCCTCGGGCATCCACGGCTGCTAGAGGGCACACACCTCTTTCCCTCTAATTCACACAAGTAAGTCCCCCCCCCCCCCCCCCCCCGCTCCCTCGGGCATCCACGGCTGCTAGAGGGCACACACCTCTTTCCCTCTAATTCACACAAGTAAGTCAACTGGGTGAACCGTTCCTGTCAGCACTCACTCAGGTAGATTGGTTCTCAGTATTTGAAAGAAGAGAGAGAGACTAAGAAAAATGTGCCATGCCAGAGTCCTGGCTGAAGTGCTTCTAGTCCTCTGGCAAAAGCAGAAGGTGCCGAACCCCCCACCCCCAGCCTTGGGGAGACCCCTCCCTCCCGCCATCTGTTTAAAATTAAAATATTGCTGTACACCAAAGAAAGGTTTGAACTTCCCCTCTGCTCCTCCTGACTTCTGTCACAGACGGAGGTAGAAGAGGAGGAAGATGATGTGACAGCCAAGCCATCCTTCCATTCCAAGGAGAAAAGTCCAGATTCAAGTCCCAGAGTAGAGTTACTGGGCAGAGGCCTAGAGTCAGAAGACCAAGCTCCTGTCCTAGTGCTGTCCTTAGCTTTGCGAGTTGGGCTTGAGTCTTTGTCTTCCGGAAAAAAAGTAGATTTAAGCAGAGGGGCCTCGGCTCTGAGCCGCCTGCAAGTATCATTGCCAAACAATTAAATGTGAATTGAGCCAAACAACTAGATCTAACTACCAGCTCACAGGAAATACAGGGAATGGAGGAACATATTAAATGACACTCCAGTGAAAGTCAACATGTGAGAAGTTTTACAGGGCAAATGACTTTATTTCTTCAACAAAAGAATGACAGGGCGAGTAGGGACCTTAAATATTAGTGATTTAAGAGATTTATTAACCAAATGCGATGTGTGGACTATGTTTGGTTCCAATGCAAATAAACCAGCTGTAAGAATACAATTATGAGACAACCGGAGATACATTTGACCAGTGTTTGGATATTTGATATGAAGAAATTATTGTTATTTTCTGTAAATATAACACTGTCGCTATAATTATGTTAAGAAAGTCCTTTTTTCCTAGAGGTACATATTAAAGTATGCACAGATGATGGAAGGATGGTATGATACAGAAACAATACGTATGGGATTTACTTCAAAGTAATCTAGTGGAGGAAGAGTGGATGGGGGATGGATGATGAAACAAGATCTATATTGTGTTGGTAAGTATTGCAACTGTCAATGGATTTATGGGGATGTGTGATAATATTCTAATTTTGTGTATATTTGGAATGGTTCACCATGCAAAGTTAAAGAGTACGAGAGAATGTGGGTTCTGGAGAGGGACGGTTGCCTGGATCTACCTCTTACTGGGCCAATGAACCTTTGACTCAGTTTCTCTATGAAGACAAAAATAGCACCTGTGTCATAGGATGGCTGTGGGCACAAGGAAAGCACTCAGTAAGTGCCCGGCACATAAGTGGCCTTTCCATGTTAGCTCTCGTTATTAAAAAAATAAAGGGTTGGCACTAATTCATCTCTATGGTTCTTTCCCGTTGAAAGAATATCTGATTCCAGCCTGTTGCTATCATACCTTAGCCCACGTTCACCTCTCTGGAAACTCTAACTTCCTCGTGTGTGCACTTCCCTTTGCCCGGGGCATCCGGACACTTGACCTGGGTGGCCAGGTGTCAGTTCCATAAGGTGTGTTGGACGGATTCCTGGATTGGCAGATGCAGGTTTCTAATTTCCTCACCTGCTCACTCACTATATGGCTCTTTTTCCGAGTAGCTTTCTGCCACCTGAAAAGAGAGCTTGAAGCTTCAGGGGGAAGGTAAAAACGTGCGATGGGGAAGGGTGAGTGAGGTTGCAGTTACACCCTCACTCCCCGACTCCTTCTCAAGCTCCGGGCCCCTGGTGGGGGACGGGGAAGTGAGGGGTCTGAAAGGGAGGTGCCCGGCTCCTCTGGGCTCTGTGCTCCCTGGCGGTGTGGGCAAGTCGCTTGTCTACCCTGCACCCCAGTCTCCTCATTTGTAATATGAGGACAATAGTACTCATGTGTTTGTTAATACAGAGTGGTAATCAAGAGTGCTAACTCCAGAGCTGACTTGTGGGGTCGGAGTCCCGGCTGGCTCTGCTTTGGATTAACTGTCTGATCTTGGACCTCTCTGTGGCCCGGTTTCCTCACTCGTAAAATGGGAACGGTAATGGTACCTATGTCATAGGACTGTTGTCAGGACTAAATTGACACGACACGTGGCCCGTTGACGGCGCTCGGCCCGTGTGGTTGCTGTCCTCATCATTGCCATCGCTTTGCACAAGGCCCTTGGAGAGCTCACTCATGCGCCTGACACCTCACCTCGGGCCTGTTTGCAGACCTGCTGAATTCCCGCCCCAGCCCTGGGGTCCTCCCTCAGGTGTTCAGGCCAGCCTTGTGTCCAGTGGGTGTGCCACAGACCAGGGTCCCATGAGACGGGAAACACTGGGTTATGCCCTTCCTGATTTCAGATCTTTCCTTCACTCCAAGGCAATCCGGGGCTAAAACACTTCCAAAGGTGGAACATGGGACATGATGGGACAAGGGGGGAAGAAAGGAAACAGTAGAGGGTCCTATTTTGTGTGTGCAGTAAGAGAACTTGCCCAGAAAGACCAGTGATGGAGGTTCAGCTAGGAATATCCTAACTTCTGTCTCGTCCTGCCAAAGAAAACAAATTGCTCCCCCCTGGCTATGCCCAACCCCTCATTAGAGGCACCTTGAGCCAGGAGCCTGTGGGTCAGGTAGGGGCCCATCGCTTGGTGCCTGGAGCTCTTAGTTACTCTCCTCTTTGGAGTGGCAGCTTAACACCTCAAAGCTTCTGGCTCTGAATCATTACTCAGCATTGGATGGAGCCCATAAACATGCGAAACGAGGATGGAACCCAAGAAATGTGGAAAATAAGAATGATGAGAAGAAGCAACAAGAGAGCAGAATCACGAATGCAATAGACCTGTGGAAAATAGGCTCTTGGTCTGAGCTTGGTGGAGGGGTTTGATGTAGGTACCCAGGGGCTGGGGGTCACCCAGTTCTAAATATCATCTATCAGAGTTACAAGAATTACAGAGCATGGCATTTGGTCACTGGGCTCCTCTAAACATCAGATCTTCCTGACTTGAGACCCCACGCTAATAAATTTGCATTCCTGCCCACCCCTTTCCTCACCCGCCCCCACCCCCGTACCCCACTCCAACCTCCCCAACTCTGGAACTGCAGGCTGGGAAACTTGTAAAGACAAATAGCCCTTGTGCTCCCTCCTCTGGGTGTTGAGAAAGATCTGGAATAGAATTAGCTTTGTGGGGATTTCCAGGTGCTGAATCCCTGGAGCATGTTTGAACTGAGCTTGGCTGTTTTCACCTGCCTGACAAGGGGTGGGCCAAGCCACACCCAGTCGTGCCAAGTCCTGGGTCCAAAGTGTTTGTCACAGTGTCTCAGCAAATATGTTAGGCCAGATTTAACTGAAACAAAGTTGAAATGATTAACAACCACAACACCAAAAGCCCAGTGATAGTGATCCGCCTTTTACTTCAGTGAATCTTCCAAAGTGTAGGTAAAGAAAGATCTTACTTCTGAGTAAAAAGAGCATGTGATTTTGTGGAATTTGGGTGTCAGACTCTCAATGTCAGTGGTCACGTGTGTGTATGAGTGGGGAGAGGGTCGCGAGGGAGTTTGGTCTATAGCATAGTAGTTGGAGGAATCTTTTTTCCTGCCTTGGACTTTATAATGACAAAGAAAGGATTTGTTGAAAATGACAGGGCCCCCTCTCCATAGTGAGAGCCATGTTAGGCTTAGTATACATCAAGTATATATGCAACAAATTATGAAGCAGGGGGTTTCAAACTGCCTCCCACTTTCCATAATTTGCCCAAGCAATACAACACCTCCTCTGTATGGCTTTGTTCTCAACAGTGGAATGGGAATGTGAGGCCCCAGCACTTCTGCAAATGGAGAGGACACTTGTGCATCTGAAAAGCAATGCTCTGCACTGAATTGTGTCCCTGCAAAAAATTTAAGTTACAATCCGACAAGGGATTTATATCCCGAATATAGAGCAAACTCCTAAAACCCAACAACAACAACAAAAACAAACAACCCAATTCAAAAATGGACAATTTCTCCAGAGAAGATACACAATTGGACAGTAAGCTTATGAAAAGATGCTCATCACTAATCATCAGGAAATTCAAATCAAAACTCAATGTGATACCACCTCACACCCATCAAGATGGCTACTATCAAAAACCAGAAAATACCTAGTGTTGGTGTGGATGTGGAGAAAATTGGAGCTCTTATGCCCTGTTGGTGGGGATGCAAACTGGTACAGCTGCTGTGAAAATAGTATGGTGAGTCTTCAAAAATTAAAAATAGAATTACCATATGATCCAGCAATCTCACTACTGGGTATTTACCCAAAAGAATTGAAAGCATGGTCTTGAAGAGATATTTGTACACCTGTGTTCATTGCCACTTTATTTACAATGTTTAAAACATGGAAGCAACCCAAGAGTCTATCTGCAGAAAAAAGGATAAGCAAAACAGTGTACACACACACACACACACACACACACACAGTAGAATATTATTCAGCCTTAAAAAATAGTATTCAACATATTCAGCAACCTGCTACAATATGGATGAAATTTTAGGACATTATGTTAAGTGAAACAATCCAGTCACAAAAAGATAAATACTGTATGATTCCACTTATGTGAGGTACTTAGAGTAGTAGCAGAATGGTGGTTGCCAGGGCTGGGGGAAGGGTGGAATGGGGGTTTAATGGGTGTAGAGTTTCAGTTTTACAAAATGGAAAGAGTTCTGGAAATGAAAGGTGGTGATGGTTGTACAAACAGATGAATGTATTTAATACCACTGAACTGATACTTAAAAATGGTTAAGATGGTAACTTTTATAGTATGTGTATTTTACTACGATCAAAATAATTGGGGAAAAAAAGAGAAAAATCTCTAAAATTTTATGGTCCCAGGTAAATATCATGAGAGTAAAAAATGTAGACTAGGCCTTTTCAAGTTGTTCATATTCAACATCAGAAAGCTTTAGTAATAAACAGTAAGTGGTACTATGCAAAATACATAAATAAATAAAATCTTGGCTTTCGAAATTTTCATTTTTAAAAGGGTAAAAGAAACTAATTGTGTGTTACTGTTAACACTGACTAAAGGGGGTAAGTTTTAATTTAAATAAATTCTTAAAAAAAATTTTTTTTTAAAGATTTTATTTATTTATTTGAGAGAGAGAGAAAGAACAGAGGGAGCGGGAGAGAGAGAAGCAGGCTCCCTGCTCAGCAGGGAGCCTGATATGGGGCTCAATCATGACCTGAGCTGAAGGCAGCCACTTAACTGACTGAGCCACCTAGGCGCCCCTAAATTTTTTTTTAAGATTTTATTTATTTATTTGACAGAGAGAGACACAGCGAGAGAGGGAACACAAGCAGGGGGAGTGGGAGAGGGAGAAACAGGCTTCCTGCGGAGCAGGGAGCCCAATGTGGGGCTCGATCCCAGGACCCCGGGACCATGACCTGAGCCAAAGGCAGACGCTTAACCACTGAGCCACCCAGGCGCCCTAAATAAATTCTTTAAACATTAAAAAAAGACAAGTTGGGGTCCTCCTATTCCCCAATTGCTCAGAATGTGACCTTATTTGCAGATGGGGTCTTTACAAAGGTAATCAAGTTTCAGTGAGGTTGTTAGGGTGGGCCCTAATCCAGTATGACTGGTGTCCTCACAGAAAGTGAAATTTGGACACAGATGGACATAGAGGAAAGACAACGTGAAGAGACACAGGGAGAAGATGGCCACCCACAAGCCAAGAAGAGAGGGGCCTAGAACAGATTCTTCCCTCACAGCCTGCGGAAGGAACCAACACTGCAGACGCCTTGGTCCCAGACTTCTTGCCTCTAAGACTATGAGACAATAAATTTCTGTTGTTTAAACCACCTAGTCTGTGGTACTTTGTTATGGCAGCCCTAACAAACCAATACAAAGGACAATAGGTGATTCTGTGATGTGCCCCTCCGCTGTCTCCTCTGGGCCTGCCTGATCAATAGTGTGGAGAATTCTGGGAGGCCCCACTCGGTCTCTAGTCCCTCCTCATGAGGAACCATTGTAAACCCATGAATTAGGGACCTGGGGAGATAGTCTGCATTTGTTGGTCTGACTTGAGTCCCTCCCTCAGTCTAGAGCAGCTGTGGCCCGGGTGGTCTGACCTACACAGGACCTTCCATCACCTGGTGTTTCTACTCACAGATAGCCCCTGGTCCTCCTCTCCTTGGAGTGACCTGGGTTTGATCTCCTTTGATCTTCTCTGTTCTTTCAGGGCATGGTGACCATGGAAAAGATGTGAAAGCTCCTTTGGTGGAAGAGTCTCACTTGGAGGTTGCATTGAAGATGACCCATCTGTCTGTAACACTATGACCCTTCCCCGGGAATGGTCACTAACCATCCTCTGAGCAACAGTAACAGACAATTACTGCTTAAACATTTATCCTACCATATCATTTGGTTTTACTGGAAATCTAGATGGAGCAGCTAGTTGCCCCCATCTGTGATTGGAGTAGAATCCCAGGCTTGACTTGCAGCCACCATGGCTGGTTCTGTTTTCATGAGGGACCCAGGTTAAGGAGCAAGCCTATCCAACTGAAGCCTCTATTGCTTTAACTCTTTTCGGTTCTCAGTCACACTCTCACCACTCGCAGATCAATACCTATGATCTCAGAGGATCCCAGGCAAGAGGGAGTTGGTTTCGCAAGGTCTACCACCACTTTTAGAAAACCAATTCAAAATGCACTATAAACCTACAAATATATAACGTGAACACACATTTGTATTTATTTGTATTTTCATAAGGAAACAGAGGTAAGAAGACAAAATAAGAATGATTACCAACAAAGGAGAAAAGGAACTGGAGAACTGGGATGAAGGGGCAGGAGGTGGCAAAGAGACTTCTCAGGTATACTGTGCTTTAGAGTTCTGACTTTTGTTCTTTTTTAAAAAAAAAGTGTTTTTTAATTGAAATATAATTAACATACAGTGTTATATTAGTTTCAGGCATACAATATAATGATTCAAGGAGAATTCTGACTTTTGAGTCCTATACATGAATTACCCATTAAAAATCAATTTTTAAAAGATTTCATTTATTTATTTATTTATTTATTTATAAAGATTTTATTTATTTATTTATTTGAGAGAGAGAGAATGAGAGAGAGAGAGAGCACATGAGAGGGGGGAGGGTGAGAGGGAGAAGCAGACAGGGAGCCCGATGCGGGACTCGATCCAGGGACTCCAGGATCATGACCTGAGCTGAAGGCAGTCGCTTAACCAACTGAGCCACCCAGGCACCCCAAGATTTTATTTATTTATTTGACAGAAAGAGACAAAGCGAGAGAGGGAACACAAGCAGGGGGAGTGGGGGGGGGGGGCGTAGGAAGCAGGCTTCCCGAGGAGCAGGGAGCCTGATGCGGGGCTCAATCCCAGGATCCTGGGATCACGACCTGAGCCGAAGGCAGACGCTTAACGACTGAGCCACCCAGGTGCCCCTAAAAATCAATTTTTAATTTAAAAAAATGCACCATCTATTGAAAAGGGCCCCAGAGTCCCATTTTTTGTTTATGAAACACCCTATGTAATCTGTTAAAAACGATCTTCCTTTAAATGCTTGCAATACCGTATGTTTAAAAATGGCGACAAGTCTGTTTGCTTGGCATAAATGAGAACCAGTAGAACGTGTTCATGATAATGCCCGAATGGGCATTAAATGCTAGAGTAGGATTTTGGAAGACTCTGACCTCATAGTTTGGGCTTCACAGGAAAGCAGCTGAGCGGCCGTGGACTCATCACTTAACCTTTCTGTTCCTCACCTCTCCATCTGTAAGTCCAGCTCAATTCCACCCCTTTGCTGTGCTCTAGGTTTGTTGCATGGCTCCCATATGAAAATACTTGGAAAGCACCATCCCCATCATCTTGACAGTACGGTTTCCAATTGAATGTGTATAACTCAAGGCCATTGCAAAACATACAAAGCCTAAAATGAGACCCAGTCCGACCTTTAGAATATTTGTGTGTCTCTGTGGCACTGTCCAGAGACTGGCGTCACTCAAAGGATGGACGTGGCTTTTTTTTTCCAACTCTCATTCACACCGAACAATTTGCTAAGAGTTGGAGGGGTTGTTTAATTAAAAAAAAAAAGGGTGGAGGCAAAGGGGAGCATAAAGTCATCTCTTCCATCTGGGCCAGGAAAGGAACTCTGGTCCTGCAAACAACTGACAAGTAGTAAGAATGCTTGGTGGTGGCTTAAAATGTTTAGGCTTCTAATCCTCTCGCTTCCCTACCCTAAAAACACACAAAAGTAAGGAAAAGGCAAGAAAGGTGGTTTCCTGGAAGAAGTCTCCAGAACGAGACAGGAAAAACACACAAAACTAAGGAAGAGGCGAGAAAGGTGGTAAGATTCCTGGAAGAAGTTTCCAGAACAAGACAGGAAAAACAAGAAGAAGAAAAAAAAAAAAAAAAGGAGCACACTGTGTCCTGACACGTTGATGTGTTTCCCTTTAGATTTTTCCTCCCCCTAGAAAGACATCCAGGATTTTGTCTTCTCTTAACAAAACTTTGGAAGGAAAGTTTGACATAATCCCCAGAACTGTAAAACCTCTTTGTGCGGCCGTCACCGGAATGCTTTTCTTACATTCCCTCAAGAAGCCAACCTACAATGTGGCAAGTTCTGGAAGCCAGGAAGGGAGGCGGTAATCTGAGCAGAGCAGCAGGGCGGCTCCCCTAGGCGGGGCGCAGGCGAAGGCGGAGCCCCAGCTCCTCCCGGCCTCAAGCGGCGCCCCTCCTATCGCCACAGGGGCAAAGGAAGAAAGCCCTACATTTAAAAAGGCAGGAACCTACCAACTGCAGAAATCCTAAAATGCCAAGCGGATTCCAACACTTGTGAGGTCAAATCGAGGTCAAAAGGATTACCTAATCATCTCTGAAAACCCCCTATTTGAAGGGGTTGAGGCAGGCTGGCAACACCCCAAGCCATTAACTACATCTAACTTGATCTTTAAAACTTAACCTACGACTGTTTTGTTTTGTTTCTTTTGCCTGAGCCAATTTTTCTGGTGGCATTTCTGTTACTTCCTGTTTGTGACTGAGCCTTCCTTGCCCTACTTCCTTTTTTGGGGGTCTTTTGCCTGTATTACCATTTCCACTTAGATGTATGGAAAAGGGGTGTGTGTGCGTGTGCACGTGTGCATGTGTGTGTGCGTGTTAGATTGGAACGGAAAGAAATAATGAGTCGCATTTCTATGTTATAAAACACTGTTTCTAATAAGTTCACATTCTTTCATTTCCCTTCCACGGCGGCATGAGGGGATAAGCAATAACCTTATGCCCAAACTGGAGATAAAGAAACTGAAGGTTAAAAAGTTTAGTGTTCAAGGTCACTCATCAAAAAAAGGAGCAAAACCTGAATCTGACTCCAAATCAGAAAGGTCCTTTCGTTTCACTCCTAAGGGGGGGGGGGGTGGCGGGGGGGAGCCGAAATTTAATTTATTTGGCCAAATTCTGTTCAGAAGGATTTATTTGTTCAATTTTAACTACAGAGTTTTTATTTCTGAAATGTAAAGGAAAGACTTAGCTTGGGCCCTGCCCCAGAGCAAGGGAACCATTCTTAAGGCTCGGCTATTTCCATGTTTTGGCTGCTCCTCGGCTAGTTCCAGGGCCAGGCTGGGGTGTTCCTGCCCCCCTGTACGTGGGGGTGCGTTCTCAGTGGCAGGCATTAGGGGGAGCATGTGTGCAAGAGCAGGGAAGCCACTCAGGCAGGAAATGTCTGAGATCATGTGTCCTTAACCTGCCGCGTTGGAAAAGTTGTTGCTTTTTTTTTTTAGTTTCCCTGACTGAATGCTTAGAACTCCAGCCTTCTCCACAAAGATTTGTGCTTCCTGATGTGTAGGGTGGGAAAAATCAGCCTTGCGGGGGCGGGGGGTTGGAGAAAGAAGTCACCTCTAGGCCTACTGGGTCAAAGAGCTCAGTGTCCACATTGCCACTGAGGAAGGCTCACCGCCCCCACCCCCTCCCCCTGCCGGGCTCTGGGCCTCTGCAAGTCAGAGAAGGCCATGGAAACTTTGTGTTTCCGGGGAGAAGAGGCAGAGGCCCAGACAATGGGTTGTCCCGGGTCCTGAGAGGACGGGAATGTGGACAGTTGGTAGCAGGAGAATTAGAATGTACACTGTAGGAGAGGAGAGCTGTGTGGCTTTTTTTTTTTACTCTATTTCTGCTTTCCAGAACAGAGCAGGTGACTGGCCTTGCTCTCAGGGGCCTTTCCCAGGCACTCACTTTGATGGAGCCTGTTAACTTAGGCTGCATTTTGACAAGGGCCTTGAAGTCAGATGGAAAAGAAACAAATCCGTCTGGCATGGCATGACCCTAAGCCCGGAGTGAGGTCGGGGAGAAGCTTCTGAGGCATGCGCTAGTTCTGGAATAGCTTGGAGTGCTGACAGGCCACTTGGAATCTGGGGTATAGCATTCTCTCTTTATTTCCTTTCTGAACCCAAAAGGGTAATTTCTTAACCCAGGAAAAAAAGTTGCAGGGGGGAAATATCCTCGGGCTGGCTGGCAACAACTTCCTTTCCAGCAAAAGAGAAGAAGCAAAAGTTGATGTTGGTCTGCACTTTGGATTTGTATCTAGAAGATAACTGATCTGTTGTGAATGGGGGTTATTTTCAGAAAACATTGTTTTGGTCTTGGTTCCAAATACCCATGAAATTTGCACTCTAATGCACTTTCTCCTATATTTTTTCTTTTTTCTTTTTTTTTTTTTTGTTTCAAATGTTGACTTCCTAGGGCATTTTTCTAGAGCAGTAGAAAAGATGTTAACCAAAATGTCGTAAAACTCCCATGTAGGCCTCTCTGCCTTCATGCCATGCTGAGGATCAAAACCCCCCTCACTGTGAATAAGTTAAAAAAGACGTAATTAGGGTGACCAAAATGAAAATGGACAAAATGGTGAACCACTAAGAATAGATGGTACTAATGGGCTTTGGATCTCCATTCTCATCCCGGTTTCCCCTAATATAAAGTGATACCCACGCCTCACGTATACTTCTCATCATAGCGATACCTATGTAGCCCCCGATATGAAATGATACCTATGTGTTGAGTTGGTATATTATAAGGAATTTAAGTAATCTTCTGGAATGTTTCTCCCTTCTCATGGCCATTCAGGAAATTTACATTTGCAAACACCCTAGTTCAAGTAATTCATCTATTTAATCACTCTTGACTGAGAACCCACTGTGGTAGGCACAGGAAACAAAGGTGAAGATCCTTCCTTGAATCATTCACAGTCCGTTGCAAGGCCTCACGTTCCCCTGTACGTGTGTTCACACCTGTAAGTGACCAGAAGAGTATTCTGAGAGGATGCAGCAAAGACGGTGTAAGTCCACCTGCATGCATCAGTACTTGCAGGGGTCAGGACTCAGGCTGTGAGGCCTGGAATCCTGGCTCTGCCATTTGCTAGCTGTGTGACTGGGTTAAATTTTTGAACCTATCTGAGCCTCAGTTTCAATATCTTTAATATGGGAAGAAGAATGGCACCCATGTCATGGGTTTGTTGTCGTTTTTTTTTTTTTTTTTTTAAAGATTTTATTTATTTATTTGAGAGAGAGAATGAGAGAGCGAGAGAGAGCACATGAGAGGGGGGAGGGTCAGAGGGAGAAGCAGACTCCCTGCTGAGCAGGGAGCCCGATGCGGGACTCGATCCGGAGACTCCAGGATCATGACCTGAGCCGAAGGCAGTCGCTTAACCAACTGAGCCACCCAGGCGCCCCTGTTGTCGTTTTTCTGTGAGCATTCAATGAGTTGCACCATAGTAAGCGCTCAGTGTATGTGGCTGATGGTAAGGAGGACGTGGTGTGGAGGTGGGGTCAGGATGAGGGAGGGGAGATGGAGGAGGCTTCTGTGAGAACTGTAAGGTCAGGAATTTCAGTGGGGAAGGGAGCGGACTGTGGAGGGTGAAGAGCATTCTAGAAGAGGCCCCTCATGATGCTCTCACAAGTCCTCCAGGTGGTTCTGATGTGCACTGGAATCTAAGAACCACTGAGCTGTGTGGTAAGTTGTGGAATTTTTTTAAGATTTTATTTATTTGAGAGAGAGAGTAAGCAAGAGAGAGAAGAACAATGGGGGGGGGGAGAGGCAGAGGGAGAAGCAGACTCCCCTGCTGAGCAGAGAGCCCAACACAGGGCTGGATCCCAGGATCCCAACCACGGGGCTCAATCCCAGAACCCGGGGATCATGACTTGAGCCAAAGGCAGGTGCTTAACCGACTGAGCCACCCAGGTGCCACCCAGCTGTGGATTTTAAGTTAAGGGGATGATATGCTTGGATTTCTGTTTTTGGAGAGAACACAATGGTGGCTGTCTGTGGGATGTATCCGAGATAGGGGACAGGAGGCAGGACCAGGGGTCCGAGGGAGAAGGGGTGAGGAGCTAGAGCTCGGGTCAATATGTAGAGCTCGGCGGGAATATGTAGAAAGGGTATGTGACGGTGGGACAACAAAGGTAGCGGAAGAGGGGCTAGCTAGAGGACATACAATGGGAAGCAGACCAGATTTAGTCATTGGATTTGGGGGCGAGGCAAAGCGGGAGGCAAGGGTGAGTCCAGGGACAGTGAACACAGGGCTTTTAATACCAGTGACTAAATAGTACCTCTGTGGTCTTGCTGAGACCGTTCATGCGCCCCTCCCTCTCCCTCCTTGGTCGCTGCCAAGGTGACTGACAGCGCGGATTGGCATCTGTGCAGGAGGTCTGGTTCCCCTCTGGAATGCACTGCGCTCTCCAACCCCAGATATCACCTCCCCCTCAGCCCCCCACAGCCCAGGGAGTCATTCCGCCAGCCGTGGTTCCTGCCACATCGGCGGGTGACTCACTTGCCCAGAACAGCTGGTGACCACTATACTTCTCTCTTCCACAGTTTAGGAGCACTTCCAGGACCTTCCCCTACGCCCCAGAAAAGCACTTCGACCTACCCTTTAGCGAGAGCTCTCTTCGAAGAGCCGGCCACCCACATCTCTGGGATCGGAGGAGCTCTGCTCCAAAATTGTACTCACATTATTGCTCCGTCTCCATCTTAACTCAGATTGTTAACCCTTACGGCTTTATTATTGCCACATCTCTAGTAGAAAGATTGCAAGAGGGAAGGTAATAGTGGATCCTTTAAGAATGAATGACACGTCTTTCCCTTAAAGCCGTATTTCTTAAGTGTGGTCAGTGTATCACTGTCTACATCAAAATCATGTGAGGTTTTGGTAAAAATTTAGATTCCTGGATCTTGCCATACACCTACTGAATTGCTAGGAGTGGGGAGTGGGGTTAGAAACCAGGGAATTTATATTTTTAATAAGCATCCCCAAGTGAGTCTCAAATTACCTACTGAAAAGCAACAGAGATGGCTCTAAAATGTTCTTTTCTGGTATTTCTGATGCGCGCTGCAGCTAGAACGACCTCAGTCCTGTGGGCTTTTCTAGCTCGCTTGGATGAAGGCAGGGCATCCTCCCCTGGGGAGAACACCCACTCCAGAGGCTATCAAATTGGTGTTACTGCTCTTCTGTTCATTTCCTTGAGGCACTGGGGGGCAGCTTGCAAATTCAGCACAAGCACATAAAACAAGTCGAACATATCTGTTCAAAAAGACAAATGCCGGGGCGCCTGGGTGGCTCAGTCATTAAGCGTCTGCCTTCGGCTCAAGTCATGATCCCAGGGTCCTGGGATCAAGTCCCACATTGGGCTCCCTGCTCAGTGGGAAACCTGCTTCTCCCTCTCCCACTCCCCCTGCTTGTGTTCCCTCTCTCACTGTCTCTCTCTCTCTCTCTCTGTCAAAATAAATAAATAAAATCTTTTTTAAAAAAATTAAAAAAGACAAATGCGGGGCACTTGGCTGGTTGGTAGAGCAGGTCACTCTTGATCTCAGGGTCATGAGTTCAAGGCCCACGTTGGGCATAGAGTTTACTTTAAAATAAGGAGCAAAGAGAGCTTCTTCATTCTTTAAAAAAGAGAGAGAGAGAGACAAATACATTCTCATATTCAAAATAATAGTGTTGGATTACCTTACAATATTCCTCTTTCAAAAGACAAATGCACTCCCAAATTCCAAATAGTGGTATTGACTCACCACCCATAAAACATTTTTGACTGTTTCTGTTGGTTGGAGTCATGGATTTCTCCTGAATGGAATCCTCTCTCACCTCTTCCCTTTATGCCCCATGACCGACCAAGGTCAGCAAAGCAATCTGTGGGATTGGACCTAAGTTCGATGCTGTGCAGAGCTAACTGAGCCCCTGATAACACAGGAAGGCGCTACCGTCAAAGTGCCTTGAACTCCGAGGAACATAGCAAAGCAATGGGCACATAGGTTCAAAAACTATTCTGAAAAACAAATTAGTTAGAAGGTTCTGGATAATTGGATTTGGTTTTCCTCGTTCAGCAAGGATTCACTGAGGTCTGAACATTGCATTGACCTAAGGGCTGAGGGGATATGAAGGTGGAAAAGGCACAAACCACACCCTTGGAGAGCCCGCGGTCAGGCTAGCAAGATGAGACAAGCCCTTCGAGATTAAATACCAATACGAGGCTGTAAATGTTAGTGAGCGGTTGGACATCAAGTTAGGAGGGGAGGCAGAGTGATCACCCAGCGCTGGAAGTCGCCGAGGGCCTAGAGCTGCCCTGAGAAGTTGCAAAAGATAAGGAGAGACAGATGGAAGTGGTGGGTCTCTACCTAGAGACCCAGTGAGTAAAGGCATGGCACTGGGGAAAGACAGTCTCTGCTGGGGACACTCAGTAAATGGGTCTGGAGGAAGCTGGGGGCTAGGGTTGGAAAGGGTAAAAGATGAAATGCAGGTGTCATTTCTAAGCATTTACCAAATATTTACAGTGTGTCAAGCACTGTGTTCAGACCTTGACTGACATTTTCTTGTTTGCGTCTTACAACTGCAAGGCGGGGCCAGGGTTATCTCAGGTTCCATTTTAACAAGAGGACACTAGGGCTCAGAGTCCTAGCCCATAACTAGGCCAAAGTCACAGAGCGAGCAGAGGAGAAGCCCGGAGACAAACCCAGGTCTACTAACTTTCAAAGTTTGTGTTTCTTGGGGGCTCTTTTGTCCCTTTTTCCTCTTCTTCAGATCCCATTGCAGCTCACAGGAGAAGCTTAGCAGAGAGAATAAATTGAGGCCAGGAGGCTAGGTGATCTCTCTTGCCCTGGTGGCCCATAGCTTCTGCCTGGAGAAGGCTGTATTTCTTGTCCCACTCACAGAGGCCCAGAGTGGCCCCAAGGCCAGGAAGGGGTGGGCCAATATTCCTTCTTTGGTCTTCTTGGTCCTTCTGCTTTATGTCTGTGCTTTTGAGATCTTTGGTATGTATTTCCTTAAAAGCAGAAAAATGAGAAGATGTTACCTACACTGTGCTAAACACTCTCTGTGTTGTACCGACTTAGTTAGATTTAAATTCAATAATGAGTAACTAAAAACTCCCTCAAAATGGATTTTGTTCAAAAGTCAGTTCAGTCCTCTCTCTTGTAACAAATCCAGAAGTAGGCAGTTTAAGAACCATACAGTGGTTCCCTCAAATTTCATAGGAGTCCAGGTCTTTCTTCTTGCTTTTCCACCATCTTTAGTGCACTGCCTCCTGGTGCCAATGGGGCTGCTTGAGCTCTAGCCATCACTTCCACATTCTAACCAGCAAGAAAAAGAAGAGGGCAAGAAGGCATTTCTTTTCCAATTTAAGGACCTTCCCTAGAAGCCAACCACCACATTTCCATGTGTAACTCATTGGCCAGAACTCAGTCAAATGGAGCAACTAGCTCCAGCGATACTCAGAGTTGTAGTCTTTATTTCAGGCTGCCATGTGCTCCGGTAAAAATCCGTTACTAGAGAAGAAAGAGGAAATAGATATTTAGGTAGATATGGAGCAGTGTCTGCTACAATCCTCTTCACTTACTGGATCCTTATTATCATACAGCCCTTGAGTTGGATGTAATTGATGAGGAGGGAATTGAGGCTCAGAGAGGTTCACTTGTCTAAGGTCACACAGCTATTAAGGAACACAGAAGTTGGAACCGAACAGCTAGCTGGCTCCTAAGACAGAGAATAAATAAATTGGATTATACATTCATCATGCCTAGATCATAAGTGCTTTCTTCCTTTTTCTTTTTCCTGACTAAGATGTAGGCATACCCTTCATACCTTAATTCAGATGAGAAAGGCTTAACATTTTCTCAAAATAAGTGTGGCTAAGAAACCAAGGAGAAAAACCACAAGGTAACGAAATGGCTGGGCCTAGAAGCACAGATTGAGTGCCCTGAGATAGCTAACGGCCAGCCAAGGGGCTGCCTGCACGGGGACAGCCCAGAGGCCGACGTGTGGGCTCAGAGTAAGGGCGCACGGGAACCTGCACCTTGCCCAGCCTTCCACCAGTTGTCCTTGAACTTGCCTGAGGCATATTCAGCCGTTAGATGTTCCCTCTGGCTCCCTCTCGCTTGCAGATACGGGGCTTGGATCTAGGCTGGTATCTGGCCTCCCCTCACTGCCACCTCACCCCCCGGCCCTGGCTCTCTGAAGGAGGCCGCCTCCACCTGGGCTCCTAGTGAATCACCACGGGCCCTGAGCCAGCCCGGGGAGAAACCTCTAGCAGGCACCTAATTAGCATAGCAAAGGGGACCGCCACACCCAGCCTAAGGACCGTTCCAGACATTCAAAGCCTTTTCTCCTTGCAGTTGACCAAGACTTCTTCCCCCAGGTGCTTTCTGCAGATAATGCAGGTACTTCACCTTCCATCTGGGGGATGATTAACCAGAGAAAAGATAATCTTAGTCTATGTGGTCGCATTGATTCAACAAAAGGCTGGCTCTCACATCGCCTTGGAGCACTTTTGTTTCGGAATGATTTAGGCGCCCCCCCCCCTTTTTCTCCCCTCCCTTTCCACCCTCCTTCTCTTTTTCCTTCCCTCTGTCTTCTCCTCTTCCTGTCTGCCCCTCGCCCCCACCTCACGTGATATGTGTGTCCATAGGAGAGCGGACATAGTGCCCGCACCCAGCCCAGAATGGGATTCGGTGTTCATTGTGATGCACAGCAGAAGCCCTTCCCTCCTCGAGAAGAAGGAAGCATGTTCAAAAAAAGGTTCCAGGGAGGACATGGCCCGGGAGCCCCAAAACAAGCAGGTATGGAGACCAGAAAAGTCTTCTGAAAACCGAGTGATTCGTTCTCTGGTTCCACCTGTGAAGGGCTTGCCTCTTTTCCTGCGTCTAGAAGTCACCGCCCTTCCACAAAGAAACAAACAGCTCCTTCGAGGCCAGGAAAGCCATCTCAAGACGACAGTGGGCTCCGGCTCTCTCAAAGCTGTCTCCCTGGTTAGCTGGAAGATGCACGGTTTGTTTAAGAAATGAATGGCTTAGGATCTCATGGGGCCGTTTTTCTCTTTGTAGAAGTTTTAGGCTTCTGTGGGGAGGAAATGTTCTGGAATGAACTGAGTTCTTCCACGTCGCCATTCAGGTCTTTTGGACTGGGAAAGTTTTGGGCTGGACTATACACCTTCCAGACTCAGACACAAATACCTTTATCAGGCCCAGCCCTCCATAACCCTAAATATGAAACGAGAGAACAGTGCTGACGTCATCCTCCTCCTGTGTACACAGCCGTTACCCAGACTGGATGCCGGTCTCCCTATTGTGCTCAAAAGAACAGATGCTTTGTTCTCCCCTCTGTGTTGAACGACTTTTATCCGCATGGACTTGGGAAGGCCCAGGACACCTGGGACCTCGCTCATTTTCAGAGTTTACATTAGAGTCCTGAATTCAACACTCAGAAGAGATGTCACTCAGTGGGTAAGAGCAGTGGAAATCTTTTCTCTTTATGAAGTGTGCCACGAAACAAAATATAAAACTCGTGTCTGTTGGATAGCTGGAAAGAGCCACCAACGTGTCACGCACCTACCAAATTTGGCTTCTTTCTGAAGACACGGTGCCACATACTATCAACCAGTCTCTAAGAACCTTTGCCAGGCTGGTAGAAGAACGAATGCCATGGATTTTCTTATTGCATCCTCCAGGTAAACTCACTGCTGCTCATTTTAAAATAATAGCTTAAAAAATGTTTTAACCATAGCTTCAAGACCCAATCTGACCACCACAACAGGTTTCCTGTTGGAAAAGGTAAAAGTTAATGACTCCACTGAACCATAATTATCTTCAGCACATCCCCCCCCCCGCCCCGCCGTGCAACAGGTTCTTATTAAGCGCATGTCATAGAAATAGATTTATGATACACCCTGCTGGGAATGACAAGATATGCAAGACTCAGGCCTCAGCCCCAGAAGCGAACAATCTTGTCATCGTACTGGTTGCTAAGCACGGAGCAGGGCACTTGTGCCAAGCACTGAAGTTACCCTCACAACAGCTAGAAACCCCATCTTTCTTACCAGCAAACAAGATTGGAAGAAATTAGGCAGCTGCTCCAGGTCAAAAAGCTCCCGATCACAAGAGCCGGATTTCAGATCCAGGGCTGGCTGACTCCAAAGCTCCCGCCATTTTCCGCTAGTCTATAGTATCTCTCCGTTTAGCCAGGGAGCCTTCTCCGTTCAGGGTCTTATCAGGAGACAGACACCAGACCCCTTCTTAGAAGCCGTTCACTAACCAGGAGGGTAAAAAGGGAACTCTTAAGGTAGGTGGAGGTAGCACCTATAGGAAGCAGCTCCTACCCCGGGGCGAGGAAACAAAGAGGTTGCAATGATTTGCAAATCTGAAGACATGGAGAGAATGGGCCTCTTGGAACTGAGACCTGGGCCTCAGAAGGAGGGAAGCAGCTTGCCGGTGCTGGCGACCCGAGCTCCAACAGCCTGGGGCCCAGCCTCGGAGAAACCCGGTGGTGGCGGTGTCTCTGAGGATGATACCAGAAAGTGGGATCTAAGCGTTTGGAAAGTGCAAACTGGAGTCAGCTTCTGTGATAGGAAGGACCTGCCTCTGCTGGGGTGACACGCCCAGGACCAGGGAGCAGACGGGAAAGAGCAGCTCTCCTCCCCCTCCCACCTGCGGCGCCCCCCACCCCAGCCCTCCTGTCGGCAGGACCTGCCGCGGGGCCGGCTAGCTGAGCAGAAACGCGGTGTGCACGCCCCGGCTGCGGCACCACAGCACAGAGAAGAGAAGGGTGGGCTTCGAGTTGAAAGGCAATTAGCAGCAGGCGAGATATGGACCTAAGAAAACTTCATTGTAGGTGCTATACGATCATGTGTCTGATGACTCTACACGTTGTGAATTTTATAGAATTGAGAAGCCAGTTGATGGTTATGTGTAAGGCTCTTGCTGCTGGGTGTGGATATCCTCAGGGGCAGGGACTTTGGCTTCTTCATGCTTCCATCCTCAACAGCTTCCCGGCACTAGAAGGATGCCCAGCAAGGGCTGGTTAAGCAAAGGAATAACTCTATTGTGAGAACCCTTGTAAGGCTACATGGATTTTGTCCCTGGAGTTTCCAGGGCCAGTCCTGAACCCCGAAGGCTGGTCTTATCCTGAGCCAGCTTCAGAGTTGTGGAGGATAAAAGGGATTGGTTGCTTTAAGTGACAGCAGATTACAGTGGTGCTTGCTCAGGGATGACAGAGTTGGGGGCAGGCTCTTCTAGCTCTGGCCATGCTCAGGAATGCTTCCTCAGGGCTGTGTTTCTCTTCCAGGACGCTTGGCCCTTCCTCCAACACCAGCACCATCTTCTCTCTGGTTCCTGTCCCTTCCTTGTGTCTCGCTATTCTTAGCCCTGGGAACATGTGCGTTTGCCCAAAGTCATGGAAACACACACTTCCGTAATCACAGGACATGCTTAGAAGCCTGGAATGGAGGCGGACTGGAGTCTGGGTCCCAGAGAGGGATAAGGCCAGATTCCTGGGAGCTCAGCACATCAGCTCTGGGTCAGGTTGCTGGAAGGGGACTCTGAGGGCTCCTCATTCAATGCCCTCATCTTACAGATACAGAAACTGAGACTCAGAGGTGGAGAGTAACCGTCTTCCTCAAACTGTGCAGTGCGTTAGCCAGTCCAGAGTTTTGCACAGTGCCCCATGGCTCCCTGCCCCTCTTTCCAGCGCATTTTCAACTGAATGCAAACATGTCAGTAGAACTTCCTTGATGCAAGGCACAGAGCTTTGTACATCGTCAGGGTCCTGAGTTGAATTAAATTAAATTAAATATTTTCTTTTGGAAAATACTTGGACATTCTGAATTAATTTCACCTTAAAGGTTTTTTTTTTAGTATAACATAACAAAACATAATGCAACATGATATAGTATAGTATTTTTTCTAAATATAATTGTTATGTAATGCACATACACATATATAAACATGTATTAATAATAAAAGGAATAAACATATATAATCTAAATCCTTCCGAACCAGGCTTTCCCAGCAATATTTCCAACTAAATGGCAATATTAAACATACAGCGGCTTACAGAGGGTTTTTTTTTTAAGGATATAGCATGGATCGGTCACAGATTGATACTTGGTGGTGAGCCAAGATTTGTTGCACTCTTTCAGTCTATTAGTTGAGTGATCCTAACAGCCACATGGCCACTGGCATCAGGACAAGCAGAAGCCACTGGAGGAGAGGACGGTCAGGTCATCGGAAGTCTCTCAAGGCCCTGAGAACAGCTGGTCAGCATCACCATCCCCTCACTGCTTATTTCCCGCCCCCCCACCCCCACCCCCAGCACTCTCCTGGCTCAGCCAAACTTAACTCTTGAGCTGACCTTGCCTTTGGGAGCACTGAGCCTTCTGTGCAGATAAGCAGCTCCTGGAAAAGTTGGGGCAAGATGTGGTTGAAGGAGGACATTTCCTCCTACGCTTCCAGCAAGTTTTCTTGAGTCCTTTGCCAGAGTTCATTCCCACCCTCTCTGGATGGGTATGGTTCCGAGATCATGTGGGATCACGGACCCAGGAAGCTTACTGAATAAGAGAATGATTCTAGTTGCCCAAAGACACTTGCATTTGAGACCCCAAATATATAACAAATGTGGGCTCTAATCTAGTCTCTAAGGCACAAGGATGAAATTTTAATCTAACTTTAATTTTTAAATTCTCTTTTGGAAAACCTGTGGTATGTAAGTCCAGGACAAAGAAGATAAAAGGAGCTATTCAGGGTTAAATATAAAACAAGTTGACAATTGAGAAAAATAAAACAGTCCCTCATCCGTCCTTGGTATTCTTCCCCTCCCATGGGCATTTTCGGACAAATATATCTGTAGCCAACACATTATTTGGGGGGCAGGAGAGCTGAAGTTTTCTTCTGATTATAAAACTAATAAAACCTTGCTGTAGAAATCTAGAAAGTACCAAAACATGTAACAGGAGAAAAGTAAACCATCCATAATTTTGTTATCATTTTGGTATTTCTCTTTCTAGGTCACACTAAATATAACACTTTATATAGTCTTTTTCTCCTGCGCACACTATTTGTAAATACTGCATTGGCAAGCCTGTGTTTTATAGCATTGTGTATATTTTTCTTCATTGTTTTCCTTGTTACACTTCCCTTTAAAAAAAAAAAACACCAAAACTGTTATAAAGAACTCTGAAATGAACATCTTTGTGCATGGAAAGATTTCCAGAAGTGAGACTTTTGAATCAAAAAGTATAATTTCAAAGGCTGTCTATATATTGCAAAAGGTCTTTCCCAGAAAGGGATTCTAATATCATGGTTCCTCTTATAGGAACTTGTATGACAGCGTCAGTTCCATACAAACTCGCAGGTCTCGAGCCTTTTCTTTCTTTTTTTTTTTTTTTAAAGATTTTATTTATTTGACAGAGAGAGACACAGCGAGAGAGGGAACACAAGCAGGGGGAGTGGGAGAGGGAGAAGCAGGCTTCCCGCCGAGCAGGGAGCCCGATGCGGGGCTCGATCCCAGGACCCTAGGATCATGACCTGAGCCGAAGGCAGACGCTTAAAGACTGAGCCACCCAGGCGCCCCTCGAGCCTTTTCTCTTTTAGTTTTAAAGAACTGATTCGATACAAGAGTAATAAAAACTACACAATTACTGCTTTTCTTTATGTAGACTTTTGCATGTTAATAAGGTTGAATATGTTAGTTCAATATATATTGGCCATAAGAGCAGGGACTGTGTCTATTTTCCTCACTGCTCAATCCTTAGCCCTGAGAAGAGTGCCTGACATATAAAAGTCATCCCATAAATGCTTTTTAAAATGAATTTTTAAATGATATCCTTTGCCCATTTGTCTGTTAGGAAATAATGTGTCTAGTGATCTGATATTTGAAAATGGTTGGATCCTATACTCCGAAGACTAAGAGTTTGTAATCCAGTTATAAAAAGTAGCATGCAAGTTACATTCCTACATATATGAATTGGCTTACCTTTTTTAATTTTGGAAGATTTGCATAGTCTTGAGGGCAGAGTCAGGGAAAAGAAAAAGAAGTCACCAAAATGTATCCATGCTTGATCAAGAATTAACTGTGTGACCTTGGATCAGTTCTGTAAGTTTTCCGGATCTCATCTGTAATATAAAGCAAAATAAGACGAGAGACAGTGAATGTGTCCTCTTTCACCTCATGGGACCACTAGTACAATATAATGGGATAATTATAGGTAATAATTAAAGGTACAACTTTTGAAAGTCATATTCAAATACAAGACCAAAGTACCAGTATTTCAATCCCAGAGTTTCTGGTCTCAACTTTCCTCATTTATAAAGGGGAGGGGCTTATATTAGCGTAATACCTAGTGTATAAGAAGCACACAATAAATATTTGTTGAATAAGCTTTTTCCAAAGTTCTTGTTTTGACTGTATGATTCTAAAATGCCTCATAGGTAGGAAAAAATATGGAATGTGGTCATAAAAAGTACAGTTGTTCAAATATTTGGTGTAAAATTTGATTAGTAGGAATTAACTCAGAATAAAGCTTTCCTTCTGATCATCCCCCCCAAAGAAAGCTTTAATATGATATACAGAACTGTTCATAATATACATAGAAATGACCCCCAAAAGGAGGGAGGACAGTGAAATCCTTAGTGCCCAGTATTTATTTAGAGGAGCTAGCAAGTTAGAAATAATCCAAATTCTCAATCACAGAACAGCTAAGCACACTAAATTATCTTAACATGATAGAGTGACCCCCTCGGTCAATGATGGCAAATATACCATCTGCATCATTACATGGAAATGCACATATAAAGTAGTGGCAAGTGAAAAACAGAACACAAAACAATATACACACCCAGGTTACTGTCGCATGAAAATGTACAAATATACATATTTAAAAATGGAAAGAGGACCTGCAATGAGGAGAGCATGTCGATGTACCCACTCATCGAGTTCTCTTTTTCCTCCAAATAAAATTGCCCATCTGTGTCACTTTTGTAAAGCCAAAAAATTGCCATGAGTTCAAAGGATAGCTCAACAGTCTTATCCTAAAACACGATGGCTATAAAATATAGGTAGTTATATAATGAGCCAAAAGAGTCTCTCTACAAAAGATGCATCTTCTGTTCAGGCTTGCCCATTGCTTCACGTTTCCCTTGACTAAGTAGTGATTAATAAGCTATAAAAACAGCATGCCAGGTACTTGTATTTGGTTGTGGACGGGGAAATTATTTACAGTTGCCTGAAGCCAGTGTGGCTGTCTGGTATTTCTATGAGGTTGTCTTCATCTCAGAAGGAAAAGAAAAAAACCAAAAAGCTTTGTTTTGTAAGAAGAAGGAAAAAGCACTAAAAAGAAAAAGAAAATCTGCACAGGTTTCTCTGTAGTCAGCTTCTGTAAGGTAAAACGAGTGGTATCTCTGCAGGTAGCCTAGAAAAAGAGGAAAAGAAGAGACTGAAAATGTAAGATGAATTTCTGAACTTTGTGGGAGGAACCTTCACATAAACCACAAAAAGTTGGCTTTTGACTAAGTTCCCAAAAGAAAAAGTCAGTTTCCTGTTTGCTTGGGGTTATATTTTAATGTCTTTTTTGGACTTAGATAATTTTCAAGAACACATGGAAAAAGTCTTGGCCAGTACTTTTTTATCCCCCAAAGAACGATGCAAATGAAAATGGTACAGAAATCAATCAATCAAGGACAACACTCCATCTGATGTCAAAACTTTCTCTGGAGATAACTTATCACCACAATACTGGTAAAATAATGCTAAGCAGCATTTTACAAAGTTTAGGACAGGAAGTAAAAATCTTGAGACAATGCAACAGGAGAAAAACACACACGCACTAATAAACTTTGTTATCTAAGATTAAATCTGACCAGTTTAGTAATAGCAGTAGTAATGATAGAAATGACAGCTAAAAATTTTTTGAACACACCGATTCAATAAGTGCATGTAATACTTTGCACGTATTATCTTATTTAATCCTAACAACATTAGATGCTTGGAAAAATAAGTTCCCAGCTAGCAGGCGCTAAAGCCAGAATATGGACACAAGTCTGTCTGGTTTCCAGAGGCTATGCTCTTAACCACTGGGATACACTGCCTAACTTTGATGCTATAATGATATTTTTTGGTTAAACTTTTTCCCCCCACATATCTTGTGTGCTCTTGCATTATTATCTATGGATTGGTAAATGAAAAAGTGCCATGAAATAGTGAAATAGTTGTATGATTTTACATACAATAAATGTTTCATTATATGACACTCTAGTTAAAATGTTTTGGGAAGCAATCCATGTCAGTTCTCAGCCCACCAGTAAGCCTAAGCATTCTGAATTATGCATCATCTCTATTTTCTCAGCCTCCTGTAATTGGTAAAGTCACTGACAAATTGATCAGGAGTAAAACAGAAGGAACATAAATTATGAGTATTAGGAACTAAAGAAGGAATAACCAGTACAGAGCCTACAAACATAAAAAGAATAAAAGGAATATTTCAAAGAAAAATTTGCAATAAATTTGACAATTTAAAAAAACTTAAGAGAAACAGCTTTCCCAAACTGACTTAAGATAAAATAGAAAATCTGAATAGCCCTATGTCTATTAGAGAAGCTGAAATTTTATCTAAAATCTTTTTACAAAGAAAACTCTAGAACCACATAATTTTGCTTATGAGTTCTATCAAATAGTTAAAGAATCTTAACATAGGATTGAGTAACATCGATCTTAGATAAGCTCTTTCCAAAAACTTGTTTAATGAGACCAGCATACCATGATACCAAAACCCGATAAAAACATTAGAAATAAAATTACTGACCAATATCCTTCATGAACTTCCTTAGCAGAAGGTTGACAAAGTTAACTCAGCAATATATATTATATTAAATATAATATTACATTATGACCATGTTTATGAGTCAAGCTTTTCCAGAGGAACAGAACTGATAGGATATATATATATATATAGCTATATACAAGAGGATATTTATTACAGGAATTAGCTCATGTGGTTATGGAGGCTGAGAAGTCCCACGCTCTGCCCTCGGCAAACTGGAAAAGGAGGAGAGCTGTGATATAATCTGAGTGTGAAGGCCTGAGAATTGGGGAAGCTGATGGTGTAAGTCCCGATCTGAGTCCAAAAGCTTGAGAACCAGGAGCACTGATGTCTTCCTTTTTGTTCTGTTCAGGGGCTCAATGGATTGGATGATGTGCACTCAGTCATATTGGGAAGGGCTATCTGCTTTACTCAGTTTATCGATTCAAATGCTAATCCCTTCCAGAAACACCCTCATAGAGACACACAAAAATAATGTTTTACCAGGTCTCCGGGCATCCCTTAGTCCAGTCAAGTTGATACATAAAATTAACCATCGAAAATCAAGTTGAGTTTATCACAAGAATGCCAGATTTGTTTAAATCAATGTAATTCACCATATTAACAGAATAAAGGAGAAAAAAATAAATAGATGTAGAAAAGCCATTTGACAAAAGTCACACTGATTCATGATAAAAAGTCTCAGAAAATTAGGGATAGAAGGATACTTCCTCAATCAGATAAAGGGTATCTACAAAAGAACCTATAAGTAGTTTTGTACCTGCTGTTTAAGTATAGAAAATTTCCCCTAAGATCAGCGAGAAGGCAAGAATTTTTGGTCTTACAATTTTGAATCAACTGGAGGTTGAATCCAGTGCAGTACGCAATTAAAAAAAAAAAAAAGATGCATAAGGATCAGAAAGGAAGCAGTAAAGCTGGTTATATTTGCAGATAACTGAATGTTCACAATAAAATCTTTAAGAATGTATAAAATAACTACCAAAACTAACGGTTGAGATTAGCGAAGTTACAGGGATTTGTACCAATATGTAAAAACCAATATGATTTTATATATATATTTATATATTCAAAAGCATAAAAAATTTAAAATTCCATTTCTAATATTTTCAAAAAGTATTCTTAAGGATAAATTTGGCAAAATAGGTGTAAGATCCGCACTGAAAAACTAAAAAACACTGTTACGGATAATTCAAGAAGGTCTAAATAGACAGAAAGATATACCATGTTCATGGACTAGAAAATTGAATATTGTTAACCCACTAATTTTCCCCAAATTGATCAATAGATACAACTCAATCCCAATCATAAACCCACCTGGAGTTTTGCAAAAATGACAAACTATTTCTAAAATTTACATAGAAACGCAAGACCTAAAGTATTCAAAGCAATTTTGAAAAAGAAGAGCAAAGTTAGAGAGTTTAGTTACCTGATGTTAAGATAATCTTTAAAGCTATAGTAATCAAGACAGAGTGATACTGGGACAAATAAATTAATGGAGAATAACTGAGGTCTCAGAAATTGAGGTCCCAGAAAAGGGCCAACACATATGGTCATTTGATTTTTGAAAACAATGCCAAAACAACTCAATGAGGAAAGAAAAATATTTTTAATAAACTATATTAAGAATATCCATATGGGAAAAATTTTAAATTTCTGCTCACCAAAGACGTCATTCAAAAATCAATAGAAATGGCAGAGACCCCAAGAAAATATTCATAACATATGTATCTGAAAAGGGGCTTGCATCTAAAATATATAAGGAACTCCTTCAACTCAAAAATAAGATGAACAATCTAATTAAAAGTGGATAAAAAATTGACCAGAACTTTAGCAAAGGAAAATAAATAAATACATGAGAAAGTGCTCATTATGATTTGTCACCAGAAAAATTCAAATGAAAAGCATAATGAGATACTACTACAAATGACCAGAATGGCTTAAATTGAAAGGATTGATATTGCAGGGTGGTGGCAGGGATGTATAGCAACTTATACATTGTTTGTGGGAGTGTAAAACTCTACAACCGCTTTGGGAAAAGTGTGGCATTTTCTTATGAAGGCAGACAAATTCCTACTCTATGAACAATTCCATTCATAAATATTTGCCCAAGTGTATTAGTTTTCTATCAAAAATATTTCCAGCCTCTGTCTATTGCCCAATTCCAAAGCCACTTCCATATTTTCAGGTATTTATTACAGCAACACCCCCACGTCGTAGTACCAAGATCTGCCTTAGTGTTTTATTGCTGCTGTAACAGGTCACCTCAAACTTAGTGGCTTAAAGCAATACAGATTTATTATTTTACAGTTCTCTAGGTCTCACTGGGTAAAGTTAAGGATGCTAAAAATCAAAGATATATTCCTTTCTGGAAATTTTAGCGGTCCAAGAGAAATGAAAGCACGTGTCTACAACAACAATACAAAAACCATGCACAAGCAGCTTTATTCATGATAACCCCAAACTGGAAACAACCTGAACATCCATCAACAGGGGAACAGTTAAATAAAGTTGTTAAATTCATACAAAGAAATACCACAACATAATAAAAAGAAAACAAACCACTCAATAGGCAGTGATATGGATACATCTCAAAAACATTATGTGAGTGAAAGAAGCCTTACACAGAAAAGTATGTACTAGATGATTCTATTTATATAAAGTTCTAGAAAAGAGAAAACGATTCTATGGTGAAAAAAATACAAACGGTGATTGCCTGGGAGTGGGGGAGTAGGTGTGGGAATTGACTGGAAAGGGACAAGAAGGAACTTTCTGGAGTGATGATAATGTTCTATGTTATGATAACTATCCAGGTATAGGCACTTGCCAAAACTTGTCACATGAGGCACTTAAGATTTATGTGTTTCAAAATACATAGATTTTTACCAAAATAAAAAATAAAGAACTGTAAATAAATATAGAACTCTTGCTAATTATATGCATGCTGAAGTATTGAGAAGGAAGTGTACTGATATTTGCAACTTACTTTGATTTTTATTACAAAGTAAATTGGATTGATGAATAAACACTAACTGTTGCCTCAAGGGGTGGGTATACAGGTATTTACAATAAAAACATTTTCAATTTTATCTGTCTATTTGAAAATTTTCATAGTAAAGTGTTAGAGGGGGAAAGGCCACCATCCTCCTTCCTTCCATCTGGATCACTGTAGTAGTGAACTTCCAATCAAAGCTTGCAAAAGCTTTCTATATATTATTGCTCCAGCACATAAACTGTCCTGTCTTCTGACTCCTACATAGCACCCATCTCTTAAAAACAGATGTCAAAGATTTCTACAAGCTAGTTGGAGGCTAGGGAAAAAATCACTAAGCTTTCCAGAAAATGACATTTGTCCCTTGTAAGACAGATAATAAACATTTAGTGCAGTTAATGTGAAGTTATTAGTATTCGCAGTCTTTTTAGAAATTTTTTACAGTTGGAACTCAATAATTGAATGCTGGTTCTAATTAGAGCAGCATGTTACTTAAAACAATAAATCATGAAAAATCAAGTCACAACTAAAGACACGACTTTCAAAAACAGTGCTAACATTTGAGATCTTTAAACACTGTAGCAGTTTTAATACTGTGTATGTATGTATATATATATATATGTTTTTGTCCTTCAAGTTTAATTTTCTACTGATCGGAACTAAGTAAAAAGTTAGCTACTATGGTGATATTAGATTTTTAAACTACCGTAGCAAATTAACTCTTCACGAGACTGCTATAATTTGTAGAACTTCTGTTAAATAGCTCTTAGTACTAAGTGGCTCCAGGTTGATTAAAAGCCATATTTAATTCTCATTCTCACAAATGAAATCCTATTCTACTCACAAAATGAATATAGTACTTTAAACTAAAAGGTGATTACATTTGCGAAGCACTTTACCGAATGGGAGACATAAATGGTTATTAATTAGAGTAAGTTATTGTTTGACACTTTCTTTATTCTGTTGCTTTTAGATCTTTAAATTTATTGCTTTCCAATTATACAATTTATAGGAGGGGGTGAAGTTCAGCTCTTTTTCTGCTAAAACACCCAATGTAGTTTGAAAGGCAGAGGAGAGACACAATGAACTAACAGGCTACCTTGCCCTTTAGCAAATGCAAGAACAGATAAATACCCTGTGAAACTGATTACATTTGAAAGGACCATCCATTGCAGAATGTTAAGTAGGGTTTTTGTGGGTTTTTTTTTTTTTTTTTAACGTTTGCTCCCTTCTTCAAGATGGGCGAGACCATCAAAGAGACATCATAGCATCATAATGTCTTCTCATGGGTCTGATTCTCTTAAGAAAAATGCCAGCCATATCAACACCGGTGACGAAGAGCCTCTTCCAGAATTTCATCCATATAATTTTGCACTGATTCTAACTAGGACAAATGCTGGGCTGGCTCATGGAATATGAGTGGAGTGAAAGGAAAAGGATTTGGGAAAATCGGTGAAGAGTTTAAAAATCAGTGTTCTGGGGCGCCTGGGTGGCTCAGTTGGTTAAGCGGCTGCCTTTGGCCCAGGTCATGATTCCAGGGTCCTGGGATCGAGCCCCACGTCGGGCTCCCTGCTGAGCGGGGAGACTGCTTCTCCCTCGCCCTCTACCTGCTGCTCCCCCTGCTTGTACTCTCTCTCTCTAATAAAAAATAAAAAATCTTTAAAAAAAAAAATCAGTGTTCCAAGGGATATGGTAGGAGGTTGGGTGGGGAGATGGTAAGAAATGCAGCTTTACTTGTCACCTCTGGAGTGTTGAACACGCTTCCATATATCAGTGGCCTCAAGTGGGGCCCCTCCTGCTTCCATACCCAGGAGGAACCCACTTCCTAGTCAGTCTCCTTTGTCTATTGACAATTTATGAGGACATAAACTGCTCAGAACATTAAATTTTATTTATATATCATCAAATAATCCGCCAACATTTCCTAGGCACCTTGTGTATGCAGGGCATTGTGGGAGATGGACAGACATGAAGAAGAATAAGATAGAGCCTCTTTCCTAAGCAGTTTATAATTTTGAGTGCTTAAATGGAGCATATATGTGATCTACAGCCTGACAATTTGGGAACCCGAACATCTGACTGCCTGAGAAACCAAGATACAGACGAATGATTCATCATGGTGTTCAACCTGCTAAAGGATCCCAGCCAGCTGCCTGAGGCTAGAAGGATTAATAGCTCACAGCACGGGATGCAGTATCAGACTCCATCCTCGTCTTCCATAATCTTGACTTGGGTTGTCTTGTGTTTGCGGCCAAAAGCATCTTAGCTGATACAGCATTACACCAATTGTGTTCAGATTACAATACCTTAATTATATGTCACTTGTAAAAGAAAGATATAATAGGCCATTCCTAATCTATAGGGCAGTTAACTTTCAGGTGACAAGCACAGGGAAGATCACATCCATGATAAAAAGAAGGAATTCCAATATGGCAGATGCTCCTGGCGCCCGAGCCACCTTCCCTTGGCCCACCTCTGATTGAAGCCACTGCTGCGGTGGACAGTTACATGTGAGTGATGTCCCATCACATACTGCTGGCCCCTGTTATCAGCACATTCTGTCCCAGCACCTTCTCCCAAGGAGGTACCGAGAAGTGTGAAAGAGCTAATGCCCAGCGGCAATCTTCATTTGATGGTGAGAAAGGTGGAGGAGGTTCCAGCCTGGTCTTTCAAGAGGATGATTCCGGCAGGTGTTCTCCGCAATTCTCCAAAGCCCTTGAGGACCAAAGCTCCAATGCACGCAGCAGCAGTGACCTCAACTGTGCATTTTATTTTGGCTTTTCCTTCTGTCTCCTTCCCTGTCTTTGCTCCCTTGTGCCTACTTTCCAGGATCACCTCTCAAACAAACTACCTCCACCCAAGACCTTGTCCTTGGCTCTGATTTTAGAAGAACCCATACCAAGAAATCTAAGATTTAAATTCCTTGCATGTTTGTTAGAATCTTGTCTGATAATGGACTATATTTTATTTGAGCCTGCCCCAAATAAAATGTCTATATTTGATAATGATACTCATTTCTTAAAAAATCAAATAGGCATCATTCTTTGCAGGGATTACACTAAACCTGGACTCCTACAGGGGCTCTGATGACAGTCCAAAACCCTGCCTCGTTTTCCCCAACAGGCTTTCCCCAACATTAAGCTGGCGGCATTCCTAAAAATAGTTTGTAAATTGATTGTTTGCAACTTGAAATGTATTTTCTAAGAGAAAAGCCTGCATTTTCCAATAAGAAGTGTTCCAAATGGCAAAGCATAGGCCCAAGGCAAAGAATTACCCACTCACGTTCTGTTTTGCCAGGGAATTGGTAAAACAATGAAGGAGCGGATGAGTGAAGCTTTCTTTTGTAGAGGTGAATATGCTTCAATGTGCAGTTAAGAGTGAGAGGGACAGAGAGAGTGCCAATGTCAGAGGAATAGTACATAAAAGATAGTGATGACCTGAAGCTGCAATTGGGAAACTGTGACTATAAATAGCTATACTGGGTTAGACCGTATCTCCTAAAATTCCTGTCCACCCGGAACCTCGGCATGTGACCCTATCTGGACGCAGGGGCTTTGCATATGTCATTTATTAAGCTAAAATGAGGTCATAGTGGATTAGTATGGGCCCTAAATCCAGTGGCTGGTGTTCTCAGAAGAAGGTCACTGGAAGACGGGGATGCACGCACAGGGAAGAAGGCCACATGACCATTAAGGCAGAGACTGGAGAGATGCAGCCAAGGGAGATCACAGATCGCTGGGAGCCACCGGACTCTGGAAGAATCAGGAAGGATCCTCCCCAGAAGTCTTCAGAGGAAGTAGGCCCTAGCCAACACCTTGGTTTTATACTTCTAGCCTCTTGAACTGCAGGATAACAAATTTCTATTTTATGCCACCCAGTTTGTGGTCATTTTTATGGCAGCCATAAGAAACTAATATGATAACTAACAAACGCTGGGAGCTGGGTCTTGGTGAGATGGTGAGATATAATGTAAAATAATGTAGTATATTACATACATATATATAATGTCACGTTTAAAGTCAGGATTAAATCCATCTAAATGGTTCTAGTAATGGGAATGATGACCATTTACTGATTGCTTACTCTGTGACAGGTACTCTATAATTCATTAACCTTCACAATAACCTTATTATAGGGTTGGTCCGTTTATATCCCCATTTGACAGACGAGGAGACTGAGCCTTGCCTCCAAATGCACATGGTGGCTGATAGGTGGCCAGGCTTTGACCCAGAAGCTGACTCTAGAGCCCGGACTTCTAACCACTCTGCTATATGCCTCATGAACGCAGGGGTGGCACACAAAATGACTCCTTTAAGCCAATAACGAGTCTCAGCTACTCCTCTTACTCCTGACCCTTCTGTTCACAGTGGCCTGGAGCCTGTCTCTACTGAGTCTGCTGGACCACTTATTCTTGATTAGAATCTTGGAACATCCAAAATGCATCCTGCTTGGGAAGTCAATGGTTCAATATTTCATTACCTAAAGCGGATCGGTACACAGGTAACTCTTAAGACTCTTGGATGTCCTCTGCCATGAAATTGTTTTCCCTGAGGTGTATGGGTTCAGTGGCACATCAAATCATCTTTCCCTTTAAGGAACTGAGACTAGGATTTGTGAAATAAACTTGCCATGGGCACCCTGCAGTTCTCTTAACTTTTAAAAACCTTTCACCGTTTCCCTTTAAACTACAGGATAAAATTCGAACTCCTTTGTAGGTTCTGCATCAGAGGTTGGCAGACTTTTTCTGTAAAGGGCCAGACAGTAAATATTTTAGGTTGGCCGTGTGGTCTCTCTCCACTACTCAACCTTGCCGTAGTACTGAATGAGAAAGCAGCCTGCTACATGGCCATGTTCCAATAAAACTTTACTTACAAAAACAGTCCAGGAGACAGACTTGGCCCGAGGGCCACAGCTTGCCTATGCTGCTGTCATTCAAAAGCTGGGTGCTGCACCCTGAGCCACGTGCTTCCAGTCACACTGGAGTGCTTATGCTTTTCAAACTCACATGTATTTATTCCTTTTATTCCTTTGCATCTCTGCAGAGTCGAATATGCGATTCCCCTCTTTTGTACACCCTTCTCTGTTTCTTCTCACTCCCACCGTAGTCAGGTTAGCACACACCCATGGATAGCAGACTGCTCTGTATGAACCACCAGCAACATTTAGCCCATTGTATTGTAATTATTTGTTAATTAACACATAATTATCCTTAGCTATGGTCACAAATGATGACTCCTAGGACCTCAAGGAACATACTGGCTTCCTGACTTCTTCCCGCCAGTGCTCCTTCTGCCTTTGTCACTTTACATTACATTAGTCATCGGCCGGTATACTGCATTCGCTTTGCGTTCGCTTCCTCTTGCCTATTAGCTTTGGCCACTAGGAAGCTCAGCACCAAAGAAAGGCTTAACGTTAGCAATCACAGAAGACTTTACAGCAGGACGCCTGGGTGGCTCAGTCGGTTAAGCGTCTGCCTTTGACTCAGGTCATGATCCCGGGGTCTTGGGATCGAGCCCCATGCTGGGCTCCCTGCTCAGTGAGGAGTCTGCTTCTCCCTCTCCCACTCCCCCTGCTTGTGTTCCCTCTCTCACTGTGTCTGTCTCTGCCAAATAAATAAATAAAATCTTTAAATAAAAAAAGAAAACTTTACAGCATGAGCGTATGTTCTCCTCTACTTTACCCTGGTCTGCCTCTTTACTCTTAGATTTCCTGTAACTCTGGTGTTTTGTTTGCATTTTGCTCTTTTATCGTAGGCATTTTTTTTTTTTTAAAGCTACATCAAATCTTTGAACAATGGAAGTGGGATTTTTTTCATTCACATTTATTCATCCGCAAATAAATCATTATTTCCCCTTGATCACTTTTTGTACTTTCTCAGGGTAGAAACAACTCTGTGAATGTTCGCCTAGAATGCAGTGTTGTACCCTCCATATTTGATACCTGGAATGGGTCATCTTGTAACACTCCTTCCCCCCCATATGATAAAATAATTTTTAGGGAAAATCATGAAATGAAATGAATAACAATAACAGCCAGATGAGAAACACAAACTGTGAAATTTTTCTTTTAACAAACTTTGTATCATAAGGACTGAAGAAAGAACTACATCCAATGTGAGCTACAGTGACATGGAACCACTAGAAACTTACTTTAAAAAAAAAAAAGATTTTATTTATTTGAGAGAGAGAGAGCCCATGAGCAGAGGAGAGGGGCAGTGGGGAGGGACAGAGGAAGAGGGAGAAGCAGACTCCCTGCTGAGCAGGACCCTGAGATCATGACCTGAGCCAAAGGCAGATGCTTAACTGACTGAGCCAGCCTGGAACTTAATTTCAAAGTTCACAGTGTATGTAGCTGCATCACTGTGAGTTCTACAAATTAACTTCTATTTACAGTGTTTATTAAAGGATACATAACAAAATGTGCTAATCGAAGCTTCCTATTGATGATTAAACCTAACAGTGGCAGCCGTGCTGGTCTTGAATTTAGACCAGTAAAATATTTTTTTGAGGAAAGGAATTGTATCTCTCAGATTGTTGAGAGTTATCTGCCACATAGTGACAATAAGAAGTAGCCCACCTCTTAGTTGGCTTTCCTATTTTAACTTCTCTACAAAACATGTCGACTTCCCCCAACCCATTCAGACACAGGAACACGGGTTTTAGAACTCCAGCTGGTGGACTGGAACGTCAGATTTGGAAGTTTCATGTTGAAGGTAGGGTGAAGTGGTGGCCACACTGCTTTGCTGGAGTGCATTTTCCTTTGGATTTTGCTAAATACATTTCTACTCATGCAACAGCTAACCATCTCCAGGTGTCCTATCTCCAAATTTGGGGTCTTCCAATAAGCTTAGATCTTACTTTATTGGCGGGGTGCCTGGGTGGCTCAGTCAGTTAAGCGTCTGCCTTCGGTTCAGGTCATGATTCCGGGGTCCTGGGATCCAGCCCCGCATCGGATCCAGCCCCTGCTTCTCCCTCTCCCTCTGCCTGCTTGCTGCTCCCCCTGCTTGTGCTCTCTCTCTCTGTCAAATAAATAAAATCTTTTTAAAAAAAGATCTTACTTCATTATAAAAATATGGGATAGAATACATATACAAAATATGTATTAATTGACTGTTTATGTTATTGGTAAGGCTCCAAGTTTTGGGGGAGTCAGAATTATATGTGGATTTCTGACTGTGCAGGGAGTCAGCACCCCTAACCCCCTGTTGCTCCAGGCACACTATATAAAGGTCCTATGGCACAGTGTTCAAGAACTGCATAGACCTCTAGCATTAATGCTAACACTTGTGGAATCCTATAAATGTAGAGCGGATGCAGATTGAGTTCAAAGGAATTCACTCTGTTTTCCAAGGATCTATCATGATTAGGCTACATGTGTCAGTGTGATCTACCCTAGGACAGATTCTGGTGGTTGCTGAGCTATTCTGCTTTTGCACTATTTAAAGAAAAAAAAAATGGATCTTGCTCTCCTGGTTATCATTTGCTTCTTTCTTTCTCCTATAACTGAGAAATGAACAGGAGTCCAGATAACAAAGTGTCTAGGTAGCCTGGTTCTATTTAATTGAACCAGATAGGGGAAGCAATTGCAGTCACTTCCTACAACGTTTGCATGTTAGGAAGCCGTGTTTGAAACATGCATGCATGAATCCTGTTGATTATCCCCGTTCTGTGAAAATTGACCCTTCTTGAGATTCTCATACTCTCAAGCTATAATGGATATAGTAGAAGATCCCAAACTCTTTACATTTCCAGAGGGATATTTGAAATCGGGCTGTAACAAACATCTCTCATTGGTATTAGGGGTACCCTTACTCTGACCCCATGAGCACTCCCTATTGTCCTCTCTTCAGCAGATAACAAGATGTGGCATGTACAATATGGGCTTCCTTTCCTCTTGGCAGATCCTGAATGAAGCCAAGGGGAACAGTTACAAAACAGAAAATTGACTATGATGGAACACTCTTTAGTGCTACATCTGATATGATGAACAATTTATTTTGGCAACACCCAGGATGGGTTTCATATGGTTTTCCTGAATTCAACAGGACTCCTGCCAGCAGAATCAGGAACACTAAGAAGTAATCCAGGCTGAGGGAGGAAAAAAAAAAAATGCCATCTTGCAAAGTGTTTCATAGCGTTGACTCTGTGATCTGGAAACCAGCCATTGTTCAATCCCTCCATCTCCAACTGCTCTTCAACTATTGCCTTACTAGACTTGGGTTGATGGATGATTTTATAATTAGCAGGGTAGATAGCCTAGAGGAGAATGCACTGTAAGAAGGCAGATGAAACATGTGGCAGCCAAATATTTTGCAACATATAAGTATTCTTAAAATATGGATGTTTCTGCCACGTCATCATCTTCAAGAAGCACAATTACGCGATATTGTGGATTTCAGAGTTAATTCTTCTCAGAGAAATTTACTTTCGGGCTGAAAGAGTGGTTGCTCTGTTATAGAGGAATGCTTCTTTTCGAGAGTTGATATTTCTGTCCGTGTGGGGGGACTTCCACTGGCTTAACATTCTTGGGTTTTCTCTGCTCCCCATTCCTTGTTCTTCCTCAGGCTGAGTTTGAAAGGAGGTACTGGAATTCGTTCCTGAACTCCTTCCTTTTGTCTTTCTCTTGGGAGGGAGCCCACTTGCCGAGAGCCTAAGTCACCGCTGTTCTCAGACAAGCAGTAAGCCTGCAGGGGAGGAAGCCCATTCGCTTATAGATATAAGGCATGCTCTTAAATATTAGGAAGTATTAGGAAGTTCACTTATTTATAGTTCTTAACCACATTCTTAATATTCACATTGTCAGTAATAAAGGTGATGTTTTTGTTCTCTACCTGCCCTAACCTCTTGTTTTATTTCTCAGTTGGTTCAGAATAAAGGCAAGAAAAAATTGGGGTTAATTACTGGTTCCCTATAAACCCCAACAGATACTTAGCCAGTGGTAGGTTTCATCTGATAGAAAATACGTTTTCACATAGTTTCCTACCTACCTTTCTGGATTTATCAATAGATTAACATTTCCTTCACTCTCCACTGGATTAAAAGAAATAGCTTGGTATTCAATTTTAGACTTACATAGACAAACACACCCTCAGAGTCAGTAAGACTGTGAAATGGAAAATCATTTGGCCTTTACATTTTGCTCTAGCCCCAGCACCCTCCATTCATTCAGAGTGCTAAGACTGTTCCACATTTCCCTTTCCTCTTCCTGTGACTTAGATCCTCAGAATCATTTTGGAGGATATAAAATCCTGTGTCTCTAGATAGTAGAGACTTGAATCTCTAGATAGTAGAGACTCTTGGACTTGAAATTGGCAATGAGACTCTGTGCTTTGATCGTGAATTGAGAGGTTAACCAAGAAGGGCATGGCCATAATTAAATAAAATATTAAAACTAGAGAGGAGGAGAGGGAAGCCAAGAAGGAAAGGATCGCTCCCAACCTTGATGTGCAGCTAAGAAGTGTACAAATCAGTGTTTGAGGTGAAAATATATTTGAGATTTTCCGTTATCAATGAGATACCAATAAATGAGAATATTTGTCCATGATCATAACATATAACCAGCCGACATAAATTTTTTCTCAAAGCTCGTTTATCCATATTATCTCATCTGATCCTTGCCCTGTGAAGTTGATTTTAAGAACTTGGTAAACTGAGGCCCAGAGGGATAGAGTAACTTGCTCAAACTTGCCCAGCTATTAAATGCTAGAATCCGATTCAAACCTATGCTTTCTGACTCCACGCCCAGTGATCTTTCTCCTCTAGTCCCACTGCCTCCACATCTACATGCTTGAAGATACATGGAAACTTTGATCTGTTTAAAAGAAGTCGATAAAACAGCTGGGCTTGGAAGAATTAAATTTTCTCATTGAATATATCATGGACAACACAATGGACTTCACTCTGTGGTTTGAAAGGTGGCTAATACTCCTTTGGTTCTGTGATGCACGTGGTGAAGACAATGATGCAGGCTGATGCCGGAGTACTGACAATGTAGGATGATTCAAAAGGCGAGTAGGGCCTACTTTATACTTTTTTGTCTTTCACATTTGAAAATTACCCTGTGGAGGATATATCTGTTGGGGCATAGGTAGCTGAAACCTAATGTCAGTCGAGTTCCATTTTATCCACATTTAAAGGCAGATTAGGACATCTGATCCCAATAAATGGAATCCTCGTGCTCTAGGGTATGGAGAGGATTTTTCCAAAACATTCATTTGCTTAAATCAAGAGTTGTTTGAACTCTGATGTGAGTAAGACTATCTGGGGTGAGGCTGGGTGCGTGGGGCCTGGAAAACAACACGGCGTACTGGAGAGCACAGACTTAGGTATCAGACTGTCAGTGGGTACTCATAGCTAACACCGAATTAACCCCACATCTGTCCTCTGTCCCTCCTTCCCCAAATGCCCCAGGCTCTCAGCTCTGCTTATCCTCCAACATCTTTTCCAAACAACCCAAGGTCTTCCTGCTCTCCAGGGCCTGCATGTCCTGAGAGTCGGAGTGCACCCTAATGCCTCTAAATCTCAAGCACTAGCACCGTCTCCACATGCAATGTGAGGTCAGGAGCTGCCATCGGAAGGATAATAGTGCTCGAGATGCTCGTAACTCTGGGTGCATTATAAAGCCCTTTTATGTATAATATTTTATTTGGTGTTCACAATCATTTCATGAGGTAGGCAAGAAAGATATTGATCCCATTTTATAGATAAAAACTTTGAGGTTCACAGAAGTGAATACGTGGTCAAACCACCACCCTCTACTACATTCTTTAGGATCTTTCCTTCTCAAGAGAGATTTATAAGCCTCTGTAGCAATGGCGCTTAAATACCCATGGGAATAACTCCATACTGATGATAAAATAAATTCCCTTCATTGTAAAGCAATTTTTTAAAAAAACCTCATAAAATTATATTGTCTATTGAGGCTAACACTATATCCAAAGGCAATAAAGTCACTATATAAATGCTTTGCCTTAAAGGACAGCACCCTAATTAAGAAGATTGTTAAAAGGACGGAGCATATGAATACATCTATTACACAGGATTTACTAGAACTCACTGTACCCACAGCAGTAAAGTGGGACCAGCTGTTGCCCAAAACATGGAAATAGCCTTATGAAGTAGAAACTGGATATTTTAGTGATTCTTGTTAAAAATTGAAGGTACCTGCACGTTATCGTTATCCCCGCTTCCACTACGATTTTACAGCATCTTCTGTGCCCCAGGCTCTGCACTTACGGGCGCGCTGCCTTTGCATATCTGTCCCACGCTTGCATTTGTGGGGCCCAAGACTTGGCAGCCTCGGCTCTGTCCTCCTCGGAAAATGGCATTTTGTTTGAAAAGAGTCTCTGCTTTTAAAGTCTACAAATCCGCGGGACTCTTAATATCCAAAAAGTCCGCTGCTCCTCTCTATTCCTAGCCGGGTGGGGAGGGCGGGGAGGGGGTTGGGAATCTTGGGGCCCATAAGGTGCTCCTTTTTTGTTGTCGCCGTTCATTCTGCCTTTGGGGCCTTCGACTAGGGCTGCCCCTTGGCTAACGGCCCGCCGTCATGGGCTCCTGCATATCTGCTGCTTCAGGGAAGCGTTTGTCAGCACGGTGCACCAGGACGTGGCCTGCCCACCTGGCGGGATTTCATGCCTCACTTCCCCTCGAGGCCCGAGACTTCTGTGCTGGCACTCAGCGTCCCGGTGGTAAAGGTAAAGTATTGCAACCCATTCAGCAAGACACGGCTCCAAGCCCATCTGCTCCAGGAAGCACCTTCCAATTGGCCCCTGGTTTCCCTGGTTTCCCGGGAGCAGTCATCTCCCACTGCGGGATTTGGTTCCTTCTCTGTTACTTTCTGTGTTGCTCTCCAGGTAAAGAGCATTCTTCTCCAGTTGCGTCATGGGTATGGGTGTGGAGAGCAGAGTCAGCGCGTCTGGCCTCACTCTTGGGGTGCTGTAGCGGGCTCTGCACGGGAAAAAGAAAACCAGTGTAAGCATTTCAAGCAGAAAGAGATTGGCTGCACACTTAATTGGAAATTAAGTGCTTACAAAATTTTTGGAAGGGACGGAGGAGTAGAAACCAGGGGACCTTTTGGTCTTAAGACCAACCGCTGTGGCTCCAGGGAGGAAGTCCGGTGCCACCTTTGTTTCTGCCGCCGGTGACCTGCCAGGGCCGTGGAGCCTGGCGACCTCTATTTACTCTTGCTAGTGTTGGCTTGTCCACCTTCCCGCTGTAGGAAAACAGTCTCCATCTCTCTTCTGCCTTCCAGATATCATGAAAGTGCATTTCACTGGCAGAACATAATCTCACCCAGAACCCCAGCTGCCTCTCAGATCCCAGGAGGGAACATAAGCCCAGGGAAGAATAGATGCCTCCTGTCAATAAGTAATACCCAGCAGGGTGCTCTGATTGCCGTTTCGTGGCTTTTTGCACAGGGGCCTAGGGTAAGCCTCCTTCAAAAATAGTGGTTTCAACTGGACTCTGCTGTCTCAAATCCTCGCTGCATCTTAGAGTACCCGAGGAAAGTTCCAGAAGCAATGTGCCTCAAAATCTGAAACTGCCCAGGCTCTCCTCTGGCTCTGGAACAGTTTGCCTATTCCCGAGGGGGTGTCTGTTCTCCGTGATGTTCCCCATGGTGCGGGCGAAGAAACGAGATCTGGAATTGTCAGACTGTCACCTCCAGCACTTGCTAACCGTTCTTTTGGTATTTCTGAGCCTCGTTTTCTCATTCAAACTATGAGGAAAATAAGCAGATGATTATGAGATTTCAGGGCAAGAAGAGATTTGCAAACTGTAACGTTGGTTGCGGAGACTGGGAGTAAGGGAGGCTGATGGGTTTTGCTGCATCACTAGCCAGGAGTGGCTGTCAGTTTGAGGGTCACCTTGCCCAAGATCATAACCCTCCCTGGGGCAGCCTGTGTCTAACGACTGGGCAATGGGGGGGGGGGGAGGGTAAAAAAAAATTCCTGCCCCTTTGGCTCAATTCAGGACAACCCAGAAGGACTTCCCAGCTCAAGAGGTCCCTCAGGATCAGAAGAGGGTTCTCCTATGACAGCAGCATGCTTCCTGTTCTTCCACTGCCCAATCCTGCAGCCCTCACCCTTCACAGATGTTGATTCTGAGGCCACCCCACCCAAAAACCTCCTGCACACAAATATCTCAGTTTCCCAGGAAACCCAAACATCAACACTGGCTTAGCAAAAAAGGAATGTATTAAAGAATATGAGGTAGCTCAGAGAATCTCCAGGAAGGCCAGCAAGCCGGGCACAGAGAATGTGTTCGAAGAAAGAATGTTCCATGACTCCATAGACAGCTCCAGTGGAAACACTCCTGCTCCCTGCTGTGGGAAGACACTCCAGTTTACACCACTGACACCGCTAGGACCCTGGGCACAACCGTTAGGACCTCTGCTGCTCCTGACTCTGCCGTGAATGTGGCGGCAATGACCTTCTCCAGAATGGGTTGGGTGCGGCATCTGCCACTTGCCTCTAGCTTCCTGCTCGAAGTCTGGAGTGGGCATATCTGATTGGCAGGAATAACATCACCTGCCTGCACTGGGGTATCTATAGAGGAAGAGTGCGACCCATAAAGTGGGAATTCTTCCAGTGTAGGAAGGAGATTCAAAGCTGCTAGACTCCAAAAGAGAATGGTGAGCGCCCACGGAAGCATCCTTGTGAGGTTATAGAAATATGCGGTCAGGGGTCCTTGCAAACAGGGTACTTGTAATTGTATTTTATCAGAGGCCTTGATGAGGTCATCATTTTAACCTATAGGCAATTTACCAGATCAGCAGAAGAGCTATTTTGGTTGGAGGGACTTTATTGCCTTTGGAAGTATAAACTAGCCTTAAAGTAGAGGCCAAAAAAAGGGTGCACAATAAATAATAATAATAATAATAAAACCCCACGAATCCTAAGTACTTGATTTCCCTAGGCCCTTTCTTTTCTGTACAAACCCTGTTGTTGATCTCAATCCCGTGGCTTAAGTACCATCTTTCTCATGGTGAATCCAACATTTATAGCACAAATCTTGACTTCTCCACTGAGCTGCAGATTCATATATCCATACTTGTGTACTTCAATACCTAAAAGGCATTAATAAAAGTAACATATAAGTCTTGATCCTGCCTCAAATCCTCCTCCCTACCACTCTTCCATCTCATTAAAGCTCCTGCTTCCATTTCCCCATTTAATCCATTCTTTACCAAGAGGGTCCTATAACCCACCTTTTATGCTAAGTGGACTTAGAATAAAATCTAAATTCCCTGCCATATATGACGATAACTCACCAAGTCCAGCACTGACTTGGGCCCTCCCCACCTCTCTGATCTCATTTCTCTGGTGCTCTCTCTTGCTGATTATGCTCTTCCACACCAACCCCTTTTGGCTCTGGGGCCTTTATATTTATCATTCCCAAGCTCAAAAGGTGCTGTCTCCAGATTTTGCCTGGCTGCATCCTTTCCTTCAAGCCTCAACTCAAATGTCACTTTCTCAAGAGACCATGCTAATAATCTAAAATAGCCTCCATCCCTCCGAGTCACTTTCTGTCAGATCATTCTGCTATATTTTCTTCATAGTATTTACTATCATCTGAAATGATCTGATTAGCAATTCATTGCCTTTCTCCTCCACTGAAATTCAAACTTGTTGAAAACTCCAACTTCGTCTCATTCACAACTGCAACCCGAGTGTCTAGAACAGCGCCTGGCATATACTAGGTGGCCCAGAAATATTTCTTGACTGCATTAACCTTATTTATCAACCTGCCTTGTTTACAAAAGTCTCCAGGAGGGAATTTTGGCCTCGGTCCATGTCTCTCCAACAGGTCTCTGAAGAAAATTTAGGGGATTTGTGAACTTGGGTGGGAAGAAGTTTACATGGTTATTTTCACTAGCTCCTAAGTGAACCCAAGCCAAAGCAGGTATTAGCGGCGCAGGTGAGCTTATCACACATGTAAGTCATAGATATTTTCATATCACATTGCATTGTATTAGATATCTCAAATTATTGTTTATGCTCATGACTACAAAATTATGATTATACTTATTGCTAGATTGGTATTTAATGCATTAATAAAGAAGTACATAGAATACTGTATCACCAAATTTTTTAAAAATCACGTAATTTTAAATTTTTAAATAAAATTAAGCAACAGTATAAATATGAAATTAATTAGTTTTTCTTATAATCCTACATAGTTTATACATTAGTCTGCGAAGGAGTCCAGGGGCTTCCCCAGAGTAGTAAAGGGGTTCAGGACACATAAAGTTTAAGGTATGGCGCTGGACTGTCCAATATGGTAGTCACCTGCCACATATGACTATTAAATTAAATTAAATACTCAGATCCTTAGCAGCCTTAGCCACATTTCAAGTGCTCAGTAGGCACATGCTGCTAGTGGCTACCATAGTGGACAGTACAGAATATGGCCATCATTGCAGAAAGTTCTATTGGATAGCTCGGTCTAGAGCTCAGTGCTTCACTCCAGATTTTTCTCTGCGCTGCCAGATTTGTCGTCACCCCACCTCTAATATTGTGGACAAAATTTTCAAACAGGAACATTGGGATCGGGTTGATTTTTTCTGTTTTCCTGTTTATATTTAAGCCTTTCCTCCATCATCAATGTCTACCCTCCCTCACGGTTCAGAGAGTTGAGCCAGCCAGGGCAGAGAGGCGATGCATTGTTCACGGGGGGCTACCTTCCAAGACTCCCAGCGGATGCCTGAAACTGCTGATAGTACTGAGCCCTAAATACACTGTATTTTTTTTCCTATACATACATCCCTATGATAAAGTTTAATTTAGAAATTAGGCCCAGTAAGAGACTAACAGCAATGACTAATAATAAAATGGAACAATAATTATAACAATTTACTGCAATTAAAGTCATGTGATTCTTTCTCTAAATATCTCATCGTACTGTACTCACCCTCCTTTTTGTGGTGATATGAGATAAAATGCCTTCTTGAGGAGATGAAGGGAGGTGAATGGTGTAGCATTAGGCTACTATTGACCTCTTGATAGTTCTCAGAAGGAGGATCATCTGCTCCCAGACCATGGTGGAAGGTGGGTAACTGAAACCTCAGAAATCAAAACAGTGGATAAGAGGGGGTGACTGTACCTCCTTCATGTCATTCTCAGGCTCCTGCCCTGATCCTGAACAGACGATATAACTAAGAATAATTATTTTTTTTAAGATTTTATTTATTTATTTGAGAGCAAGCGAGCATGAGAACAAGTGGGGGCAGGCAGAGGGAGAAGCAGACTCCTTGCTGAACAGGGAGCCCAACGTGGAGGCTCCATCCCAGGACCCTGGGATCATGACCTGAGCCGAAGGCAGATGCTTAACCGACTGAGCCACCCAGGTGCCCCACTAAGAATAATTAAAGACAGGAGGAATTGCTCAGAATGGGACAAGCGTAAACAGAAGGCCGTGTTTTCCTGAGGGCCCCCCAGTACCTGTGTCCTGCCTCCAGAGGGGATAGTGGCCATGCTGGGACATGGGTGGAGCCTGAGAGGAAGTCCCAGCTAGAGGGCCAGGGAGGGCTGCGGGGGGGCTAAGTTAGCAGCAAGGACCTTGAGCCCTGACCAAGCCAGGAGAGCAAGACTACAAGGGCCCCAGCTGCACACTTCAGCAGCGAACTTCCTCCGAACAGTCTGGACTCTTGGACCAGGCACTCCTGCAGACCCCAGCTAGCTTGTAGCTATGGAGTCGCACAACTCCAGGGGCCTCCCTCTCCACCGGTGGCCCAAAGTCTTTGAGCTTCCCACATGCCCAGATACCATCTTGAAGAGAAACAGTGAAAGTGATGTAAATTGGAAAAACTGACTCACTCAAAAGAGATTGCTTCCTGGAATAGCCCGAGTCTAGCAGATTGGACGAAAATTTGGTTCTATCCACACCCCTCATTAGTCAGTGGTGTGGGGATCAGGGGGACACTTAAGGACAATTGGGTCAGTTATAGAAAGTGAAGAAGCTATGTTCCCTCTGCACATCTAAGCCTGGTGTGAGTGTCTGAGATTGGACTCTACTTGTCCTGAACCACACAGACCCCTGCTTGGGCAAACTTTGGCCTAAGACATCTTCTGGCCGTGAGCGAATGTCCTTGTAAGACCTCCTGATCTAAGGCGATGAGAACTCATCTACTGGAGCAGCATTCCAATGTCACTGTACCTTTTCCACCTTTCTGTGCCCCCACAGCAATATAGCCCAGTGGCCCCTGGTCTTCCAGTTCTCCCAGCTCCTACCAACCCTGAGATAAGTACATTTCAGGGACCCTACCTCTGTGTGCTGCTGAACATCCACAGGGTGAGCATCATGCTTCTCCAAAACAGGAAGCAAAGTGCTTTGTCTGCAGGTGGTGAAGGTGGTAAGTTTGGACAGACAACCATCCAGATCCCCCTTCTCCTGCTAGCAGTGGGGTATGTGAGCATGCGTGTGTGTGTGTGTGTGTGTGTGTGTATGTGCGTGTGTGTGCAGGATGTATAGGAAAGGGGTGATTTGTGAACAGGGTCAGCAGGATGGTACAGCATGCTGCTTGAGGTGAGGTCTGCTGGTTAAGAAAGGACTAGAGAAGTTGAAGTTTTCAGATCAATTCCCTTCTCAAAGAGAATTTCATTGGCTTTGTTTCTAAGTCTGACTTAATAGAGCATAAAGACCAAATTTAATTGGCTGTTATTTTCAATTGTATGGGTGTGTATTTCTCTATGTTCTGTTTTGTCCTGAGTTGAATAGTGGCCCTCCAAAATTCACATTCACCCAGAACCTCAGAATGTGCTGTGATTTGGCAATAGGATCTTTGCAGATGTAATTAGGTAACATGACATTATACTGGGTTAATACTCCCTAAACTAATATGACTGGTGTTTTTATAAAAGGAGATGACACACAGAACACCAGACACACACACACACACACACGCACAAAGAACACATGTGATGACAGAAGCTGAGAGTAGAATGATGTGTCTGTAAGCCAAGGAATGCCAAGGATTTCTGGCAACCACTGGAAGCTAGGAAAAGGCAAGGAAGTATTCTCTTATGGGTTTCAGAGGGATCATGGCCCTGCTGATATTTTGCTTTTGGACTTCTGGCCTCCAGAACTGGGAGAGAAGACATTTCTGTTGTTTCAAGCCACCCAGTTTGTGGTACTTTTTTATGGCAGCCCTACGAAATACGTGCTTGGATGGATCACAATGATACATGCTTACATGTAATAACACATATTTATGAGCAGGGGTGGGGGTGGGCAGGGATCAGAATGATGTCACACGTAGCCCAGCCTAAATAGCAACTCTAGTCTGTATGAACAATTCCCTCTAACATTTAAGGGGGGGCCAACATAAGGTCTAGAGCAACTTTACTAAAACCTCCTGCCTTGTTCTATTCTCTAGCTTCCCCCCACCCAATTCCCAGCCCCCCGAGTCCCTTTATCCAAGGGCACTCTGTTTTCCTCCTTAGTTCTTTTCTCATCTTGCCAATCAATGAAGAGATCAATTCCCAAAACACAGTTCAGGCGGGAGCCATGGAGCCATTCTCCCGCCCCCAGCCCCCTGGGAATGTACTTCTACTTTCTTATGATCTTTTCTTTGGCATATCTGACTGCAACTTTTTTCCCTTCCTTAGAGGATAGGGGCAGGGCAAGAAGCTAAGCAGCGAAGGGGAGGACAGGCTTGGAGCTCTACATATTGAACTGGGTTCTTCCATCATCACCGTCTTCACTGAGCACATGATGTTTCACCTTTGATCCCTTTGAAGGAATAATTTGATTAATGAAGCCTTATAGAAATCCCTCTGGTATGCACTGAATGACTGAAGCTCCCACTCTTCTCCAGTCATTTATGGTTCTCACCCATGGACCATCAGGCTTTGTTTTTCTCTAAAGGGTCTAGGGAAGGAACGAGTCTCAAGAAGACAAGGGGCCTAAGAATTAAGGACTTCAAGAGGAATCTTCTTCCTTTCCTTCCCTCCCATCCCAGGTTTTGATGCAATCACAAATGTTAATTCTGAGTAGTGATAAGAAGATACATTAATTGCACAATGTTGTCCAACAAAAATGTTGTATTATGGCTGCTTTTCAAGTGAGGCAATAATTAATTAGAGTAAAAAGAAGGTATGAAACATAGAACCTAAACTCTCTTTGGAGTTTAAAAAGGAAGATAAAAATATAGACATAAATAGGGAACTCCTTTCATGCTCATTTTTAATAACATAATTCATATTACTATTTCAAAGAATATGTTGAATAGCCTACATCCTTTTGTATTTTAAAAATTTTTTAAAGTGTTGTGGAGACTCAGGCTAGGTCTTGGGGGAGACATAGTAATTATAGACATAAGAATAGCTAGCATAATTTCACATGGAAAATGTCTCAACTGTGGTCATCATGACATGGGTTTGGGAATAAGCCACCTCATTCCACAAGACAAAAGTGAAGGAAAATAACTTAGTCATAGGGAAGTAGAACTGAATTCCCAGGAAAACATAAAACACATGTTCCAGAGTACACCTCTGAAGATGCCACATTATCTCGGGCCAACCATTGTTTACACAATACTGTGTTATTCACCTCCAGCTGAAATGAGAGGAATATTTTTAGGTCAATGAGTTTCACATATTACATTTTCCCAAGTCTTTGGCTCCCTTGATTATTCATGTGAAAAGCAGTGTAAGGAGAGAGATTTCAGAGTTGTTTATTGTCATGAACAGATTCTAAGGTGGTCCCCATGATCCCTGGCTCTTGGTGTTCAGGCCCTTGTATAATCTCCTCCCCTGGAAGGAGGAACTTCAAGGTCTTCAAGTAGGAGGTGGTAAGGACCTGCGACTTGCTTCTAACTGATAGAATATGACAAAAGTGGTGGGATGCCACTCTAATAATACATTATGTTATATGGCAAAGTTGATGGAATATCACTCCCACGATTACATTACATTATGAAAGACCTGTCTTGTTAGTGGATACACTCCGGCGCCTTGCCCTTCTTGCTGGCTCTGAAGAATCAAGCTTCTGTGAGGCTGACAGCTACAGGAAAAGAAATAATGCCAACAGTGGAATGAGTGTGGAAGCACCTCTCTTTAGTTGAGCCTCTAGATAGGAAACCAACCCTGGCCGACATCTTGATTGCAGCTTTTTAGAAGACCCAGCTAAGCTGTGCCCAGACTCATGACCTACATAGACCTTGAGATAGCAAATAGGTATTTGAATTCACTAAGTTCATGGTAATTTGTTACGCAACAATAAAAAATGAATACACTCCTACAAGAAAAAAAAAATGAATACACTTACTTTTGATGACTTATTTTTCTGGCCTTGTACTGTGTTTATCTCTTGAAGAGTTTGAAAACCATTGAGTTTTGGCTTTTTTCATCAATATATATTATGTCCACATATTTGTACAAGGATACTCTTTTTCTTTATGGTAGAATTGACCTAGGTCACAGCATCAAAGGTCCTTGTATGAACAGGAGTATTTTCAACTTTGCGTATGTATCAAGCCACCTTGTGATTTTTAGCAGCAAGTGATTTTCAAACTTCTTCTTAGACTTGAGCTTGGTCTGAAAACTGTTCAAAAATCCAATCTGGGGTACCTGGCTGGCTGAGTCAGTAGAGCATGTGACTCTTGGTCTCAGGGGTGAATTTGAGCCCCACACTGCACATAGAGATTACTTAAAAATAAAACAAACAAGCTAATTAATTAATTAACTAAATTTGATTTTAAAAATCCAATCTGACTGCTGGTTGACTATAAATTGATCGAAACTTTCTAGAGGCTATGGTTGAATATGTGTCTAAGCACTAAATATATGCATGCTGCTTGACCTAGAAATTTCCTTTTTAGAAAGTTATCTCAAATCAGACAAAAGTCCAGAGACATATGTATAAGGATGTTTATTAAGCATTATTTATAATAGTGAAAAATTGAAAACAACCTTACTGATAAAATAGGTAGTAGGTTAGGGGTGCCTGGGTGGCTCAGTCGTTAAGCGTCTGCCTTCGGCTCAGGTCGTGATCCCAGGGTCCTGGGATCAAGCCCCGCATCGGGCTCCCTGCTCCGTGGGAAGCCTGTTTCTCCCTCTCCCACTCCCCCTGCTTGTGTTCCCTCTCTCGCTGTGTCTCTCTCCATCAAATAAATAAAAAAAAATCTTTTAACAACAACAACAAAAAATAGGTAGAACGTTAGTTAATGGAATATAGCCATTTAAAATTTTGTCATGGGTATATAATTTTTGTTTATAGGACAGTGTAAGCAAAAATTCAAAAGCATATACTGGAGAATTTGTAATATGTTCCAATTTGTGTGTGGATGTATTTGTGTGTGTTAAATATGCATACACATTGAAAATAAAACTAGATATACATCAATATGTTAACGGTGACTAGATCTGGGCAGTGAAATCATGAATAATTTTTTTATTTATTAATTTCCTAACTATATTTTCTAATGTTTCTAGAATGTTCACACATAATATGTGCAATTTAAAAAGAATTATACCGTGGCTTTTGGTTTATTTTTTGTTTCTTAAATGATGCTACCTCTTTCTAATTCCTGATCTCTCCATGGGCTGGGTCTTGTTGATGGTCCAGATACCCAGACCTTGCTGCTGGACATTGAGAACATGGTCTTTACAGGCTAGGTCTGCATCCATCCCCCAGAGAATATGCCACATGCATGGGTATCCAGCTGTCACCCAGTATCTGCCCAAACTCACTCAACTGACTCATACTTCAACAATACTACCTGAAAAAGAAATATTTTGCTATAGCAATGTGTCAATATCAGTTGCCCAAATGCTATACATCAGATCCAAACGTCATCACCCAAAACTAATTCTGTGCTGAGTGTTGGTGGTAGAGATTGCTTTGTAGGAGTTTGAATGTTCACTGTGTAGAAGGCTGTGGAATACAATTACTTGTCCCACAAACACTTATTAGATTATCGTTGTCATCCGTAACACCATTTACAAAAAAGCACACATTATGTAGTTTCATTGTTTGTATAGAAAATAAAATTATGCTGTATTAAGTGGATTTTAGTTTTTGCTTTTATTGTCTTCTTCTAGATTCTTCTTACATGCACTTTAAAAGTGAAAAGGGATGCAGAGAGTACAGGACAGAAGGGTTAGGATTATATCAAAAGAGAAGGGTAGAGTAAAAGAGTCTGGGAACGTATAATTACTGAGTGCCAGTTGCTGAATCAGGTCCTGAGATGTTCTCTCCATTAATGAAGGGGGCATGGGAGGCTTAGAGAGGACCTGACAATACAGGGAAGGATTAGGGCACAAAGATAAAAGAACAAAGACAGTAAATGGGGACACTATCAGCCCATATCCACCATGCTGGGGTGGGGGGCCGAGCAGAAGGACAGGGAGAGAGAAGAGAATCTTAAGCCCGCTCCATGCCCAGCACAGAGCCCAACGCAGGGCTCAATCCCACAACCTTAAGATCATGACCTGAGCCGAAATGGAGTTGGACACTTAACCGACTGAACCACCCATGCACCCCTCCACAATTTCTTCAAGATTTCCCTGTCTTATTTACTGCTTGAGTCAGGCCTTGTCCTTCCCACCTTTCCTTCCTTTCAAAGTTTACCTGCTCTGAGTCGTAATCTCTTTTGACTCCATCAGGATCTCTCAGCAGTGTTTTTATTTATATATCGAACACACAAATCCATGCTGCATTATAAGTATTTTACTAATATTACCTCATATAATCCTTACCCCAGTCATATAAGGTAGGTGTTACTATTATCCCCATTCTCCAGATGAAGAATGTGTGCTATGACAGTTATTCTAATAAAATACATGAATTTTTGCAGAAATAGGCAGTGACAGCCACAGCTTTAAATGATTCTAGAAATGTTTAAAGGACTTGAAGGAAAACAGGAAGCAACTAGAGCTACTCTAGGAATTTCAGGATCCACTGGAGAAAGGGATCCATTAGCATTCTTTCAATCATTCTCCCAGAATTCTCGTAGGCGGTCAAGGTGCAGGGAGGTTCCAGAACTACCTGGTTCTACCCATCTTTAACTGTAGTTCAGACTCACTTTGACTAATTGGCTGGTTATTTTTCCGTGCCGGGACCCTGCCTCGTTGACTGCTATAACCTCAGTGTCTAGCCAGGGCCCAGCACGTTGAATGACCGGCTGAATGCATGAATGAACGAATGAGAACAAAGAAGCTTTGATATTCACTTAAGCAAAAAAGTGTCCCTGGACTAGAAACAGATGGAATTGCATCTTCAATCAAAAGATGAGATATGCCTTAGAGCAAAAAGGAAGGAAGTTATTTCAGACACATAAGATAATAGAAGAGAAGGTGGGAGAAGAATACCAATAAGGATAGTAGCTACCATTTATGGATCATGTTCTATTCCAGGCTGGATTCTTACTGCTTTGTGCTTATCGATTCCTTGCGGCACAACTCTGTGAACTGGATTCTATTATTATTACCACCATCATTCTATAAATAATAAAACTGAGTAACAGAGAGATGAAGTGATTTTTTCAAAGTCAAACAGCTTGTAGGTAGCAAAGCCGAGGTGTGAATCCAGGCAGTTTGCTCTGAGTCGGTATCTTTCACCGTTACCATCTATCTCCTCCCCTGCCGCACAGACTGCCTCTATGGGACGGCAGGCAGCCGTGTCAAATAAATCAACAATTTTTTCAAAAAAGATTTATTTATTTATTTGAGAGAGAGAGAAAGAGAGCATGTGTGAGTGAGGTGGGGAGGGTGGGGCTGAGGGAGAGGGAGAGAACCTCAAGCACACTCCCCATGGAGCATGGAGCCCAACATGGGGCTCGATCCCAGGACCCTGAGATCATGACCTGAGCCGAAATCAAGAGTCAGCCGCTTAACTGACTGAGCCACCCAGGTGCGCCAGGATAAATCAACAATTTAAGTTGGTTTTTTTCTAAGCGTTTTTGTTCAGCAAAAGTCCTCTCACCAACACCCCCCACCCCCTACCTATAACCAGATTGCACTACATCTCAAGCCCTCCCACGTGGAAATCCTAGAGCTCCCATCTTACTAACAGCCGGCTAAGAATTGAAGGTAGAGACCGATGAAGACCACTAAGAATAGGAAGCATTGCCGCTGTCCAGAAATTACAGAGATTCTTCAAAAACTAAATGTAGTAGAGGGGGGAAAAATGGGGAGGGGAGCTGTTCTAGATTACAAGTGACTAAAGAGATATCACTACCAATACAATGCATGAAACTTGATTTAAAAAAAAAAACAGCTATGATGGTTAAGAAATAATATATCATTGGACTAGATCATAGACGATGTTAAGAGATTATCATTCTTTTCTCAGGTCTGACCATGGTGATGTCATCATGTAGGAATGCCCATATTCTTAAGAAATGCATGCTGAATGAAGCATTTAGGGCTGAAGTGTCATGAAACTAACTTTCCGATGGTTTAGGAAGAAAAGTAGCTAGAAAGGTTGATTGATTCGTAAATCAAAGATGGCAAAATATTAACAGTTGTAGAATTTGGTGGAGGCTAGGCAGATGTGCACCGAAATATTCTTTCAGGTCTTCTGTATTTTATTTCCACAATAATGAGTTTCCAGGGAAAGAACCCAGAGGGAGGAGCAGTGGTTGCTTCCAGATTGGCAGAAGAAGGCAGGGAACTTGGCCAACGTCAAGGCCTTCGGGGATGAGTAGTTACAAAGCTCAGGCTTGACCACATGGGGTTGAATGCAAGTACCTTCTCAGTAAAACAAATGCAGAACTGGACGGAGGACCGGATGGGAGATTTGGCAGCCTTTCCAATAAAGATAACAGGGGCAGCTGTAGAGGTAATAAAACTGCCTGAACTCATCTGGAAAGTCAAGAAGTCCAGACTTGAGGTGGGAGTTGGGGGAAAATGCAAGTTCCGGGGATTTTCTGGGAATAGCTGGAGCTGGTCTGCCAGGGTTGAAACCCCCCTCCACTGCTCACTAGTGGTGTGACCTTGGACAAGTTACTTAACTTCTCTGACACCCCAGTTTCCTCTACTAGCACTTCTCTCATGGAATTGTGTATGCAGATGAAATAAAACCTCGTCTATGAAATGCTTAACCAGGGTGAGGCCCACAGTAAGCACTGGACAAATGTCGCTCTCATTTTGATCACACCCCGGGGAGAGGGATGAGGTTAAAGAGAATCTTTGTTTGCCACTGACTCCAGGGGCAAAAGCATTCCAACCCACATCTCCTGCAACTTTGTTTACTGTTGCATGTACGTTCAGGTTATTTAATTTCTTTAAGTGAAATTGTGCAGCCTGGGGTTAGCAGTGATGCTGATGAAGTTCCATGGTGGAGGAGATTACGTTGCAGCATGGAAAATAAACATTGAGGTCTCTGCTTCAGGGTTTATTTATCTTCAACGATACCTCCTCTTTGCCTGGGTGATTAGCCCTCAACAGCAGACTTATCCAGCGTCAACGCATAATTCCATTAACATCGCCACTGAAACCCCGGCCTCTCCAGGCTATTCAGGGTCCCCTGGTGCTGGTGAAATCTTAGGGGCCTCCCATCATTTTGGACTTAAAAAGAGAAAGTAAATGATTCAAGCACATTGATTTTTTTTTTTCTTCAACAAACCTCGACACATCCTTGACTCATCGTTCCTAAAAAAGCATTGCTGCCAAGAATATTGTCTGTCGCATTTAGTGCTAGCTGTATTGTGGATTCAAAGGTTGGTGATAGTAAAACACTACAAGTCACTGGCGGGCTGGCTTTTAACTGTTTGAGGATGAGAAATCGGTGGGGGAGATTTGGGTGGGTTCTGGAGACTGAAATGCCAGGAAAGCGTTCTGGCAACAAAATCCAGGTCCTGCATATGTTTAGCAGACATGATAGTGACCCAGAGAGTCACCAGAGAAAAGAAATGAAGCAAATGTCATGATAAATTCTACTTAAACTTCCACTATTTAAAATAAAGAGTGGAGACTGTCCGTCTAAGCCTTTGATCTGAAGCCCTGTGTGTTACTGGTCCCATGACTGGTTGGTGGTTATCACCGAGAGTGTGTGAGGGTAATTAGCAGTAACGTCCTAAGTGGGAGGAGCCTTACAGTTCACAAGGCGTGTCCCTCCACGTTGTATCACTTAATCCCCAAATCCTCCAGATAGCCTTGCCGGTTAGTGTCCTTACTCACTCCCCTCACCGCACCCCCCCCCGCCCCTCCACACCATGCACACACCCTGCTCCTCATCACAAATCAGGATCCCGAGGCCCAGAGACTTAAATAGCATACCTGATATTGCACGTCAAATATGGTGCAAGAAGGATGCGAATGGAAATCTTTGGACTCTGAAGATCCTACGTGGCTTCTCTTTGAGAGAAGGGAAGTACTTCTCATTCCATTTTCCTGTGTGCAAGGGGCTTCAGACTTCCCGTCAGTGCCCAAGATTTATCTTCTTTCAAAGATAGGAAGTCAGAGTGTCTGCAGAGCACACATTTCCCCCACTGGACTGACCCCGAGATGACCTTTCCACTCCTCTCCACTATCTGCTAATTCCTTGTGTCTGGGTTCCGATGGAAGCGTTGACAAAAGGAATGAATGAAGTGAAATAATGCAGGCATCTCTCAACACAGCTAACACGTAGTAGGCATTCCAAAAAGGCTTCTTCTAATTTAAAAACAATATTTATTTACTAGCTGTAGCCGCAGATTTGTTTAGGAAAGAGGTCAAAGGGTTGACTTAAATTAGGTTTGAAGGTTGGCTGGAATTCAATTACCCATGACCCTCTAGTCTCTCCTGCCAGCTGTGATTAATGGAGGCTGGCTAAAGTGGGCTGGGATTAGTAACAGTGTGATCAACCGATCAACCCTTCCTAGAGAATGAAGACGTGGGAATGAGCTAAGAAGCCTTCTGAGGCTGGATGAGATTTCTTAGGTTGGAAATATCCTTGTAATTTAGGCTAATGACCGCAGGGCTCAGATTTGGAGACAAAGGGCATATGTAGGCGGTAAACCCGGGCAGTCTGTGCTCCTATTTTCCCCACAATTATACTGGCCTAGAGGCCCTGCCTGATGTGGATAAATTATCATCAAGGGCCGTGGAGGATTTGGTTCCAGATCTCTAAAGAACACCTTGCTCTTGGATATTTGGGACATATACTGGGGAAAGAGGCCAACTGAAAATCAGAGAACTGTACCAGTTAAAATAAGACAAGAACCTACCCTGATCATCAATACTTTCCTTTTTTTCAGGGATTTCCCTTTTCTACCTCACCCTGAGGTTTATCTAGTCTCATTCTAACTGTAGAAGAAGGCCTTGAGAACCCAGGACCCAGCTGCAAGTTTCTTTTCAAAGAGCTGATCTCTGGAAAGGTATTTTGAAAATATGATCCTAATTGCTAGCTTTTTTGGTTTTTCATTATTATCCACCAACTTTTGAAGCAGTTTTCAAAGACTTCCTGTCCTTCTGCCTTGTCTAGCAACAATACATCTTTTGTTAGTATGTGAGAGAAGCCCAAGGAGACACAACATATATTTTCCTTTCTTGTTCTAATTATAACTCCGCTTCTCGATTTCTGTCCAGCCTTGATTTCAGAGCCCTAAGCCTGTAGCCTGTCCTAATTTGCATAGCTGGCTTAAGCAGGCAAGCTAAGGAATCATTAGGGCACCCCGCCTTGCCCCTTCCTTGACCAAGTTGCTTAATGAACTTAGTTAAAATGCAGTCTAGTGTTATGAGAGTAATTGCATTTATGTGTCTTAATAACTTATCTGTCCCGATGAGATAGCCCATTTCACTGGAATAAAAAAATATATACATGTGATTTGACATATAGATCTTGAAGCTCACGAAATGAGCTCAAACTTGAAAGAGATCCAGACTACAACAACGTTTATTATTTTTAGAGCATTACCTAGTCATTTTGATTAATTTGCTTGGAGTGCTTTTCCCTGCAGCCCCCCAGGGAGAGGTAGGGGGAAAGATGGTAAAACATAAATTTCCTCTGGTGACGAGTTCACATCTGTTTAGAACTGTAACATGGCAAATCATTGTGAAATCATCTAATGGATGCCTGTCCCATGCCAAATAAGCCTAGGACCAAAAGCACATAAAGAAATAATTGTAAGACACTGGCCTGAATCCAAAAGGCCAAAGGTAATGTTTCACCTAAGCTCTCTCCCTGACTCCCCGCTCCTGCCTCTCTGGTCAGTGGCCCTACCTGCAAGACACTCACTTCAGCGCTTCCTGTGGCCGCTTCTGGGCTGTTTGCACCCTTTGAGCCCTGGGCAGAAGAGTGACAACCGTTCTGAAGCCAAAAGCCTAAAAGGGTTCAAGATTAGCGCCTGCGGTAGGGAGGTGGGGCTCTTGGAGGTTAGCACACGTCTTCTTCTGAAAGGGTTAATTCCCTTCTGAGGGCGGTGGGGGCTGACAGGGGACAGACCTCCGCCTGCAGCGAATTGGCCCAGGGCCAAGGAGAGCCCCCTGGGTGGGGTGGGGTGGGGCCGTGGAAGAGCTGGGAACAGAAGTTTCTAAGAAAAAAAAAGAAAGAAAGAAAGAAAAGAAAAAAAGCAGTCCGTTTTGTTTTTAATTCTCTTTATCTTGGCTCTATCTCTGCACCACTGACTCCAGAACTTTAGAAGCAAAGGGTGGGGTTGGGTGGGGCTTAATGATTTTTTTTTCTTAAAGGGAAAGAACAGGGAAGTGTCTGCGAGCATTTACACTTTGCTTGGACTTGATGGCAGTGAAGAAGAAAACCACTGAGTGATGTCTGGTTGTATCTCTTTAGAACTGGCCTTTGCAAAGGTGGCGTCGACAGATCAGAGAGCAGAGAGGAATTCTGGGCTACTCACAGAGGAATTTGGACCTGAGAGATACTCATGATGTTAATTATTGATGATTTCAGCTGGCCTGAGCCAGGATTTGATCTTCAAGACAATATGCCCAGACTTGGCAACACAACGGTCATTTAGTGCTAGTAAGGGCTACTGAGCTCCAGCTATTTTAGAAAGGACACATCCTGTATTTAGATCCTGTATTGCACCCTTCCAAAAAAAAGAAAAAAAAAAAAAAAGAAAACCAACATTCTCTCCCCACCCCCACCCCCCCCAAAAGAATTTTAGCTAAGTTTCAGGACTGGAATTTATTTTTTGAACAAAAGAGATGTGCTACATATTGTAAGAAAACACAATATGTGAAGATTCAAACTTGCCAAATTGAATATAGAAAAATCAAGCATTTTACAGAAGTACTTTTATAGGGCCTTGTAAATAAAAACTGCTTGAGTATCTTTAAGCCAGGGATTGATGGAAATGTTAGCCTTTTAGAATCACGTACAGGGAAGTTCCCCATGTCAACACCGCTCCTAGGATGGAATATGCGGACTTTGGTGTTACACATACCTAGGGTCGAATCCCAGCTCCACCACTCATAGAATTGGGACTGTGGCCATGTCACTTCAGCCCTCCTAGCCTCAGTTTCCCTATCTGTAAGATGAGGGCAGTATACATGTAAAAGAACTGCTTGTGACACATAAAGTGCTGGGAGCGCTCCTGCCACCCAGTAGGTGTTTCATGGCTCTTAGCTTCCCGTGGGTTCTCCTTCTTCCCCAGCAAGGAGACCACATGGGGCAGCCAGCAGGGAACAAAAGAAAATTCAGCCCTTCTTTGTAGCTTTAGTTGTCTCAGATTTTTTTTTTTTAGGATTTTATTTATTTTTTTTGAGAAAGAGTGAGCAAGAGAGCACAAGCCAGGGGAAAAGGCAGAGGGCGAGGGAGAAGCAGGCTCCCCACTGAGCAGGGAGCCCAACACGGGCTTGATCCCAGGACCCTGGGATCATGACCTGAGCCGAAGGCAGACACTTAACAGACTGAGCCACCCAGGAGCCCCTAGACGTCTCACATTTATGTCAAGTAAGATGTGACCTCAAACCAATAGGGCCCAGACAGCTTTGGCTGTTTCTGCCTTTCTCGTATTTATTTATTTTTAAATACTCATAGAGCACTTACCCTATGATAGGCACATTCCAAGCACTTGACAAATACTGACTCATCTCATCTTTCATAACAACCCTATGAACTGTACACTATTATCATTCCCATTTTACAGTTAAGGAAGCAGAAACAGAGCGAGCTGAAGTAACTGACCCAAGATCACATAACAGGTAAGTGGCACAGCCAGGATCCAAGGGCGGGTAACTGGTCCATTCCCTCAGTGCCTATCATGGGCAGGTTCTCTCCTGGAGAAGCCCTGCTGAGACCAAAGCAAGCCGGATGGGATACGGGGCCATTTCTGTCCACTCCAGAAAAGAACGGCGGGGCCAGAAGTATTGAAGTTTGCAAAAGTCTCCATGGATAAGCTTTGCGCAGCCACAGAGCCAAGACCAGAGAGACCTAGATGAGGGGAGCTGAGCGAGCAACAAGCGGGTTTCCCAGACCCTGGTGCTCCGCCCAGCGCCCCCCTCCGCTGCCTCCAAGGACGCAGCCTCACGTCAGGTTTCTGCGCTCTTCCTTATCCCCCCGCTTTGTGAACTTGAATTTGCTGGCTGTTGCAGCTTGCGTGCATGGGAAGGTGGCAGAAGAGGGGGCCCATTAGAGTCATCAAGAAAAGAAGAAATCCGTTTGATCGTTGAACAATGTGGAGTCAGGGGTTTCGACCCTCTGCAGAGTCGAAAATATATAACTATATGTATATATAGTCGGATATAACTCAACTCCCCCAAAACTTAACTACTAAGAGCCTACTGTTGACTGGAAGCCTTACTGAGAACATCAACAGTTGATTAACACAGATTTGTATGTTTGATGTACTGTACTCTTACAATAAAGTAAGCTAGAGAAAGGAAAATCATAAGAGAAGATCCATTTACAGTATTGTATCATATTTATCCAAAAATATTCACGTATCAGTGGACCCATGCAGTTCAAACCCATGTTGCTCAAGGGTCAACTGTAACTCGTTTTAAAATTTCAATCATTTTTTTTTTTTTAATTACAAATGCAATATGGGTTTTGGCAGATGTTGTAAAGGGGCTGATTCAACCCTACTTCCCAGCCCCTTCTCCCTTCCACTTCCCAGCTAGGGATGATCATAGGATGCAAATCCGGCCATTGCACCTTAGGTCTGTCATGGAGTTCCTGGGAAATCTCTTGTTTTCCTGAGACAAGCTCTGGTGTTTCCAGTCCCCCTTTCTTCTCGGAAGGCACATGTCATGACTGGAGGGACAGTGGCCACTCAAAGGCCACAAAGGAAAAGCCATGCCAATTTCAGACAAGGCCTCCTTGAGCTGCTGAGCCACTATATTCGGATTTCTGTCACTTGCAGCCAAGACAATCCTATCTGCTCAATGTTCTGTGCAATGTTCATAGTAGAAAAGTGAGAAAACACAGAAAAAAAAATTAAAAGGAGGGGGAAGATTATCAATAACCCTATTATCCAGAATAACTAAAATATTATTTCAAAAAATCTCTTCAATTTTTCCTCTTTTTATAGATTTACAAAAATATGGAATCATCCTATAACCACTCTTTTGTCAAGGAATCTTTTATTTATCAATATGCTAGGGCCATCTTTCTATACTAATCATGGTAATCTACTTGTCACTGTGTTGATGTTCCAAAGTTTATTTAACCAATTCCCTATTGATGAACATTTGTTACTTCCAATTTTCAACTGTTACAAACAATGATAGTATGAACGTGTTTATAGATGCATCTTTGTCTGATTCATTCCTTGGGATTATTTCCTTAGGATAAATTCCTAAAATTGCTGTGAGTTGCTGGATCAAAGAAAACGCACATTTTGTAGGCTTTATATCCTAAGATAAAATGCCCTTCAGAAAGGTTTTCCCAAATTTTATACTTTCACTTGAAGGGTATACCTTCCCCCCCACATCATTGTCCACACTGGGAGTAATCATCTTTTTAAAAATGTCTGTCAGTTTAATAGGCAATATATAGATTACTTACTTAATAACTGAGTTTGACATATTCCCATGACATCATTTGCCATTTCTAGTTCTATTAATTATTTATTATGTGCCAAACATGGGGGTAGGTTGTTTATACATGTTATTTCTTTTAATCCTCACAAATCTATTATCTTTTGTTTTATGGGTGAGTAAACAACAGCTCAGAGAGGTTAAGTAACTTGCTCAAGATCATACAACTAGTAAGTGATCAAACTGGGCTTCATACCTAGGTCTTCCAGACTCCAAAGTGGTCACTATAATAAAGAAAGTTTTCTAAAGAAAGGAGGTGGGGTGGGCAACTGTGTAAGTTCTTACGTCTTAGTTGAATCGGCCAGGAATCAGTAGGAAACAGATGGCGCTCACCAAGGGAGAACTGAAGAGCGCTCACAGAAGAACTATCTGTGGGAGTGTGGGGAGGTTTAAGGGACCGGTCAAGGGTTAATGAAGCACCAAGGGACTATCAATGGCAGGAAGCCCTGGTCACCCCAGGCTTGAAGGTGCGGAAAGAGACCTCTTATGGGAACCTGGTGATATCTATAGCCCCCGGAGAATGGCTGACTGGCCGAAGCTGTGGCCATCTACAGAGGAACATAGCCACTGCCGAAGAGAAGACAGGACACAATTGTACACCCAACTCTGACCCCCTATTGGTGACTCCCATTGGCCAAATCCAACGGGAAGCCAGAAGACAAGAAAGCCTGGATGTGTCATCCATGGAGAAAAACCTCTGGGACACACAATAAGGAAAAGAAGGGTGGAGAATGGCCCTACAGCGACACATTTGCTCTTGATTACCATTAAAAGAGCAGAACTGCATCATCCTGCAACTAGCTATTGATACACTTTAAAACCCATGTGAGAGGCTGCTAGGGGATTAAAGTCAACTATGTAGCACAGTTTGGTACATAGTAAATACTCAATAAAAATGAATTATTATTGTTTTCACACTTAGAATTAGCACTGGACATGGATCACTCCAAAAGATTCGTCTTTGTACTCTTTTTTCCATTGACAACTCAGTCTTCCAACCACTGGCCATAAAAGAACAAGGACAAACTACAAAAGCAAAACAAAAAACAAAGTGGAAGAAAGAAAAGGAAAGGAGAAAAACCAGTTTGTTCTTGGGTACACAGCTGGGGATGTTTCCCAAACTCCCTTGCACTAAGGTAGGGGGAGATGACTGAGTTTCAGCTAATGGAATACGAGTAAAGGTGATGAGCACAACTTCCAGGCCTGGTCCATAAAAACCCCTCACATGCGTTCAATCTTCATGCTGTCTCTTCCTTTGCCAGCTCAGGGTCAGTGAACAGGATTTCATCAGAATTCCTGTTTCTAGAGACAGAGCCCCTGCCAGTCTGTGTTTGACCAAAGCCCCCACCCTATCCAATCGCTCCTGACTTGGAAGTACCTTAGCTCTTTATGGAAATGCAAAATAGAAGCTGATAGTGTTGAGCTACTGATGTCTTAGAGCTTCTTTGCAATAGTGTCTGGTGGTTCCATCATTAAGACAAAGACCAAACATATTATTAGAGCAATATTCAGACAAGGACCCAGACCAGCATGAGTGGCAAGAAATGAATGCATAATGAGGCTTGTCAGGAAGGAGCCCTCCAGTTCTGTGACCCCCCCCAGTCTTCCTTTCCCTGATGAGAACTTAATTTGGGTTTGCTTGAATTATTATGCTCTCTGTCAAAAATTCCTTAAAATGGGTGGAAAGTACCAAAAGTGAGAGTCCGGCACTCCATGCCATCAGTTGTATAAGGTTTGGGTTCACATCCAGTCCCCACTCCTTTAGGGCAGTGGACCTTGGCAAGAGACTCACTCTCTCTTGGGTAATATATACAAAGAGCTGAAAACCCGTGTCAGAAACACAGGAAGCACTCAACGCTGGCTTGATGAATAAGAGAATAAAGTGAGAAGAAGAGATAGCTATTCCATCCCTCCCCTCTCTTCCCTTCAACCAGGGATCTCTCTGACTCCTGGGGTTCCTTCTGTCTCAGGACGGGGTTGGTGGTTGGTGATTTGGAGGAACAGGGAGACAAGGAAGAATAGGGAACGCATATGGTCAGCCACACGTCTCTTTCCCTCCTCTTCTGAGGTTGACACCGACACCCACTCCCTCAGTGAGCGTCCCCACACCCCCTTTCCCCCTGGTGGCTCCGAGTATAGCATGGAGTTAGAAACCAGACTCTGGATTCAGAATGCCTGGGTTTGAACGTTGGCCATCTGACTCCCACAGAACCCCTAGGGACAATGCCTGGCATAAGTGGTTGATATCAACATTAGCAATTCAGTACCTGTCCACATATAGAGGTGTTCTGGACATAGTCATTACCTCCCCTGCTTGGAAGATGCCAACACTGGCCCTCCCCTATGGAGGCATCCTGTCTTGAAGCCCCTGCTCCTACCCATTACCCTATTTGACTGAATGTCATCAACTCAGAAAGATTTAAATGATTTGCAAGCCTCACAAATAGACTAGAAGAAAGGCGAAAACTTTAGGATGACTAGGGCATAGGCCCCTGCTCTAGTCCGATGAAAATAGTGCTGGAGGGATAGGTGACCTGGTTACATCAGGTTTCAACGGCATGGCAGGACCAATTTCGCATCAGTTAAATGGGGAATCATCCCATTCCATAATGACAAGAGAGAGAAGTAATGGCTACAGAACATGAACATATATAAAACCAAGAGCATCTATAAAATCCATGTAATAGGAAGGACATAGTTTCAGTTATATATTCCATCCGTTTCAGTTCCCTAAAACCTAACATCCCTACACAATGAAATCACAATATAATGTGGTTCATGCATAAAGAAGGCATCTAACTGCAGAGCTGCAGGGGTTAAGGCCAAGTCCCTGGACCTAAAGTCCTGCTGTCTGGTCATGGCATGGATCAGGAGGAACGTTCTAGATAAACGAGTAGGCTGAGAAATGGAGGCAGAGATTATTCAGGCCCACCTACTATGTCCCAGGTGCTGAATGGATGTCCCCTCATTTACTCATCACTAAATCTATGATTTACAAAGAGCTTTCAGGAAACCATCTGTGCCTGGGATGGAAGCTGGACTTTGCCACTTTCCAGTGGTGTGATTTTTAGGAAAGTTGTACAGCCTGTAAAAGTCCGGGAGGAATAAATGGGCTAGCATACATAAAACACCCAATACATAATAGGTGCCTAATCAATATGATTTTTCCCCCTCTTGCTTCTATTAGTGGTTTTCAACTTTAGCTGCACATAGCAACCACTTGAGGAGCTTTAAAAGATATTCTTGACTAAGCCCTCCCCCCCCCCACCGAGATTTGGATTTAATTGGTCCAGGGTGTGGCCTGGACATGGGCATGGGGATTTTTAAAAGCTCCCCCTGGGGGAAGCTAAAGTGCAGCCAAGGTTGAAAACCACTTGTCTTAATTGAATCATCCAGTATCACGCAGGGAGTTCGTGGGTGATGCAATAATGGTATATTGTTAATCACATTGGCAGAGTTATCAGAACTGGGAATTCTGGGGATGCGGACATCCCCTCCTGCCATTAAGGGAAAGGACACAGCAAGCGTGAGCTCTCTCAGCCCCGTGTCTTCCAGGGGAGTCAATCTATGCAGATGAAGGAAAAACCAGACAGCGGTTTTGTCTTGATGAGGGATACCATTTTGGGAAAAGCAATTCTTTAGAATAAAGTATATGTGTTAAAGAGCCTGTGGGTGTAATTCTTCAAACTAAACGTATGTTCCAGGAACCAAGATAACAGTCCTGCTGTCTTCATGGAGGACTGAAATTCTGGATCCAGCCCTGTTACCGCCCCGCTGTGTGACGCACAAGGCAAGTTCTAAAATGCGCTGAGCTTCCATTTCCGAGTCTGTTAGGGACATACCCGCTTTTAAGGAGAAAGATCTGAAAGCTTGACCTTATCAGAAAAAAAAAGAAAAAAGCCATATCCATCCAGATGCGCAACTTTTACATACATTTTACATTTAGGGACGTTCATGGACCACATTAAATTTTTCTTAGTGAGATAAACCCTAAATCCCCTTTCACCTTGATAACATTATTTTACTCCAATTACACTATTGTTTAAAGGTTACACTCTATGGGTGGGCTCCACGGGAGGGAGAGGGACATCTGAGCTGTGCGGTACTTGAGCAGGAAATAATGGTGTGAATCTCTGGATAGAGTGAGTCATTTCTAAGAACTTGGGTCTAGGCGGCTCAGTCAGGTATCTAAAAAAAAAAAAATCTCCTCAGGAAAAATAATCAGGCCGAAGAATTACAATCCTAACTCTTTCTTTAGGAATTAATGCCTTTAACATGATTTTCAAAGTGCAGTACCGAAATTCCACATTTCATTATCAGGTTCAAAGCCAAAGGGCTCTGCGGACTCGCTGAGCAGGCTGGAAGGTGGAACCTGGGCGCACAAATCCCTCTCCTTCCGCAGGCTCCCTGTGCAATCCGACCGGGCAAATTGCTTCCTTCACCTCTCCGTGCCCTTGCCTGGAAAGCGCAGATAACAGCGCTAACCTCACAGGGCTGGTATGAGAAATAGCTAATAAAATGTGATAGTGACACGCCCAATTTAAATGCAAACGGCTGTAAAACAACAAAAAGCATATTTAAAGATTTCCACAGCTGGGAGACTGGGGGAGATGGGGATGGACAATAAGGCTTTGAGAGGAGATTATTTTTCTCTCCAGTGTACACATCAGTGAATCAATGAAAATATATTATGCCATGTGCCAGACACTGTGCTAGACTCTGGGAAATAGAGAACAGTCTTGGTTCTCATGTCAGTTGCAGCCATTCCAAGAAAGTCATGTAAAACCCACTGGAAAATATTCTAAATCACAGGACTCTCTCTCTCCCCTTCTCTTTCTATGATATTTACCAAACTGCATAAAATAATGCTAGGAGCTTTGGGAAAGGCAAAGGTTTATAAAACACATCAATGCCTTTGAAGAGTTTGAAATCTCACCTTAATGAGAAGATATATGGGAAAGGGGAAAATAGTCCAAGGTAGCCTAAGACCAAATGCCAAGTGAATATTCAACTTCTTCTTTCATTTGTGTTTCTTTTCCATGTGAGGGCCTCCCTTAGCCACGGTTTCCTTCCAAACTCTGTGAGTCTCTTCCATACCCACTCCTGGATTTCTAGGTCTCTCTCAGGACCTGTGTAAACCAACTACCATATTTGTTCCCCTATAAATAGCCAGGACCTAGAAAGTGCAGGCACTGTCGAAAGCTTCACATTTATTTTTTATATGGTTATTTACATGCAATAAAATGCTCAGGTTCTAAGTGTACAGTTAAATGAGTTTTTGACAAATGTGAGCACCCTTATGAATATATAGAACATTTTTATCCCCCCTGGGAATTTTTCTGCAGTCCCTTTCCATCAATTACCCCTCATCTAGAGGCAATTGCTGTTCTGATTTCCATCACTATAGCTTAGTTTTGCCTGTCAATCTTCATATAAATGGAATCTACTGTAGGTACCCTTTTGTGTCTAGCTTCTTTGATGCAACATAATGTTTTTGAGATTCATGCATTTTGTTGGATATATCAGTGGTGTGTTTGTTTTTATTGCTGAGTAGTATTCCTTTGTATGAATATACTGTAATCCACCACAATTGTTCAGGGACTTTTGGCTTGTTACCAGGTTTTTGTCATTATGATAAAGTTATAATTATTCTTGTACAAATCTTTTTGTGGACATATGTAGAGTTTTTTTTCTAGCTTTATTGAAACATAATCGACACAATATTGGTAAGTTTAAGGTGTACAACATATATATTTCAAAGTAATTACCACTGCAGGATTAACACCTCCCTCACCTCACATAATTACCTTTGTGTGTGTGTGTGTGTGTGTGTGTGTGTGTGTGTGTGTGTGTGTGTGGTGAGAACATTTAAGATCTACTCTCTTAGCAATTTTCAAGTATATAACACAATATTGTTAACTATAATCACCATGCTATGCATTGGACCCCACAGAAGTTGTTCATCTTATAGCTGGAAGTTTGTATCCTTTGACCGACATCTCTTCATTTTCCTCCACACCCCAGTCCCTGGTAATCATCATTCTACTCTCTGTTTCTATAAATTCGACTTTTTAAAATCCCACATATAAATGAGATCATACGGTACATGTCTTTGTCTTATTTCAGTAACTTCACCAATGCCCTCAAGATCCATTCATATTGTCTCAAAAGACAAAATGTCCATCTTTCTCATGGCCAAATAATATTCCATTGTGATATATATACCACATGCTCTTTATCCATTCAACCATCATCCTAAGAAATCTTTGCCTACCCCAAGATGTTATCTCTGTTCTATCTTGAATTACTTTTGGAGGTTGGTATGGCAAGCAGTCTTCTATCACCTTCTGGAAAGCCTACCTTCTTTGAATTATATTGGTGCCTTTATCAAATATCAGTTGACTACACATGTGAATCTATTTCTGGATTCGATTGTGTTCCATTAATCTATTTGTTAATCTTTACATCAATACCACACTGTCTTGAGTACTATAAGCTAAACAAGTTTTTATATTCATTAACTATTTCTGTTTTTTAAGGGGGGACAGGGGGAGGGGCAGAGGAAGAAGGAGAGAGAGAATCTTAAGTGGGCTCCATGCCCAGCATGGAGCCCAACACAGGGCTTGATCTCACGACCTTGAGATCATGACCTGAGCCGAGATCAAGAGTTGGACACTTAACCAACTGAGCCACCCAGGCGCCCCATATTCATTAGCTATTTCTGCATAACAAAATATCCCCAAATTTGGCAGCATAAAACAACAAACCTTATTATTTCATACGGTTTCTGAGAATTGGGGATCTGAGAACAGCTAAGCTGGTAGTTCTGCCTCAGGGCCTGTCATAAGGTTGCAGTCAAGCTATTGGCCAGGCCAGAAGTCAACTGAAGGCCAGATTAGGGCTGGACGGTTTGCCTCCGCTGTTGACCGTTGAGGAGAGGCCTCCGTTTCTTGCTGACTGTTGGCCATGGGTTTCAGTTCCTCACTATACAGGACTCTCCATAGGATTGTTTATGACAGAGCGACTCATTTTCCTCAGAATAAGTGACCAAAGAGAGAGAATGAGAGAGATATAGAGAGAGGGGTTTTACAATGTTTTTTTATAACTTAATCTAGGAAGCAAAATGTCATCACTTTTCCCATATTCTTTTGGCCACATAGACCAACCCTGATAGGGAAGGGACTACACAGGGAACTAATATCAGGAAGTGGGGATCATTGGGGGCCATCTTGTAGGGTAGTTACAATCTTGAAATCATGTGGTGTAAGTCATCTCACTTGGGCTTTCTTTTTCAAGAATAGTTTTAGCTACTCTAGACCCTTTGCATTTTCATATGAATTTTAAAATAAGCTTGTTGATTTCTAAAAAGTATCTTCCTAGAATATTCACTAGGATGACATTAAGTGTAAAATCAATTTGGAGAGTGTTAACATTTTATCAATTTTGAGTCTTCCAGTATGTGAACATCAACATGAAATTTCTATTTATTTTATCTTCTTTAATTTCTCTCAGCAATATTTTTTTAAAGATTTATTTATTTATTTGAGGAGGGAAGGGCAGAGGGAGGGGGAGAAAGAGAGAATCTCAAACAGACTCCCAATGAGCATGAAGCCCAACACAGGGCTTGATCTCATGACCCTGAGATCATGACCTGAGCCGAAATCTAACCACCCAGGTGGTTAGATTTGGGACCAGAGTACCACCCAGGTGCCCTCTGAGTGTTTTATATTTTCTTTTTTTAAAGAAAAATTTTACATATTTATATGAAAGAGAGAGCATGAGCAGGGAGAGGGGCAAAGGGAGAGGGAGAAGCAGACTCCCTGCTGAGTGCAGAGCCCAACATGGGGCCCCATCCCAGGACCCTGAGATCACGACCTGAGCTGAAGTCAGGCACCTAACTGACTGAGCCACTCAGGCGCCCCCCAGTATTTTATGTTTTCTAATACTACTTTAATGATATTTTTAAAGTATCATTTCCTATTGTCTGTTGCTAATATATAGAAACAAAACTGATTTTATTATACTGGCCTTATATTCTGCAACTTTGTTAAATTTCCTTATTAATTCTAGTAGTTACTTTATAGATTCCTTAGGACTTTCTATATAAGCAATAAAATACATTAAAATCAGTCTCTTCTTTTTCAATATGTATTCCTTTCATTTCTTTTTCTTGCCTTCTAGTTTAGCACAGGTTTGACAAAGATATTTTATAATAAGCCTGGTAATAAATATTTTAGATTTTGCAGGCCAGATGGTTTCTGTCACAACTACTCAGCTCTGCTGTTATAGTACAAAAAACAGCCATAGACAATGAATGTATGTGATAATGTTCTGATAAAATTTTATTTCCAAAAATGAGTGACCAGCCAGGAGTTGGCACATGAGCCATTGTTTAAAAGTATTAAGGTCATGAAAGTGGAAGAAAGACTAAGGACTTGTTTTAAATTGAAGATGACTACAGAGACATGACAATGCAATGTACCATGTGATCACGGATTGGATCCTTCTGCTATAAAAGACGTTATGGAGATAATTGGTGAAAGCAGAGTGGGTCTGAAGATCAGCTGGTAGTGATATGTCAAGGTTAATTTTCTGATATTTATGGTTGTCTTGTGATTATGTAGGAGCACATCCTTTTGCAGAGGAAAAATCACATTAAAATGTCAAAGGTGATGGGACATTATGTTGGCAGTCCACTCTCAAATGGTTCTGGAAAAACATTCTTTGTGCTATTCTTGCAAAACAAGAACGTATTATTGGGCCATAGAGTGTAAAAAGCTATTGTAGATCTATGGCATACAAGAAGGATAAAGCCAGAAAATTGTGAGAATATCTAAACATCCTAATGTGAGATTTGAGTTCTGGGTAGAGAGCTAAGCATTCCCTATAGTCCCATATACCTTATGTATGTGTATAAACACATATATATATTCATATATATTTTTTACCCTTGCAAGTACTCTGTAAAGTTAGTGTCCTTACTAATTATTACTAGATATCATGACCCTTTAAGGTGCATTATGAATAGTCTGAAATAAAGTCTAATAAATTGCATCTTGAACTGTTAAATGTTGCTTTTATATATATAATATTTCATTGCGTTCCTATAATCACCAGGAAGTTGAGAATTATTAACCCACTTTTACAGAAGAAAAACTTGAGGTTATTAAAGGCAGAGGAAACCTCTGTCCAGACCCAAACCAGAACTTCGATGTAAGTCCTGGGATCTTTCCACTCACCACAACTGACCCAGTTTTTGCCCAGTTACCTAAACTGATAGAATCTCTCGGAATCTGAGGGACCTTAAAATTCATGTGGTTCAACTTCCAATGAGAGAGTTTAGGACCTATATAAGTGCATAATGTAGTGTGAAATGCATACTTTCCAAAGACTATTTCTTTTTCTGGCGATAATGACCTGCTGTGGAAACACCTCAACTTAGCAAGTCAAGAGAGTCAGCATGTGAGAAAGACCTCTGAGAGTGCTTCATCTCCCAACTGAGATCACGTGCTCTGTGTAGCCCTCCCGTTTGGCTGTGCTTTTCCTTACCTCTTAAAAGCACTTTCACGGGTCTCTTCTAATCCCCGATTCTTTGCCCATGGCGATCCCTTTCCTGAATCCTCATTTCGATTCTTTTTTATTGGGCTGAAAAATATGTAACGTAAAGCTTACCATTTTTAAGTGTAGGGTCTAGTGCTGTAAGTACATTTCACACTGTGGCGCCCCCATCACCACCAGCCATCTTGAGAACATTCTCGTCTTCCCCAGCTGAAGCTCTGCACACATTAAACACTGACTGTCCATTCTTCCTCCCCCCACCCCTGGCAACACCCTTCTACTTTCTGTCCCTGTGAGTCTGACTACTATGGAGACCTCATGCAGGTGCATCATGCAGTCTTTGTGCTTTTGCGAATGACTTATTTTCCTTAGCAAGATGTCTTCAAGGTTCACTGGTATGGTAACATGTTTCAGAATATTCTTCCCCTTTTAAGCCTGGATAATATTATGTTGTATGTACTTACCACGTTTTATTTTGAGGTTCATCCATTGATGGACACGGATGTTTGGGTTGCTTTGCCCCTTGGCTCTTGTGAATAAGAAAGCCACGTGAAGACACAGAGACACACGGGGAGAGCCCTATGTGATAACAGAGGCTGGAGTTACCCTGCTGCAAACCGAGGGATGCCAAGGATTGCCAGCAAATCCACTGGAAGCTAAAGAAGCAAGGAAGGATGTCACTATAGGTTTCAGAGGGAGCGAGGCCCTGCTGCCACCTTGATTCTGGACTTCTCACCTCTGCAACTATGAGGTAAGAAATTTCTGGTTTTTTAAGTCACCCACTCTGTGGGACTTTGTAATGACAGCGCCAGGAGACTACTATAGCCACCTTACCTTTGAGGGCCCAGTGTCATAGCCTCTTCAGCAATCGGAGTGACCTTCCTTCTTGGTTCTCATGAAATGTGGTCCTCAGACTGCTCTGCCCTTTCGCTCCTGCCTTCGCCTCCAATTTGAGCTAAAAAAAAAAACCCAAAATTATCCAGCAAGCATGTATTCAGGCCCTCCTATGTGGTAGGCACTGTTCTAGGGGCTGGGGATATGGTGCCATCTTTAAAGACCTTTTTTCTCTCAACGATCATGCAGAGTTTTGACTGCTTGTCTCACTTTATCTCCCAACTTGTTAAAAAATTTCAAGAAAATTTTCCTATTTCCACCATATTTCTTCCCTCTTTTCAAAACTTCAGGCATTAAAACTTTCACATGTAGAGTGGTGCTTTCAATTTCATAGCTGCATTTCATCTGATGGAAACTAAAGCATGTTAGAATTATGGAAATCGGGTCTATTCTAACACATATGTTCCTCAGACATGATGTGCTATGATCTTTTGCATGCTTTGATGAGTATTCATGTGAACTGGGTGTGAATGTTTTGTAAAATAGGCATTATTAATATTTATTTCCCTTTTTGATCTCCCTTCCTAGCTGCTAATGAAAGTCAGGTGGTCCCTTGCTCCCAGCGTAAGCCTCTAAGACAGAAAACTCACCAACGGATTCTGTGTCCTTTAGGTGTTGCTGGGGCTGGGGGTGAGGTCACAGGGACAGCAGAGCTGGGTGGTCTCCTTCTCTTGCTGTTTCTCTGGCACACTCTGAGTAGCCAAAGAAATATTTGAGCAGGAGGATCAGATACCCAACCTGAAAATTGGACTTTCTGAGGAAACATTGAAAAGTTTCCTTATTGAGAAGGAACTTGCTATAGACTAAAGGTTGTGCCCTTCCAAAATTCATATGTTGAAACTGAATCTTCCATATGATGGTATTTGAAGTTGGGGGCCTTTTGGAGGGGATTAGGCCCTGTGGGTAGAGCCCTTGTGAATGGGATTAGTGCCCTTATGAAAGAGACCCCAGAGAGCTCTCTGGCCCCTTCTGTCAGCAAGAAGGCGGCTGTCTATGAACCCTCACCAGACATTGAATTGGCCAGGTCCTTGAGCTTGGATTTCCAACCTCCAAAGCTGTGAGAAATAAATGTTTATTGTTTATAGGCCACTCAGTCTGTGGTATTCTGTTAGAGCTGCACAAATGACTGAGACAGAACTTTTTGGAACAGCTCTGGGACACATCCAGAACTCTACCTAAGATACTGGGCCAAATCACCTAGTAATAAATCAATGCATCCAGAATTATGTTCAACAGAAGCTCTTGTCAAAAGTTCTATCAATGCAAAAGTTGAATCCATAATTTCATAACGACTACTTTCAATAGGTCAAGACAGCTCCAAGTTAAAATATTCTGCAGATTACACCTAACTTTTAATGTGATCTTTAAAAAAAAAAAAAGGAAGGGAAGAAGAATGGGAGTGAGGAAGGGGAAGGAAGGAGGGAGGGAAGGAAGAAGGGAGGGAGAAACGATGTAAAATGTCCATACTTTAATGCTTCAGATACAGCAGGAAATCAAATATCATTTGTCCCCTGGAACTAACAACAGATGTCTCACCTCTGTGGTTTACGATGAATGAAAGCGTCCCAGAGGCTGTATATTCTGGAACATGTTTGGATAACAGCAACTTTCCCTGAGACAGTAAAGGATTTACTCTAGGATAAAGACAGATTCAGAATTGTAATATTTTCCGTCCCTCTGCTGAGCGGAGTTGATAACCCAGTGACACTGCTGCAGGGTGCTCCTGTCAAGGCAAGGGTGCAAGGGATGAGAAGATTTAGGCCGGGTATTGTCCCTAAGTGCCTGAGACCTGAATAAGGCAGAGGGCTTCATGTTTGGGTAGACCCAAATGTGAAAGCAGAGCCCAGGAAGGCCTGGATCTGCTCCTTTGAACTTCTCCTAGGTCCCTGGCGCACTGGGGTAAGTCTCTGTCCGAGGCTTTCCTCCTTCCCCTATAAAAGGGAGATTATAATTCCTGCCTATGAGGGTCACACGTGCCTGACACAAGGTGGGACCTCCCCTATATATGTTTCTTTACCGTGCCCCTCCCTCACCTTCACTGCTCATCATTTCCGCCTGGGGCTGAGTATACCCCTTCCTCCTCCTCAGAGCAGATTTAAGAGTGGATAGAAGGGAATGGATCATGGGTTTGAGGGTCAGACAGAAAGAGGTGATCCCACTTGACAACTTACTGCTTGTACGACCTTGGGCAAAAGACTCAACTTACCCATGCTCAGTTTTAGCTGTAATGTGAAGATAATGATAGTACCCATCTTGGGTTTTGGTCAGGCTTAAACGAAGTAATACATTTAAAATGCTTGGCACATAGTCTTCATAGAGACTGGCTATCATTATGTACTTGACACAGAATAAATGCTAGAAAACGAGGGCCATTAATATGATTTATTTATTAAAAAATGAATTATCGAGATAAAATCATCTCCATCTACATAGGGTCATAGTGTCATTCTTTTTTTTAAGATTTTATTTATTTATTTGTCAGAGAGAGAGAGAGCACAAGCATGGGGAGTGGCAGGCAGAGGGAGAAGCAGGCTCCCCGCTGAGCAGGGAGCCCAATGTGGGGCTCGATCCCAGGACCTTAGGATCACAACCCGAGCCGAAGGCAGACGCCTAACCGACTGAGCCACCCAGGCGCCCCTACAGTGTCATTTCTTAAGACCCTGTGTTAACCAGTAATCACTTTAATTTTGTCAACTGGCAGGTGTCTCCAGGAAATAACCATTCAGACCTGTCACTCTGATCCAGTCTGGGAGTCCCCTCCAGGCTGTGAAACCTGGGTAGGAGGTGAGGGGACTGTAGCAAACCACACTTTCTGCTTGGAGTGGGGCCTATAAGAATAGCCAGAGGAAGTTATTAGGTGTACTTTTTCATTCATTCATTCATTCATTCATTCATTCAAGAAACATGTATTGAGCACCTACAAGAATTTTCTTAAGATTCTGGATAGAGCATAGAACAGATATGGCTTGGGGCTCCTGCGTGGCTCAGTCGGTTGAGCACCCAACTCTTGGTTTCAGCTCAGGTTGTGATCTCAGGGTCGTGGGATCAAGCCCCGTGTCCGGCTCCGCACTCAGCATGGAGTCTGCTTGTACCTCTCCCTCCCTCACCTGCCAATTGGCACCACAATTTGAGAAGCTCTGCTGTGGGGCTCTTTAGGAGGCTTAGCTCCTATTAAGTGTACAAACGTGAATGTTTTCTGTTTTATTCAGCAAGCATAACATTGATCTTAATTCCATTGAAGTTTCAGGATAGAGGTCGATTTTGCAGTGACTGATGTAGATCCAAGGAGGACATGGGATTTTGATACTTACTAAAAGGGAGGCTGATCCATTTGAAATCCTTCATACACCTGAGCAAACAGCCCCTCATAGATGGTCAAAGACTTGCCTAAGAGGGCAGCTGCCTTGACCCTGGGCTGGGCCCTTTCTCCTGTGCCTGGAAAAGCCCTGGGATCAGAGCATTTGGCCTTGACCCTGGGAAAGCGGGAGAGAGCTGTCTCGAGGAACTTTGCTTCCCCGTTTGAGAGTCTATTCTCAACTCTTAGGTACAGACGTGTAGAGGTCCCCTGTCGGGGGGGGGGGGGAGGGACCCAGCCCCTATTCCCAAGACTCCAGCCCAAGAGGTAATACTCCCAAGACTCCAGCCCAAGAGGTAATAGCCCAGGAAAGTTCAGATCACCCCCAGGTCAGGGCTCCTGTCCAGCTATCTCCTGGGGTGGGCTGACCCTGCTGAGGGGGCTGGATCCTTTGAAGCCACACTTACTTTTAAAAAACAGACTTCCTGAAGTGAGGAATAATTATTTTCATATGTGAACCTGGAAACATATAGGTAGTGACGACAGTGAATAAATGCAGGTTGAAAAACAAAATTTTCTCACTGCCAAAAGAATTATATTTTCCACGTATTTCTACAGCAAGAGAGTTTATGGCAAGGCAAGTTAACCAAGACAGGAGAAACAGCACTTAAAATTCAGTAAAATACAACATGGATCCCAAATTCATTAACTTGCAAGAACTCTAAGAGCACTTTGCTTCCATCTTAGGTTCGTAGGAACCCTGTTATGCTCTTGGAAATTAAAGGGTTGCGTGTGTGTGTACACACACGCATGCACACATAGGATGTTGTACTGAGCTCAAAGATGAGTATTTAATGACTGCGCTTGCACAGATGATATTTATGCTTATCTGATTAATTTAGAAGTGTCAGACAATTCAAGCCAAATGATTTTCTCAAATCTGATTTGTCTCAAATGGCTTCCCACATTGATCAAATAAACCAAATCACTGTTAGTTCTTCTGTGTGTTCTGTGATATATGGACAAAGCCAGAAGGTACCTAACCGTACATATGCTAACAGGATATTAACTTTCATCTGGAAAGTAGTCCATTGGTTTACTGTTAGCTTCTCTCATCAGATTTGGTCCTTTGGTTGTGTCCTGTTCACCCCAGTGGATATCCATAGTTGTTGAGAACAGGAAATGAGGTGTATTTTTCTCTAGTTTTGCCCTGTAGTGAAGAACTGTAACTGAAACCCATTTTTCTTCTATTCTGATAACTTTGTAAGACACCGTTTACACATATACAGTCTCTGTAATTCTCATGTCACTCCTTACTTTGCAAAGAACACACACACACACACACGCACACACTCAATTCAAGATACTTCAGTGAGTCTGTGGTCAATTGAGATAGGTTTCGATTCCCAAGATTAAGTCACAGAGCTTCTCAGCTAACCTAACATAAGCATTGTATTATGGGAGTTGCAAAGAGAAATGTCTAGAGAGTGAGACAGGTAACAAAAAGGGTTGGGGCTGGTCCTGGGCAAGGGAACAGTGACTAGTGAGACAGAGGCTCTAAAAGCAATGCTAACCAGTGGAACTTTCTTATGATGAAAATGGTCTTTACCTGTACTGTCCAATATGGTGGACACGAGCTACATGTAGCTATTGAACGTTTGGAATGCGCCTACTGTAACTGAGGGACTGAGCTCTTAATTTAATTTAATTAATTAATTATTTATTTTTTAAAGATTTTTATTTATTTATTTATTTATTTGACAGAGAGAGATAGCGAGAGCCGGAACACAAGCAGGGGGAGTGGGAGAGGGAGAAAGAGGCCTCCCGCGGAGCAGGGAGCCCGATGCGGGGCTCGATCCCAGGACCCTGGGATCATGACCTGAGCCGAAGGCAGATGCTTAACGACTGAGCCACCCAGGCGCCCCTCTTAATTTAATTTTAATTTAAAGAGCCAAATGTGCTCATGGCTGTCCCAGGAGGGAACCAGTGCTTGTTGGCTCCAGCCTATTACTGTCATGTGTGAGTTCAGACTCAGAGGGGCCAGGTCTGATTTTTCTAGAGAAAATGAAAATCCCAAGTTTTATGGGAATGTCTTAATTCTGTAAATGCCAGACCAGTCAAAACCAACACAACCATGGTTCGGTTTTGTCCAACAGGTATCTAGCTTGCTACATCTGGTTCCTTCTCCTCACCCTGCTCTCTCCTGTATATCTGTTCCTTCACTCCTACCAGGAGGACATTTTCACGATTTACTTTCATCAATGCTTTGCTTCATGGGTCTTCTTCTCCCAGTTCGTGATGTTGGTACAACCAAATGGCTTCACATCTCCTTAGACTCTGACTTCTCTCTTCAGAATTCATTTTTTTTTTTTTAGATTTTATTTATTTATTTGACAGAGAGAGACACAGCAAGAGAGAGAGCACAAGCAGGGGGAGTGGGAGAGGGAGAAGCAGGCTTCCTGCTGAGCAGGGAGCCCGATGCGGGGTTCGATCCCGGACCCCAGGGACCATGACCCGAGCCGAAGGCAGACGCTAAACGACTGAGCCACCCAGGCACCCCCTCTTCAGAATTCTTTACCTCACCTCAGAACTGCACTGTCACTAACAAGAAGAGTAGATCACTTACTCCTATTTCAATTGATCCTTCTTACTACTCCCTGTAGAATCACCGGTATAAATTCCCCTAATATTTTTACAACCGGAAGAGTTGTCATTTTTGGCTTGCAGTTTAAGTTCTCAAAAGGTAGAGAAAATGCCTGTGGTTGATTTTATTCTATAGAGCAGTGTTTTATAAACTTTTTTTCAATGGAATACATAGTAAAAGATATCATTTTACATTGCAACTTAGTATACATATTCTGTGTATACATAACAGGGAATTTTCACAAAACACTGTCTTCACTCTGTGTCATGCATTCTCATGTTTTCTCTTCTTCACCTTTTTATTTTTCTATGTCTTTCAATATTAATCTCAGAGTCCGCTGAGTTGTCCCAATACATAGTTTGAAAAGATTGCTATAGAGACTCCAAGCTCATGTTCTATAACTGAGAAATAGTCATTGACTAATCTAAATACCTTTAGTCATTTCTTCCAAGAACCTTCAAGCTCCTCCTGTCTCCCCAGTATGCACAGCCCCCCCAGTAGGAGTAAATCACAGACCAGCACAAGTGGAATTATTCTCTCATCCTTGGGGGTCTTTGTAGTCTACAGTTACCAAACCTCATTAGACTCAGATTGCTCTTCATGGGAAGTGATTTATATTGGACCACAACAACAAAAAAGATCAGAAGACTATTTTCCCTGCACAGTATATTACTTCCTGTGATTCATCAAAATTCTTTTCATGGGTAAAGGTCACCTTTCATTTATGTATGGCATCTGTGTGTGTGTTGTTGAAAAGGGTGTGGCTCTCAAAACATAAATCAGGCTTTGCATGTTGATGGAAAAACTCATGAAAAGTTGCCAGAGGGAGGGTGAAGGCAGTGAATGATGAGAAGGGGCCACTTGACTTTGCCTAAAAAAGGGAAAGATGTCAATAAAATACTTGAGCAGGATCATACGACTCTGCCTTTGCTAGGAGTTGTAATGCTTTTTATAAAGTACTTTGAAAAAAAAAAAAACCAAACACTTGAGTCGACTATAAACAGAGACAAAATTGGTGTTAGCCCTGGAAACACTGAACCAACTCATTGGAGAAGTCTGAAAGCAAGAAATCTATGCTCCATTTTCTTCTGGTGTAGTGGTTAACAGCTTGAAGACGGGCCCCGATGGTCTGGGTTTGAATCTTGACCCTCCTTACCAGAGGAGTGACTTTGCGCAAGTGACTCACCTCTCTGTCCCACGATTTCCTCAACCACAAAATATGAAGAATCCCAGCACCATCCTCCTAAGGTTGCCCTGTGGATTGAATTACTTACTATTTGGGAAACACTGAACACTAATGCCTTGGATATGATAAGTACAATAAAGCACTGTTGAACACCTTGTCTAAAAGAAGACTAAAACATATCAACTCTTCAGGGCAGGAGAAATGGAAACATATTTTAAACCTAAGATTGAAGAAGTCATGTAGCTGCTGTCCTGTTGGCTCATTGGTGTGCGGGTTTGATACCCAAAGACCCAAAGTGATGGAGCTGAAATGCCATCTTCTGTGAAAGAAGAAAAAGAAGGAGTTTCAAAAAAAGAAGAAGAAAAACAAGGACTAAGATCTCAGCCCTTAAGCCAGGACAGAAAAGTGAACTGTGTGAAAAACAGAAAACAGAGCTGTCAGTGATTCCTAAAGGCCAGATGTGGCAGCGAGACCTCCCAGGGGCAGGCGAGGAAGGAAGAACTAGTAAGGTAAAAACCCCAAACCCTGGGGAGTGTCAACAGAGTGAACACAATTTAAGGAGGACAATTAAAAACTGCATGGGCAACATTTGTTTAAAAAATTCTCTGGGTAGAAAGGGGAACCCTCCTACACTGTTGGTGGGAATGCAGGCTGGTGCAGCCACTCTGGAAAACAGTATGGAGGTTCCTCAAAAAGTTGAAAATGGAGCTACCCTACCACCCAGCAATTGCACTACTGGGTATTTACCCCAAAGATACAAATGTAGTGATCCTAAGGGGCACCTGCACCCCAGTGTTTATAGCAGCAATGCCCACAATAGCCAAACTATGGAAAGAGCCTAGATGTCCATTGACAGATGAATGGATAAAGAAGATGTGGTGTGTATACACAATGGAATATTATGCAGCCACCAAAAAAATGAAATCTTGCCATTTGCAACGACGTGGATGGAACTAGAGGGTATTATGCTAAGCAAAATAAGTCAATCAGAGAAAGACAAGTATCATATGAATTCACTAATATGAGGAATTTGAGAAACAAGACAGAGGATCATAGGGGAAGGGAGGGAAAAATGAAACAAGATGAAACCAGAGAGGGAGACAAACCATAAGAGACTCTTAATCTCAGGAAACAAACTGAGGGTTGCTGGAGTGGAGGGGGGTGGGAGGGATGGGGTGGCTGGGTGATGGACATTGGGGAGGGTATGTGCTATGGTGAGCTCTGTGAACTGTGTAAGACTGATGAATCACAGACCTGTACCCCTGAAACAAATAATACATTATATGTTAATATAATTTTTAAAAAAATTCTCTGGGTAAATCTTACAAAAATGAATGAGTATATGTGCAAAAGTCAACTGAAATGGGTCAAATGAAAAACCACAAGAAAGACCCATCTGAGTGCAGTCTCACTTAGAGGGCTAAGGAATTCATCTCCGTGTGAGATGTGTTCTTTCAAAGTGTAAAAATAGAAACCAAAGAGAAACTCTGGATCACTGGAAAGCACTTCATCATGCTTTGTTTTCAGTTTCCTAGAAACTGAAATGGAAGTGTGACGTGGTTCCATACATGTATGCGGACACGTGTGCGCATGCATATACCCACGGAATGCTTCCGTATTCAGTATATTGATGTTCAATATATACATACATATTGAATATTATCTTTTTAAAAGAAATATCTCCTTTTTTTTTCAAATGCTTTATGAAGTGACATTAAGAGATGAAAAGTTCTCCTGGAGCCAACTGGCTATAGGCATTAAACTGAATGATTACCCCCCGCACAGACAACATGGACATTATATACAAACGTGGGCATAGAGCCTACTCCCCTAAAGGTAACTGGTTCAGACAATTGCAAAAATGGCCTAAGACAGAAACAGGTGCCTCTGAGCTTGGGCAGTGAACAGCCCAGGTCATTGGGAACCACTTTGATGTCAATAGCAGCTTTGTGTAAGAAGAGCAGAGAAAATGCAACCTCTGACCATATGGGAGCCTCTTCATTTCTCAGGCTGCATTCTGCTGTTGTCCCGCGTGTGCAAATCCCACTGACCACAGCCGCAGCATGGGGCTTGGGTTGATGGCCACAGATGGCCTCTGGCCTGCAGAGTTCAGCTCTGCACTCAGCGTCAGGAAAGAAAGGAAGGTTACTCTTAGGCCCACGGCTGGTTTTTTTTCAGCTCTTTTTTTCCTTACCTTTCCTCCTGGGTCCTTTCAAATCCCAGATTCTTCCCTCCCTCGCTCCTTCCCTTCCTTCCTTCTTTTCTTTGTTCTTCTTTTCTGTGAACATCTTTTTTCTTTTTTTTTTCAAGTTTCTCATTTTTATTATTATTTTTCTTCCAAGATTTTATTTAAATTCAAGTTAGTTAACATAGAGTGTAGTATTCATTTCAGGTGTAGAATTCAGTGATTCATCACTTAACTACAACACCCAGTGCTCATCCCTGGTGTCCTCCTTAATGCCCATCCCCCAACAAGCCCATCCCCCACCCACCTCTCCTCCAGCGACCTTCAGTTTGTTCTCTATAGTCAAGAGTCTCTTATGGTTTGCCTCCCTCTCTCTTATTATCTTATTTTATTTTTCCTTCCCTTCTTCTATGTTCATCTATTTTGTTTCTTAAATTCCACACATGAGTGAAATCATATGGTATTTGTCTTTCTCTGACTGACTTATTTCACTTAGTATAATACTCTGCAGCTCCATCCGTGTCATTGCAAATGGAGAGATTGCATTTTTTTTGAAGGATGAGTAATATTCCATTGTATGTATATGTATATATATCAAATCTCCTTTATCCATTCATCTGTCAATGGACATCTGGGCTCCTTCCATAGTTTAGCTATTGTGAACATTGCTGCTATAAACTTTGGGGTGCATGTGCCTTCAATCTGTATTTTTATATCCTTTGGGTAAATACCTAGTAGAGTAATTGCTGGGTTGTAGGGAAGCTCTATTTTTAACTTTCTGAGGAACCTCCATACTGTTTTCCAGAGTGGTTGCACCAGCCTGCATTCCCACCAACAGGGTAAGAGGGTTCCCCTTTCTCCACATCTTTGCCAACATCTGTTGTTTCCTGTGTTGTGAACATCTTTTTTCATTTTTACAGTCTCCCTTTTTTTTGATTCCCCTTTTTCTTGGCATCTTCAGGTCTGTTCATGACTTGTCCCTTTTCCGTTCTTCTGCCCTCTCAGTCCCTGTCTCTCTTCTTCGGGCACCTCCCCCAGATGCTGCTCATCCTCTTCCAGGTGTAGGTTCTACGGAGCATCAGAATCACAAACCCTGTCGAAAGCAAATAGTTCCGGTCAACAATTTCACTGGCACTGAGAGTTCTGAGAAAAAAAAATGGGCAGACACTGATGGCTGACCATTTAGGAGGAGAAGGGGCCACTCAGCAGTTGAGCTTGCAGTCTCCTTCATAGCCACTTTTAATCCTATGATTCCTTTGAAGCGTGGAAAGACTTACACAAGGATGGTGCCGGCACCACCCACTACACTCCCTGCCTGCCTTAGCCGTGACCCTCCTCCTCGTCAAAACTACTTGAGGATGAATCACTGAATTCTACACCTGAAATGAATACTACACTATATATTAACTAACTTGAATTTAAATAAAATCTTGGAAGAAAAATAATAATAAAGATGAGAACTGCGTTGTGTCCTGCTTCTGCCATCACATCTCTTTCCCTGATTCTCCTTTGAGGACCCTTGGGATTCTACTGGGCTCACTCAAATAGTCCAGGATACTCTTACAATCTGAAGGTTCTTAGTGTAATATCTGCAAGGTTCATGTGGCCATATGAAGTGACATATTCAAGGTTCTGGAGATTAGGATGTGGACATCTTCGGGGGCTGTTATTCTACCTAGCATAAGACTCAGGATAATGTTCCAATTTCTCTTAAAACCAGGAAGGGGGAAAAGAAAGAATGTTTAGGTAGAAGAAAATGGCTTACTATAGAATATTAATATGTTTGTCTTTATGCCAGCAGAACAAGATACAACTTTTACTGTTACGGAGGAAAGGGGCCCCAAAATAAACAATGCTTAGGCTCCAGTGAAACCCACGGCACATTCCTGCAATGTGGCCAGAGCAATATCTATGATAAGGGGGTTGCTGTAGAGAGGATGCATCTCAGAATCATAAGAATGAGGCCCTAGTCCTAGCACTGCAATTAGTAATTCATCTCGGCCAAGTTTTTATCAAGGAAATAATGAGCTGATGGAAAAAACAACCAATTAGCACCCTCTAGGACATCATAGTGGTTATAGAAAGGGGTTGTAGCCAGACAGAACCGGATTCACTTTCCAGCTCATTCACTTGCTACCTGAGCGACCTTGCAAGTTACTTAACCTTCACAAACATCAGTTTCGTCATATAGGATAATACCTCCTATCTCATAGGATGAGTGTGAATAAGCGGCCTAAGGCATACAAAGTGCTTATCACGGCACCAAGTACATAGTAAGCACTTGAAACATGACTCCTAGTCTCGTTACTATTTTCATTCACTTATTATTACAATTGCAATTATCAAGTTACTGAAGTTTTTAATCCATACACTTCAAAATCACATAATCTGCCTTAAGCAATTTTTAATCTGAAAAAAACAAAAAATGGGGAGGATAAGAATTTAGATGGTCCACATTTGGAAGTTGGATCCTTTGCTGTAGCAATAAGAAAGCTAGACTACAGAACATAAAGGTATCTAGCAGACTATTAGCCCTCCTCACTCCTTGGTGTGCAGTGCCTGAATAAGATGATTCCACCAGACCAACAGGCATTCTAGTGCAGAAAACAGGAAAGAAACAGAGCCCTCCTTCTTTCAAGATCCTAGTTCTAGAGTCTGCTGTCTAATATGGCAGTCACTACCCATATGTTTAAATTAATTAAATTTAAATGTATTAATTAATAAGTTTAATTTTTAAGTTTAAATTAATTAAAATGAAAATGAAAAACCCAGCCTGTCAGTCACACTGGCTACATTTCAAATACTAAAGGGGCACATGTGGCTAGTGCTTACCATACTGAACAGAACAGATATAGAATTTTTCCATCATCAGAGAAAGTTCTATTGAACAGGGCTCATCTAGATTATTAGTTGCCCTAGATGACCTATATAAATAATCCAGTTATTATTTCATATGCTCTAATTTAAAACCATACAACTATGCAATCTGGTGGACCGTAGGTCTTAGAAACACCGAGGAGATTTATCTCTTCTTTCATTTCAATTAGATGCTTTAATCCTTTATTATAGATATTCTACTGGTATTCCCAGGGATCCATGTTATTATGTTTGCATGAATTCTGTGATTGTGTTTATATAACAAATACCTCTCCCACCTCTCAGGTTATTTATGGGAAAATGAAACAAAAACATTAAGCAGATATGGCAAACTAAATGTTGAATAAAAAGGTTGGATTATTTAAATTTTCATTAGTCTTGGCTTTCAAATATTTTTATTGCAACTCACAGGAAGAAAGATATTTTACATTGTTACCTAGTGCAAGCACTGACCAACACAATTGACACAAAGGTTTCACCAACTAGTGCGCAGCCTTACCACAGGTGATATATTCTAGTAGTTTCTATTTCCTTCTCTCTTCTTTCCCCCTCCTCCTCTTTTTCCTTTTCTCAGTGTAGGTTATTCACTACACTGATTCCATGACTCACAAATGGACCATGACCTGTAGTATGACAAACACTGATCTACACCAGGGGTTGCAAACTCAGATGCTTGAAGTGGTCCAGCAGGTAGCACAAATGGGTAGACAGGGCTGGGGGGGACTATGGGAAATGAACACAGGGCGCCTCGAAAGAGCCTACTGGCTATGCAGCTCCAACCAGTCTCTTCCACACAGGAATATAGGTCTCTGTTGCTAGAACTTCTAATTGTTCAAGAGAAGCCAAATACTCAGGTATTTTTGTGAAGCTTCCCAATTTTATTTTATTATTTATTTATTTATTTATTTTTGAAGCTTCCCAATTTTAAAGTGTGACAAATAATTCTTTAAAATATTAAATGCTTGTCAGCCAAACAAAACAAGTCTCTCGTGTGGTATTGGTCTGATGAGGATTAATTTTCTAGTTTCAGAGGTGGAACTGGAAGTGGGTTCTTTTTCTCTAAAATGAGAATCTGGACTCCCCCCAGACTGAGGTAGCACAATCCTTCTGTCTTCTCATGACCTGGTGGGGGAGAAAGGAAGGCTCTCTAGCTGAAGAAGGGAGTTGAAAGTGACCATTTCTCCTGGAATGAGACCATGTTGGGTGCCCACTGGCTGTCGAGAAGGGTTGAGGTAGTCAATCCATTGTAACAGCCTAGTGTCCTGAAGAAATTGGGTTTATCCTTGTCTAATCAGAGGAAAAGAGAAGCCCCATCCACATGTCTTGGCTCAAGACTATCCCCCAGTGATGGCCATCGGTCCTCTTTGAACATTCACTCAGTTACTTCTCACTCTTACTTAGACTGGCCAGGCATCCAGGGTGTGAGCTGCCAAGGTACAAATAGCCATTCAATTATTTAAAAAACACATCTATAGATCTATAACTAAAACACACTTAAATTTCAAGCACAATTCCTACAACTATAAAATGAAAAGGTTGAATTAGCAGGCTTTATATCCAAGGTCCCAGGGCTTTATGTTTTAGTTTAAACCATGTACAATTGCCAATATTCAAATATTTTTGAAAAAAAAACTATTTTGGAGTAATTTTAGGTTTTTTGTTTTGTTTTTGTTTTCTGAGAGAGAGAAAGAGAGAGAGAGAGCAGGAGGGGAGTGGCGGAGGGAGAGAGAGACTGAATCTTAAGAAGGCTCCATGCTCAGTGCAGAGCCCAAGACGGGGCTTGATCTCGTGACCCTGAGATCATGACCTGAGCTGAAATCAAGAATTGAACGCTTAGTCGACTGAGCTACCCAGGCGCCCCAGGAATAATTTTAAGTTTTATAGAAACGTTGCAAAGATTGTATAAAGCATTTCTGTATATTTTCACTCAGTTCCCCTTAATGTTAACATGGTATATAACCATGATGCATTTGGCAAACTAAGAAATTAATATTGGTACATTACTATCAACTGAACTACTTCATTTGGCTTCCATCAGTTTTTTCACAATGTCGTTCTGTTTCAGGATGCAATTCAGGATACCACATGCATTTAGTTCAACTTTTCTGACCCACATAAAAAAGCAATTTCATATGGTTCCACCTAATACTTTAGTAATCAGTATAGTAAGAGACGAGAAGGAGAGAAGTCTTATCACAACATAGCCATTGGGTCCTAGGGAGGAGACTGCCTTGGGGAACCCCATCAACACCTGTGCACTCTCAGTTGGAGTCACTAAACTCATCTAGTCATCAGTTTCTGAGTGTCTGTTCATTGGCCTAGCACGGTTCCTGTGTGAAGTATGTGCCCAGTAAACACATGGATATCTACTGCTTGTCAACAAATGAGAAACAAGTGTCTGCAAGCCCACATGGGGACAGAAGAGCCACTTCCTGCCCAGAACTTACTTTCTGATTAAGTTCATTGTCCACCTCGAACTAACACCATCTTGAAACATCAACGTTTGTATTGGTTTGCTCAGGCTGCCATAACAAAGTATTGCAGATTGGGTGGCTTAAACAACGGAAATGTATTTTCTCACAGCCCTGGAGGCCGGAAGTCTTAAGTCAAGGTGTTGGCAGGGTTGGTTTCATCTGAACCTCTCTCCTTGGCTTGCAGATGGCCATCTTTGCCCTCGTAAGATCTGCCCTCTGTACATGTCTCTGTCTAAATTTCCTCTTTTTCTTCTTTTTTTTTTTAAAGATTTTATTAATTTATTTGAGAGAGAGAGAGAGCACATGAAAGGAGGGAGGGGCAGAGGGAGCGAGAATCTCTAGCAGACTCCCTGCTGAGTGCAGAGCCCGCCGCAGGGCTCCATCTCATGACCACAAGATCATGACCTGAGCTGAAACCAAGAGTCGGATGCTCAATTGCCTGATCCATCCGGGCGCCCTAATTTCCACTTCTTATAAGGAAACCAGTCATAGTGGATTGAGGCTCACACTAATGACCTCATTTTTAACTTAATTACCTCAACATAACATAATAAAAAAAAAAAATTGTAAAAAAAAAAAAGACCCTACCTCCAAATACAGTCACATTTTTGAAATCCTGGGGGTTAGGACTTTGACATAGGAGTTTTGTGGGAACACAGCTTGGCTCATGGCAATGCTGAACATATCTAAAGTCTAGGGGTAAAAAAAAAAATATATCCGAGGAAGAACTTTCCTGAATTCAAATGTCACTCATCCCCAGAGGTCCAATCTGTTCTCTTCTTTCCTGACTATTCTGAATGCTTTACTGCATGACTAGGTTTCCATCAACTACTATCAGCTGGAGTCTCCTCATTCTATGGTAACGCCGTCCCCTCAACCAGACTGGATCTCTAGAGTGCCTTCAGCCAGCTTAGTACGATGCTGACAGGCCTCTATCTATATATATCCGTTTGACTGACTGGAGGAAGAGAAACACCCTTCCCAACTACTTGCTAAGCAGGAGAGGGGCGTTAGCGATCGTGTTGCTGGCAGGGCCAAAGGGCAGTGCATAAAGCCCTTTCCTCACGAAAATTCTGTGCTTTGAAGAATGTGGGTGGGTCCAAAGCACATTTTTTTTTCGCTCATTTGTGTGTGGGTGTGCGCACCGGGGCTCACGCTCCTAAGAGCGCTATCGTTTTTTTTTTAAAGCTTATCTCCAAGGCTGCAATCTGTGTTTGGAGACTTTCAAAAATGAAACAATCACAGTGTGCGGACACTGCCTGACAGGCAGGGGACGGTCAGAAAGTAAATTAAATCAAAATGAAAGAAAAATTAAATAATGAAGGAGCCAAGGGCACCAGGGGCAGGAATCTGAAGTATAAGCCTTCAGGAGCAAGCACTTTGATAGAGAAAGGCTGCAGGGGAAGGCGGTTAATAGGGAAGAGGCTGGGACAAAACCGGCCCAGGGAAAGCTGCCAGGGGACGGGAGGAAAAGGGAGCAGAGGGGATGGGGGTGACCAGTGTGCTCGCTGGGCTGTCAGCAGCCCAGAATTATCAGGCACCTGAAACAACAAGGTCAAGAATGTGACCTGAACGATACGTGAAATATTTGTTTAGGAAACCACACACTGGGAAGAAGACTCAAAGAGTTAACCTGGGACGCTCACCTTTTCTGATGGCAGAATCCAACAACGAAAGTTCGAGCAAAGCTGAGAAAATTGTTTTTACGGCCATGCTGAAGAAAATGGACCGAGACTGAGGGTGGGGAGTGGACGAGGTTCTGGCCGACTTCTTGGTGTGGGGACCCGTGGAGGGCAGGGGGAGGGATTCGGGGGCCAGGCCGGGCCTCAGCCCTCCCCGCAAGGCCAGCAGCCCTGCCCGCCAAGGCATCCGGATTCCAGGAGTCCAGGCCTCGAGGACAAAGGACCCTTCCCCCCGCTTGTCAGCTTTCCTGTTCTTGGGGATTGTGTGGCCCAGCTCTTTGATCACACTAAAGGCATTATTTCTGTGGACAACTGCTTTAAATATCAAGGTTTCAGGGCTGGCGCTCTGGTCCCCTTGGTGTTCTCAGTCCAAGGGATTATGCTTGCTCCTCTAAGGATTTCTGCTTTTCCCAGAAATGACCAGGTCTTGTTAACAGGACTTTCTGACGCTGTCCCAATCCTTAGGAAGTGTTGTTACGAAAGGAGCATGGTGAGTGCATCCTCAATGTAAATCCTCCATCTTTAGTGTGCTTGTGGCTTAAATTTTCTTTTACAAATTCCCACAATGGAATGACAATCAACCCATGACCCAAATGAATCTCTGACAAAGATGCACTTGATGTAATGGCCTGAGAAGGAGGACTCTTGAGTTCAAACCTGCTTCTGCTGCTTACTCGCTGACTCATTTTTAGTCAGTCATTCAGCCCCTCGGGGTCTGAGTTTTCTCTCCTTAAAAAATGAGAGGTTTGAGCTTGGCAAGGTCTGGAGCTTGATTTTAAAGTCCCAGGATTCCTCCCCTGTTCCGTATTTCTGAAAAGGCTGTTCTGTCTCACCCTGCATTAACTTAAGTACAGTGTGTTTCACTGGCTTCGAGAAATAGGTAAATGGAAAGTGGAAAATGAAACCCCTTCCAAAACTGTTTCAGATGGTAACACCTCTCTCTACAACTCACCGATTTAATAGGCAGTTGGCATCTAACGAGGCCAGATGTAATGCCTCTGAGTAACACTTTTCTGATGTTACTTAAAGAAAATATAAGACAACTCTACTCTAGAAAGATCCATTTTTCTTGCTCTGGCTGCTCAAAGGGAATTCCCTTCCTCACAGAAGTAGCAAGAAAAGCTGTAAGACAAGAGAAACAGATCAACTTGAGATCCACTGAGAATTTGGCATAAGATTTGGCACAAAATTGTATTTATTTAACAGAGCAACAAATTAGGATCTATATCTGAAAGTAGCTTTGCTAAGTCATGATTGACTACACACATTTGAAAAGATGCTGAGAATGTCTTAGGGTTAATTTTTTGTTTTTTGAAGATTTTATTTATTTATTTATTTGAGAGAAAGAGGACAAGCAGGGGGAGTGGCAGGCAGAGGGAGAGGGAGAAGCATGCTCCCCTGTTGAGCAGGGACACTGACAGGAGGCTTGATCCCAGGATCCTGGGATCATGACCTGAGCCAAAGGCAGATGCTTAACCCACTAAGCCACCCAGGCGCCCCATCTCAGGGTTGTGTTATTGTTATCATTGCTGACACATTTCCATGTCTTCTATTGATTAAATACCACAGAGTGGGATTACTCTGTATTAGGTCTATGTATCAGAATTTACATAGTTCAGGAGTTCACACTCAGTGTCTTTTTCTCAGGATTGTATGGGAGAAGTTTCTTGACATCAGAATTGCAGGGTTTATCTAATTCTTTTCCTGATCTTTGTTTTTAAAAAAATGCTGTGAGACCTTGCCAGTCTCTCAGAGCTTCCATTGCCATTACATTTGGAATGAAATAGAGAGATGCTTCTAGATTTCTAAGGAAAGCCCCAGTCTCTGACTTAGTCCCGACACCAGGTGCTTATTTTGATCCTCAGGTCTCATCTAGAATCAACACATCATCCATTCTCATGAGCTGTCAATTTATGAGGCTGAATTCTAAATCTCTGCTTCTGGAGTCAATCTCTTTCTTGAGCCCATCTTATTGTACTAAACATTTCCACTTGGATGTTCTTCGGGGACCCTGAATTCATGATGTTTCCTCCAAAATGCAGCCTCCCTGACACCCTTTATTCTGTTGCCAGCAACACTGCTTTGCTGGCCACCGGACTTCAACTTCAACGACCGCTCTGACCAGTCCCAGTCTTGCCTGTGTTCAGTCACCAGCTCATGTCCTTTACTCCTTCTCAGTGTCTTTTTGCTATGTCCTTTCTGGCCAGTTCTAACTGCTGTCACCCAGGACCGAGTCCTCACCACCTGATCATTTGGCAGCCATTCTGTGCCCAACCATCACTTCAGAGGAGCTGATTCCTTCAACAAATATCTGTTGAGTGCTTCCTATGTTCTCTTCAAACGCCCTCAACGGCACATTGGTTGAGATCTATGAAAAAAGATGTAAACTCCTGAACCTGACATTCCCCCCAATTCCCCACCTAAACTTGGTGTCCACTCAGCGTCTTCTGAAAACACTTAGGGCATCCCTCCTTCTTTGGATTCCCTACCTGGAAGTTCTTTCTTCTACTGTTCCCTTCACTCAACTCCTAACTTCTGATTTGCTCTGTTTCCCTCACAACTGGTACTTGCAAAATGGTATTGCTGTCTATATTTTCTATGTCTTGTCACCCTAACCGGACTGTGAGGGTCTCAAAAGAGACACAGTGATTGCATGCATCTTTGTGATGTCTAGTGGAATAAATGGCAAGAAGGAAGGAAAAGGAACAATTTTTGAGCACCTACAGTGTACTGGAAACTTTTATATGTTGGGTTTGCTTTTCCCCCTTCCCCCTCCCCCCCTTTCCTCCTTTAAACCAGGGGCTGGCAAGCTATAGCCTATGCGCCAAATCCAGCCCATCTGTTTTTATAAATAAAGTGTTATTAGAAGGACAGAGGCACGCTTGTTCACTTATATATTATCTCTGGCTGCCTTTGCACCACAATGGCAGAGCCGAGCACTTGTGACACAGATTGCATGGCCAGCAAAAACTAAAACAGTTACTCTCTGTGTCTTTAAGAAAAAGTTTGCTGACCCCTCGTCTAAACAACCGGAGGAGGTAAGGTTTGTCATCGCCTGTTTTTATAGGTGAGGAAACAGAAGTTCAGACAGTTTGAGTAAATTGCTAAGGACATACACATAATAAGAAATCGAAAAAAACTTGAAGCCAGGTCAGTGTAATTCTAGAACCCATCGCCTTTTCATTTAAGCACAGGAGCTAATCGGTGATGGCTAACGTTTGATGATAGTCTCATCTATGTAATTCTCCTTGGCTTTTCTTCATACTTTTGCAAGAGGTAATTCACTGGCTGGAATTAACTGGGATTTTTCAGACACACATTGTTTCCTTCTGACTGGCCACACTAACATTATTTTATAAAAGATATTTTCTGTGATTTCCCACCATAGCAATTATCTCATGCTACTGTAATTACCTCCAGAAGGACCACTTGAGTGAGAGGCTGTGTCTCATGCCCTGAGCCTCCCACATGGTCCTGGCATACAACAAATCCTCAACGTATGTATGTTGCAGGATAGCAGTTGCGGGAATGACTGTTATTTTATTTTCACAATTACCAGATTTTGGTAGAAGTTAGTATGGAAAATCTCATACTGTGGGTCACAGAACCCCTAGATTTCGATCCCTGGGCCAGCATTTACCAGCTATACCACCACGGGTAAGATGCCTAACTGTATAAGTGTTCATATTTTTACGAGTATAACGGAAGTCATGCAGTTCTTTTGATGAGATGAAACAAGACAAGGAAAGCGCTTATAGCGATTGCTGTCACTCAGTAATCAATCAACAAACATAAGTTGTTATTACTGGCTAAGGTCTTCACATCAGTGCTTGGAAACTTGAATTCATTTGGAAGAATCATAAAGTTATTCAAAGTGGGAGAGGTGACCAAACAGACAATAAACAAGCAAGGAAAGAAGGAGACAAGAGAAGGACAATGAAGAAAGCAAAGAAGTCCCTCCTCTGCTTTATCTCTGCAAAAATTTTCCAGAAAGTGTTCCTTTTTTAATCAGTAAATAAAGATACCTGTGCTCTCAGTAATATATCCTGCCTTACAGAGGAAAATGAGGGAAAGAAAACCTTGTCCATGCAATTGTTTCTGAAGACAAGCCCCAAATATTAGCACAGAGACGGGAATAAAAAAGTTTCTAAAGCAGCACACTTAATCATATTAATTATTGCACGTAATAGCCAGCAATGCCAAAATTGGCCCCTGACTGAGATTCACATCATTACCCTAAAGTAATTAAACTGCTGCCAAGATCCCACATCATGCGAATCAGTTCTACCTGGAATAGCTATTAAAGTTATAATCATGCCCCATTTGAAGTCTTGACTCCATGAATATGATGGAGAGCTTGTTGGATGAAGCAAAGTTTGTCTAAGCCTTCGAGGGAGGGAAGGAATGAATGTGCTGCTGATGGCAGGCATCAATCACTGCGTTACAAGCTCGGGTCCTTCGGCCAACTTCCAGAAATCCAATATAGAATGAGTCTCTTATGGATTCTTGGACTATTTTAGAAGAGCTTTCATTAAGATATGATTCCCATTGATTTCCTGTTCCCTTTACTCTTTGTTTAAGTTCAGCTATAGAAGATCACGCTCTATCTAAAATGTTGTTTAAAAGACAAAAAAGAAAAAAGAGGGTGAGGACAACTTCCCAAACTGACTTTCTTTTCCCTATAGGTATTTCTCTTTCCTCCAGAACATAAAATTGTAGTCTTTGCACATGCCTTACTCTTTTGTAATTTGGTTTTATGTCTTAATTAAATGATTTCAAATGACATAAAAAGAGGTCTGTGTTTAATCCAGTTTTGTAAAATTTAATTTTGAGGCTTGGAAAATCCATTTGTTCTCTAAAATGGATCATATTTTGGAGCAGGCTATCAGCAAAAGGAAATGAGCTTTGCCAATATGGTGACTACTCAGCTAACTTGATGTGAGTCTTCATAATGGGCCTCTGAGAGCCCCAGAGAGACCCACAGGGCCTTTTCACACCTCTTCCTAGGACATTGGTCATTTAGGTTCTTTCTAAGCAAGTCACTGTGTTTGTACCATGAGATCCTACTTCCCTATGCATCCAAGATTGGACCCAGTATTGGTGCCTCAGCCAAAGGCAACCAGAAGTAGGCTTGACATCAGGAAGACTGTGGCCTATGAAGATACTCTGGCCTTATTACCAGTAGGAGTGGACCATATTGGATGGTGACCAGCATAGGTAGAGACTCTCTCTCTTGGAGTCTTATGATGTTAGGGGAAAAAAAAACCCTAAGTCATAATAAACAGGGACGGAATTAATAGGACCCATGGTGTGAACAAGTGTAGCCCTGTCAGAGGGTAAATGAAACAAACAGGAGCCAATTTAAAGAATGCAAAAGTCACTGGAGTCAAGAGCTGTGGTTGTCATTATATCATATATATATGTACATATACATATAATTGTTGTTTGAAGTATACTTCAAAATGCCTTTCTGCTCCTGCTGGGTGTGAAAAGGTGGGTGCAATGCGGGTGTGTGTGTGTATGTGTGTGTGTGTGTACAGTGTGTGTCTGGTGGTGGTGGAAGGGCTGGGAGGTGTAGTTTATAGATTAAAAGTATGAAGCAATTTCTATGTGCTTGATACTTGTTCTGGTTGCCTTTCCATAACCACTGGACAAAGATAAGTTTATAGAACTTGAGTGAGCTATTGGCCTTTGATTTCTGATCAGCTTAACTGGTCTCTTAGCATAATCCTGAAGAGATAGTGCCAAACTAGCAGAAAGTTTGAAGGAACAGCCAGGCAGAAAAGATCCAGTGCATAAGCTCAGTAGTGAGAGGTATGGAGGGTAGTCCTAGGCCGCAGGTCCTTGGCCTCTGATGGGGAAGATGGTATATTACAGGCTGAATTGTGTCCTCCCAAAATCCATACGTTGAAGCCCTAACCCCCAGTTTCTCAGAATGTGACTACTTCTGGAGATAGGGCCTTTTAAAGAGATGACTAAATTACAATGAGGTCATTAGGGTGGGCCCTAATCCAATCTGACTGGTGTCTTTATAAGGAGATGAAATTTGAAGACACACAGACGAAAGACCATATGAGAACACAGGGAGAAAGTGGCTATCAGTGAGCCAAAGAGAGAGGTTTTCCCAAAAACCAACCCTCCCACCTCCTTGGCCTTGGACTTCCAGCCTCCAGAGCTGTGAGAGATGCATTTCTGGCATTGAAGCCTCCCAGCCTGTGGAATTGAGCTATGGCAGCCCTCACAGTCAAATACAAACAGCACACGGAAGGACTCGCTCTATAGGGAGCCGGGAGTGCCCAAGACCCAGCTCTAGTGAGCCAGTATCATTTCAGTCCATGGGAGAGCATGGGTGCTGTGGGAACGGGCAGTGGGATGGATGCTCTCAACACTCACATCCAATCCTCGCGACAGGCAGGCGAAGCGATTTACTCTCCTTCGGTAGGTGAGGAAGCTGAGGATTAGCAAGTGAAGAATCTTGCCTGAGTTTACCAGAGAGGGTCAGATGCATCAGGCTTCAGGGCAGACGCCAAGCAGCCTCCCAGGAGCCCCCTGACAGGAAAAATGGTGTGGCTCAAAGTCAGGTTCTGGATGCTGAGACCTGTTCAGTATCACTGAGGCCAAAGTATGTCAAGAGCTGGCTAGTGTGGGAAAGCAAACTGGCTCAGTCCACAAACTTAGGGTTACAGTCCTGGTTCTGCCACCTATTAGCTGGGAGATCTTGGGCAAATCACTTTATCTCACGAGGCCTCATTCCCTTACCTGTGAAAAGAGTAACACCTCTGAAAGTGTTGTGTTCAAATTTCATAGGATGGCTTTGAAAATTAGATGGATTAATAGATTTAAAATACTTATTGCAATGTGTATTAGTCAGGGTCCTCCTGAGAAACAGAACCAATAGGATATGTATTATACAAAGAGAGATTTATTTTAAAGAATTGGCTCACTTGATTGTGGAGGTTTGGTGAGTTCAAAATCGGATAGGGGAGGCTGACAAGCTAGAAATTCAGGAGAGTTGCAGTTTGAGTGCAAAAGCTGTGTAATATAGAGCTGATGATGTAGATGAAGTCCACAGGCTGTCTGCCAGGAACGCCCCCCCTTACTGGGAGGGGGTCTGCCTTTTGGTCTACTTAACCCTCAGCTGATTGGACAAGGCCCAACCATGTCAAGGAGAGCAATCTGCTTTACTCAAAAGTACAACCAATTTAAACTTCAACCTCGTCCAAAAACATATTCACCGAAACATCCAGAATAATGTTTGACAGAACATCTGGCTACTCGGCCAAGTTGACACATAAAAATTAACCCTCGTGCACTCAGTAACTGCTCACAATGATTACTTTCATCATTCTGACTAATATGAAAACGGAGCAACCTTTCTCTTATTGACTGAAGTGTGGTCAAATACAACTGGCATATTCGGGGTTAAAGGGAGAAAAAAAATGCACGGTCTAAAGAGAAACAGAACTGACCAAACTGTTATTAAACTAAACCATTATTTGAAACCATTTCTTTCTCAGAAAGTGAAGAGGGAAAAGAGCTGGTACATCTGGATAAATAGTAGCTGTATTATACTCCCTCTGGGAAAAAGACAATCAATGTTATAATTACTGGATTTGTTTGCAAAGACAAGAACTGCCTCTTCTATTGCAAATGGGTCCACTTTTTCTCAGATGACTAAGATGTGGTCAGACCTTCACCTCAAACTCCTGCTCTAACTGGGGTGGTTTGGGGGAAAAAAAACCCAACAACCTCATCTACTCCCACTGCAACTAAACGTTTATAGAACTTCAGAGTTGGAACAAAGATGAGTGACCTAACCAAGGAGATCTGGAAGGGCCACCACAGTAGCTAAAAGATGACACCAAATAGGCAGTATTCTGAGCCCCCAATTTTTCAAAGAAATGCCTCTTTTGTCTTCTCTAAATATTTGACCTCCACCTAAGTTTTCATACATTTACAGAGGAGAGTTTTATGACTTAAGAAAAGAAAAAAAAGAAAAAAGCTTGAAAGCCACTGATCTGGCCTCACATCCCATCTGATGCTACTATCTCCCTGTTCAATGTTCGTTTAGTCTATGCTGGACGACTCCGGAGATGGAGAGCTCCCTATTTTAGCAAACAACTTATTCAATGGCATCTCTAAAGAGCAGAAATTGTCAGAAAGTCTTTTCTTACTTTGAGGCCAGGGGCATCTTGTACATGATGGTCCCAAACTGTTATCACCTATTCTCACGTGGGGAGACAACAAAGAAAGAGGGGCAAGAACAGGAGAGGCAGAGAGGCTGAGTGGGTATGAGAAAAAGAGGATAAATTCAAGCTGTGTTGCCAAAATTTAGTCATTCAGCCCTTCATTTTTTGTTGTAGTCAGCTATATTCATATTTTCTTAACAGCTTTATTGAGGTATAATTGACATACAATAAACTGCATATGTTTAAAGTGTACGATTTGACGAGTTTTGACGTGACACAACCATCACCACAATTGAGATACAGAGCATGTTAATTCCCCCCAGAAAGCTTCCTTGTATGACTTTGTATTCTCTCCTTCTTTCCCCTCTCTAACTTCTATCCCTAGACAACCACTGATGTGCTTTATATCACTATGGCTTAGTTAGCATTTTCTAGAACTTTATATAGATGGAATCATTCAATATGTGTGCACTTTTTGTCTGTCTTTATTTAACTCAATATAATTATTTCAAAATTCATCCACGTTGTTGTGTGTATCAGTAATGCATTTCTTTTTGTGACAGAGAAGTTTGCTATTGTATGGGTATACCAACTTTGTTTGTCTACTCCCCTGTTGATGGACGTATGAGTTCTTTTCAATATTTGGCTATTTTACATAAAGCTACCATGAATGTCTTTGTACAAGTGTCTGTATGGACATATGTTCTCATCTCTTTTTTGTTTATGTAGCAGTGAAATGGCTGAATCACAGGGTAGGTGTTTATTTAACTTTTAAAGAAACTGCCAGATTGTTTTTGGACTTGGTTATACCATAATTCCGTCTCACCAACAGTGTAGGAGAGCTCCTGTTACTCCACATATTTGCCAACATTTTGTATGGCTGAGCCTTTTATTTTTTTTATTTTTTTAGGGAGAGAGAGAGAGAACTCATGTGTATGTGTGGGTGGGGTCGGGGAGGGACAGGGGGAGAGGGAGAGAGAATTTTAAGCAGGCTCCATGCCCAGCGTGGAGCCCAACTCGGGGCTGGATCTCACAACCCCAAGATCATGACCTGAGCCAAAACCAAGAGTCTGATGCTTAACTGACTGAGCCACCCAAGTACCCCTCGATCCTTTTAATTTTAGCCATTCAAATAGGCATGCAGTAGCATCTCATTATGGCTCCAATTTGCATTTGCTTAATGACTAGCAATGTTCGCATCTTCTCACGAGGTTATCTATCATCTATACATGCTTTTTTGGTTAAATGTCGGTTCAAATCTTTTGTCCAATTTTAATCCGGTTGTTTGTTTTCTTATTGAGTTTCTAAGAATACTTTATGTATCCTGAATGCAAATCCCTTACCAGATAGGAGATTTTCAGATATTTTTTCCTAGCTTATGACTTGTCTTTTCATTCTCTTAATAGTATTTTTCTAACAGTAGAAGTTCTTCATTTTGATAAAACTCAATTTATCGATTGTTTTCTTCTATGGATTATGCTTTTTGTATTTCATCTAAAGGATGTTTGCTTAACCCAACATCATAAGGACTTTCTCCTATATTTTTCCCAGACATTTTATAGCTCAGTGTTTTACATTTAGGTCTATGACCGTTTTTTTAAAAGATTTTATTTATTTATTTGAGATACAGAGTTCGAGTGGGGAGGAGAGCAGAAGCCCCGCTGAGCAGGGAGCTGGACATGGGGCTCAATCCCAGGACCCTGGGATCATGACCTGAGCTGAAGGCAACACCTAGGTCTGTTGAGCCACCCAGGTGCCCCTAGGTCTATGATCCATTTGAGTTAATTTTTGTATCTAATATGCAGTCAGGATCGGAGAGTTGTTTATTTTTGCTTACAGATAGCTGGCTCCCCTAAGCTCTCAGCTCTGTCTCTGTGAATCAGGAAAACTACTCCCCAGCTTTGATTGGGTTCCCCATTCCTGTGCCATGACCTGGAAATTTTCTCCAGGTAATAAGAGGTCAGGCAGTTATAGGGCTCACCTCATTTGTTCAACCGCCATCATTGCCTGATGTCCACTATCTTTTTTTTTTTAAAGATTTTATTTATTTATTTGACAGAGAGAGACACAGCGAGAGAGGGAACACAAGCAGGGGGAGTGGGAGAGGGAGAAGCAGGCTTCCCGCTAGGCAGGGAGCCCGATGCGGGGCTTGATCCCGGGACCCTGGGATCATGACCTGAGCCGAAGGCAGACACTTAACGACTGAGCCACCCAGGCACCCCTGATGTCCACTATCTTGAGTAGTACCCCTTCGTGTGCATATTTTGTTTCCAGCTGTTTCCGGTGGGAGAATAAATCTGATCCCTGTTATTCTATTTTGACTGGAAGCGGAAGTCCCTATATTCTTATTTCAACCTGATATTTCCCTTTAAATAGCCTAATGTTCCCTTTATTCATCCTCAGTACTTACATTGATGTAATCACAGATCTGAAACATGGTTGTGTTATTTTTACTCTAATTCATGTTAAAGTCAATGTCACACTACTAACATTTTTAAAATGTACATTTGTATACCACCTCAAATGGTCATGTTTAATTCAGTAGTACCCATACAACAAGTTGGGCAAAACCATCTTCAAGTATTTGCCTTGAATGCTCTATCTCATCCACCTCTTTCCCCCAATATATACCATAAGCATAGAAAATTCTCTGGGAGGTCAGTGATCCACTTTGTACTTATTGTTTTTCAGACTTTCGAAAAAGGAAACTATTGCATATGAAACTCATGCACACATCTAACCTTTGGCATATTCTAGAACTTTGAAAACAAGGACTACACCTGTAGAAGCGTTGGCCCATGACTGAGTGGGAACCCCAGAACAGCTGCACAGATGTCCATCCCTGCACAGATGACCACCTCTGAGTTGAAAAGGTGAAGGTCCTCTGTCTTGGGTTCTTCTCCAGCTCCCTCCCATCCTGTGGGTGTGTTACCTGAACCTGCCCAACATCCAAGAGGCTATTGGTGACAACTGTAGCTCAATGTTACAGTTTGGGGATTTGGGGATGAGGGAGAAAATTGCTTAACTCTCTAGATGAAGTCAAACCAATCAATATTCACTTTTTGGGCTTTCAATTAAAAATGGGACAACAAAATTCTATTTCCTCTTACAAAGCTTTACTTTATATCTCACACTTTGTGTTGCTGAAAGCAAGTTGGGGACTAAAAAGAGTAATTTTGATATCCTAGGTCTATGCTCCCACAAGGAGGCTCTGTACCTATAATAATGGAGAGACTTTTCCTGACCCTTCCTGCCAAGGCGCGTGAAGAGTTCACTGTCTTCCAAAGGAATTCTATCTCCTTTAGAAGCAGTTCTCAGGGTAGTAGTTCTTTGTTAATCATTGACTCTACTTCAGTGTTAACATGGAGAGAGAAGTACAAATGGCCTGTAGGGCCAGATATTTAAAGATGTGATTCACAAAGATATGTGGCATCTGACATGTCAGTGTTGAGATAAAAGGAGTGTTGGGTCTATGGAGAACTGGAGAAGGTATGACTTGTCTAAAGAGGATCCCCTCAATGCCAGCTAATTGTGATGTGTGTGGCTAAATCTTCCATTTTTTTAAATTAAAGATTCCATTTATTTATTTGACAGAGAGAGACAGAGACAGCACAAGCAGGGGGAGTGGCAGGCAGAGGGAGAGGGAGAAGCAGGCTCCCCACTGAGCAAGGAGCCTGATGCGGGGCTTGATCCCAGGACTCTGGGATCATGACCTGAGTGGAAGGCAGTTGTTTAACTGACTGAGCCACCCAGGCACCCCTAAATCTTCCAAATTTTTTTTAAAGATTTTATTTATTTATTTGACAGAGAGAGACACAGAGAGAGAGGGAACACAAGCAGAGGGAGTGGGAGAGGGAGAAGCAGGCTTCCCGCTGAGCAGGGAGCCCGATGCGGGGCTCGATCCCAGGACCCTGGGATTATGACCTGAGCCGAAGGCAGACCCTTAACGACTGAGCCACCCAGGTGCCCCCTAAATCTTCCAATTTTTAAATAACCTGGAAATTAGCTTTTCTTCCATAAGTAAAAGAAAAAAAAAAAAGAAAAAATACTGAAAACTCTAACAGCATAAATCAGTGGAGGACTGTACCATTTGTCATCCATTTGGCAAACTTTTGGCAGATCTTTATCAGGGGGAGTCTGTATCTGAAAACTTCTGACATTGTTGCAAAAAGAAGTTGATCCCTCTTTATCAATTGGGCAGAGTTGTACAGGAGTCAAAGGTGTGAGAGGTTACAGAATCAGATTGTCTTCTATTATTTTAGGTTGAATTGCATTAAAGTTCTGCTTTTTTAGTCCAGAAGGGTTGAATAACAACGGCCTCAAAAAGTTCAGGCCAGTAGAGTTGTCAATAAATATGGTGACCCTGCACAGAGTCCTATGACCAAGTTAGACAATCCTTGCTATTTAGTGGCTAAGGATAAGAAGTGTTAGATGGAGCAGGCTCATTGCTGTTAGCAATAGGTACTAAAATATCAAGTGGCTCAAACAAAGTAGAAGGTTATGCCTCCCTTGCTTACACAGTCCAGAGCAGTTTTGGGTTACCAAGTTTGGCTCAACATAGAGTTTGGGGATCAAGGTTCAAAAGTTCTGCCATCTTCAACACTCAACTTTCAAGGTCACTCCACGTGCCAATATTCATCAGCAGCAGCATAAGAAACTATATGGGAGGTTTCTACTGGCCAGACCTAGGAGTGGTCCACATCATTTTTGCTCACATTTCACTGCAAGAGAAGCTGGAAATTGTATTCTCATTGCATGCCAAGTAAAAAGAGAAAATAGATTGGTGATTTGCTGGCAATTTCTGACATATAAAGGAAGGCTCAAAATAAGTTTGCCACCGAGTTAAAATTTAGAAGATAAGGCACACCAACCTTTTGAAGATGTCCCTGGCTCTGATACTTCAGACTTCCACCAAAGATTCAGGAAAAACAGTGGATTTCTGACCTGAAAGAAATTTTTAAGCCATTTTGTAAATCAACTTTAAGGGTGGCTGGTAGAAATAACATGGACTCTGTTACTAACTAGCTCTGTGGCCTTTGGCAAGTTTTAACTTGGTTGAGACTTAGATTCTCTTTCTATCAAATGGAGATAAAAATATGTACTTTTTAGTGTAGTTCTAAGAATTTGTGTAATATACACACATGACACATAGTCATTATGAGATCCAGCCAAATGGTTATCCAGGCTCTGTAAGATGCGTCTATGGGCAAGAAACTCAACATTCTCAGAGTAGCCCTTTCCATTTCTATGCAGATCTGAGAGCCAGAAATATTCCTTGTCTTAAGCAAAATCTGTTTTCACCTTGAGTCCTACTTCCATCCACGAAAACCACATAGAATGAAGTGAACCATTCTTCCACATACCAGTTCTTCAGACATTTGAAAACAGCCACTCCTACTCTGAGAATACTTTTCCAGTTTCTTCAACTTTGAATCCCTCACCCCCTTTGTTCTCATCTGAAAACCTCTGCTTTGTCTTTATGTCTCTTAACACGTGATTTACAGAAAGAAAAACTACACTCTACGTAGGATCTAATGAGAGTGGAGTGTAGTAGTAGCGTCCTCTCTTTTGTTTAAGAAATGTGTTACTCAGGGGCGCCTGGGTGGCTCAGTCGTTAAGCGTCTGCCTTCGGCTCAGGTCATGATTCCAGGGTCCTGGGATCAAGCCCCGCATCGGGCTCCCTGCTCAGCGGGGAGTCTGCTTCTCCCTCTCCCTCTCCCCCTGCTTGTGTTCCCTCTCTCGCTGTGTCTCTCTCTGTCAAATAAATAAATAAAAATTAAAAAAAAAAGAAAAAAGAAATGTGTTACTCAGGGCCAGGGTATCAGTTATGCTGCTGTAACAAAAAAGACTTCACAATAAAATGGTTCAAATAAGAGAGGAATCTATTTTTCTCTCAGGTAATAGTCTAGATATGGGCAAGTGGTCCAGGGCAAGAGTGTGGTTTGTCCAGGCACTGAGGGATTTTTCACTTTAATGCTCCTCCTGTCCCCCAGAATGTTGCCCTCCTTTGTATGGTTACTGCTGGTTCACCAATGCCCCATACAAACTCCAGCCTAGAGAGAAGGAGAGGAAGTGGAGGGTGAGCAATGTTCTTATATGGAAGTGAACATGGGCTCAGCACTTCTGTTTCATTCTGTCAGCGAGAACTTCATCACGTGGTCACAACAATCTGCAAGGGAAACTGGGAAACATAAATTCTACTTTGGGGGTGAGGGGGAACAGGGTAGAACACTGTACTTTGCTAACACACTCTAAGTGGACAAGGGGAGAATGAACACAGAAGGAAAACCAAGAGTCTCCTCTGTGAGAAACTCTGCAAACCTAAAAGTCCCCAGACTAAAAGAAATTAGAAATAACTAGCAAGAATCAGCATGAGTTGCTCAGATGAAATGAGGGAGAATAGAAACAGCGTATCTGTAGCTCAGCTCTGTAGCAAGCTGGAAGGTAACATGACAAATGGCTAAACAAATTGCACTGTTGTTGCTGTTTGCTGGAAAATGAGTGACTAAACTTGATAGATACTTTCACTAGAAAGTTGCTAGAAGTTCTAAATTTTTAAAGTCCTGCATATTATAGTTATGAAACAATCTAGTAGAAATCATCTTTCCTAGAAAAAAAAGTGAGAAGCCTCTATGAAATGAGAAAAGGTCTGATCTTTCCTATTCTCTGAGGAAGGCGGACACTGACTAAATACACAGGACTTTCCAAACTCCAATTTCAGATATTCTACCCTCAGCAGAACAGGCAATTGAATTTGGAAATTCCCAAAATGTCAATAAATGAAAAAAGCAAACAAATTGGGGAAAACAAACATTTTCATTTTGGAATGGGTGGGAATAATTACTGTGAAATATGCTAAATGCCAACTTTGGTTTCTGGTGGTTTCTTGGAGATTTAAGATTTCATTTTCATGATTCATTGGCCACAAAACATTGAAAATGCCAAGAGGTAAAATATACTTTAGGCTAAATGCATAAATCCCCCTTGGCTGTTAGTAGGACTCAAATATTGACATTTAAAATGAGGAATTTTTTTCTCCATATGGTAACAACAATCAAGCCCCAGTATCACTGTTAAAAACTACAACTCCAAGTATATACTCTATTGAACATTAGTCAATTAGGCAGCAGCATCATCTCATAAAAAAAAAAAAGGATGCTATGCTCATTAATTTAATTGCTTTTATAGAAGAGAAGCAAATGTTAAAGTGACCACATTTTACATTCTCCATTAGGAAATTATAGTTGATGGTTAGTACAATAGCAAGGAGCAATGTCTGAGAACGTAGAGAGTACTAGGCTGGAAGACAGAGCGACTACGGGTCCTACTCAATAGCCTCGTGTAATGCCAAAATCTCCCTGGGTAAACTTCCTATTAGAATCACTTTCAGAAAAGGATAGAGGTTCTCAAATCTGAAATCATTCTTTGGAATGGGAAAGTCCTCATTCTTGAGCAAGAGCACAAGAGAAAGATTTTGGAATCTTAAAATTAGTGTAAAGGTAATTGCTGCAGGAGGATTTAGTTGACTTCTCTCAGCATCTGATCTGTGGGATTTCTCTTTCTTTCTCCCCAGAGCTAATTCACAATACCCTCCTTCTAGAACTAGCTTTGAAGTCCTCCGCACACCTGTGTAGATTATAAAGAAAGGGGGCAGAGCTTCCACACCCAAACTCTAAATTCACAATCCAACATGACAGTTAAGACATGCCCTCTAGCATCTAGTTTAAAAGTTAAACCCAAGCTTGATATAATCTCCTGAAATGGTTAACCCTTGCCCAGATTTAGCACATATTCCTCATGCTGGAGAAAGAGAATAGACTCTACTTCTGTAAGTTATAAGTCTCTCTGCAGAAACATACGCAATCTGGGTAGATAGGGTTTTGTGATAGGTGCTCTAGAACATTATTAGAGAGAATTTCTGACTATTTCTTATTCTTGGCTCAGGGTCCAAGAGGGACAAGATGCATACTCCTTCCAGGCCCTTCGCCTCTTTGGCTTTTTGGATTTCTCTTTCTAACATCACCGCAGTCACAGTTCTTCCCCATGCTTTCTCCTCAGGTATCCCCAGCCCTTACCGTGGTTGCAAGCCCTAGGGGCTGGCCCTCTTTGCTGGTGTAGGTGCTAGGGTGGGATTGAGAGATTGTAGGAAGAGTGCAAGGGGCTGGGACTAGAAGAGCAAAACATTAGGGCTCGGGTTGGGTTGGGGAACTCTACGAACAAGGGCTGGGAGCAGTGAGGGGTCAAAGAACTAACCGTGCTGGACAGGCCAAGGGAAGGGAAAAATAGAGAGGAGGATGTGATTTGGAGCCAAATGCGTGCCTCACATCCTTCCAACTGGGGTGGGACCAGACTCTGGGCCCAGCCAGCTGCTAGGCCTTGCAGGTGCAGACAGGGAAGTGGCTGCACCTGGCTCCTGTGGGCGTGTAGGTGGAAGCTACAGATAGGCACCTGGTTTCTGGCGACAGATCTGGTTCTGATCCAACCACCACTCCCTGACCCCGTGAATGGCGAACTCTCTGGAGCGCCCTCACCAGCCCACATCTCAGTCTGGCCTTCATCTTGGGATTGCCATGAAGGGAGGGGTCCAAAGCTTAAGCGTCACCAGCTCCATGGTAAATCCATCTCTGTATATTAGCCTGGGAGAGGTAATCCCAAACTGACCCAGGAGGAGCTTCACCGGCTATTTGGAGGGTTGGGGGATATTTCTTTTACATGCAGCTCAGAGCTCCGGTAGCTTCATGTTCTCAGAAAGCCTGCAAGCCCCTTACTGCCGAGCACAACAGCAACAGCTTGTTATGATTAATTAGATTTTTAATTAATGCCTCACTACTTAATTAAGAAGGATCCCTTGGAGCAAAACCCCAACCAAATATTCTTTCTGCCATTAATCCTCTCTGCCTTCTATCAGAGGAAAAGATAGACAAGCAGTTTAATGTATGTGGGGTTTTATTCTCCCAATAAGTCACAAAGATATTATCAACAGCAGAAGAGGTTCCAATTTCTTCCTATCACACTTTCTCATTCTTTGGATTGCTTGGTGTTTTTTTCTCTGGGACTCTTCTTCATTTTCACTGTTCAGCTCATTTTAATTTAGCAACATGTATTGAGCAGTAACTGTATGCTGGGCTTTGTTGTAGGTGCTCTGGAGATTCAAAAAGGTAACACCTGCTCCTACCTTCCAGGAAGCCTAGACTCAGAGAGGCAGCAAGGTCCACCAGAGTGAAAAGATAATTACTACAAGCAAAGGTAAGGTAGGATAAGAAAGCATGACCATCAATGGAGTTTGAAACTGACTCTGTGACCGTTCCCCAGAAGAATCCCAAAGCTGGTTTGAGTTGTCATGGTGTCATCATGGACCAAGCATGGTGCCGGACCCTTGACGCACATGACCTCCAACTGTCCCAATTTAGAATGGAGGACAATGAAGAAGTGACTGCCTTGTCCATGATCCCTCATCCAGGTTGATTCCCTTTGCTATTTCCTCCCACAGCCCCGGGTAATAATCGGTCAATGCTTTCCCCACTGCAGGTGCCATCAGAGAAGGGATTGTGTGTCTGCTTTGTTTACCACCGTACCCCCAGCACCTAGCACAGACCAGCACAAAGTAGGAAGGAAGGGGAGAATTGTAAACATGGCAAAGCCACGATCCTATTCCAGAACTGACTCCTTTATTTTTTTTATTTTTATTTTTTTTAAAGATTTTATTTTTATTTATTTATTTGAGAGAGAGAGAGAATGAGAGACAGAGAGCATGAGAGGGAGGAGGGTCAGAGGGAGAAGCAGACTCCCTGCCAAGGAGGGAGCCCGATGCGGGACTCGATCCCGGGACTCCAGGACCATGACCTGAGCCGAAGGCAGTCGCTTAACCGACTGAGCCACCCAGGCGCCCCAGAACTGACTCCTTTAAATGTCCAAACTCTTTCTCCTCTAGCACACCGGACTTCAGGACCATCAGAATGGGTGCACAGTCCTCAAAACGACTCTGGGAAGGAAAATGCCCACCCTGGTGTAGTCTGCTTGGGAAGGTTGAAAATCATTCTCATTCCATAATCATCATCTCTTCTGTATAATGAGGTGCCGGTGGGAGAAGCAGTCCAGACCAGAAGAAGTAGCATCATCCACAGCTGAGGGTGTCCACGGCCTCTGGGGCTCCCGCCCCATGCATCCATCCATGCTGACCCCACCCCACCAACACACCAGCATTCCCCTGCACTTGGCCTCCAGAGAGACACCAACACCCTTTCTGCCAGCCCGATGTGGAAAAACTCCCTGTCTTCTCTGTCCAGCCAAATCAGGATTGGCAATCTTCTTCAGAAATTTTTACTCATGAAACTAAGAAAGGAAACATAAAAATAGTTTCCCAGGAAACTAAAATTGAGTAAATTTGCTAAACTATATGTACCTGAACTGAGTACAAGGTAAACTCTCAAACTTTGTCGCTTTTTTCTGCCTATTGGGGCTGGAGGCAAAAATAAAATATTCAGTTTTTCTCCAAAGTAGATTTGGGTCTACCAATCTGGTGAGAGCCCTGATCTTTATCAGAACCTGCTTCCTGGTCCCCTTGCTCACCCCAAACTCTCTTCCCTGGCTCTGAACTGTAGATAAATTCTCTCCTTTGCAACCGAGGACCGTTTCATGGGTGTCTGACCAGGGGAAGTGCACAGGGCCTCCTGCTTAGAAGGGCTTCTCCCTTGGGGTTTAACACTCTGCAATTGCTGCCTTGAAATTCTTAATAATTTGATCTTTGAATTTGTATTTGAAGTCAAGTCCAATAGAACAATGAAGAATGTGGGGGTGGAGGGAGGAGAGGCAGTTTGCTCACGAGCAAGGGTCCAGCCCCCCTTGCCTGACCGCTCCCAGGCGTGGGTTCTCAGCCACGTACTTCCCCTCCCCCAGCACCCTGAGCACCCCCTGGCCTCGCCATTGCAACCCCCACCCAGTGACCACTGTTAACCCCACCAGGGATCTGGGCATAGACACAGGGATAGTAGGGTCAGGTTCGCACATCCTGCAGAGTCTTGGGGCTGAGCATGGGGCAGCCATCCCTGCCCCGGACTATACCACAGTATAGATGCATGGACATTGGGCAGATGAGCCTCTTGCTCAGCCCTGATCCACATACTTTATAGTGTTTCATGCAGAGGTTGCAATACCCTTAGCGGCCCCCTATCTACTGAAAGTTGGGGTGGTAGGCCTATAGGAAGGGGAGATGCCAGCCTCGACCTATTGCCCTGGCCAGAGCTCTTTTGTCGGCCTGGTGGCTGCTGGGAGGGAGAACCCAGGAGCAGATGAGCCGTGTGCGCATGAGCACTGAGTAAGGGCAACAACCATAAGGGGTCTCTACTTGTCCTACAAATGTTCCCGTGCTCCAGCGCATTAAATAGCAAGTTAAAAAAACAAAACAAAAAAAACACACCATGACAGGCTAAGAGAAAGGCAGACACCAGAAAGAAAACACCTTATATTTTAATACCTCTAACATATTTTTTTCCTGCTCTTTGAACAAGGAGTTTTGCATTTTCATTTTGCGCTGGGCCCTGAAAATTATGTAACTAGTCCGGTTTGCAAACATCCTTCTTGGCATGATGCTTGATCCTTGGGATGCAAAAGATACTGCCCTATCTTGTTCCCCAGGAGTCTTCCCTCTTGGGCTATCGGTGAGTCTTCAGTGATCATACAGTAAGCCTCCATGACCCCGTCTTACCTCTGGACCTGATGGCTCTTAACTAGCCCTAGGCATTGACCTCGTGCCCTGACTTGTTTTCTATGGCCTACCGGATTTGCCAGAAGTAAATTTCCTGGCCAGAAATCATAACTCAGAGGGAGGTGGCTTCTTTCCATATTATTCTAAGTTCGTCTCTTGGTTTGGTCATTCACGGGGCCACCTAGGTCTTGCTTTGGTTGCCAACTATATTGTAGAACCTGATTTCAATATACCATCCCCTGTGTCTGCTAACGGACTTTTTAATCTCTTTATTTTCAAAGCTTCCTCTCTAAGATCTGCTCCCTTTACTCCCTGTTTTTCTGAGAGAAGCCTGTAACGAGTAGCCTATTTGCGGAGCAGAGATCATTGATATCCTCCAATGAATGACGTTCCTTCAACCCAAAGCCAAGCTTCCTGAAGCTCCACCCACTTCTCTAGCTTCCTGCTATCACCTATTATGCTCCCTTCCCAGTGAGTGTCCTTCTCAGATCCTAGCACCATGAGACCTAATAATAAAGACACATCAATTTTTATTTTAAATTACAATTATAATTTTAACCAAAAGAAAGGCAACAATTTATCACAACTAAATAAGAAGTGAAATATAATTTCTTACACTGTTTTAAAAATTATATACATAATATATACTGTATGTATATATTTATATATAACTTTTCTTACATTATATATATTTATTTAATCCTCACAACAGTTCTATGAAGTAAATAATGTATTATAGTAATATATAGCAAATATATACTATATATAGAGAGAGAGTAAATAAATGTATATTTACATTTGAAAAAAAATGAAATAAAAAAAACAGAAAATGGTCACAGAGCCGATAAATCAATCTGTGGGATTTGAACCCAGATCTGGTAAGTGCCCTATCCAATACAGTCAGAAGTAGAAGAGTACAGAGGGGAAGTAACAGAGTTAGTATGGACAGAGAAGAAGTCCTGGGGAGAGAGGGACCCAAACAGGACACGGGATGATGGAGAGGCTTTAGGAAGAAAAGGAGAGAGAGGGAGCACTCCTGAATCCGAAGCTCTAGGAGTGGGGCCAACAATCCACATTCTAATAGCCATGATTCTGATACATGCTCAAGTTTGAGAACCACTGGATTAGTTAATGCCTACGTGCTTAGTGGCACTTAGTACACACTAACTGTTTCATCAGTGTTGAATATTACTACCAGCTATAGGACCACAGATCTTCGTGTGCGGGCTTGACCCTATGCTGGTGCTGCCCTGGTCCTCTGGATCCCCTAAGGGTCTCCACCCTGGCAATGTTTGGTGTCTGTCTTCATGCATGTCTCATCAGACCTTCTGCAACCTTCCCTGACCAGTTTGCCAGTGACTGCCTTTGGCTCAGGTCATGGTCCCGGGGTCCTGGGATTGAGTCCCACACTGGGCTTCCCCTTCTCAGCGGGCAGCCTGCTTCTCCCTCTCCCTCTGCCTGCCACTCCCCTTGCTTGGGCTCTCTTTCTCTCCCTCTTTGTCAAATAAATAAATAAAATCTTTAAAAAAAAAATAAATAAAACCTTAAAAAAAAACCACCCTAACTCCACAATGGATCAACCATGGTGACTCTGGACAAATTCCCCAACTTCCCAATGTCTCTGCTCATCTATAAAATGACAAAACCAATCACATACTCCTTACCATAGCACCAGAGAGATGTAAAAGTCAAGCGATAAAATGAATATAGAGTGCCCAGCAGAGTGCCCTGCATGTGGCGAGTGCTTGATGAACGTCGACTTTAAATACTTAAGGTTACACATTAGCCCATTTATACACAGAGCAGCATATTTGTGTCAGATTATAAAGCAAATGCTGGTGACTTTGACTTCTCTGTTCCAGGGAAGGATCTGTGTAAGGAGGGACCTTCCTCTTATTACCTCATAGTGTTAACGCTGGTTTAAAATATTTGTTGTCATTTTTATTGTAAATTTGCAGAAATAGGAGCCTGAACTTTTGATCTTACATTAAAGTGAGCAGAATTTCATAGAAAAAGGGAATGAGGTGGGGCTGTGAGAAAGGCTCTATAAAGGGGGCCAGGTGAGCTGAGTTGTGTCTAGACATACTTGTGTTAGCACATGGGACCTGGCCCCTGTAAATATGTCCATCTTTATAGTTTACATTTTCTTTCTGTTCTAGAGAGCTGGGGAGTGTTTATCTGCATTTGCTTAGTGAAGTCTCTTTGGATAGATTTGTACAGGGATAGGGATTTGCCTTCTCTTGGACAAGTATGGCTGGGAGGTCAGAGTGAGCCCCCAGGTTAGAGAAAATGGTGGCAGTTATTGTGATCTCCCAGACCCCCACCGTCTCCTCCTCTGTGGCTGGAGGGAGAGAGAAGGATAAGCTAGCTGGGAAGACTGATTTAGTCACCTCTCAAGGTCTTCCCTCAAGGGACAAATCTACCTCAGTCCTTTACAACAAACACACACACACAAAACTAGGCAAAATACAATTTAAAGTTCTTCGATTCTCCCTCACGGTAGGACATAAGGTGTCATCCTCTTTGCCAGTGAAAATCCTCAGGCAAGGCAGAGGCCATCTTGGAGGCTGTTTGCCAGGAAGTTACCTGAGGAGTCAGGCTGATGAAGCTCCCAGGGTGCCAGGTGGCCACACATTATGCTTGTTAGTCACATTATTCATGATGAGACTCTAAGGATGTTAGATGCTTCGTGCTGATACAATCTTGAGTGATTCGGTGAGAACATTTTAAAAGGCACTGTAAAGCTTTTTAGACATAAATCCAGCCGGTTTGTTATAGCACCTAAACTGCTAAATACTACCTTGATGATGCTAAAACAGGAGAGGTTTCAAAGGTTCCCAGATTCAAAACATCCAAGTGAACATTTAAGTGGTGGTAAAAGGAAAAACAACCAGGTAACACCCTGATGCTGACAGCTGGAAATTTTGGTGATGTGGCTTCCCTGTCCCTGGGCACCCAGGGCACTATCTGTAGAAGATAAGTGAGTCAGATCCTGCCCAGCCAAATCCTGATTCATGACACCACCCCCCAACCCCACCCCACTGCCCCTAGAAGGAAAAACTCAGAATTTCCCTGAGCAGCCAACCCTAGCTACTCTTCATCCCACTCAGTCGCTTGACCTTTCAGTGCGTCTCCTTCTCTGAACATTGTCCTACGGGGCTGGACCATGTAGATGGCGTACCTTTCAAGCTGGACATGTGATGCTGTGGCCATTCTTGACTTGTGTCCACATTTGTGGTGTTTTGCTTAAAGACACTTTCTCAGTTGGCATGGAGAACACGGGGAGTGGCTGAAGTTCCATGAGGACCAACCCAAATTTTCCTATTTCCCTCTCCCTCTTCCACCTAGAGGGATTTCTACTTTTGCTCATTTTTACCAGTGACCTGTTACATGGGAGCTGAATGACTGTGTCATATAATCAAGAGGCAGAAGAGACAGACTCTATCCAGAAAAAAAAAAAAATGGCACAGAGAAACCCTGTTTAAGACCAACCTTCCTGCATGTAAGGGTACTCCCCTGCCCACTCTCCTCTTCCCCAGGGCTTGGCACACATTGTTAAACTGTTTGCTGACATCTCCATCTGATTCCCCTGATAGCCTACTTTGCCCCAGGTCCTTGGCTCCCTTAAACCAGGGTTTACATTTACCAAGAGACAGGTTATAAAACGATGAACTCTTCTTTTTCGTTTTGGGCATTTGCTTGGCATGAGATCACCCCAAACCTTGTTTTTCCACAAACACCTAGTGGAATTACTAATTAATTATCCTACTGAGGCGAGAACAATATAAGGAAGATGTACTTAGATCCAGCAGATAATCAAATAGCCAAATTTAATTTAATTTAATTCTGTCTAGAATTCTTTTCATACAGCAATTAAGAGTCTAATTCTGGTTTTAGAGCAAGTCATAAAACAAGGCATTTAAACTATTTTTTTTTTAAACTAAGATATTACACAACATTTGCGTGGCATGAGGTGAGAAGCAAAATGTTGATCAAACTTTGGGCAGACGAAGGCTCACAATTTTCAGCAAAATCAAATATTATAGCATCGGTTTGCCATGGAAGAGCTGTAGCCATCACTCGGATGGAGAGCCAGTAGGCCCAGTCCTGGAAAATGCTAATTGATGACCCCAAGCCCCACTCTTATAAAATGGCAGCTAATTGTCAGGTGCCCTGTTTGTGGTTCCCAGATTGCTTCCCTTGCTTAAAGGCGAGTCACCCAGCCAGAGTAATTGAGTGGGGGTATAGCCAAGCCAATGAAAGCCTCACACTGAAGAGACTGCCACCACCCAGGCCCAGCCCCAGCCCAGCCCAGTCCCAGCCCTGCCTCAGGCCAGGCTTGGCCCCTGCCCCACCTAATCAAGCCACTGATTGTTTCCAGGGAGGGACCTACAGAGCACTCTGCCAGGGAGTCCCTGTTAGAACCAGTCACTCCCTGGAACTAAGCTGGCCACCGCGGCTGGGGCTTGTCTCTTGAGGTTCTAAGGGTACAATTAATTGCAGCAGCTGCAGCTTAATGTGTCCCTAAGCAGTTTGTTGATCTTGATGGTAATGACAACAAGGAAAAAAAAATAGTATCAATATATCTAAAAGGTCAAGGATGTGGGGCGCCTGTGTGGCTCAGTCGTTAAGCGTCTGCCTTCAGCTCAGGTCATGGTCCCAGGGTCCTGGGATCGAGCCCCGCATCCGGCTCCCTGCTCTGCGGGAAGCCTGCTTCTCCCTCTCCCACTCCCCCTGCTTGTGTTCCCTCTCTCACTGTGTCTCTCTCTCTCTCAAATAAATAAAATCTTTTAAAAAAAAAAAAAAGGTCAAGGATGTTTCCCCCGAGGTTCTACTGGGTGTGGTTTCTACCTAATCAATCTGGATTCCCATGAAAACCATGCTGGTTAATTTTTAAACATTAACAATGACAGTCGATGGGTACATGATTGTTTCTCAGAAATTATTGTGTTTCTGGGCATTTATTTACTTAACCTTTTTAGAATTAAGCTTATAATTTCTATAACTCATCATGTTAAATACAAGTTACCTGCTTTGAATTTAATATAGTAGTACATGAGAGAGTTTCTAAGAGGTGTGTGCCTTTCTGAGATGTCATTTAATTGAATAATTTAGTGTGTTTTTGAAGGTGTGTCCATTTACTGCAAAGTTTTAAGATGCATAAAAATAGTTGATCCATATGTCAAAAGTCTGAGAAACAGAAAAATTTCTCCTGAAGCATCAGAGGAGAGATCGAATACATTTTTATTGCAATGCAAGTCTGCAAAATGGAAGGCAGAGAACTTTGAAGAAAGAATGGAATAACTGGAAATAACAAGAACAAATGTGGGAGGATTCTGAAGAACTTGACACATGAAATACTACTAATGCCCAAGCTGTAGTCAGTGAGGACAAACAGTGTAAAAAAGATCTCTTTTAAATGGAAACAAAATATCAGAAAGAAACAGTAAACATACCAAGTAAAAACATTAAATTTTAACATGGTAGAAACGTTTCACTCCATCCATCGTATGTTGGAGACTAGCCAGTTGCCCACTAAACCCATCCTCTTCTTCCTGGACACATAGCTAGACTATATTTCCCAGACTTCCTTACAGTTAGCTGTGACCATGTGACTGAGCTCTGGTCCGTGGAATATGAGTCCAAAGCGATGTTCACCCCGCCAAGGCTTGGCCCAACCCATGCAATCCTCCCTGCTCTTTCTCTCTTCCCTCATCTGCTAGACAAATGCTGAGGATCCAGTGGGGTCTTCGGGGCTCAAGGGCATGGCGGAGCTGCTGGATGAAAGGAAACAATCCCTGCCAACACAAGTTGGATGACCACGTACACAAGAAATAAACCTCCGTAGATTAAGCCACTGGGCTACAGGGCTTAGCCCCGCTAACATTCTAGAGAGTCATCTCTTTGGATTGCTGAGTTAAAGATCCATTCAAAGCAAAGTCAGTAGGCTATGTATACTAGGGCATATTTCTGTTACCATCACAGGGACAAGATTACTTCATCTCTTAGGTTTAGTTAGGGACAATTTTAGGTTATTGTTGCAAAGCTTTGGTTATTGGACCCTTCAACATCTTAGACTATGAAGAACAAGATTCCCATGGTGTTTAGGATAAATAACAAACTAATAAACAAAACAAACAAATTGAATGAATGAGTGAGTGTGTAGCTATTTTATTAATAACAGTTAAGTATACCAGTTACAGTTATAGTTTTTAAAAAAATCACGAGGGAACTTTTTATCTAATTACATGGAAGATGGAAACACTAAATCTTATTGTAGCCCATCTCCCTCAAACCTCTGTCCTTTCTCCTGTGGGAATTCTCTCCAACCCCATGACTTAAAACAATTATAATCTCTGTGTTGATAATGCTCAGATCTGCCTCTCGAGCCCAGATTCTTCTCCTCAAGATTTGAACCATATATGGTTCCTGGATGTTTTCACTTGTGTGCCCAACATAACAGGCGTTCAAATGAATGAGTCATTGAGCTGCAAAGGACCAATAAAAATCACCTTTACTGGAGGCTGTTGGTTCTCTTCTCAGCATAATTCCCTGCCACCCCCTTTTCCTTCTAAAGAGAACCTAGATTTGGTCCATGTGTCTACACTTTCCCACACAGTAATGTCCCCGGGGGGAAGCTGACTCCACTCTCAACTCCAGGGGTGGTCTGGGCGAAGGGTAATCTAATCAGTTCAGGAATGGGCATGTGCCAATGAGATGTGAAGAGTTGTCTGCTGGAAAGCTTCTGGAAAAAGTTTCCGTACTCCTTAGAGAGAACAACAAGAGAAGAAAAGAAAGAAAAAAAAAGTCACAGGGAAAAGCAGATACAGCGTAGAGCCCTGAGATCAAGCCCATATATTCTTGGACCACACTAATTGGATTTGAATCTACCACTTACTAATTATGTAATATTCAACAAGTTACAGAGCCTTTCGGTGCCTCTGTTTTCTCATCTGCAAAAGCAGTTATGAGAAGAAAAAATGAGATAATGTAAGTAGATGTTGGCACAGAGTAAGCGCTGTATTACTGTTTTTTATTATTATTTTGTTCTGGATATTGTTTGCTTGACATCGCTGGCACCAGCTCGCTACGCGCCTAAGGATTCCACTAACTCCAGGAATGCAAAGAGAATTTCAAGTACATTTTTTCAAAATTCACGAAGCAAAGAAACGGAAAGAACCTGGGTCCTCAGCCACATGGTTGAACTTTGTAACTAATCAACCCTTTACTCTGCTAACATCCTTTTATATGGAATAATAAACTCCCCTACCATTCAAGCCTTATTATTCAGATTAGGTTTTCTTATTTGCATCCGAAGGCAGCCAACTTGACACATCAACTAGTACAGGGCTTTCAGAACTTTTCTAAATCATGGAATCCTTTTTCTTTTTTTTAATTTAATAACGTGAGTAATAAAATGGACTTTCCTTATTAAAAAAATGCAAGCATTTCAGATAAAGTTTAAAGTCCTTTCTAACTCAGCACCTTTTGACTCCAACCCACCTTCCCCCCCACTCCCCATAGGTAACCACAATCATACTTTTGGCATGTGTTGTTTCCTAATTTTTAAAATTTATTCATATAAAGACTTCTGTATCCAAAGAAAATACATACTATTGTACACGTGTTAACATAAATGATTATATATTGTACACACCTTTCTGCAAGTTGTTTTTTTAGTCAATGGTATATTTTATTTTATGTTATTTTTAAATATTTTATTTATTTATTTGAGAGAGACAGAGATAGTGAGAGAGAGCTCGAGCAGGAAGGAGGGGGAGAAGCAGACACCCCGCGGAGCAGGGAGCCCCCGATGCCGGGCTCGATCCTGGGATTAGGACCTGAGCCGAAGGCAGAAGCTTAACCATCTGAGCCACCCAGGCACCCCAGTCAATGGTATATTTTAAAGAGCTAACCATGTTAGTTTATAGTTTGACCTCATTCTTTGTAACTGTTACAAAGCATTTCAAAGTGTTAATATTAGCCAATCACCAGTTGATGGGCTTCTAGGTTCTTTTCAACTTTGTTTTACTTACAGTGTATTACAGAACAGTGAGGGAACTCTTTATTGGTTTTAATTATTTGTAACCATAGACAATGCTACAGTATATGTCTGTTTATCCAAGCTACATCCTCAGGTGCACAAAAACTCAAAGCCATATAGTTTTTAGTGATTTGTTACTTTTGTCAATATGGAATATCCTCTTTAATCCTTGAATTCTTTTTTGTCTGATATTGTCCTTTTCACCTTGAATTCTATTTTGTCTGATATTAATAATGGTAGACTCTTTTTGTTAGCATTTGCTTAGTAAGTTTTTTCCATCCCCATATTTCAACTTTTCTGTGCCATCTTGCTTTGTATTTCTTATTAAAAACATAATTGGATTTAAAAAGATCCAATCTGACTATGCCTGATTTTCAATGAAGTTGTGTATTTTTTTTTCCAATATATTTTCTACCAACGAACGTATGGCCTTGGTATGAGAGGGATAAATACAGCAGGTGCTCAGTTAACCTGGAAACTAGAAGTTGTATTAACCATGAAATCTGTATGTATTTAAATTTTTAATGTAGACTTTATCAAGTATTAAAAGTTATAACACAATGTGTGTGTATTAAAATGGTGCTAGAAAATATTTTATCCTTTTGTGTAAGAAGAGTTCCAGAGCAAACGGATTATTCATGAAGCTATCCAGATAGTCATATTGAGATGACAGCCTTGGTGGCTGTACTAAGATTTTTTCTTTTTTTGTAAAGATTTTATGTAAGAGTTAATAAAGTAAACCCTGATTGTCATTGACTGTTAGTGAAGCGAAACCATTCATGAAGTAAAACTGTTAATTTACCAAGAGGTGAAAAATTTCAGCCATCACTTTCCTTATACTTTGGTACACTTTGTCACGCACGTGCTACTCAAGAGTGAATATAAAAGTGCTATCTGACAATACACAAAAGAACAGAACCCGAATTCAGGAATAACAACAGCTCACAAATTTGAACCATGAAGAGATTTCAGCAATTTCACAAAACCCTCAAGGCCTCAGTTTGATTTGAAAAAAATTTCCAGGCACCCACAGCTTTTACAGAACAGTGAGGGAACTCTTTATTGGTTTTAATTATTTTCAAACTATCTTTAGCAGGATTCTTGTGTCTCATTCAGTGACTTTGGGGGCCACCTGGGGAGATAAGGGATGGGAGAAGAGCAAGTGTGGCTTTGGCATGCTCTCACTTCAACACAAACAACACCACTCTTCATCTGTTTTATATAAGGTTTTATTTGAAAAAATGATTCTGTTACCGAAAAAAGAGATGATCTGGTCTAACATTCCTATTTTCGGTAAAACTCATCCTAAGTCCTTTGCAGGCTTATAAAATGGGTTCTCTCTCAAACAGCTTCAGAAAAGGGTCCCAGAGGTGCCCATTTCTTGGTGGGAAATTCTTTAGTGTTTCCGGCCCAGTCCCTTTATTCTCACCTTTTAATGGTCATGCATCTTTTTCATAACAACCGTCATGTATTTGCAGATTCAGCTACTCCTCTGCCTTCTCTGCTTCAGGCCACATTGATCCTACTTCTTTTCATTCCTTTCTACAGGTCTCATTTCCCAACTTTTCAACCATCTCTGTAGGATCCTCTTCTCTCTGAAATATCTCCAAATTCCTCATCTCCTTCTCCAATTATCGAAGCAACAATGACACACCCTGAAGCTGAGCACAGTGAAAAGGAAAAGCCATCCTCCTGCTACTTAGTTTCTTTGGGCTTTAATTTGGTTCTTCTTTCACCTTTCAAGATCACCTTAGAGATGGTGATGGAGTAAAGATGGCAGCAAATTCTTTGCCGCTCTTCCCATTGAGGTGTGATTAATTTCCCCTCATCTTAGATCTGGGTGGGCCTGTGACCAGCCAAAGGCCAACACAGAACAGCAGAAGTAATGCTATGCCAATTTGGGCCAAACCTTCAACAGGACTGGCAAATTCTCTCCTGACTTCTTAGTTCACTTGCTCGGGCAGAAGCTGGCCACCATAGAGAAAAAATAAATCAGGCTGCCCTGAGATCACCATGCTGTAAGGAAGCCCAAGCTGTCATGCGGCAAGGTGACATGGACAGTGATGCTGTATTGCCCCCAGCTCGATAGTTATGCCAATCCAGAGCATCTCGAGAGATAATAGTGAATTGTTGTGTTATGCCATTAAATTTTTGGGTGACTTCTTATACAATAAGATGACCTGAACAATGAGCGTTTTTTTTTTCACCTTTGTGATTTGCTCCCGTCCCCCTACCCCACATCTTCCTGGATGTTGGCGCTAACTAAGGACCCCACAACCCAAGGCGATCATCTGAAGGGTTCCGCGACATGAATTAGTCCTACCTTACCTATCAACAAGAGGTGATGATTTCCTCTGCTTGCCCTCCAGTTTTCTTGCTTTATGTCTTTTAAAAAATCTTTTTTCAAGAATACCTCAACAGGTAATCCCCATCGGTGAGAAATCCCCCTGTGAGTATATATTCTGCAGCCATGTTCCCTTAAAACAGAGTTCCTCTTGTTCAGTTCATAGCTTATCTTCCAAAGCTGTTCAAGGTTTGTGATGTTGTAGATGATGTTACAAGATCTAGCACATTCCAAAGTAAAACAATAGGCTTGTATTACTCTTGGTACTAATAATTAGGATGTTTAATTCTATGAGGTAAATCTCTAAGTTAGGGGCTTTCCTGGGTCACAAAGGAAATCACAGCTGGGAAATAATGTTGCCAGTTTAAAACCCAGGTGTTTTCTTTAATTCTCATAGGTTAAAGATACTACCAATAAGAGCAGGGAATTTGGGATCCTTCTCTAAACTGAGCTCATTTAAACTACATGCTTGTATAGAATCATTCATTTTTGCAAAGAGGTATAATCATCTTTCCAATCCTATATGACTTGGACCCAGGGACACAGTGGCAATGAAATCATCGTTCCCCATTGGGAAGTGGCATTTTGTTGTTATAACCCAAGAACAAATCATATAAAACAAATTTACATTTTCAAAGTTCCCTTCAATATACATTATCTGAGAGTCCAGGGTGGGAATAACATATAGAAATGACAATAAAGTTTCAAAAATCAAATACTTAACTCCTTCCCCACACCCAGTCTTAGGACCAGACTAATTTGGGGGATCGGTTGCTCTGATGGAGTAGAACATAAGACCCACAGGTTAACTGATATTCTGTCACCTCACAGAGAAATCTGTCTGTATCTGCCAGCCTGGATAAGATATATAACTAAAAAAGAAAAAAAAAAGGCGCATAGCATTAACACTCAGCAATAGTTGGCAGCATCAGAAGGTCTATTGTAAGTACTTGTTACAATTTATCATTTGCCTTGTAATTTACTTTTTAACTTATTTTTATGTTTGTTATTCAGTCAAATATTTCAATCTTTTCTTCTAGGGTTTCCATCTTTGATACCACTTAAATAGTCAGTCGCTAAGCAGAGAGTAACCCCTCTGTCTTTGGGCTGCTATAATAAAATACCATAAACTGAGTGGCTTATACGCAGCAGAAATCTATTTCTCATGGTCCTGGATGCTAGCAAGTCCAAGATCAAGATGCTGGTAGATTTGGTGTCTGGTGAGGACCCTCTTCCTGGTTCACTGATAATGCCTTTTCACTGTGTTTGCACACAGTGGAAGGGGTGAGGGAGCTCTCTTGGGTTTTTCTTTCTTTCTTTCTTTCTTTCTTTCTTTCTTTCTTTCTTTCTTTCTTTCTTTCTTTCTTTCTTTCTTTCTTCCTTCCTTCCTTCCTTCCTTCCTTCCTTCCTTCCTTTCTTTCTTTCTTTCTTTCTTTCTTTCTTTCTTTCTTTCTTTTTTCTTTCTTTGTAGGCTCCACACCCAGCATGGAGCCCAACGTGGGCTTGAACTCACAACCCTGAGATCAAGATCTGAGCTGAGATCAAGAGTAGGACCCTTAACCGACTGAGCCACCCAGGCACCCTGGTTTCTTTTATAACAGTACTAATCCCATTCATGAGGGCTCCACCCTTATGACTTAATCACCTTCCAAAGACCCCCACCTCCAAATACTATCACCCTGGGTTTGGGATTTCAACATATATGAATCTGAGGGGGACACATTCATCCTACAACTCCCTCTGTATAAAATGCCTATGGCCACAATCCCTCTTCTTGAGGAAAGTCCATCTCTAGAGTGAGTGAATGAAGCCCAGGCTTCTGAGCTGATATTATCTCAGGCAGCAACCCCCCATGAGGGCTACATTCAGACCTTGTCTATGTTACTAGCCAGGATGGGTGTCCATTCTCTAATATGATTGCCTTTGGCAGACATGCCTTCTCCTTGATCACAGGCCCTCCCAGCTCCATGGAAGCTAGTATCCTTATTTGGTTCTGTGGTGTTGGAATACCTTTCGTTGTTGAAGATGTGAGTGAAGTGTATATGTGCGTTGTTGAATTCGCTTTGGTGTCTTTCTTGTAAATAGAATAGTCTTGCACAACCTCTCCCAAGTGTCTGTATTAATGTCACATACTAAAAAGTAGACGATATGCCAAGCAGAGGCACAAGAGTTCCTACGCAAAACTCTGTATGTCATTAGGGCTTTTGTATAGTTAAGAGGAGTTTACAATCTTGGGCTTACAGAATACCAAACTGAAATCTTTGCTAGTGTGCATTGGACAAAAGTTTTCACATCCTACTACTATCCATGGCATGCAGTGGGCTTGTGCAAGTAGGATCTGCTGCTTGGCATATCTTTTGTTCTCTGCAGATCATCTCGTTTTGACTTTTATGAAAATTATAATACATGTAATTAATATAAACTTCTTTAATGTAGGAACTTGTTACTTCCACAGTCAATTCTGGGGACACCAGAATAAAAGATTTCAATGCTCAAAAAATTTTTTTTGCTTAGAAGCAAATATTAGTCAATTCCTTTAACTAAGAATACATTAATACATTATAAAAGAAGTATTTTAAAAAAGTATTTGGAAAAACTGGAACCTTGCTCTCAACTTGCTCCACACTGCTCTGGGGAAATGTGGGGGGACACCGAGGACAGAATTCCCACCAAACACACGGGATCAAGTCACAGTTTTCAAGAGAAGAAACAGTAAAGCCTTTTTAAGTTTCTATTTCAGCATTTTCCTTTTATGACAGTTTGCAGCTTTGGATTCTACATACCCACAGTTTTATGCTTCTTCCCAATAAAGTAGTTTTTTGGCCTGTCATCCCTCAAAAACAAAACAAAACAAAACAAAATCCCTGTGTTATATCTTGGCACATTATAAGTCACTTAACTTCATAAGGTACTTCATGAGGAAGTGCCCAGAGGGGGCTGCAGGTAGCCCAGGCATCCTTTGGCTTCTGCCAAGTGAGCATCCTAACTTGGATGCACCTGCTTGGAAGATCCAGTACAGAACTTATCTGCTGTACTAATCACATCACACATTTCATTTAATTCTCTTAATAACTTTTAAGGTATTGACATCATCATTTTTAGGTTATGGTGGATAGAAGTATGAAATGATTATATGTTAGTGCAAATATGTATGTTATTAGGACACAACTTGAAAATCTGGATGGTATCGTAAGATTGCAGTAAGTATTTCAATCAACTCAATTCAGTAAGAGCAAGGGACCCTGCTCCCAGTAGTGCAGAGTTAAACACCCACCCAACCCAGTCTTGCCAGTCTTGATTTCATAACTAGTTTGAAAACTGGAAGACACGGGGAAGAAATATAGCCCAGAGGAGGTTCCAGAAAGCTACTACATATGGTAGGAATTGGTTATACCCTAAGGAGAACACGTAGCCAAAAGCTGTTGCTGAGCCTTTTGCTCTCAGCGAAGCAGCACCAGGGAGATTCACATACAGTCTGAATTTGACAGAGAAAATCTTTCTATCCAGAAGAGGGCTGCTGGGACCTCTCACAACTTCTACAGTAAAATAGAGCCTGACTGGAGTCCCTGCCCATCCACGTGAGTCAAAAAGTTGGCATTATGGAAGAATTCTGCCAAGTCAAATTCTTTTTTTTTTTTTTTTTAGTGTGTTCCCGTTTTTCATTATGAAAATGATCCAAGTTAATATAAGAACATTTAGAGAACAACAGCAGAGAGAAGAATGAAAGAAATCACCCACATTCCACTTCTCAGGTAACTACCAAGTAGAAAAACATTCCTGTGTATTTCCTTACAGTCTTTTCTTCTATATGTTTGGTTTGTTTGGTGTTCATTTTGTTTGTTTTATACATTGCTGTGGTTGGTCAAACTCTTCACCGTGCCTGCTTCTTTCTTTCTTTCTTTTCCCCCTTCAGATCATGTGGCCGGTGTCTCCCTGAGCGGGGCTGCAAGCTTCCCACACGTTGTTGTTTTTAATGGCCGCATGAATTCTGCATCCCAGGCTCGCTCCTCCTCCAACCCCCGTCTTCCCCATCCCATCCGTCTCCTCCCAGAGTCAGCTGGTCTGTGCTGAGAAAAGGCAAAGCTCATTTTATCATAAAACAGCCTTGGCCGGTAAAGCAAATCTGCTGTCCCCAAAACTCATAATGCATTTCATTACCTTTGGATTATCAGTGTGGAATTATTCACATCACCGCCCTTAATTATCCACCTCACTGCCTTCTTCATTAGCATGGAGGGCGGAACCAAGGCTGGACTGCATTCTCTTCAGAGCCCCAGTCAGTTCTCATTAGCCAGTTGCCTAGAAAATGGTCTGGGCTCCCAGGGGCCACTGCCCGTTCCTGTTCCTGCCCCAAAGGCTGTCATTTCTTGTCCCTCTCCGGGTCAGCAGGAAGGCGCTGGGTGAGTGGGGTGGGAGCCAGGAGCAGTGAGGGACAGTCAGGCCTAAATCCCAGAGCCTGTCCTCCCTCCTGATCCAGCTTCCCCTCCGCAGAAGAAAACAGTTGGGTTGTTGGGGCTTGTGTGCAAGACAATAGCCACCTACAGTCCTAGAAGACTTGGGACTTCTCCACCTCCCTGGCCCTCCCGCCACTCAGGATTGCCCCTAACAAAAGGCCCCAGCTTGACCCCCAAGGCAGGCCAGAGTGATTCAAAGCAAGATTTGAATCAGCTTAAGCTGAGCAAACCAGCGACCACAAACGTGCCACACTCAATTTACTAACCTCTAAGTCAGGCAGGAATACTCTCTTCAGTCTTCTTTTTCTTTCTGTTCTTTTTTTTTTTTTTTTTTTTGACAGGAGCCAGGTAAACTAGTATAATCCCAAATGTATATATAGTATTTTTAAAGGCTTGAAGCAGGACATAAACACAACCTCCAGAGGAAAATAAGACCATTAACAATACTCCACCATTATTTAGCATGAGCTCCTGTCCAAAGCTCTTTATTTAGTAAGGACATACCTTTGCAAACCACTTAAAAGGAACTCCTGGAAGATAGGCATTTTTGTTTTCTTACATGCTAGCCTGTGAACACGATTACTAAGTGCTGCTTTTTAAAAGGCTGGCGATATACATAACCGATTGGTTTGCTTCCCATCCAGTGCTCAGAAATATGGATGGCAAGTCTGCTGTCCCAGGGCTGGGGCTAGTCGCTCACCAGCTGGGACAGTCAGAGGTTGTTTCCTCCCGGGTCCCAAGGCGAACAGAGGCTCCTTGTCTGGAAGGAGCCAGCCAGGAAGTGCCGGCTACTCTAGTGTAAACGTGGACGGTCACTGAAGAAGTCAGGCTGTCTAGAACAGGAGCTCTGATCAGACAGGATGGAGCAATTAGGGCCGGGAGCTGCGACGATGACAAATAGGAAATTGTAGGTAATATCTGAGCTGTAGGCTGCTTCTGGGGCTATTCTTTGCCTAAAGCTTCAGCAAGATTGTTTTGGGGGACTGAAAGAAGTGACTGATTCCTATGACAATGTTTGATCTTCAGGAACAATTCTCTTAAGTTTTCTGAGTCAACCCCTACTAATAGGGACTGTTGAAAAACTGTCATTTCATAGAGGATGCTTCCATCAACCCCTCTGGTAAATACGTTTTTTTCAATAGTCTCACTTAAGTATTCATGAGCTTGCTTTTTTTTTTTTTTAATTAAGACCTTTGTTTAGAGCAGTTTGAGGTTCACCGCAAAATTGAGGGGAAGAGATTTCCCATACAGCCCCTGCCTCCACACAAGGTTCATCTCCCTATTATCAACAGCCCGTACCAACAGAACCTCCACTTTGTCACAGCTGATGAACCTACACCTGAGACATCGTATGTCAACACTCAGAGTTCATCGTTGGTGTTAAGATTCACTCCCGGCGTTGTCATTCTGTGGGTTTAGACGAATGTGGAATGACACGTATCCATCATTATGGTATCACACAGAGTATTTTCACTGCCCTAAAGATCCCCTGTGCTCCATCCATTTATTCCCTCCCCTCCCACCCCTGGCAACCACAGATCTTTTTACTCTCTCCACAGTTTCCCCTTCCCCACAGTGTCACATAGGAGAAATTATACAGCATGTAACCTTTTCAGATCGGCTTTTTTCACAAAGGAATATGCATTTACGGTTCCTCCTTTGTCTTTCCATGGCTTGATAGCTCATTTCTTTTTAGTGCTGAATAATATTCCATTTCCGAATATATCACAGTTCATTTGTCCACTCACCTACTGAAGGCCATCTTCGTTGCTTCCAAGTTTGGCCAATCATGAATAACGCTTCTATAAATATTCATGTGCAGGTTTTTGTATGGACATAAGTTTTCAACTCTTTTGGGTAAATACCAAGGAATGCGATTGCTGGATCACACGGTAAAAGTATGTTGAATTTTATAAGAAACTTATTCTTGTTTTAGCAAATGTTTATTAAGTACACACTATGTGCTAGGCATCATGTTAAGTTGGAAATACCTTGGAGATCACAGTGAACCTTCCATTATAAGGAAATAAAGTAGCCCTGAAGAAAACTATAAAACTAATTTCTGCAAAACAAGTCAAATTTTCCAATTTGTGATTCCAGGGGCATGCGCTTATAAAACAGTGTTTTGACCTCAAGAAAAAATATGTGGTTCCAGGCTGAAATGTCCTTTATCCCTGAGCAGTGCTGTCCTCTGTCAGCCAGCAAGAGATAATGCTCAGCCTGCAAGAGGACAAAGTTTGAAGCATCCTTAACATCCTAGTGCCCAGCCACCCACCCACCCCACTTACGCCCACAACCTGGAAGGTCCTGAACCCTTAAATCCACTGCTTTCCCTACGGTGATTACCTACAGCTGTTGCTGGTTGAATACGGAATAAAAGAGCAGATCTGTCAAACTGGGAGGATGGTTATGATGCTTCCAGTTCTCCAGCCCATGGGGTCACACTCCAGCCCAGGTCTCCTGCCAGGGGTATCCTGATGGCCTTCTGGGACAGGCAGATTATCAGGAGACCAGCTGCAGAGAAGCTCTAACACAAATCACTTCGAGGACCTCAGGAATTCCAAAGTCCCAACTCCTCCCACAAGGGATGAATCAGACTCATCCTTCCGTTCAAATCCTTAAAAGTTGTGTACAGGGGGGAGCTTTCTCTGCCGAGTAAAATAGGAAACCTATAGACAGGCTTCTGTTCTTTTAACCTGGACTGGTAAGAAACAACTCGTTACACAAATAAGGGATATTAATTCGTTCTATAATGTCACCTGATAGAACCCCCTTTGGATAAGCAAAATTTTGAGTCTTCAATATGTTGTAAAATAGCATTAAAAAAAAAAAGTTCCCTGTACTTTTTCCGCTGACTTCCCATCAGCCCTGGAAGCATATTGTGACTGTCTGACCATAAGTACAGATAGCAACTAGAATGTGCCAGGGGCCGTAGAGATCTATAGCTCAATAAGGATTTAATGAGTGCTAAATTTATTGATTGATGATTTCACGTACATGCTCTGCCTTCCCTGAGACACCCTCTCGGCTGGCTTTACAGCATTTGCAAGCCCTCACGATGGTGCCCCTCCCCAAGATACCCACTGTCCCTCTCTCCTCAGTTACCTCCATCTTGCCAAGATTGGTCTGTTTTGTACTGAATTAGGTAATGAAGCAGTTAAGGTGGGGGGGGGGAGGCTTTTATTTTTTAAAATACAGCAAAAGCAACAATAACAAAAGACTGCAGGAATAAGCAAGCCTTCAACAAAACAGTCTGTTAACACTTGAGAAACACACAGGCGGGGGCTAGCTCTCCTCCCTCCCACCCCCAAATCACCACAGCCTCCAACATCAGTCACTTAGAAGGACCGCAGAATTACTAACGTTGAACCGCGCTGGTCTCTGGCTTCATCTATCCCCTCTCCTGTAAACAACATCCTCTCTGAACCAGTGAGGTACCATTGTGGGGTTACTTCTGACTCATGCGAGTGGGGAAAGTGCCCCCCGTTGAGCCCTTGTGGTGACCACAGGAGAATTATTGTTTCCTCCACACGGAGGTCCTGATGAAGCTTCAGGAAATGTCACCGAAATCATTGCCACATACCTTGAGCAGAGTGGCTTCTGATGGCTCTGACGTGGCCAGGTTTGTTGGGGTCAGACCCCTTTCCCTTTCATCAGCGTGGTGAAGCCACACCAGCTGTGACTTCGATTCTAACCTCCTGTTGACCTTGACCACACAGACCTCAGATTTCACTTGGACGGGCAGAGCCTAGCTTGGTTCCCACCCATGGGAGTAAACTCTTACCGTATGAGTAACCTGAGTATATGCATTTATTTTTAAATTTCTTGATGTTATTAAAATTCTTCTAGTAAGAAAACTGGGGAAAAAATAAGGCATCCATTTTACATTTTTGGGGGGAAATATAAAATAACGAAATAGAGCAACGGTTGGCAAAAGATGGACTGAAAGTGTTTCTATATGACCCATAAGCTTCGAAAGGTTTTTCCTTTTTTTATTTTATTTTTTAAAGACTTTATTTATTTATTTATTTTTAAAGATTTTATTTATTTATTTGACAGAGAGACAGTGAGAGAGGGAACACAAGCAGGGGGAGTGGGAGAGGGAGAAGCAGGCTTCCCACGGAGCAGGACCCTGGGATCATGACCTGAGCGGAAGGCAGATGCTTAACAACTGAGCCACACAGGTGCCCCGGTTTTTACATTTTTAAATGACAGAGAAAAAAAAAATCAAAAGTAGAATAATTGTTTACAATATATGAAATTCAAATTTCAGTGTCAATAATCAAAGCTGTATTGGAACCTGGCTGTGCTCATTCATTTATGTATTGTGTACGCCTACTTTCGTACAATAATGGCAGGGCGGATACAGCCCACAAAGCATAAAATATTTAAGATCTGGCCCTTTATGGAAAAGTTTGCTAACTCTTAGAATAAATAAAAATATATTCAAAGTGTCACTTTCCCAAAGCAACACATTTTTCTTTTTTTTTTTTTTTTTTTTTGCCTATATTATTTCTGTTGGGGGAGAAGGCCTTGCATTATTTTTTTTTTTTTTAAGATTTTATTTATTTATTTGAGAGAGAGAGATAGCGAGAGCAGGAACACAAGCAGGGGGAGCGGGAGCCCACCGAGCAGGGAGCCCGATGCAGGGCTCGATCCCAGGACCCTGGGATCATGACCTGAGCCGAAGGCAGACGCTTAACGACTGAGCCACCCAGGCGCCCCAGGCCTTGCATTATTTTAGTCTGTTTCATTAAAATCATAATTTTCTCTTAAAAAATATAATCCAATTGCTGTGGAAATGGAAAGTGGCACAAAAGAATAAAGAAGCTAAACCTCACCAATAAATAATCTCAACATCCAGAGAAAACAAACGCTAACATTTTAGTATGTATTTTTTCAATTTTTTTAATGTTTCCAGTTTTTACAAAAAAGGGCTCATGATATTTTGCATTTTGCTTTCTTTCACTTCAGTTTAAATTATGAGCATTTCCTGCAAACTTTTCAATATTCAAATCACCTAAAATGAAATGTTTCTTCCCATTCCTTGAATAATGCCTTATGAGCTATTTTAACACACCATAGAAAAAGGTCTTTTTTTCTAGAATAAGAAAGAAAATAGTTGAAGCCAATTTCTGTGAGTTTAGAAGAGCCGTCTTGCAGTCCTTTCATGTTACCCAGAATCTTTACATTCTGTTTAATGTTTCTTTGAAGAAATAAGACATTTTTCTTTAATAAGCAAACCATTAAAAATACAGATTGCTCTTTTCTAGGCTTTTGCTTTTGAATCTAACAGCAGAATGAGAAGATTTCCAATTGAGCTTTTATTGGTTTCTGTGTTGGGAAGTACAATATTGCTCCATGTCTACAATACCTTCCCTGTATCTATGAACAAATACTTATTCGAATTTAAGTAGACTTGCAGGGTTATGCCAATTCCCTCCATGAGTGATTGTTGAAAAGCATTACTAATTACTAGAAGGGTCATGTTATTTTATTATCAAAGGACATGCATAGGAAATAAAGACTGTTTTGGAACCACACTCAGCAACAGGTTATGGTAAGGCATAACCTGTTTTTTTTTTTATATTTTATATTTAAGCCAAGTTATTTCCTTAGGTTTCAGTGGCAAAGAATCAACATAAAAAGATTAAAGGATTTAGGGGAGGAAATCTTTGCTGCCTTGTGCCTGCTTCCCTCGTATCACCAATGGAGATTCCCAAAACTGTTGCCGGAAAATAAACTACACTGAGAAGGAATGGTTTCAATTCTGCACAATGCCCTCACTCCAGCAAGAAACCGGAGTTGGCTTTGTTTGACATTACAACGTCTATTATCCAGATGGAATCGAAAGACATTGAATCAATTTGGAAAACCAAAGTTTTTGCTGGAAGTGATGCACGTCGAGGGATAGGCCCTCGTTGTGGATAACCGGAGTGTGGAGTTGAATTCATTTTGGTTCCCTTAACTGTGCAGAGGGCAACAAGTAAGTTTACTGTAGTGAGAACAAACTAGTGATTAGCTAGGATTTAGTTCACGAAAACCCCAAAACCTTTGGGCTGTTTATTGCAATTACAGTGATTGATATACGCCCCAAGAAGGAAAGCAAAGCAAAAATGGGAAATGAAGGAAGCGAGGAGGGAAGGGAGGGAGGCAGGGAGGGAGAGAGGGAATGAGGGGAGAGGGAGGAAAGAGAGAAGGAAGTAAGACGAGCTATTGACTTTTTTTTTTTTAAGATTTTATTTATTTATTTGACAGAGAGAGACACACAGAGAGAGCGAACACAAGCAGGGGGAGTGGAGAGGGAAAAGCAGGCTTCCCGCCGAGCAGGGAGCCCGATGTGGGGCTCGATCCCAGGACCCTGGGATCATGACCTGAGCCGAAGGCAGACACTCAACGACTGAGCCACCCAGGCACCCCAAGCTATTGACTTATAACATCTTCATTAGCATATTTGTGTGTTAAGAATGGACCCCTTCCAGCTGGGACATTCTCTGATGATTTACAGCCAAGAAGAAGAACTTGGAACCCCTGTCGATTTAAAATATATGCATGTTTGCAATTGCCCTGGGCTCTCCGTCTTTGCTGCCAGATGTAGTGATGAAGTTAGGGAGATAATTCTTTCCATGAGGAGGAATGGGGCAAGGAACCAGTGTCCTGAAATGCAGTAAGAATTGCCAACAGAACTCTGAGGTCGAAGTGTGCTAAGTGCTCAGGCTGCTCGTCTACAAAAGCAGACCAATGATGCCATGGCAGGAAGGTGGGAGACCTGAGGGCTGTGCGAGAGCTCGACACACAGTGGGCCGCAACACATGATTGCAGACTTGGAGCTGAGGATGTTCAGCGTCACTGTGGTTACCTGAAAACAAGAATGCCTTTTAGGCCACAGGTATGAAGGGCTGGTATTTTATAGACCACAGCACTAATTACCCCCCGAGATGCTCAAGTAGCTTCTCTTAACTCTAGATATTTTATAGGGTCTTTTAAAACAGATCAGCCACATCATAGCGCAAACGCATTCTCAAACGAGGTTCTAAGCCATACTTCGGGAAGGAAGAAGCTTCTCCCGATCCTGTCTGATATAGCACCTGCGTTCTCACCCAGCCTCGAGAAACAAAGCCAGAGAAAGGCAAACTGAGCAATTGTAAAAATTATTTTCTAATCATAATTCACTTCTAACTTCCATCTAACTGTGGGCTGGACAGGGGCCAAGTTAGGGAGGAATGGAAGCAAGCGCTCTGCGTGGGGAGTTGGCATACTTCGGCTTGAAACTGGATCGCTCGGTTTTGGAGATGAAAGGTAAGTTTTGGGCATGACTGGGCAGCAGAAGATGGAGCCACACTCTGCTCCTCTCCTTCGTCTCCCACCCCCGATCCTTGTTTCACGAGCAGGTGAATGGGGAAAGAACTCAAAGCCACTGCCTACGCCTTTCCTCCTAGGAACAATGTGGAATGTACTTTTTGCTTTTCATTGTTGGCTGGTAACTTTTTCGGTCACTAAACCCTAACCAGAAAGGTCTTTAAAGGATTCAAACGTGAGCTTACGCTGAACAGGAGTGGCAAGATCTGGATCCTGGCATGCTAGGTTGGTGAAGCCAAAAGTGCTCCCAGCCTCAGCAAACCAATAATAATTATAGCTATCTTTATTGAGTGCTTAAGCACATTCCTCTTTAATCATCACATCCACTCTACGAAGCAGACTTTTATTATTCCCATTTTACAGATGCAGAAACTGAGACACAGAAGTTCATTAACTAGCCTGAAGTCACCCAGCTGGTCCCACAGTGACAGGACCTCTGATCTTCTGGGCATATTGCCTTTTAGAATAGAGACTTCATTTCCCAGCCTCCCTTGAAGCTGGGTACAGACCCGAGATTAAGATCTGGCCAATGGGGGCATGAAGGGAAATGGAACAGTATGGGTGACTTCCTGGACTTGCCCGTAAGGGGAAGGAGCTTCCCCACCCATCCCCTCTTCTACCACACTACTGCTTGAGATGGCAATGAAGCTGAGAGACATCTCGTGCCTTATAGTTGAAGACATCATCGTATGGATGGTGGAACAGCAAGCTTGGAGGGGCTGGTTCCCTACAGCGTTCTAGCGTACCTCCCGCTATACCATTCCTAGGCCACCCACCTCAGGCTATTAAGTAAGGAAAAAATAAATAGACTTCTTTCTTGTTGAAACCTCTATTATTTTGAATTTCTCATACAAAGCCAACTTACTTCATAGCTGAGCTAGAATTTGAAGCCAGTTCTGCCTGATTGTAAAGCTGGGCTCTTATCTACCACACAGTTACAATTCTAGGCGCTATCGTCGGAAGGACAGTATGAATTCTTAATGGAAGGAGTCCTTGCTAATTCCTTCTTGAAAACATAAGACCACTCCTTGACAGTTGATTCTAAAGGATAATGGTGTCGCATTTAAGAGCCTCTCAGTATGAAGCTTCTATAAAATGAAGTTTGCACAACATTCCCAGGTATCTATAAGGCTGAAGGTACTCACATTTATGGTTTCCATTAAACAAAAGACCAAAATAAAGACCTTCTCTCTTATTTGTCTGATACAGCTGGGAAAGTAGACAGGGTGAGCCTACAGAAAAGTCTTCATAGACGTACTTGAGGTTAACTTTCAGTGCTTGCTCACTTTCTGCACGTTTTCAACCCTCCCAGAGGTGATTCCTCCCAGTCCTGGTACCTTGGGCCCTTTCTGCTGGCTCAGCCTCTGCCAAAATAGGGAAGGATCCAGTATCTGGACTCCGTCATTGTCTGTGATACCCCAGCCTCCTTTTCCCTGCACCTGCTTCCTCTAGCCCAACAGTGCTGGGGAGAGGGGCATCCTCGTCCTGGGAGGTCCCCAGTGCAGAAGCACTAACTGTCATCCCATCCTGAGGTGCACGGTCAAGTGCAGGCTCTGCCACTTAACTAGTAACGGTTCCTAGCTGTATGAGCACAGCCAAGTCCCTAACCTCTAATAGGAATAATAACAGAGTTTGCAGGGCTGTTGGGTGAAATGAGCAAGATGATACATGTGAGTGAACTGGGCTCGTCGTAGATGCTCAATAAATGATCATCATTGGATCTCCCTGCTTTTCTTGCCTTTTTCTTCTGGACACAATAAATTACTATCTCCACCTTCCAAGCCACAATTCCTCTTATTCCACCATTCTTGACAACCTAGAGAATTTTCAGATGATGCCTTCTGTCCGGTAATTGTATCTTATATTTTCAGGATTGCATCGCACTGGTAATTCACAGGCCTGAGGGGAGAGGGGAGAGGGGAGAGGGGAGGGGGTGTTTACTGGAATCCAGACAGGACTGTAACTGTGGCTGCAGGAGAAGCTGACAGAGGCTGTGGCCTTTCGTAGAGGAACTGAGCCACCGCGACCTCATGGACCAGTGCCAGGGCAGCCAGAGGAATAAATATCCCCACCCCTCTCTCCTGCTGTCTCTGACCTCAACAGCTGCCTCCCGTTGGCTGATCCCAACCAGAAGCTGGAGGGCAAGGGGCGCCCATGGAAGGATCCACATGGCTGGTCTCCCAGGACCAGAGCAAGGTGAAGAGGGGCAGACCGTGGGTCTGGGCAAACAAAGGCATCAGGCAGAGATGTGTACAGATCATACCTTTTCACACCTGGTGGGACTGCGTGGACTCAACACAATCAAACATATTAATATTTCTGTAGTAAAACAGAGGAACATTTGCACTGTGTGGAATAAATAAAAAGGAATCAGCTCTTTATTAGGTCAGGTACTATTACAAATAAAGAGGAGCCCTCCACATCCACAGAGGTATATAGGTCAGGTGTGGAGACCTCTACTGGGGAAGGGAAGGTATTTTGGTAAGTGCTTCCTGAGTTTCTCCCTCCCCCTTGCGCTCCATGGGCAGGATCCCCTCAACTTTGTGGGTTCCCTCAGCCTCTCCCAGTTCTCCCAGGGACCACCACTCACTGTTCGGGTGGCCATGCCTAGAACTCCTGAGAATGCTCTGGACACAAGTCCCAGCAGAGAGGAGAGAGAAAGGGAGGCCATCCTGGAGCCTCTGGCACTCCCTAAGAAGGCCATGGGAAACCAGAGCCTCCAGACTTGCAGCTCAGGGATGCTTGTCCCTTCAGACGAGTGTTCTAGGGTCTTCCACTTCATGTGGCTATCTGGTGCAGGACAGTAGACAATAAATATAGGATTGAATAAGCAGATAAATTAAATAATAAGTTGTATTCTTTTCCTACATTTATCACCTCCTGTGATCACAGCTTGGAAATAAGTAGTATAGTTCAGATTTTAGACTGTAAAAACATATGTAACTCAGATAGCCTCAACTTCTCCAGTCTTTAATGCTCCCATGGTAGTCTGAATCACCATCTTACCTAAACACAGAGCTCAGATTCTCTTCCCCATACTTCACCCTTGCCCACTTATTTCTGGGAATCCCTGGGAGTCCATATTCCACAAGCTAGTCCTGGTTGGTGCATATCCCTTTGATTTACAACATCCTTGTCTACCCTGACATCATTATCTTAAGAGGAGGCATGATAATAGGAGTGCAGACTTTGGCATCAGTCTGGCTTTGAACCCCAGCTCTACTGTGTACTGCCAGTCAATGTCTTTAATATCCCTGCGCCTCAGTCTCCTCATCTGGAAGATGGGGATATCGCAACATAGGGCCATTTGAGGACTAAAAGTATTAACATATGTAAGGCACTGAGAAGGTGCCGGGTACATGGTGAGCACTACATAAGTGCTAGACATCATTATTGTTGGTATCTGGGCCTGCTGAACAGGACCACAAACAGGACCACAACAATCTGTACCAAAGACAGATCGCAGGCTCCATCCAATAGGTGTCAAGTGCTTTTAATCTTCCAAATGATAGTTTTCCAGGTTGCAAGAAGTCAAGATCTAGTCCCCTTCAGGCACCCCATTATATCATAAGAACAAGAAAACAGTTCAAAAGATTTACTGATTTTAGTGAATAATTGACATGTAGAGAATTTAAAAAGAACAAAAAGAAGAGCATGCGACTCTTGATCTCAGGGCCGTGAGTTCGAGCCCCACGTTGGTTGTAGAGATTACTAAAAAAAAATTTAATACACTTAAAAAAAAGAACAAAAAGAAATTGACCACCTAGCAACACCACTGTTCTCAATGTATCTGTCAATGGTATGGTTCTCGACCCAGCTAAAGCCTAGTAATGATCAGCAAATCACAGATTGAGTCCATGTAGAAATTTGGGTTTTTACCCTATGGCTTTTATTTAACCAATGACTGCCCTCCTTCTGGGCAATGGGAAGAACATTAAAATAGCATTTGTTGATTGTGACATAGTTTACCAATATTTGTTCTTTTCTTCCCAAGTCAAATCTGTATCCGGTCTATTTTATTAATAGCTTTCAGAAAGCAGCACGCTACCTGATAGGCAAACTACTACTGCACACAGACATGGCAGCGGGCATAATCCCTTATCATGCTGACCATTGATTTGCATCGGGCAATTCTGAGATGTACACTGTTGAATCTCCACCACCTGCAAGCAGCCGGGCGCTGTACCGTTGCTGTGGCCTAGTGCGCTCAGATAAAAACTGAGCTGAAAGAAAAGATGAATTCTGCAGACTAAGACTAAAAAATTGTAGAGAATTACATTTTTTTTTTTTTTTTTTTTTTTACAATCGCCTTGGGTATTTGGCTCAAGAATCATGTGTTAAACTATACCGGGCTCTCATCCTGTTTCATTCGGAGGAGGTGATATGAAATTCAAGGACCACATATTCTCCACGAGCTCCTGTTTTATCCTCTCAAGCAGCAAGTCAGTGCCAGCATTATTTATGCCTCCAGAATCTTCAAATGTCACCGTCGTTTTCTCTATTGATGGAACAGGTTCCTAACCTTAACCGTGGCAGTCAGTTGTGCAACACACCTTCCATTGGGAAGCCAGGCCTGAAAATGAAATCTCAGTGGCAGGTGTCACATGGAGACTCTTCAGTCAAGCCCGACTCACTCCATCGCCACGTGGGAGCATCTCTGCACCCTGCCTCCAAGAACCTTCAGCCACTCGAAGCTCAACATGGAGACTCCCAAGTTCATATAGTCACCAAAGATTTCACATTTAGTCAATTCCCCTTTGCTCTTGAAACCATATCTCCTTTCTGTACTTTTTTCTTCTTTTACTCAAATCAGGAAGTATTCACTTTTCACCAGAACTTCCCCCATCATTTCACTAATGAGGAGGACGGGGTAGTAAGGAGAAATTGAAAGTGGGGAGGGGGAAAGTTGTTTGCAAGTTTACCTCTAGGGAGGCTACATCTATAAATGTTGCCTCTCTAACTCCCAAATTCCCAAATCTCTGAATAATTTCTATCTCCTCTCTTCTTTGCTCTTAATGAATTTGCTACTTGTAAAACAGAGTAATTTGGAAACAGTTTCTACAATTACCTTAAAAAAAAAAAAAAAGCAGTAACTGTTAAAAAGCCGAATTGGCTTGATCTTCCAAGCAGACCTGAGATAAAAGGGTAGTTCCGGTTCTCTTACTAAGATTAGGAGTTGAGGTGTCAAAGGGTGCAGCCGAGATGTTCCCTCTGAAAGCATTTCAGCTCTTCTGTGGACCACCTTGCCTTCAAATGCAAATTTAAACGGCCTTTATTAGGAAGCATTAGTTCCCTTTTTAACCTCAAGCGTCAATGCTATCTGTTATAGGCAATTGCTATAATTGGATTCCGGGCTGCCAATACCCCACTAAAGTTGTCTCATGGGTGTGGTTGTAGGGGTATCAGCCTCCTGAAATTCCCACTGGTAAGGTACTTTCCTTGAATGAAGACAGGTTTTTCTTTTAATATGCAAGGATATGTGTCAGAGATCTTCATTCACCCCACTGCTCATCCTCTGACTCCCCTTCAGTTCCTTTCGCTATCGCCGAAATGAAGACACTTGAAGATTCTCTCTGCAATTCCCAGTGTCCCAGTCAGGTGTCCTCATCCCTGACACCTGCAATGGACACCTTGCTGATCTCCCAGCACTCAGGTCTCACTTTCTAAAGTCGTCGTTCAAAATCAAAGATGAGATCACTTCACTGCCAGAAAGGTCCAGTGTTCCACATCTTTGCAGTCAAGGCCTCCGTAACCTGCCTCCTACCTCTACAGACTCTTCCCTTGCTATAGGTACCCTACACTGAGGTTATAGAAGACCATTTAGCATCAATTGCTTTGCTCCCATTTGTTCATGTGGTTTCTTTGACCTAGAATTCCCTTTCCTACAGTTCTAACACTCTAGCCAATCTTCCACCTTCAAATTCAACTCATTTTTTAAGACTTGGTCAAAATGCCAATTCCTTTGTCACCTTCCAAAGTCCCATTTTCTTCCCTTTCCCCATCATCCACTGATGCATCTATTTTTCTAGACATCTAATAAAAAGCAATGGATTAAACCAGTGGTTCTCAACTGAACAACCCCTGCTCCCTACATACCGCTCCCCTAGCAAGGGGTATTTGGCAATGTCTGGAGACATTTTTCGTTGTCACAATGCGGGGGCGGGGCTGGGTGTGAGCTATTGACATCTAATGGATAGAAGCCAGGGATGCTGCTCAATCTCTTAGAATGCACAGGGCAGCTCCTTCCCTCCATCCAACAAAGAGTCATCTGGCCCTAAATGTCGACAGTGCCAAGGTTGGAAAAACCTTGTGTTAAACAAGTGCATTTATAACCGCTCCACCTCTAACTCCCATTAAGTTGACAGTTAGAGTATTTTAAAAGATCAAAATGAAAAAAGACAAAAGTATAGGAGACAAGACAAAAATGGGCCATATTTTTGCCTGTGGAAAGCTGATAGTGAAGTGGTGGTCGCCTTAAAGAAACCATTTAACCTAAATCACTTTGCTCCTCATTTGCTCATGTGCTTTCTTTGACCTAGAATTTTCTTCCCTACATTCTTATACTCCAGCCAATCTTACAACAGTCAAAATCCAACTGACTCTTGCTCAAACAAAACAAAACAATCCAACTGACCTTTTAAGACCTGGTCAAAGTGCCAATTCCTTTGTGAACCTTCCAAAGTTCCCTTTTCTCCCCCTTCTCCATTATCCATTGATGAATTAATTTTTTTCTAGACATCCAATTAAAAAAAAAAAGATGAAGAAGGTGAAGAACGTGAAAAAGTGAGGAAAGCTGAATCTAACTCTCTTGAGTCAGAGGATGGTGCTTGCAAAAGCACACCCACTCATAACATAGCACCCTGGAAAGACTCAGGAACTAGAAGCCCCAGTTCACAATTGTGCAGTGACAGGTAGGGCTGGAAATCTCAGGATTTGTCCAAAACCTTAATGAAAAGTAATCAGATACCCAGATTCCTACTTTCCCCTAGAATTAGGCAGCTTCCCATTGCCCCTGGGTTTATTCTCCAGAGAAACCAAATGGAAAATTTCTATTGAGGACAGAGGAGGGCAAGTAGAAAGCTCCTTGCTGAAGTCAAGGGGATTAACTGCATACTGAACAGTGAGACCCATAACTGCCTTCCTTCTCCTGACTCCCAGAGAAATAGAACTTTCAGTAGAAAAGACTTAGAAATACATGTATTGATGAGTACCCCCATTTGGGTCCCACCTAGTCACCTTTTTGTAAAGCCTACAAATCAACAAATCCTGTGCAGACACACAGAGCTTGCACCAGCTTTTTAGTGCCTCACTCTTTTTTTTAAGATTAAAAAAAAAAAGATTTTTAAGTAATCTCTACAGCCAACATGGGGCTCGAACTCACAACCCCCAGATCAAGAGTCCCACATTCCACCGACTGAACCAGCCAGCCGCGCCCCCGCCCCCGCCCCCGCACTTAGTGCTTCATTCTTAACTATAGATGGACAACCAAGAATCATCAGACATTTGAGGAAAACTAATATGAAAGAGAGAGACCAAAACCAACCAAAAAACCCCAAACAAATGGAAAAGGAACTCAGAAGAAACAGAGACAGTGTGGGTAGAGGGAGCTAAAGACGACTTGAGAATGACTCTAACAGGAATACAGAAGATTTGAACAGCGCTACCCACCAATTTGGCTTCATTGGCATTAATAGATCACTACATCAACAACTGAAGAATACACATGTGAAAAAGGGTTCAGAGAGAGGATTGGGGAGTTGGGGGTGGGGACACCAAGCCGATGATGGCTAAAGAGGGAACTAATTGGCTGGAGGTGGGGAAAACAAAAATCATCAATAGGGTTTTGTTGTTTGCCGCAAAGTAAACCCTTTTTGGGGGAGGGGCTATACCAAGAGGTAAACTCTCTTCTCCCTCTCCTCATGACGTTTCCAGTATAATCTACGTTACTCTCTATGCTTTGTATAGTATTCTATATTTCATTTTAGAAATATGAAAATGTGTTAACAAAATATGTGGTTGACTTGGGGTGAAACCAGGGCTTCCTGTGAGAAGTTAACCATACTTGGGCTATCGTTCCAAGTCCCACCCAGGATTTTTAAGGCAGAGGAAGCAGCTTCAGCTCAGATTGAACCATTCTCTGAGAAGAGAGCCAGGTGGGCACCCTCCACCTGACTGCCGGAGAGAGAGGAGCCTGAACAGGCATCATCACTAAGTTTCCTCAAATCTACCATGCCGGCAGAGGGGAGCTGTGGAGTGACCGGGGCTTGGGTGTGACTGCCTTTGAAAGTCATCCCCAAGCGCGAGTGTATGTGATGTTAGGAGCACTTTCTCCAAGAAACTCCCTCATAAAATCCAGGTCGAAGGATGACGTGTGAGCCAGCTGGCCTCAATGGACACATCTAAATCCTTGAGAAATCAGACTCTGTCCTGGGAGGGGAAAGGAGACCCACCCCAGAGAGGAATCCCGCTCTGTAGCCCCAGCCTCACCTGCTGCTGCAGGCTTCCTGGAGCCGGGAGTCCCTCTGTGGTGCGGACTGTCCAGCAAGCACTTCCCAAAGCCATGACCCGTGGCGAGAATACAAGGCAAGGACTGCAATGGCGACCTGTGGGTTGACTAGGCAGCATCATCGACGCTGCAGAGCCGGCCAGCCCCGGGGGTGGAGAAGCAACAAATTGGTGGAAAGCCGGCAAGGGTCTGGGATTAGGGATTATAGGAGGCCTCAAAGCCACAGCAGTCTCTCTGTGGTAGAAGGCCTGCTAGCCCTCAGGCAAGCGCACGGCGGTGTGGTGAGACCCTGGGCTCTACAGGGCAAGTTTCCCAGCACGCATGCCCAGAAAGCCGAGGACCCTTCTGGGACAGACTCGGAAGACCCTGCAGTTACTCCTAGCCCTGTAAGCACAGCTCTGAGAATCAGACCTCAGGGAGGGTTTATAGCAAAATCTAAAAACAAACGAACAAACAAAAAACTTAGATTTCACCAGGAAATAGAGAGATGCTCCCCGACAGTGAAGTTAATTCAAGAGGAGGAAGTGGGGGTGGTGGAGGGGGGTGCTCTCAGGGGATATGACTGAGCAATGTGGTTCCAAGGCATAGGGCGGGTTTAGGGACTGGAGGTAATGAGGTGAGCCTCAGTCCTCTGAGATTCTGACACTCGGAGTGAAGCCTCACACGCACCCCTGCCTCTCTCACCACCCCCCACCTTGCACACCGCAATCACTCCCTCCCTCGCTTTCTCGCTGCCCTTAAGCGTGCCAGCTTGTTTCCACCTCAGCATCTTTACACTTGCTCTTCCCTCCTCAGATTCATGGCCAACCTCCCCTCTCCTTCTCCTGATGAACTCCTCTTGGGATCCTGCTTCCTTTACTCAGTCATTTAGATTCCAGAATGGTGGCCGTTCTTCCTGTCTGAGTACCTCTTCAGCCCAGCCTGGACAGGCAGGAACCCCTCTCCACGAGCCACACGCTAAAGCTGTGTCTTGTGTCTTGTTTTCTCTTCCCACACTTCTTGCAAAGAAAAGTCTGATAGATGAGTTAAAGGGGGCACAGATTTGCCCAGTCGAAGATATAAACATACAGAAAAGGAAGATAGTTTCCTTAGCAGCAGAATATGCTCCGAGGAGAGGCAAACTTTGGTTGAGTCAAGGCTTTGGTAAGCCAGTGGAGAGACTGAGCCCCCAGGGGCCGAGCGTCGGCAGACCCCATGATGGGCAAAGCCAAACAAAGCTTTCACTGGGGTGCCTGGGTGGCTCAGTCGGTTAAGTGTCTGCCTTCGGCTCAGGTCATGATCCCAGGGTCCTGGGATCAAGCCCCACATCGGGCTCCCTGCTCAGCCAGGAGCCTGCTTCTCCCTCTCCCTCTGTCTGCAGCTCCCCCTGCTTGTGTTCTCTCTCTAGCTGTCTCTCTCTCTGTGTCAAATAAATACATAAATAAATAAATAAAGCTTTCATTACCCTGCGTAAATGACGGGGACACCTGGGGCTGCTTGAGGTGGAGGCTGAGAGAACACCCAGGGTGAGGAGGCATAAAGAGACAGTATCCTAGCAGGTTATCGATTAAGTTGCTTACTGGTTGATGTGTGATGAGCCTCCCCCCTGCCTCCTCCCCATCCAATCCTCAGGGAATCTAGATGGTTTGCTTACACTGAGGGAGAGGCTGCTTCCAGGCTGCCCCAGGAGGAGCACACACAGCTTTCACAGGTCGCTGCATCCGCCTTGGGGGATTTTCTTTTCCCTTCACCTTCACATGGTCTTTCCTCTGCGTATCTGTCCTAATCTCTTTGTTTTATAAGAACAGCTACATTGGATTAGGGCCCATCCCAGTGACCTCATGTAACCTTAATTACCTCTTTATAGACCCTCTTTCCAAATACAGTCATATTTTCAACATACGAATTTGACGGGGACACAATTTAGCCCATAACACCCTCCAGGCAGAGCAATTTTTTCTGCCTACGTTATTGAGAGGCCACTTACTGTTCTCTCGGTCATAACACGGTATTTGTTCCTTCCTTTCTATTCTTTCCAGAGATTTCCCCCATGTATTCCTCCCTTCCTGTAAAAGCTCATCCTTCTAAATTTCCTATGATCACTCAGAACCATCTTTTCAGAAACAGACCTTCTGAGAAATACATGCCACAGGCTGTTCTGTTTTGTTTTTTCAATTTGATTTAACCCTCTAGAAAAAAAGCCAAGAAACCTGAAACTCGTCCATCTTGAGAAACAAGTGTTATCTTTCCTGTCCCGCTCCAGACAATCTAATCCCTGTGACTCTTTTTCAGCCTCTGCCCCACCCCCAACCCCAGCCTGTCAGCAAGGGCTTGGGAGCTTATTCGAGAATGTCCTGGGAGAGTTAGAGCACAGCACCATGGTTCCAGCACGTTGCATAAGAAGGATGAAGACGAGATAGCAATTGGCAGGGTCAGGGGGAGCCACCCCAGGAAGGAGCAAGCACAGGTGAAGCAATTCTAGATCTAAGACAGTGAGAGCAGCTTATTGAAGGAAAGGTCCACGAAATGCTTCCTGGAAGCATCGCCTGAATTGTGAGGATCTCCACCTGTCTCCTTACAAGAAATCCACACTCTAACCACCAGTAGGTACGGTTCCCCAAGCTCATTGTGCTTTCCTGATTCTTTGTCTCAGCTAAAATCCTTCCTTCTGCCTGGACTACGCTCCCTGCCCCAACCTCAACTTATCGAACATCCATCCATTCATGAAGATAAAGTTCCAATGTTGCAAGAGACCTTTATTGATCATCACAGATAGAAACAGTCTCCTCACCCCTGAACACTGGAAGCATTTCATTGATTCTCTTTCCCCTAAGGATGTCCCTAGAAAGGGAAGAAGCCCCCTGCTATAGGGTTTCAAAATACATGGGTTTGGGGATGACGATGACGATGATGATAAACATTTGTTGAACATTTACTATGTGTCAAGCACATGCTAAGTGCATTTCTCATTTAATCTTCACGACTCTCAAAAGTGGATATGATTATTACCAGTCCCATTTTCGCAGAGGAGGAAATGGCAGCTCACGAGCATTTGTCACATAGCAAGTCAGTGGAAATCGGGATTCAATGCAGATTTGCTGACTCCAGAGCCCATGCTCTCAGCCACTGCAAACCTGGTCCTGAGATTAATTATCATACCTACTAGCTTTGTGACTTTGTACAGCTCAAACTCTCTGAACGTCAGTTTCCTCATCAGTAAAATACAATAATAATACCTTGTTGGGGTTGTCAGGAGGACAAAATGAGACCACCTGTCTGAAGCTCCTTGCACACTGCCAGCCCTCTGTAAAGGGTGGTTTCACGGTGATTCATGGGACATAGAACTGGTGGTCTCCCTTTCTAGAATGTAAGCTCCTATAGAATAGGGAATGAGTCTGATGTAGCTAGTGTTCCCTCAGCTTCTGGCAGAGTGATTGGTGCACGATATTTATCAATTGAATATGTCATTTATTTTCTTCCCTTATAAACTTTAAAAATACAAAATCTGCCTGGGATGGGTTATAGAGCATCCTGTACAGTATTGAAGCATACGCCAGGGGCGCCTGGGTGGCTCAGTCGTTAAGCGTCTGCCTTCGGCTCAGGTCATGATCGATTCCTGCATCGGGCTCCCTGTTCAGCAGGAAGCCTGCTTCTCCTTCTCCCACTCCTCCTGCTTATGTTCCTGCTCTCACTATCTCTCTCCCTCAGTCAAATAAATAAATAAAATCTTTAAAAAAAAAAAAAACAAGCAGCATGGGCCATCCTACCTTTTCTATCCTAAAGTTTAATCTAGAAACTATGCATGAGGGATTTTCTCTCTTCTAAGCACTTTCTAAATCCCAAGAGAATTTCTTGCAGTAACTTCAGTATTTTGTCTGGCCTAGAGCCTAGATAGTCAAATGGAGTGACCAACCATCTTGGATTGCCTGGGTCCATCCTAGTTTTAGCACTGAAAATCCTGCGTTCCAGGAAACACCACAGTCCTGGGCAAACTGGGACAGCTGGTCACCCTAGAGTCCAACAACAAGATTCATAACAGTCATGATGATAATTTATGGAACACGGACTACATATCAGGCACAATGCAAGTGCTTTAGGTGTGTACTCTCACCTCATCCTGCTGGCAACTCTGGAAGCTAATGGTTCTGTGGAAGCAGATGCAGAAGTTCACAGCACAGACTTAAAAAAAAATTCTTAGGGAAGGATTAAGTTTCAGAAAGAGTCTAAATAGTTTTCCATTTAGGGCTTTTCCCAAATAAGGTTCCTCTCCCATGTGGTTTTTGGAGGGGCACAGGTGTTCATATTTGCTTTCCCCAGAAGTAGCAGAGGGAGGAGCCAAGTTTCCTGTTCATCACATTTAATCTCACTCACTCAGCTACAAGTTCTCTTGCAGACATCTTGGACGTGCAGGCTTTGCATAGTAGCATGGGACCATAAAAACAACTGTGCAAACTGAAACTGTGCTGAGCGGTCTTAATAATCAACGAGAAAATTACATTGGTTTGTGATATTTGTTGTTTTTTAAAGATTTTATTTTATTTTTTTGACAGAGAGAGACACAGCAAGAGAGGGAACACAAGCAGGGGGAGTGGGAGAGGGAGAACAGGCTTCCTGCTGAGTGGGGAGCCCGATGCAGGGCTCAATCCCAGGACCCCAGGATCATGACCTGAGCCGAAAGCAGACACTTAACGACTGAGCCCCCCAGACACCCCTGGTTTGTGATATTTAAAAGTTTTTTGTCAAAATGTTAAAAATTCTGTCAACTATAAATGTACAGAGCAATGAAAAGATAGTAGAACTAATATTCATTTAGTAGATGGTAATTTAAAACAGTAGAAACATTGAGAATTGAAGTGTTGTAGTTCTTTGTCAAAAACGTATCAAGAGTAGTGTGATCAGTACTTGTCTTCTCATCACGTAACTCATGATTTTTTTCTATGCCTTAGAAAATTGTCACACTGTAAGTGTGGATCAGTTTCCCACTTTCTCTCCTTTGCACTTTCGATGTTGTAAAAGACACCTGCGAATTCCTTTAGTGTAAGGTATTTTGCCCGGGGTGCTTTCTCTGGGATATCTCCGTCATCACAATCCTGTCCTCATTTATGTCAGTAAGTTCACCTTCACTAGGTTTCTCCATCTGCATGTCCAGAATCTCTCACATTCAGCTATTTCTTCTATTCATGTTCAGTTAGAGTTCACTTCCAACATTATCCCTTTTTGTTTCCTTACTTCGCTTCCTTTTTTGTTGGCCACCTCCTTCTTTTGATTATACATTTTTGGAAAATGTCACAGGAGTTCATCATTGAGAGACAAGGAAGAAACACAACTAAAGGCTTTGCTGTCTGTGTGTAAACTTAACAACAGATGCTTAGTGACCAATCACCAAGAGACTTTAAAAGAAGTGATGTGATTATTCATGATCATACTGTATATGTTATTTATGTAGGGCCTTGTGGAATGAAGGGCTAGCAAACAAGCTTGCAATTTATTTATACCATTTCTCACAGTTAACATATCATAGCATCTGAAATGAAAATGTTTTGTTGAGATCTGGCGCTATTTAACTAAACCGTGGTAAATTGAAATTTGTGCGTGTTAGAACCAGGCAAGGTGAAGACCGGCAGTACTTAAATACTTCACCTCTGCCTAGTCCCCTCTGCTGCTAAGTTCCTCTTTAGAAAGAATCTATTTCTTGTCCCTGTGGATCACTTCACTTCTCTTAAAATTGTGGAATGCAAGTGTGGGGGGCAAGAATCAATATTCTTTTTTTTTTTTTAAGATTTATTTATTTATTTATTTGACAGAGAGAGAGAGATCACAAGCAGGTGGAGTAGCAGGCAGAGGGAGAGGGAGAAGCAGGCTCCCACTGAGCAAGGAACCCAATGCGGGGCTCGATCCCAGGATCCCAGGATCATGACCCGAGCCGAAGGCAGTTGCTTAACCAACTGAGCCACCCAGGCGCCCCAGAACCAATATTCAAATCATGTTTAGACCACCCAACAACCAGATAATGCATTATTTTTAGTCTTTGAAATGGAAATATCAAATAGCATTTGTTGAATGCCTCTATGCCAATAACTGTTAGGTTCTTTAACAAAATTTTCAACAGTCATCACAACAAATATTGGGGTACAAAATATTATGCTCATTTTACAGGTAAAGAAACAACCTCAAAAAGATGAAGTAATTGGACCAAGGTTACAGATGAACTGGCGGGGCCATATTCGAACATGAGCTTGTCTAAATTCATGTCCTTGCTTTTGCTCTTCACTATAATGCTTCCCATTACCCCCTTTATTTCCTATATGAACTGGGCATCTGTAATTCCATACTTTAGTGCTATTTGTGATCCCTGGTATTGTCACCAACATAGCATCTAAATGGCTAATTCTATGGACTAATCCCAGGGTTCTGGAAGACCCTCCATAGGCGTCCCCAGTTATTCCCTAAAGTTCTATTGATAGCTCAGAAGGAAACTGTTAAAACATTTCCAAAAATATCAGAAAAGAAATGACAACAAAAAGCTATTTCTCGGCTTTTCTTTTTGATGGTGACCATAGTTAAAGAGCAGATTCCCCTGATCTGCTTGGGGAGACCCAGTTCAGAACTTCTCTATACATAAATTCAAATAAGAAGTCTGCAAGAATCAGTCTTGAGGAGACAAGATCCAGACACTTCCTAAACTCTGGTTCTTAAACTCAGCTGCACATTGAAATTACTTGGTCATCTTTTTAAACTACTAATGCTGGCACCCCACCAATCCCAAGATTCTGATTTCGTTGCCTCTGGGTGAAGCCTGGGCATTCAGATTTTTAAAAGCTTCCCAAGTGAGTCTAACACATAGCAAGTTTGAGAACCATTGACCTAAGCAATCTAATGAGAAAAGATTGCCACAGATATTAATGGTATTAATTATCAATACTTGGAGTGTGTTTTTACTGGAAGAAGTTACACCTGTGAATGATAAAGGCTAACGTGTGAATCACTTAAGTCAATAGGGAAGATATTTTTTAGTCAGAGATAGGTTGAAAAAGAAAATGGTATGCAATTTACATAAAAGCAAACACAAGATGGGGCACCTGGGTGGCTCAGTCGGTTAGGTATGATGCTTAGTTTTGGCTCAGGTCATGATCTCAGTGAGATCAAGCCCCATGTGGGGCTCTGTGCTGGGCATGGAGCCTGCTTAGGATTCTCTCTCTCCCTCTTTCTCTACCCTCCCCCACCACGTGTGCACACACATGCATGCACTCTCTCTCTCTCTCAAAAGAAAAAAGCAAACACGGGACAATGGTGTGTGCATGTATGTATGTGTGTATAAATGAAAACTGACAAGTGTCCTGAGATTGGGTTGATAGTAAATGGGGACTTAAGCCTTATCTGTAAGAGAATAATTTATTGTATGACTTTGTAGTTAAGAGCAAAGTAGGTTTTAAAATTTATTGGTTTGGAGGTTTCATCTTTCTTTGTTTCCAAAAGAAATGTTTTTATTTCTTTGAGCTACAACCTCCAGGTGGATGCTGCAGTTTCAGTGGGCACAGTCCTCAGACAGTTGAAGATAATGTAGAAAAAAGGAAATAAAGACTAATTTAATTTTATCCCAGACTTTGGCATAGACACAAAAAAAGAAGTCATTCTTTTTCCCAAAAGAAAGGGCACTATTTGTACCTCTAGAGACTGTCTTGTTCTGAATCATTTCCCATCTGTTTTGTGGGAGAGATACAAGCTGACTTTTTCCCCAACTATCATAGAATTTTTTTTTAAATTGAGGCACTATTTGAGTGACTAAATAAAGTGTGGGGAAACCTCTTGAGGTTGCAGAAGTGAGAAAAAAATATGACAAAGGGGCTTTATCATATACACTTACAAATAATAAATTGTAGGGAAATTATCTAAAATGTTTGCACAGGATGGTCAAACCTGGGTTGTTAGTTACTGCCAAGAAAGAGTAGCTTGAAGGCATTATACATTACAGAACTGAAGGTGGCCCAAAAGGGCATAAGAAAAATAATAATGACAAATGTCACTTATTGAGTGGGTATAATATTCTAGTTACCATTCTAAGCACCTTGGCTCAATAATCTTATTTTGTCCTTATAAAGCAATATATTATGATCAGCTTGATTTTACAGATGAAGATGAAATTAAGTAACTCACCCCAGGTCACATGCCTAGTAGGAGGTAGTGTGGTTCCATGTCAGAGCTCTAACAACCGCACAGTGCTACTTCCCAGCAGTCAAGGCAATGTTTCCCCCAGTGGGCACTGCAGAGTACTAGGCACAATGGCAGTAACGATGGCAAAAACAACTGCATGGGCAGATCTACAGAGCAAAACTGGCTTCTTTACTAACAACATGTCTATAATATGTTCCTATGAGTCAAGATTTGGAAAGAGATGGAGGTCACATGATTTGACTTTAGAGTTCCATTTTCACAGATCGTATTGCGGAAGACACTATGGAAAAATGCTAATGAAGGAGACTGAAGAGTTTCCTTATGGAGAAAATGAAATGAACCTTTTGGGGAGAGGTAATGATTGAGGAAATATGGCAGTGATTGAGGTACACTTGCCCCTCAGAGACTCAGATGGGGGAGGCCCAAAGCTGGCTATGGGCAGTGGGAAGCGTTGGAAGGTGAAGATAGTGCAGAAAGGGAACTAGGGAGGAGTTCAAAGCAGCAGCTGTGGTCAATATCAAGGAAGGATATCAGTGGTCAGTAGGTGGCTATAGCTCCACGCAAGGAGTGAAATAAGGACTAAAGCAGATTTGAGTTTCTACAGTAAGGACAAAAGTTGGGGTATGGGTATCAGGAACAAGTTAGAAGTTAACACATAAAAACTGGGCTTGGAGTCAGGACTGATAAGCAGCCAAGATGGCATCTTATTGTGCCACAAAGTAAGGAAATACTGAAAACAAAACAAAGCAAAACAAACAAAAAAAAGAACAAAAAAACCCAACCCTACATTGACGGGGATACATCAAAATGTCATAGAAGCCAAATGAAAGAGCTCCCAATGGGCAAAGCCAGAACACTTTGAGCAACAAAATAAAGAAGTAATGGATTATAACCCAAGGTATAAAATAAATATCTATGATCCATACTGATATAAATAAATGATTGGATAAATAAATAGGGAGAAGAGAGAAATAGCCTCTGCAGAAAAATTCCAAATAAATTATGTGGGTACTCCACTGTCGAGGAAGGAGCACATAAATCCCTACTCCTTAAGTGGAGGTTGAGCATAGAACGTCTTTTCAAAAGGTCGAGTAGGGAAAGGTGGGGGGATAATAACTTCACAGTGATGAAACTGACAAACACTACCTTTGCCAGGTGATCAAGGTCAATATCAACAGTGACAAATCATGTTGATAGTATGTACTCTTGACACAATGTAACAAGAATGGCACTTTACCTCTATGATGTTCCTTTAAAAGCCCATAACCCCAGTCTAATTGTGAAAAAAAAAAAAAAATCAGACATTGGACACATTCTGAAAGAGGGCCATCCTACAAAATAATTAATCTGTTCACCTCAAAACTGTCATCAAAAGTCATCAAAAACAAGGAAAGTCTGAGATACTGTTACAGCTAAGAGGAGCCTAAGCAGACATGACAAGTAAAAGTAATGTGATATCCTCGGTGAGATCCTGCAGCAGGAAAAGGACATAATGCAGAAACCGGAGAATTCCGAATGAACTATGCAGTTTGGTTAATGATAATGTATCAATATTAGTTCATTAATTATAACAAATGTACCATCAGAATGTATGATATTAACTAGGGGAAACTAGGTGAGGGGGTCTATGGGAACTCTGTCCTATCTTCTCAATTTTCCTGTCATATAAAACTGTTCTTAAAAAGTAAAGTTTTGGGCGCCTGGGTGGTTCAATGGGTTAAGCGTCTGCCCTCAGCTCAGGTTATGATCCCAGAGTCCCAGGATCGAGTCCGACATCAGACTCATCGGAGAGTCTGTTTCTCCCTCTACCTCTCCCCTCCGCTTGTGCTCTCACTCTCTCTCAAGCTCTCTCTCACGTTCTCTCTCAAATAAATAAATAAAATCTTAAAAAAAAAAGTAAAGTTTAGTTTTTAAAAAGTCTGAGCTTTCAGTTTCACCCCCTCCCACTGTCTTATGTTTAGGCCTGTTATGTATTGAATTGTTGCCCCTAAAAATTTGTATATTGAAGTCCTAACCTCCAGTACCTAAGACTGTGACCTTCTTTGGAGAGCAGGTCTTTACAGAAGTAATCAAGTTAAAGTGAGGTCATTAGGGTAGGCCCTATTTTAGTGACTAGCGTCCTTATAACTAGAGGAAATTTGGACACAGAGATATGCAGAGAGGGAAGAGACACAGCATGAAGGTGACCATCTACCAGCCAAGGAGAGAAGCCTAGAACAGATCCCTCCCTCACAGCCTGCGGAAGGAACCAACCCCACCTTGATCTCAAGACTTCTGGCCTCCAGAGCTATGAGACACTACATTTCTGTTGTTTAAGCCACCCAGCTGGTGGCATTGTGCTGTAACGGCCCCAGCAAACCAATACAGGCCTGAAGAGAAGGACTTAAACTGCATTTGCCCAGAGAAGAGGAAATAGAGGCTGATGCTGAAGGAGCTCAGTTGGAAGGGTGTCTTAGTCTCACACGGTCTGGCTTATAATCAACCAACATTCATTTCTCAGTTCTGGAGGCTGAAGTCCAAGATCAGGGTACCAGCAAGGTCAGGTGAAGGCTCCCTTCTGGGCTGCAGACCGCCAACTTCTCAGTGTCTGTTCACGTGGTGGAAGGGGCAAGGGAGTTCTGTGGGGTGTCGTTGATAAGAACACTAATCCCATTCGTGAGGGCTCCCCCCTCATGACCTCCCAAAGGCCCTACCTCCTGATACCATCACACTGGGCACTACAATTTCAACATATGAATTTGAGGGGCAAACAGACATTCAAACCATAGCAAAGGAGCAAAGACCAAAACCCTAGAGGTTTATTTCCCAGTATTATAAAAGGTGATGGATGTTTGGAGTTTTCTTGAAATTTCTGCCCCCCTTGAATGCAGCATCCAGACACTGAGACGCTATAATGGTTGGACCCTACATGCCGCAGCCTCAAACCCTAGAAGAATTCCTGGGACAAAGCTTGCAGATAACGAAGAGGGCCGCTATGAAGTGGGACCACCTGGTGCTCAGTGCCCCAAAGACAGCTGAAGATCAGCGGCAAGAAGGACAATGGCCTCCTTCCTCATTTTTGAAGTACTGTGTAAGCCCCCAGGATCATTTTATAAACTTAGAGAAGGGGACGGTCTCCCAAAATATGCTTCTGATAAAACTTTTCAACCCTTGAAAGAAAAGGCTCAGATTAACAATTTGATTTAAAATGTGACATTTTTGATTCAGTGGTTGGGGGGAAAGTCAAAACCATTAAAAATTGCTAAGAAAATCAAAATCACCTACAACCCCACCATCCTGTACCCTTCTAGTTATCCTACATATCTCCAGAACACAGGCTGGTTCTTGCAGACAATTTTACACTGGACAGAATGCTGGCACCTGCTTTTGGGCTATGGCATGCTTTCTCTAGGTCCTTTGTGCTAGTACATTCATGGAGAATCCAGAACCAAGACTTGGATCAAGGGTTCTTTGCCTGAGGCTTCAGCTGGGACTTGGGTCCCACCAGCCAGGTACAGGCCATTTCTCACATCTTCTCTTTCATCTGTGCCAGAGTTCATATCCACTCTTGTAGAGAAAATGCAGAGAAGCAACCAAGAGTACCCTGAAGCCAGGTGGAATTCTAAAATATGACCCCATCTGGCTTTTCCTGTCCCTCAAGATCACTGGATCATGGCAGATCCCAGGTTCATCTTATCCCAGACTCCAGCAATGTTCTCCATCTTCTGAAAGCATAGGTGCATGGCACCCATGCCTCATCATTTTTCCCATCTGTCAGCACATACTTGTTCTCACCATTGGAAGTCAAGGCTGAAAAATCTGATTCGGTTACACCTGGCTTACTAGCGCTATTTACTGGTGTGCACAGCAGATTTGATTTATGATAAGTATGTTGAAAACGTCAATTTGGTGCTTTGAAGTGTGGTGGGGGTAAGGGGACAGCTGCTGCATTGTGTTTTGGAGAAAAGGGAAGAACTTTTGTCTGTTTGTCACATGAGAAAATTAAATTCACAGTTTGGTTGCAAAGGAACCATAAAATCGAGCCAGATAAAAGTCACACAAGGAGACATTTGGAAGAACCTAAGCCTTTTGCTTTTCCAGGAGCACCTTGATTTGGAGTTTTTGGAAATGAACCAAGTATTTCCAAGGAAGTAAAAGTGAGCCTTCCTTGTTGACCTTCCCTCTCCCCTCCTACCCTCTTCCTCTTTTCTCCCTTCTTCCTTCCCCATTTCTTTTTTCACCAGCCCTTCAGCTGCCATTTGTACGACTGGAGGAAAGCGGGGCAAACTAAATCAGTGCTCCTCTCCACCCCTTATAAAACTAAGGGAAAAAAATCCTTTCAAAAAAGGTTTCAAAGGAACGTATGCATTTCCAGACCGCTGTTTCAACAAGGGCTCTCATTTCTGATAAAGGCAGAGCTTTCTGAGATCGTGGGCCGGCCCAAGTAAGGAGATTTAAAAACCCTGACAACCACTAGTCTTGTTTCATGTCATGATTGCACCATTGGTTACCCTGATGTTGAATCAGCATTCTGCAGACCACATAAAGTTCAGGTCTATCTTCGCAAAGTGAAAGTGCTGAATTATATTGAAACTGTAGAAAAAAATAAACCAACCTTGCCTCAAGTCTCTAAGTATCAGCTCTGAAAGTTTTGTTTTTATCTGGAATTACAGTAAACTCATTTCAGAATGGTTGAGGAATGTGGTCTTCTGAGTAATGTACTCTTCTACTTAATTGCAAGTTACTGCATTTACTATCAGGCCCTTCTTCCTTTCCCTGGTCTTTGCCTAGCCTGTGCTAGATCTCCTATAGGCTTTATCCACTTGCAGGCCCAGACATGCCTCAGTTTCTGGTTGGGACAAGAGGTGAGTGGCCCCAAATACACCACAGTAGGTAGGACCTCATAATTCAGTCATAAAGTTAACCAATCATCCATACCCTGGGACTCCTGGAGCCCCTGGGAGTGCTATTGCCCATCCTTCGTTGGGGAGGAGGGTCAGGCAGATCTGTGTTCAGAGTCTACCTTGGCCTCGGCAGCACCAGCTACAATGCTATGGTCCACACTCTACTGTCAGCCACAGTGTCCACAGTGTAGCTGACTCCCAATTGTTGGATTATTCTCACCGGTGCCAATGGGTACCAAAGCTGGTCTAGACTTGGCCTGAGTACACACTGTCCTTTGACCGCTATGCCTTGAGCCACTTGGCCTCCTTCCCCAGCCTGGCTTCCGCAGCCAGGGTAGCACCCCAGATCACTGCCTGTGTCCGGAGCAGCCTCATGTCTTGTCTCACCTCCCTGCCAACCACCACCCCTTGCCCCAGGCTGAGCTTCCTCTCCATGCCCAGACCTGCTCCTATATATCACATGCCCTCCATGGATGTTTAACTTTCAAAGAATGAAAAACACACAGATGACTTAGATATGTTGAGTCTAATCATCTTCTTGATTGTTTCAAAGGCACTTCACGAACTTGTCAGGCTTTAGACTCAGCTTCCTGAGTACCAGGGCTTTTGGAGGATGGAAGATCCAAGAGTAAAGATCTAAATGGTCCTGATCCCAAGACACTCTTGAAAATTAGGTGACTTCTAGCAAATTGCTTAACTTCTTTTCTTATCCAAAAAGAAGACAATTATACTTACCTCATGAGTTTTCTGTGGGGGCTAAAGATTATGTATATAAAAAGACTTGATTAATTAAAGAATTCCTAATATCAGCTTGACATTTCCATTCCTGTAAAAGCAGGAATTTGGGCTTATTTAGCTGTTTACATCCTGGTGGGAGGCAAAAAAATTTACCTAATTGTTGTTGCATTATAATGTTCTGTTTGCTGTCTGGCTCCCTCAATAGACTATTAACTTCTTGAGGCCAACTGTTGTGTCTGGTTCTCTACATACCTGTGCCAGCACCAGCAGCATAGTACCTGCCACATGAACGTTGAGTACATGACTTCATCAGCTGCGTCATTCTCATAGCCAAGCCTGGGGATCATGTCTCTACTGTATACTCCTGGGTATCTCTGAGGCAGGAATTGTGCCAACCTGGCAGGAGCTACAGTAAAGGGGGAGAACTGTTCTTCTCCCCTACTTCCTACTGCCAATACTCTTAAGACAGGGTGAGAATAATCTGGCAGATGTGAGTAAGGCAACAAAACCCAATGAGCCTTCCTGATGCCTCCTGTTGCTATTCCCTACAGTTATGCTGTGAGTTGGGCCAACGGGGCCTTGGCCAAGTAGCAAGGCCAGCTGAGTAGCAAAGAGACTCCTTTTTCCCACCAGCCCAACCTCTACCATTTGGCCCTCTTTCTTCAAGGCACTGTGTTTCCAGGAGGCCCAGTAAGTAGAGTATTGCTTTCTAAAAGACAGCAGGTTGATGAGGTCTTCATTCTTTCCTTCATTGGTTCATTCAGTCATTCATTCTACAAACATTGATTGAACACCTACTATGTTGGTTGTTCTAGATATTGAAGAGGCAACATCCAGACCCTCAAAGAACTCTGGGACTCCTGAAGGAAACAAACAAGGAAATAGGCAATAATGATACAGTGGTATGAGAGATAGAACAGAAGGAAGCAGGGGGCTGTGAGCACACATGAGTGCCTGTGGACAGGACTCTGTAGAATGTGGATGGAGGCTGAAGCTCAAGAGAGCTTTGGGCGGGAGGGGATTTAACTTCTTGAAGGGTGAGTAAGCATTAGGCAGGTAAATCAAGAAAGTGTGGACGGTGAAGGGAGAGTTATTCAGTAGGACACAAGGACAAAGACAACAGCATGTGCAAGAAAGAATAGAGGGTCAAGAAGTAGCAAACGGGGTTCTGGTAAGGATGAACCCAGTAGATGGATCAGGGTATCAGTTCCAAACTCCCGGGGACAGGGAAATGAATGTCCTTGGGTGCAGACTCAGGGTACTGGAAAGGTAGGTGGGAGGTGATATGAAGCCTTTATCCACTTCTGGCTTTACACACAAGGAAGTCAAGATCTGGAGACAGGAAATCATTAAGGTTATACAGCAAGTGATTGGCATAATGGGACCTGGAGCTGGTCCTCTGGGCCTAAAGGAGTGAGAAGAAATCAGCTTCTCAAAATGGTATATTGCTCCAGGCCCCACTCTGTTGGAACCCACATTCCCACCCCCCACCCCCAAAGAGCTGCCTTCTCCTCAGTTGGTCAAAGATACCGATGATAGCCATTGGCCACTAGAGGTGGTAATGACAGTTCAGAGGATCTTTAATAAAAGAACTAGAGGACTCCCCAGCTGTCCTCACAAAGCTTACCAGAGGTCCTTTGTAGGCCTTAAAAGCTCAAAGCCCAGACACAGTCTCTTGAATGGCATCCTTGAATTTATGATGCGATGTCACACCCTGCATCTTTTTTCTTTGAGAGCCATTCTCTTCTAGTACTGCTTTTACTACTCAAATATTCCTGCTGATGTTCATGCACCCTAAAGAAGTAGAAATTTAGGTAGCATCCACTCTTTGCAGAATTTTTCTTGCTCCTTTGTTTTTCCTTTTTAAGAAGTTATATCCATCTTTCCAATTATAATGAATCAGGCACAAGACAAAGTAAATCATTCTGGACTTTTTTTTTTAATTCATAAACAGTGTAGTTGAATAAAAAGTAATTTTAAATGAAAATACATGTCACACAACAGAGTGCATATTTTTCAGGCCTTGTTTCTCTTTCCTGATAGAAACAAACAATATGTGAAAAATAGCAAAATAGATCATAAAGATGTCTGCATTATACATTGCAATTCCTTCCTAAAATCCTTTTTCTTTTTTGAAATTAGGACTGCAGAAGCCTTAATTTCCTTGGTTCAACAAGTTGTGAAGATTAATGTATATTCATTAATTCATTTATTCATCCACATGGGATCAACTTCACAATTTGTGAAATGTGCAAAATGGAAATGTGGTGCCCCTTGTCCAAAGTTTTTAAGAATTTTCAAAACAACATATACAAATCATTAAACCAAACATTAAACTCACCTTTTTTTTTTTAAGATTATTCATTTATTTGAGAGAGAGAGAGCATGAGAGTGGGGTGAGGGGCAGAGGGAGAAGCAGACTCCCCCTGAGCAGGGAGCCCAATTTGGGACTCGATCCCAAGACTCCGGGATCATGACCTGAGCTGAAGGCAGATATTAACTGACTGAGCCACCCAGGCACCCTAAACTCACCTTTCTGAACATGAGGCCCTGTGCAACTACACAGGCTGCAAGCCCATGAAGCCCACCCTGCATCCACCATGTTATGGGCCAGGCCCTGGGCTACAATGATGAGCCAGAGAGATGAGGTCTGTGCCCTCCCTCTGGAGTTTACAAATGAAAGGAGTAAAGGGAAGGGAAGTTTGGAGAGGACTAAGAAAAGGGAAGTAGTGGATCATCTAGGAGTTCCCTCATCTAAGGCCAATGAAGAACTCCCTAAGGAAATGACATGTAGGTTAAGGATGGATGAATGACTTAGGTTCAGCCAGTCCAAGAGTAGAAGGGAAAGTGCTTTCAGCCAAAAGAAGAGTATAAACAAAAGACTGGAGAACATACTGCAAAGTGTGACATGCTTGAGGAGTGTACATGGCTGTAGCAAAGAGAACATGGTGGCGTGTGGCTGAGGGCAAGATAGAGACAGATGAGGGCCAGCCCTGAAGGGAGTTTGGATTTTATCTGAAAGGCAGTGAGAAGGTCTTATGGGTGTCTTAGGCTGCTCTTAGCTCCACAGTGGGCCAGGAAAGGAAAGAAATCAATGATGTTGTCGTTGGAAGAAAGACAGGCCCTCCTTCCTCGTTCCTGATGAAGAGTAAGCGGAAAACAGGAAGTTAGCCTGCAGAGTTGCATTAGCAGGAAGTCCTAGTTTGACAAGTCGTTCAGCCTTTGCTCCAGACCACGATCTTACTACCTTGGAGCTGGTGCTTCTCCACAGCCTGATCAGCAGATCGGAAGAATAGGGGAGGCAGATCCTTCCTCTTCTACCACCAGAGTTCTGTCAGTGGAAAATGTGTTCCAAGCCTTCTGGTTTGTCCCTTAGCAAAAGTGGTAGGGTGGTAACCAGTGCTTTCTATGAAGGCTTCCTAGACTGCTTGGCACCCATTGTGCCTACTGGCAGTTACATGTTTCCTGGTTTGCCTTCTCTACCAGACTATGAGCTGCTTGAGAGCAAGAAATATGTCTTATTCATCTCTGTATTCCAGTTCTTCACAAGCTAGGCAATAAACGTATTGATAAATTGAATTAAATTACACTAAGTATAATGATACCCAGGGTATTTTATGCATTCAGTTATTTTAGGGAGACTGTATTAAACTTATACAAATTTTATAAGAAACAAATTTTTGGGTTCTGAGCCACTGCTTTAAAATACACCTTTGGAACCTGGTATTTTTTCTAATTTGGGGACTGTCCAGAAATGACCAAAGCACGTGTCCACTTGATTATAAGCTTCTTGGCAGACAGGACTATATGTTTTCAACTATGACCTCCCACAGGGCATGGCATTTAATAAGTGGCTCGTTTTTCAATGAATGTGTAGATCACACACATACACACACAGATACACACCAACTCATGCATGTATTTTGCACCATTAGAGGGTTTTACAGGTACAGATTCGGGTAGTTTGTTTTGTTTAAATTACAATAAAAGTATAAACAGGAAAGCACACCAGAGTCTACAGGAGACATATCAAAGGCATGTGAATGAGTAGTTATTATGCATCAAAAAGTCATAAAGGTGGATGATAATATCAACTATTTAGTGGAAGAATTTCTCCATGTGATGTTTAACAGAAAAATATATAAGGAGGGAAATGGGATTAAATGTTACATATCTTCAAACTCTAAAAAGAAGCGTGAAATGATTTAGATAAAATGCTACAACTGTAAAATCAATTCAGACAGGAAATGTTCAAGAATAAGTGATTTTCAAGAAGGATGATTTTACGATCTGACATAGAAATAGTTGAACAAAGGGAAGAATTGCCCTACTCTGGAGTGTTACTAAGGAGCCAATGGGAGTGTGTTTGGTGAACCACTTGTAACTAGACAGCCAGCCGGAAAAAGAGGGGGTGGAGTCTCCAAGGAACCAGACAGAACTGGGATTTTCTCAGCTGTGTTTGCAGTTTCACTTAGGTTCCGTTCAAAGTCATCTCTAACATTTAATAAAAACAGATGCAATTTTTCTTATAGCTCTTTAGTGTCTAGAATACAAATCCCTCATCTTGTCACTGACCCGCTCCTCTGTCCTCAGGTATCCCTTCTGCTTCTCCTCCTTTGTCCCTGGGATCCACGGTTATCATCAGACTCTGCTAAACTCCCCCCACCACTTGGTAACTTGTCCTGTCTCTCCATTCCTACAGCCTCCAGAAGCCTGGCCCAATGGGCCCCTTAAACACCTGCCCTCCCCCGGAAGACAAGCGCAACCATTCCTCTGAGCTGGAAGAGACCTTGGAGTTTATCTGACAAAAGAGAGACTTGCAGTGACTTCCATGATATCACAGAGCTGTTTCAGTCACAAAGCCAACTTAAGAACCTCACTCTTCCATATCCTGATGCCACCTCTTCAACTTCTCTGTGTCTAGTCCAGGAGCAGCAGGTACAATTGGCTTCCCAAAGAGAGTTTTCATGAATCTCTTGCATTAGTAATTGAACTCTAGACCACTCTAAAAGGTAACTTTCAAATCCACCTGGTGCATTTATTTCCCTGATTGAAATCATTTTAATGCTTCCTTGTCTTGACCAATCTTTACCCATGCATGTATATGATTTTTCTGTTGGTATGATCAGTGCATATGCTTCTCATGCCACTTTTGTTTCACTTCCACAGTCATGGGTGAACACTTTTCCAGCATTCTAGAGCAGCACTGCCCAATAGAACCTTCTATGATAATGAAAATGTTCAAAACCTGCATTTTGATGGTAGCCACTAGGCACATGTGCCTCTTCAGCCCTTGCTGTGGGGCTAGAGTAACTGAGGAACTGAATTTTCTTGTTTAATTTTAATCCATTTAAATGCAAATGTAGACATCCACTTGAGGCTAGTGACTCAAAGATTGGCCATCACAATTCTAGAGTCATCATGCCTGTTTCTTACAATGGATACATAGTATTTCATTGCATTGATATCTTGGTTTATTTTATGGTTTCCCTGTCCTTGGACATTTAAAATGCTTTTCATTTTTGCTATTATAGCAGATGTAGTATTATGTACAGTTATACGTACACTGCCATAAAAAATCGTTGCTCATATGGCATTTTTCTTCTTTTGATATATTTGTTTAATTTAACTTTCTGCAAATGAAATTATATCTACCTCTGCAAATGAAATTACAAGAGTCTTTTGACTGAGATATCCTTCAAAATCTCAAAGGAGCCCCCAGCTGCCTCCCCTCCTCCTATTATATACCTTTGGGAGCAAGAAACTCTGTCCAGGATCTGGGCCTTCCATTCCTAAATCCTGAGTAAGAGGTCTCACTCTCATCCTTTTTTTTTTTTTTTCTGCTTCCCCAGCATCCCCCACTCATGTTTTGGGGCTCCTTTCCCCCAAGCTAGCTTTATTCTCTTTTATTGTTCTTAGGAACAAAGATGCAGGTCATTTTGATTTAAGGGATTTGCTGCTAATCCAGGCGGGCAAAATGGAAAGCCCAGGGATGTTCCAAAATTTCAGAGTCTGGGACATAACCCACAGCTCCAGTCCCAATTCCCCACTCCTGGCCAGGGAAGTAGAGGGGCTGCAAATGCAGTGTTTGAAGCGAGAGAGATCCGGTGACATTAGTGTCCCTGAGCAACCTTAGCTCGCTGTGGCACTTGCCATCTTTGCCTAGATCCTAGCCTCACATAACACAGGCAAGAAATGCTGCACAGAGAATATCAACTCAACCCCATCCATTAGAGAAAAAGAACAGACCACTTTCCAGATCACTTTGATGGTGAAAGCTGCCAAACCTGAGCACTTTCACTCAGATTTTCAGGTTGAACAATGTCAAGAATGAAGTCAACACTAAAGAAACATGTAATGGAACCCCACAATCATAAGGCACTAGGAAGAAAACAACTCAGGTAACACTCCACCAGAAAAGGAAGGACGGAAAACAATGATATTCATCACTAGATCATACAAGATAATTAAGTTAAAGAGATATTTTAAAACTGTGAATAAGCACAGGCATGGTAGAAAAAACATTCAGCAGACAGCAAGAACACAAGGCAGTTGTCCTTAGAACCAAGGACAGTTTGCTACAGTTTTTGGTTCATAGGTGGGTTGATCATCGCAAAGGTCAGGATTATTTCATGATTGTTCAAGATCTTCGTGCCTGTTGCCTCAGACAACTATCATATAAGGAACCAGACTGAGTTAGCCTATGGGGAGCGGAACTTATGGAATGAAAACCCTGATCAGGTAGAACCTAAAGTCCACCTACCTCTGGAATTTTCAGTTGCATTATGTCCTTTTTCTCTGTCACTGGAGTTTACAGCCTTGTGGCATTCCTATTAGGAGGCTCCTGGATAAGGAGCTGTGCCAAAGAAATCCGGTCTTGCATAGATAAACATTTGGAGGAAATTCCCTCTTTAATAATGCATGGAAATAAAACATTAATGCAGGAATAACAATATACTGGGAACAAAAAGGGAGGGTATTGTAGTCTGCCAATTGATCAAGTCATTTGAACTTTGCTGGGTGTCATCTTCCTTTTTTTTAGAAAATAAGTGTATTGGGAACGATAAGTGGTTTTTAAACTTAATTTTGACTAAACCTGTAGCCTTAAACTTCATTTGACAACTTGGATTAGTTGTAATCAGGAATCCAGAGAAGGGCTCAGGGAAAAGTGGAGGTGTCCTGGTTAAACCAGGATGGGCCTGGGGCCCATCTACTCCACTTCCCTACATCCCTCTAGGAGCACCCCCAGGGAAGTCCTGGTGACTCAATCTGGGAATCCTCGGACTAGAAGATCCCTGAGTTCCCTTAAAGCTTAGAAATCAGGAATAGTGTGCTGGATACAGACATCCATTCTTCAACTTGTTCTCAGTCTTCCAGCCCTTATGTGCCCCCATTCCCTTAGCTTTTAATATGTATTAATACATGCCTCAAAAAAGCAAGTTAAATAATATTTAACTCTAAAAGCCTTCATTTTCCTTAGATGTCAGAACATGTCAAATCAAACACTTGTCTCCAAAAGAATATTTGAAACATTAAATATAGCTCCTGATAACTAAAATACAGTGTTTTGAGGTTTTGATACAGGGTGTCTTAGTCCTTTTGGGCATCTATGATGAAATATCATAGACCAAGTGGCTTAGAAACAATAGAAATTTATTTCTTACAGTTCTGGAGGCTGGGATGTCCAAGATTCAGTATCTGGTGAGGCAAAGCTTCCTAGTTCATAGATGACTTTCTTTTCACTGTGTTCTCACTTGGGGAAAAGGGCAAAAGAACTTTCTAGGGCCTTTTTTATAAGGATGTTAAACCCATTCACTTCCCAAAGGCCCCAACCTCTAATAACATCATCTTGGGGGTTAGGATTTCAGTACATGAGTCTAGGGGACACAAACACTCAGACCATAGCACACAGCAAGAATCCCATATCATTTGGGATCTTTGAGACAACTGGTCCTGATCCCATAAAGGTAGTCCACAATGTAGTCAGTCAGGGATCCAAGCACTTTCCAGCTCTGTTCCACATTCCTAGGGCAGTCCTTTTTCCTCCCTGAATGTGTTGTCTTCTCATGGCAAGATGGCTACCGCTTCTCTGGGCCCCATCTTCACATTCCAGACAGGAAGAAAGAAGAACAAAGGGCCAAAAAACATTTTCTGTTTTAGAAAGACTCTGCCTTGTAGATTGGGAATGGCATGCTCCCCAGGAACTTCCACCTACATTTCAGTATCCAAAACCCAAAATGTCATGTGACCACCTCTCACTGGAAGGTGGTCGGGGAGAAGGACGGTGGAAGGGGGTTGGTCAGCTGACTAGTAGAGTGAGCCACAGAGCTGATATACCTGAGGCAGAAGAGGGAATTTCAGCTTCTAGGAAGCCTCTGCCCTTCATCAAAGGAACTGGAGGATGTGAAGCAAAGAGCTGGGGAGATAGGAAACAGTTCCTCTGTGGATTGGGGAGGTTCCCCTGTGGTTCTAGATTGATTTCTGTGGGGGCAGAGACAGATGAGAGAACCTTCTTATTCATCCCTGACATCTCCTTCATGGGAGACATACTCCTTGCTATAACATCAGCCTTCCTGTAGGAGGTAGAGCAAGTCTCTCCCAGTCCGGTCTATCAGCTGGTTCCTTTGACTCACAGTATAGGGGCAGGCCCTGTGTTGACCACCTGGTCCTTAGTGTTGCCTGAGACTAGCAGTGAAGACTGCCCAACTGAAGGGTTCAGTATTAGGCAGTGAAAAGAGGTGTTATTTATTGAATCTCCTCTCTGCATGTCTAACCAGTGCCTAGAATAGAGTGAGGGCTTAATAAATACTTTGTCAAATGGAAAAAAAAATGCTCCATCATTCCTTCAGGACTTCCGTGCTTATGTACATGTATATTCTCAGCGATGACTATCAAAGCAATGGCATGCATGTAAAACATTTCACAAGTAAACAAGAGCATAGAATTATAAAACTATTAGAGTTACTAATGAGATTCCCAGAATAGTACCTGGAATTTTTTATTGTAGGAGTGAATGTTCACGGTTGTACACATTCCAGCTTAGATTTTGGCAGCACAGTATAAAGGAGAGAATCAGAAGCTAGGAAACTTGTTCTCTCATGGCTTCTAGTCAATAGTTCAGAAGAAGATAATTACCAAGACAGCATAAAAACATGCCTGTTAGAATATTCCTTGATAGCAAAACCCTCTTCTAATGTTAGTATTAAAGGCAGGACTGACTCTGTGTGGCAGATAAATGATAATGCTGAGCTTCTGCTTTATTTATGTTAGATTCAGGGGTCTAGTTTGTTTTGTGAAATGACTGAATGTAAAATAATAAGCAACATTTTAGTGATGTTCTTCTGAGTTGATTTTTTAAAACAATGATATGACTATTACTGAATGTAAAAATATAAGACTCTTCTATTCACAAAAATTATGGAAAAGCAGCTAAAAATAAGACATGAGTAGGCACTGTTATTGAACCACTTCCCGTATTTATTTTCCCCTGTTCCTGAGTTTCAGCTGAGCATACTGCTGCCCAGAATGAAGACTACCTATCCTAGCCTTCTTTGAAGCTTGATGTGACCTTGTGACTAGCTTCAAACCAAAGGCATAAAATAAAACTGGTATGTGAATTCCTACTTCCTAGAATGCAGATGTGATGACTGATGCTCCAGCAGCCATCCTGAGCCAGAAGGTGACTTTAGAAATAGAAGCCACACATTGGCAGAGCAACAAGATAATTGAAGCTGGATTCCCTAATACTGTGGAATACCACACCAGCTCTGGACTGACTCCTTCCAGACCTCCTAAACACAAGAGAATGGATAAACTAACCTGCTATCATTTGAAGTTTTTCCGTTATTGCATCTGAGCTTAATGAATATATAGGCAAGCCCTTATAATCATATTTCATCTAAATAGGCTCTGGACTCATACAAATCCAGATTTGAATGCAGACTGTACATTAATTAATTAATTAATTGTTATAACACTTGGTATTATAACCTAATCTCTCTACACCTCAGCTACCTCATTTGTAAAATAGGGTAAATAAAAGTATATTGTTCTTATGCTAGGATTAAATGTAATAATACAAGTAAAGCACTTGGTCCAGTATCTGGCACAAGTAAATGCTAAATAAGTGTTAGCTATTAGAACTGATGTCAATGATGATGAGTAACAGCAACTAATGTAATTGGCCAAAGTGAGTGCAATTTCAATCCTGTCATTGGACATTTTATGGTGATCTTTCTGATATATCATCATTTTTAAAAGCATTGGGTGATTTCTTATATTTGTCCTAAGACATCTTAAATTTAATCTATGGGTCAGTTAAGATCCTGAGACAAAAGGATTACTATTTCTACAATAATAGTACAATTGACATTCCTTTTGTAATATGCAATGGATTTTAGGAAGAGTTAGAAATAGGTAAAGGTTTAAATGGTATTTGGCTTTCCTGACTAATTGTTAAGGCCCATAAAACTCTTTGTTACAAATTCTCTTAGCAATTGCACTTGAATCACTTGAGTAGGTCATCTGTTTGTTGGTTGTGGGGAAATGTTGAACTTAAACATAAAAAGGATAAATGAAAATCCACATAATAGACTATTATCATTGATTTTTTATTGGTACAGCAGGAAATTAAGGCAGTTGGCAAAAGGAAGCATTGTTCTACTGCAAGAGGAAAATCTGTAACCACCCAGTGACATGCCATTAGGTCAGCTCCAAGTTCTCCTGGGCTTTTTCTTAAATGCCAGAAAGACAACTCCAAAAATATCAGTGTTTGACAATGCTCAGAACCAACTAAAAATATCATTACTTTTCACCAACTAAGAGAAACAAAGATACCAATGGGAAGCTATGAATTCAAGAATCATTTGGAGTTACATGTAAAATATTTAAAATGTTTAAAAAGAAAATGCAATAAAAAAAGAAAGTGTAATAATTTATCATTATGCATATCCATAGTGTTTTCAATAACAATAAATTGACTAGTCAGCCCCCACAAAGTATCCACAAGGAAGAAATCCCAAATAAAACCAGGCTAACATCCAAGCTCAAGCCCCAGTTCCTAGACAAATGCATCTCAGTCTTTAGGCATTGACTCCAAGATGGTAAATATATACAAATTCAAATCAATGGTAGTGGTTGCCTGGAGCTGTGTGTTAAGAATAATAAGGTTGCAATGGTTTGTCTTGACTTTGTAGGAAAGAATGCTGTGATTGATTATTGATATCTTCTACGAGTGCAGGACAAAGATGGTTAGCCCGTGTGCTGACTATATTTTATGTGCTCCCAGTCCAATACCATGCTCTGGTCCTATCAGGCCAGATGCCCCAGGTTTCATAGCCACGCATCTGTCTTCTTCCCCTGGGCCTGAGTTCTTGTCTTGACAACCTGCCTAGTCACATCAGTCTCTCTAGAATGGAGAGACAGAGTATTCATTGTATGCAAGTAATACAAACTCCACTCAAACTAGTTGAACCAGAAAAAAAGAGTATGTATTGGCTCACTTAACTACAAAGTCCAGGGGCATAACTAGTGTCCAGCACAATATTCAGAGGCTTCATCACATTGTCAGAAATGTTTCTCTCTTCCTTTCTTCATTTCTGAGACAGGTTTTCTGTACAGAAGACAAGACAGCCATCAGCAAAACAAGACTGACATCTCATCACCTCAGTCACCATAATGGAAGGTATAAATCTTTCCTGATGGCCTTGAAAAAAATCCCACACAGGAGTCTTATTATCCTTGTTTCAGTTATGTTGATATACTGAAACCACTCAAGGCAGAAGGACTGTGTCCTTCAATTGGCTAGTTTGGCTTCGGTAGCTATTAGTAGGAAAATGGCTCCATGAAAGGGAATACCTAATTACAAGTGGTTTCTTAGGAAAAAATATATGTGGACATTGGGGATCTGGAGACTATCTCAAAACCACTTGTGATCACAGAACATGAGAAAGTCTTCACCTACCAAGTACACACCTCCCAGGATTGGGCCATTTTAAAGGCTCCTCAAGTGACTCTGTTAATCATCCAGGTTTGGAAACCCTTGCTGAAGGTGCAGAGGGAGTTCCATAAAGAGGTTTCATAGGGAGGTTTTATTTTTCTTTTGGCAAAGTAAAGCTTGTTTTGAGTTTGTCAGAAAGAGGAACTTCTTTTTTTTTTAAGATTTATTTATTCATTTGAGAGAGAGAGAGAGAGAGACAGTGAGGGAGGGGCAGAGGGAGAGGAAGAGAATCTCAAGCAGACTCTGAGCTAAGCATGGAGCCCAATTCGGGGCTTGATTTCATGACCCTGAGATCATGACCTGAGCCAAAACCAAGAATCAGATGCTTAACTGACTGAGCTACCCAGGCGCCCCAGAAAAAGAAACTTTTATTTCAAGTACCAAGATCCAGAAAAATACATGAATCCAGAGAAGTGAGCCTGGCACTGACACTACTTTTGTGCAGGGGACACTGGCCAATCTGGAGAAAAAAAAGGCTGAGAGGATGAGTGTGTTACTGACAGCCTCTCTGGGATGAGGAATACAAAAAATCAAACAGGATCATCCCAGTTCTCTGATAAAATATATCCTCCACCCCTACTTTGAGTTAGGACCCTGAAGGATTGCACCCTGGGAGTAAAGGTAAACTGGAGTAAATCAGCCCTCACCCAGATTCTGCCCAGTTTTATATCATCCATAGGGGTAACAATTTCAGTCAATACATGCTTGATTAAGGTGACTCCAGATTGTTAACACACTCATGTGATACAGAAAATAGCGAAACTTGTCTCATGCTGAAGATAACATTATTTCAGGCCTCAAACTATTTCTACAAGTTTTTAAAATAAGATGTTTACTGGGCACCTGGGTGGCTCAGTCGGTTAAGTGTCCAACTCTTGATTTCAGCTCAGGTTATGATTTCATGGTCGTGGGATCGAGCCCTGCATTGGGCTCTGCACTCTGCACAGAGTCTGCTTGAGATTCTCTCACCCTCTCCCTCTGCCCCTCCTGCCGCTTGCTCTCTAAATAAATAAATAATATCTTTTTTTTAAAAAAAAGATGTTTAGAACACAATCAAGAATAACTAGTCACATGAAAAAGACAAAACACTATGGGCAAGAAATAACAGACAACAGAAACCAACAGAGATATTTTAGATTCTAATAGATATTACACAGATTATAAAACAACCATGTTTACTATGTTCAGAAGATAAAAGATAAGCTTTAAAATTTTGACAAAAACCTATGAACTATAAAAGTGACACTTCAGACTTGAAAATCAAATAAATAAAAATTATAGGACTGAAAATACAATAATTGAAATTAAGAACTCAGGTTAACTCTTAACAGGTTTAACAGCAGATTAGACAAAGAGGCAAAAAATTAGTGAACCCAAAGATATATAAGAAGAAAATGTCCAGAATGTAGCATGGAGAAACAAAAGGTAGAAAATGGAAAAGAGAAGGTAAGACACACACATACAAATCTATATGTTCCTAAATGTTAACCTCATCTTAAAGAACTATACATTCAATCCCTTGTTCTCTATTAGAGCAACATGTTCCCTTTTTTTTTTTACCTTAATTCTTTCATTTATTCATTTGTTTATTGTCGTGTCTCTCTCAGCCCAACCCTCAAATGTAACCTCCTTGCAGACAGAGACCCTGTTGACCTTGTTTACTACTCTTTTTAGAGAATATACAATGTCTGGCTTCAGGGCTGGGCCTGGGATGAAGCTGTAAGGAGGCACTCATTCTGAGACTTATGCATTGCACCATGAGAATAAAGCATAAAAGATTATAAAAAGGAAGAAGTCTCTCATTTAAAAACCAACCAAACAACCAAAAAAACCCAGGGAATTTGTTAAGAGTTTTCTTATCAACAACACTGGATTATAGAGGACAATAATAGAGCAAATCCTCAAAAATCTCAGACAAAAGAATTTTTAATCTAAAATTATATCAGCTAGCATTCAAGTGAGAGGATAAAATAAACACTTCCTTGAACCCGAAATGATGCAGAAAGTTTATTATCTCCTTTCTGAAAATTACTTAAGAACATACTTCATGAGGTACCCAGTTGGCTCAGTCAGTAAAGCATGTGACTCTTGATCTCAGGGTTGTGAGTTCAAGCCTTACATTGGGTATAGAATTACTTAAAAATAAAATCTTAAAAAAAAAAGAACATACTTCAGAAAAATAAAACTTGTTAGTAAAAAAGGAAAAAAAGTGGGGCACAAAAAAACCTTATGTAGAAAGGTGGGTAATTAAGTCTAAATAATTGTGATATGCAATGTAAAAAGATTGATGAAAATCTTGAATTAAAATCCCAGATGAGGGGCACCTGGGTGGCTCAGTCAGTTAAGCATCCAACTCTTGATTTCAGCTCAGGTCATGATCTCAGTGTAATGAGATCCAGCCCTGCATCAGGCTCCGCACTCAGTGTGGAGTCTACTTGAGATTCTCTCTCTCCCTCTTCCTCTGCCCCTACCCCCCACTTGCACACTCTCTCTCTAAAATAAATAAATAAAATCTTAAAAAAAAAAAAAAATCCTAGATGATT